>NC_071514.1:6275405-6875405 GCF_027887155.1 Malaclemys terrapin pileata
TTACTGAGACCCCTAAACTTACCACAGCACCCCCCACTAACCAA
The DNA here is from genome assembly GCF_027887155.1 of Malaclemys terrapin pileata. NCBI lineage: Eukaryota > Metazoa > Chordata > Testudines > Emydidae > Malaclemys > Malaclemys terrapin. The sequence continues at coordinate 6,275,450 of NC_071514.1, forward strand.
GGCCCCCACACCTGCCCCCCAGTGCTCCCTGATCCTGCCCCAGTGACCCCCACCACCAAACTCAGTTTCCCCCACCTACTCCAAGACCTACTCCAAACCTGTGTCCCCTACCACCAAACCGCCACTGAACCCTGCACCCCCACATCAACTCCCTAGGACCCTGAACCTTGTTTTCCCCTGCCCCAAACTGCTCCTCCCACCAGCTCCAAGATTCCCCCAAACCTGCCCCTTCAGCCACCAGCCCCTATCAGCTCCCCACAACCCCAAATCCTGCCCCCCACTAGCCCTGAAATTCTCCCAAACTTGCCCCATCACCATCTCTCAGCTCTCACAGCCCGTGGGACCCTCAGTCATTCCCCCCACAGACCTGGGACACCTCCAGAATCTGCCTGAATTAGTCCCTGATCCCCTGCTGCTTCAGGATTCCTGAATCTTGTCCTCCTGTCCTGGGATACTGCCAAAATCTACCCTCCCTGGGTTCCCTCAAATCCTGACTCCTCGCCAAACCTGTCCCCTTCAGCCCTCCTTGCTCCCCCAACCCCCTGAATCCTGTTTTCCCTCAGCCATCCCTATTATCCCAGCTCTGGGACTCCTTGAATCCTACCCCACACCTCAGTCCCAGAACCCTGAAATTCTGCCCTTCCTGCTGTCCCTGTCCTGCCTTCCCAAAGCTGTATCTCCCTTTCTAGCTAACCACCTTCCTCCTTGCGCACACACATTTATCTCCTTCAGAAAAGTCCAAATCCTTTCTTGCTGGGACCCTTTAAACACATAGCTCCAGGACATCACAAATCCTTACCCCACCAGCACCACCCATTTATCCCATTCCTGTTCTCAGCCTCAGCCCTATGCAACCCCCTACCCCTTGTCTACACCTGAAGTTATTCAGGAATATTTTGTCTGGAATAACTATTGCAATAACTCCATGTGTGGACACTCTTATTCTAGAATAGGAGTATCTTGTTCCAGTTTAGCTAAATCCTGTTTGACCCATGCTGATTTTGGGGTGTAGCTGGTTGTTTCCTTTGGAAGGAGAAATTGTTAATGTAGTCGGGTGCAATCCTGCTTACTTACAAGAATGTACACAATGTCCTGTTTCCCTGTACCCAGAAGGCCTCAAACAGCAGGAGACAGTTTCTTTGCTCACAGTTCCAAGCCTCTTACCAGCCATCACTCTTCCCAAAAGCTCACTACAGGGGGGTATCCTTGCTGCCTTCTCTGGGTGCTTCTGTGGTGTGTTTCTGCTGCTGCTTTGCCGCCACCTCCTCCTCCTCTCTTAGCTCTATCCAACAGTACCCAGCAGCCCGCTTTTCTCAACCCCTTGGACCACAAAGCCCAGTTTGAATTAAAGCTAAATTGGTGCAAGGCACTCTTGTTCTAGAATAAGTGTGTCCACACATGGAGTTATTCACAAATAGCCAATGCACTTTAAATTCACACCTTTAATCCAAATTAAATTTAAAATATAGGCAAGCCCTATATGTTGTGTGACCTCTAGCTACCTCTCTTATCCCAGTTTTAACCCTCTGCATCCCCTCATATCCCAGTCTTGGGGCACTTTACAGTTTTAAGCATGTAAAAGTCCTAATGTGTTGTTAGTGCTACAGCGTGACATGGCCTCATATAGGGCCACTCTGTAGGATTGGACTTATGTTTCTCTTTCAATTCTCTGGGATAATCACTCTATAGAGCTTTTTCTCCTTTGCAGTGAATCTCTCCTCTTGGTAACATAGAGAAAGGATCATCATGCCGACTGTGGTGGTGATGGACGTGTCGCTCTCCATGACCCGGCCTGTTTCTGTGGAGGGCTCTGAAGAGTATCAACGGAAACACCTGGCTGTCCATGGATTGACCATGTTGTTTGAGCACATGGCCACCAATTACAAACTTGAGTTTACAGCCTTGGTGGTCTTCTCATCGCTTTGGGAACTGATGGTTCCCTTTACAAGAGATTACAACACGCTTCAGGTACACCTTATAAAGAACATACTGGGCTCAGCAAGTCAATTCTTCAAAATATTCTGTGTGTTTCATGGCTGTAGTGAAACCTTAGCCTTCCTGTCCGAGGATCTCATATCGCTTTATATACTGTTAATTAAGCCTCACAACAACCCTATGAAGTGAGTGTTATCCCTATTTTACAAATATGGAAACTGAGGCAGGGGAAAGTTGTGTTTTATGATCAGACAAGAAAGTGATAGCGCTGCCTGTAATGCCGTCTGAGCATCCAAAAGTGTGCTGGGTAGTTTACAAAAACAAGTAAAGAGACAGTTCCTGTCCTGAAGAACTTACAGTCTAAATTCAGATGTCACCCATCAAGGCAGGGCTAATGAAGGCAAAGGTGGGGATGAAGAGAAGTTGTTCGGAGGGTTCCAGTAATGAGATCAGCGGGATACTTGAGGAGGCATGTCCATACACTGATGGTTTTGTGACTTCCCTGTTTTGTGTGAGTTTTGACGTGCTCTCCAAAGGTGACACAGCATAAGGGAGCTCCAGGAAGGGTTTTGAATAAAGTGAACAGGTTTAGAGAAGACGTTTTGTGCCTGGGGTAACATGGAAGCAGGAAGAGAGTGGGGCAAAGTGACTAAGGATGCTTCAGGCCTGACATGATTGGCAGAGTGGAGGGAGGCGGGGAGAACATGGAAAGGAGAGAAGATCTGAGAAGGAGCTTGGGGCTGAATGGTATGTGATGTGGAACGCCTTTGACCCTCATGGGAGTTGCGTGGACTTCTCAGTGCTTTAAAAGAGACTGGACAAGGCACTCCAAATTTCATGTTGCTTGATTATGTTACGTATGTTTTTTTGGCACCTATTGGGAATCTGGGATTGCTCCCGCCCACATCTAAAGGCTCCTTCCCCCAACCTAAGGGGAGGAGCTACCAAACCCAGATCTCATGTAAATATGGGGGACAGCTAATGACAAACAGGGACTGGAGTGAGGGTGCAGGGTCATAAGCAGGGAGCTGGGGGTGCAGGGATGTTACATATATTGCTGAGAACAAATTCTCTTTGCTGTTTTCATTTTACCGTATGAATTCTCCCACATTCTCATTGCTGCTGTTTATTTTTTGAGGGGTGGCCTTGGGGAAATCTATCCAGGTCAAATGTCCAACCAAGTTGCTCTAGCTTGTACTTCTCTCTGGGTTTTGGAGCCTCAGATACTTTGTGTGGTGCTTTTCTGATCCTGTATAAAATTTTCCTTTTAGGGAGGAAGGATTGTTTTATGTTAAAGACGGGATATGAACGTAAGAGTCTTGGATTCTGTTACTTCCCCTGCCACTGACTTCCTGCATGGCAGGCTCTTAGGCAAGTGCTCTGTGGCTCAGTTTCCACATCTATAAACTGGATATAAAATTACTGACCCACTTCACAGGCATGTTGTGAGGTTATATTACTTAAGGTCATATTGTGATACCAACAAACGGTACCTTTTAAAGCAGCAACCGTGTTCCCATTGACTTCACTGATTATTATTTCACATGTATTCCGGGGGGTTGAAATATCAGAGCAATGGGAGTAGATATTTTGTTTTACTTGAGGGAATAGCATAGTTTCAGGTTTTGACTGTTCTGTTCTTAGTAGACCTGCAAAGGATTATTTTAAAAACAGGTTTGTACCCTTTGTGGACCAGAATTCCTTCCCTCTCAGCTTTTGCTTGCAGTTCGTGAGGTCAGAATTTCACCTGTTCCCCAGTCAATATGTGGTTTTTCAGGCTTTAATTTCTAATATAAAGGAAATCAGAAAAATACTTAACGAAACAAATCAAACCTCAGTTTCTTCAGGCCTACTTTCTATAGCCTACAAAAGGGCATAAGCCCAATTTTTTTAAAACTTTGCAGATCATCCTTTGGAATACAATACTTCCCTAATAAAGACACAATGGGAAGGGAAGGTATTTATGAATTACTTCCTGATTTGTAATAAGCTGCATGTGCTCCCTGATAACAATCGTCCACTCAGGCAGGATAATGTGTAATTTTTCTTTCCAGGAAGCCCTAAGTAACATGGATGATTATGACAAAACGTGCTTAGAATCGGCACTGGTTGGGGTTTGTAATGTTGTGCAACAGGAATGGGGTGCTGCGATTCCCTGCCAGGTAATGATTGGTTGCCGCCTTTGACTGTTCTCAGACTCTAGCTTGCAGTATTTGCAGATTATTTTTTATAATAATATTTCAGTTATTAAATTGAACATAATTTGGTTGGCCACTATGTTCAACCCTTCCATAAAATAATCAGCAGCAACATTTGGGCTAATTTCTGCCATCTCTGGCCCAGCTGCAGTGTTGGGTAGAGAGAAAAACGTTTGAGGACCCCTTTTAACACTGATCCCCTCCCCCTCCTGATGCACCTACATCTTACAAAATAAAATAGTTCCCTAGAACTCTTCGAGCACTTCTGGAAGGCTTGGTTTATGCTCCTGCCTCCATTCCCCAGCCCCAGCGAGCCACAGTCAGTAGGTAAGGGTCATGGCCAAACACAAAGCTCTTTCCCCCACCATGCACCTGCTGGTGTCTGGGCTCAGCAGCGTCCTTTGCTCTGAAGCAGTAGTGAGGACTGCTGCTGAATGTGTTCTGTCTTTGATCCCCAAGCCCTGCTGAGCCACTGTGCCTGCATCTGCCGTGCTCAGCTAGAGGGACTCAGAACTTCCACTGGGCTGTTACAGCTTTGGGTCTGGTTTCCCCCCCGTGCGGTGCTCCTTGGGGGAAAAAGCCTACATTTGGCCCTCGTTGTTGGTTGGGGTACGATTTGCATTTGCTGATTTTGCAGCTAGTGGATTGAGACCACCTGTAATATAGCCATAAAAGGTCCCTTGAAAAAACAGACGACAGAACCAAACAGAAAGATGTAAAAATCAAGCATATATCGGATCTTCAGTAGGGTGATCTCTTATTTCCACCATAGGCCATTGTGCTAGCACATCAGGTTACTGGAGGATGAAAGGCCATGGGAAATGTGCAAACTCTTGTTACAGTAAGGCAGGTTATTTTCAAGCATGAGAGCAAACACAAGCACTGATGAGACTATGAAAGTGACAGGTGTGTTGAGGAATAAAACGTGTGCATTCTCTCACCTGTTAAAACCTGGATTTTAAATCTGGATGAAAAGAATAAATGCTTAATTTCAGCTGACTTTGGTATTTCTCACTTGCTAGCCAAAACTGTTGTTTTTTGGGACACAGCAACACCACACAGCTGCCATGTTCCAGCCCAGAAATGGCTGCATTTCAGTGGAGGGCAAACAAATCCAATGATTTTATTTAACCTTACAGTGCCATTTTTTTGTAAATAACTTTGGGGATCCATTTGGATGAAAAATATCACATTAGTGCCTTAGTGCTGCTGCTGAACCAGAAAGGGTTGAGAACTGCTGTAATAGTTAGCAAAGGACTGAGGAACTGACGTACCTGACCGATATTTGCTTTTTTATGGCCCATATTGGCTTCCGTGGGAATTGGGTTGGCCCCTGAGTTCTGTAGAGTGATTATAATAACTTGCACTCTTCTAGTATCTTTCCTCTGAGGCTCTTGAGTTGCCCAGCAGTTGAATGTCCTTGTGACAGCGTAGTTTCTATACTGCAAGGGTGTGTGGCTTTTTAAAACTGAAAAACATACTTCTAATTGTTACTCTGTGTTCATTAGTAGTAGGGTCTGATTATAGCTTATAAAAATAAATCCTAGCCATTATTTTCTTCATTAAATTTTAAAATATAGATATGTCTGTTTATTATGTAGAGCATCGAATTTGTAACGGTTAATTGCTTAAATATACAATTTACATGCAAACCTTACATGAGTAATCCTTATGTAATTAATTCATTGCGAGTCAGGACTGCTCATGTGAGTAGGGATTTTCAGGACTAAGCCGTGTGGTCCCAATGGGACTACTGACAGAAGTAAAGCTAAGCACAGGTGTAAATGTTTGCAGGATTGGGGCAGATGAAGAAATGTGTTTAGGTGAAAATGCTAATGTATCCGTTTGTGTGTGCACTAGGTTGTTCTAGTAACCGACGGCTGTTTAGGGATTGGCAGAGGCTCTCTGCGGCACTCCTTAGCTACGTGCAACCAACGAAATGAAAGCAGCCGATTTCCACTGCCTTTTCCCTTCCCGTCCAAGTTATACATCATGTGCATGGCTAATCTAGAAGAGGTGACTCCTTTAACAAATTCTTGCTGGTTTTGTTCTACTGAGTGATTGTTTTTACAGAATCACATATTCTCCCCAAGATTTATTCTAACAATCTGGTGGTAAAGTGTTTGGTTTTCGTGATAATTGTGTCACATTCACCTGCAGTATATGTAAATTAATTGAGAGATGTAGATAAACTAACCTAAGCCCCGGTATAGCACTGCTAGGTCAATGGAAGACTTCTACCATCCACCTCGCTGCCACCTTTGGAGGGGTGGATTAACTACAGTGACAGGAAAACCTCTTCCATTGATGTAGCATGTGTCTATGCAATGTCACTAGAGCGGCACTGCATCTGTAGTGTAGATATAGCCTAAGTAATCCTCTGAGGAAAGGCACTATAGAAATAGAAAGTATTATGTTATCAAAGGCACTCATGCACTCTTGAAGACTGAGAACCTGTGAATTTATTTAGCTTAACAAAGAAAAGGTAAAGGGGTGATTTGATCACAGTTTATAAGAACCATGGGGGGAAAACAAATATTTGAGAATGGGCTCTAGCAGACAAACAAGTATAACATGATCCAACGGCTGGAAGTTGAGGCTAGACAAATTCAGACTGGAAATAAGGTGTACATTTTTAATAGCGTAATTAACCACTGGAACAGTTTACCAAGGATTGTGGTGGATTTTCCATCAAGGGCAATTTTTACATCAAGATTTGATGTTTTTCTAAAAGATCTGCTCTAGAAATAATTTTGGGAAGTCCTGTAGCCTGCGTTATACAGGAGGTCAGACTAGATGATCTCTTTTGGCTTTGGAATATATTAATATAAGAGCTGGAAGCTAGGTCTGACTTGGTGAAACAATGTATTACGAACCCCAGTATGGGGACAACCTTCTGGGCTAATAATAAATGTTACATTAGGAGTAAACCTCTTTTGGGAAGAAACATTGGCTTCCTTAAAAATTAGCAAGATAAAGTTGTTCTAATTTTTTTTAATTAACTTAGAGCTTGTCTACACGTAAAACACAACTATCGGTGCCAATGGGAGAGGTTCTCCCATCAGCATAGGTAATCCACATCTCTTGAGAGGCAATAGCTAGGTCGACCTAACACTGCCTACATGGGGACATAGTTGATTTAATGCCACTCAGGGATGTGGATTTTTCATATCCCTGACCAAGTAGTTAAACCAACCTAATTTTTTAGTGTAGATCAGGCCTTAGACTTTTATTCTCATTTTCATATATTTCCTTAAAAACAGTCTACTGCATCTTCTGTTCTTATGCTGGTTTTTGTTTTTTTAAAGGTATAATTTCTTTTTTGTGTGTGTGCAGCTCCAGAGCTCAGATTCTTTAGATTGTCTGGAAAGACTTGTAGATTTAAATAACGGGGAAGGACAGATTTTTACCATCGATGGACCCCTTTGCTTGAAGAATGTACAGTCCATGTTTGGGTTAGTATTTTTGTAACTAACATGACTCTGTGAAATTAAGGTATGTAAAGAAAACAAAGAAGCATAAAACAAGAAATTTGATTTGTTTTGTTTTGATTCATAGGTTTCTTTTTCTTTCCTAGTCCAGTATGTTAACTACTATTGATTAATCTTTGACCTTCATTGGTTAAGGCTGTTTGTTTTGTTCACTCTTTATAGATATTGATGCTACTGTTTCTAATTAGATATTTTCCTTTTGTCAGTGATTGGGCAACTTGAAATGTTGATCAGGTCATAGGCTTTTCCTGCTGTTAATTTGCCATAAATGTCATAATTTATCACATATGCAGTATTGTTGTAGCCATGTTGGTCCCGGGATATTAGAGAGACAAGATGTGGGAGGTACTATCTAATATCTAATAAAAGATATTGCCTCCCCCACCTTGTCTCTGTAACATATCGTAGCATTTCGTAATTTGACAATGCTAGAACTACTGAGTTAACTCACGTTTTAAAAAAAAAAAAAGTGTTGGGAACTCAGTATAATGCACTTAAACAAGCTTGCAAAACTTATTTTCAACTGATTTGTATTACTTTTTCCCTAATAATAAATGATCCTGTTCTAGAAAACTAATAGACCTGGCTTATACACCTTTCCATGCTGTTCTCAAATGTGGTCACTTAACATCTGATGTGCAAGTATTTCCCAGACCAGAACCTTTCATTATAGATGAGGAAATAGATCCCATCCCTAAAGCAATTAATACAGGTAACAAATGTTTGTTTGTTTTTTAAACTTGAGTTGTGTTAACTTTTTCTTTTTCTGTTGACATCCCCTACCCTGCATAGTGACTGTTCCCTCCACTTTCTCTCTGGTCCGAAGAAAAAGGAATACAATCTCCAATAACATTGCAATAGCCAGCTACATCTGCCATCAGAGGGTCAGAGTCTCACCCTATTTTGGCCCCTGTACACCTGGCAGATGGGCCAGCGTGGCGTAGAAGGGTTTTAAAAACCCCAGCTGTGGCCAGCTGAGAATCCCCACAGTGCAGGAAGTGTGGAAGACAGCTGTGGGCTGTCTTCCACAGACTCCCTTGCAAGCCTGATGTAGAGGGCAGGAGGGGCAGGTTGGGACTAGGGCAGCAGTACCTAATCCTGCTGAGATTCTGGTTGCCCATAGACAGCCTAGGCACTACTCAGAGCTATCTAAGTGAGGAGTGGGAGGGTCCACAGGTGTCTTAAAGCCACCACAGCACCCTGGGCTGTGGGTTCTGGCTGTGTCTCTTAGAGGTAGGCAGGCTGCTTCAGGATATGGAGACTTTCACTTCTGGGAGACTAATCTGAAATCAGTCCAGCTTGGAGGTGAGCAGAAGTCATTATCCTCTAATGCAGAGGTGGGCAAACTACGGCCCACAGGACCCTCCTGCCCGACCCCTAAGCTCCTAGCCCTCGGCTCCTCCCTTGCTGTTCCCCCTCCCCCGCAGTCTCGGCGCGCCCCGCCGCCGGCACAATGCTCTGGGCAGTGGGGCTGCGAGCTCTTGCCAGGCAGCACAGCTGCAGAGCTGCTGCCTGACCCAGTGCTCTGTGCTGCGTGGAGGCTGGCTCCAGCTGGGCGGTGTGGTAAGGGGGCAGGGAGCAGAGGGGGTTGGATAGAGGGCAGGGGAGTTCAGGGTGGTGGTTGGGGTGGGGGTGTGGATGGGGTCAGGGCGGTCATAGGGCAGGGAACCGGGGCGTTGAATGGGGGCAGGGATCCCCAGGGGGCAGTCAGGAATAAGAGGAGGGGTTGGATGGGGTGGCGGGGGCAGTCAGGGGCAGGGGTTCCGGGGGCTGACAGGGAACAGGGGGGGCTGGATGGGACAGGAGTCCCAGGGGACCATCAGGGGGCGAGAAGCAGGGGGGGGTCGGATAGGGGGCTGGGGCTGGGCCACACCTGACTGTTTGGGGACGCACAGCCTCCCCTAACCAGCCCTCCATACAATTTCAGAAACCCGATGCGGCCCTCAGGCCAAAATGTTTGCCCGCCCCTGCTCTAATGGGTGCTCAGTGGCAAATGAGCTGGTGATGTCAGGGCAGTTCTTACTAGACTTGCCTACATCACAAACCCTCCCCCCTCCATCTCAGTTGGAACCAGTTGGCACCTTTGTTGGCAGCCTCAGCAGAGAAACCAAGGGTTGAATTCTATAGAGTCTGAACTACCCTCCAAAGGCTGATATTGAGACATTGGAACATGGAGGAAGCTTGGATTGCCCTTACTTATATCTTCATTCTCCAAGAGTTGTTAATTTGCTCCTCTCACCACCACTAAATTCACTGTAAAAACAATTGTGCAGAGTGCAACCTTCCTCATTCATCCCAGAGACCAAAGTTTCACCTGGGAAGAGGGGGTCCGTTCTGTCACTGAGGCATGCACACAATGCGTAAATAAGTGAATGCACCTCAAGGAGCGAATACACTCTGCAATATTTGCAAATATGACCTTCCGCATGAAGGTTTACTTGTTATTAGTGCCTGATTTAAAGAATGTTGGTGTGCTATGCACTATGGAAATTGCAGGGCCCCCCACCTTCGCTTAAAATTGCCCGACTGCCCCCCCATCATGACAGAATTGCAACCCCGCATACCAGCTTGCAATGCACTCACTTAAATCCAGTGGGCAGGGCCCCCCTGTGCAAGTGCACAGAGTGTACATTGGTTAATCCAGGCCTGCTTATTATGTCAAAGTAAATTTCCCTTCTCAGCAGTGCACTTGGCCTTGTGTGCTTTTGGTTTTATGTTATTCTTTACAATTGGGCAGTAGAGTGCTATGGTAGGTTACTCTGTGTGATAACTTGCTTTCCCGAACCTGCTCTGTGACATGTCTTAAACAATATCTGCCTCTATTGGAGTCTTCATCAAAAAATGTGTGGTTCTTTCCAAAAACTGATGGGGGCACAATTAAGGTTAAATTATTCTAATAAATGAAGTAGGAACTCTGAGCTGGATATGGTCTTTGAAGGACCACGTGCAAGCTGGGCATAATCAGAGAGCATCATGCTTTGGCCACTCCCCTTCCTTGCCCTCTGCACAGGAGCTCTGGCAACAGAGGTGTAGAAGGTGGCCATCCTGGCTTTATATCTGCTAGGGACTCCCCACACTGGGGCTATCCTGGGGTGAGGCATTTGTGCCACCTGAGCAGTGCAAAGGAGTGGATCAGGGCAGATAGTCTGCCTTTTTGTTCTTAAAGATGACTGGTTATCGCTCTCCTATGGGCAAAGTGTTAGGTACCAATGAACAAAAGCATGTTGTGTAGCAGCATATTTCATAGATAACTTCCATTAGACACACCAGGTTATAGTCTGTTATAGCTGCTTTTCAACTGCCCATCTTAAAGTTACTCAGAAATATTTACTATACAATAATATTATGGGGGCACCTAGAGGTCCCGATCAAGATTGGGGCCCCATTGTGTGAAGTGCTGTAGTTATATATGGTCCATGCTTCAAAAAGCTCACAGTTAAGGAAGAGTATTCCTCTTTTGATGTTAAACTTAACATGAATGAATCCTTAGCTGTTTCCAGGGCTGACTTGTGACTGTTTGTTTCTTTGCAGATCTAGAAATAGTTGGCTTTATAGATATAGCTGATATTTCTAGCCCTCCTGTATTATCTAGACACTTGGTACTGCCCATTGCACTCAACAAAGGTGAGCCATTTTTGTTTCTAATAGTGAACATTGCACTGTTTGGAATTGACAAGGTTTTCCAAGGTTGCTGGTGGTAGAGTAGAGCCAGACATTCCAAAGTTCTCTTAAAGGACAAGTGTCATGCCATTTGGAGAACACTTTTTGATGAGCCCATTAAAATTAAAATCTTAAACACAAGCTCTTTGCCTTTTTTAAAAAAAGGATTCTTAAAAGTGCATCTGTACATAAAACAGCACTGTTAATAAAAGGGACAGTGTCTCTTTACTGACATCATAAATAGAACTTTCTGAACTTAGAGATACAAATAATTCTAGCTCAGGAATCAAGCTGAATGTTTAATGCACCTTTTTATCTGCTTGTAGTGATTGGGGTTTTTTTTTTTAATGGTCTTCAGAACAGAGCTTGTAAGCAGTGTAGTTGTAACCATGTTGGTCCCACGATATTAAAGAAACAAGGTAGATGAGGTAGTGTTTTATTGAACCAACTTCTGTTGGTGAGAGAGACAAGCTTGTGTCCAATAAAAGATATTACCTCAGCCACCTTGTGGGTGGGGTAATACAGAGCGTGGTATTTGTGCTTTGATTTATCCATTGTTATTCAGGAATAGGGTGACCAGATGTCCCGATTTTACAGGGACAGTCCCGATATTTGGGGTTTTGTCTTATATAGGCTCCTATTACCCCCCACCCCCTGTCCCAATTTTTCACACTTGCTGTCTGGTCACCCTATTCAGGAACGCTAGCTACTGCTCCTCTCTGTTAACATTTGTATCTGTGCCTGGGAGGCTGGTGGAAGTAGTAAGGAAGATTGGGTAAATCTCAAGCTTTGCCTGCTGTGTACTTGTGGTTGCATTCAGAAGGGCTTCTGTTGCCATTTCAGTGTGGTTCCTAGTTACGCTTCCTCAAGTGGAGCAAAGAGGAAATATCATGAGGTTTCTCTTGGGAAAATTTGAAAGGACCAAATATGCAGTTAGTGGGTTTTGGCTCTGTGTATTTGCACTCTTTTGTGCCAAACCTTTCTTCCCTTTGGGAACCTCATGCTGATGGCTAAAGCACAGCTGTTTTTCACCTCCTAAAACTCAGTAAGTTGCTTGTGACAAAAAAGAATCATATGAAGGGAGGGGTTAAGGGTTCCCTTAAAAGGGGTCACTTGCAACCAGCACAGTGTTGGAACCTTGTATTTTAGTCTGGTTTTCCCAAAGGTGAGGTTTCACTTGAACTGAGGCCAGAGCAGGGCAGACATGGGGGTTCTCAAACTGAGGGTCGTGACTCCTCAGGAGGTCGCAAGGTGGTTACGTGAGGGTCGCGAGCTGTCAGCTCTGTGGGACTGATAGCCCCAACCCCCTGTTAAATTAAATTAAACTGCCCATTTTTGATTTATGGGGGTGGGTCACACTCAGAGGCTTGCTGTGTGAAAGAGGTCACCAATACAAAAATTTGAAAACCACTGCACTGGAACTATATGCCGTGCTGTGACTCATTAGCCACACCACCAGGCTTTGGAGAATTGGAGCCTTCCTAAAGAGAGAAGGTGCTGCATGCCAGGAAGGTTGCTCTGTTGAACTGCACTGTAGGGTGGTTTGCTTTGGGTTGACAAGAGGTGGCTGTTGCTGGGTGACTTGCCTGGCAGAGGTTTTAAGGTGTCAAACATGATAGAAAACAAAGCAGCGTTAGTGAGTGTGACTCTCTCTCTTGGTTTTGTTTCCTTTTGCACAGAAGGTGATGAGGTGGGACCGGGGATCACTGATGACACTGAGGATGAGAATTCAGCTAATCAAATTGCTGGCAAAATACCCAACTTCTGTGTACTGCTGCATGGGAGCCTGAAAGTGGAAGGCATGGTGGCCATTGTTCAGTTAGGGTATGGAGGTGCATTTCTCTTTGAAAAGTCCCTTTTCGTGGTGATGCTTTGGGACCAGTCATCTATGAAATACTGCACGCCAAGCTGTGAGCCCCAGGTGGCTTGACAAGAATGTTTAGTGTTACTTTGATTCTGCACTGGCGGTGTAAATACTGAAAGCCAGAGCCCCAAGGTAGCGAGGGTGGGAGGTGAATTTTAGGGGTGTGGAATGGGCGGTTTTGACCTTAGCAGTCTGCTCGTTTCTTTAGGCCTGAATGGCATGGAATGCTGTACTCCCAAGCTGATAGTAAGAAGAAATCAAACCTCATGATGTCTCTCTTTGAACCTGGTCCTGAGCCCCTGCCTTGGCTAGGGAAAATGGCACAGCTTGGGCCTATTTCAGGTAGTAACCAAGATTTTAAAGTCTCCCGTGCATTTGATGGTTTCTGCGTTAATGCCCTTGCCACGTCTTATTCTTAAAAAGCTTTATTTTCTTTCAGATGCTAAAGAAAATCCTTATGGCGAAGATGACAATAAAAGCCCTTTCCCCTTACAGCCCAAAAACAAGCGCAGTTATGCGCAGAATGTCACTGTGTGGATCAAACCAAGCGGCCTCCAGGTAGCAACTCAGTACTTCGCTTTGGTGCTCTTGCACAGTTCAGGATCAATGCTTTGAAAGGGTCGTCTTACTTGGGCAGTAGAACGGTCTCTATACCTGTTATTTCCATCTAGTGTCATTTTTTTTTTCTTTAATTCATATTAAAGCTTCCTGTTTGAAATGTCATAATTAAAACACCTTGGCACATATAGTTTGTTTAATGAAAGCTTTGCCTGGTATCTGGTTTAGTGTAATAACCATTTGTATGTTAGCTTGTATGAGCTGCATAATCAGTGACTGATCACTGAGCCTGCGGGAATGATCAAGTGATTATTTATCAGTATAGCTGGGGATTCTTCCCCCCCAAAGTTATGGGTGTTTTTTTTTTTCTCCAGACAGATGTACAGAAGATCTTGAGAAATGCAAGAAAACTCCCTGAAAAAACTCAAACATTCTACAAAGTGAGTAGCATGTTATGGGTTGCATGTAACGTGTGACTGTACTGATACAAGTTTGATCTATAGAGCACGTTGACCGATGAGGTTAATAATTCTCCGTGTGGTCTATCCAAAGAGCTTGTAGTGCTTTGCAAATGTTAATTCTCAGCAGCCCTTGTGAGGGAGGGAGATACTTGACCAATTGTACAGATTGGTAAAGCTGTAACCTGCAGTCCCCTGATCTAAGCTCCTTTGACAGGACAGCATATTGGGTTCAGTTGAAGGAGACCTGAGAGTGATCTCATGTATCCCAGAGGTGAGTCTGCACTGGCGGTGCAGATAATGAAAGCCAGAGCCCCAAGATAGCAAGGGTGGGAGGTGAATTTTAGGGGTGAGGAACGGGCGGGTTTGACCTTAGCAGTCTGTTAAGGTCTTTGTGATTCCATGTATCCCAGAGGTGGTGTACACATCTCCATGGGGAAGGGCAGAAATGGTGTGCACTCCAAACACCCCTTGCCAGCTGGACTCTGGAATGAATTGGAGAGCAGCAGGTACTACTAGTACTGAGGGATCAAAGGGCATCATAGAAGGAAATGAGAGCACCCAAGAGCACCCTATACTTGGATAACAAAGTCAACTATCAGTGTGTGTTCTGCCCATGATGCAGAGGACAAGAAATCCAATAAGCCAGATACAGTTAGCTACATTGTACCAGACTATAACCATAATTCTTCCCTCAAGCCTAGCAGTGACACAACCCGCCAGAGACCCCAACCAGGGTTCTGGTACGTGCTCTATAAACACAGACAAGGCTATGGGCTCTGCCCTAAGAGTTTACAATCTAAGAAAATCACGTTCTGTACATTCTGCTGGACAAATTGGCTGAAATCGAGCGGATAACAAAGCACCCCCTTCTGCAAATTGCAGGGCTATCCACCAGAGCCATGGAGCCGGGGGCGAGAGCTGATGAGGCACGCTGGGAGGGTGTCGTGAGAAAGCCAACATGTTAGTGTGCTAGATCTGCTGTCTCCAGTCTGGCACCAGCACTAGAATTCACTCTTATGCTGTGAGCACTTGGCAAGCTTGCCAGAACTGTAGCCTGAGGGCCCCTTCCCCCAAATTTGCAATGAATAAAATATCCTTTCAGAAGAATCAAGATGACTTTAAATGGGGCTTTTCTCCCTTCCAGGAACTCAACCGTTTACGCAAGGCAGCCTTGGCTTTTGGATTTTTGGACCTTTTGAAAGGAGTGGCAGATATGCTGGAAAGGGAGTGTACGTTGCTGCCTGATACAGCTCATCCCGATGCAGCATTTCAGCTCACTCATGCTGCTCAGCAACTCAAAGCAGCAAGTAATGGGACCTCTGAATATGCCGCCTATGACCATAACATCACTCCGCTGCAGACAGACTTCTCCAGTAGCAGCACTGAAAGAATATGAGATGCACTTCTTAGAACCTTCTCTACATTACTTTTAAGTCTCAAGTGGTCCAAATTTTCCTGTCATATTTGTTTCCTAGGACTGACTCAGATATCGTTTGAAGAACTTTATCAATGCAAACCGGTGCTCTAAAACAATCTAGTTTCTTAATCTGGGATTAATTCGTATAGCTCTTAGTGGATTTAGAGTTTTACCTGGAAATTGTATTTTTAAATGCCTCAGGAAAGTCTCACAACAAGAATGGAGGTTATATAGTATGATTATTAAGGTGTGTGAGAGGAGAGATGAGGAAAATGCTGTCATATGCAATGGACTGGTGCCAGTGGCTTAGAACTTGGCCCTCTTTTCCCCCTCCTATCCCCCCCCCCCCAAGAACCAGTCATCAGGTAACCCCACACATAACCCGTAACAATTAGATTGGTGCACAAAAGCACTGTGTAAAACTTTTCTCCAGAGAGAGGCAGGTGTTATCTATTAGGGCCTGGCTTTCAAAAACGTCAGCTATGCAACTGCATGCACTTGACTTACCCACTCAAAGACTGAGTGTATGAATACTGCATGCGGTTAGATGCATAGCTGGCAAGTTTTGGATGCTGTCAGTAATTGCATTCCTGACTTTAAAGATTTAAGCCCTGCCTTTCAAAATGTAAAGTTACGAAAGTTTCAGGTATCTCATTTGCCTCAAGATATTCATATTTGAGAAAATAACTTACATTCTAGCAAGAGAAAAGTTCATTTTTTAACAAAATTGTAAGATATCACATTAACAAATAAAGAGTAACTTTTTATGGAAGCTTTCAGTGGTTTTGGATCCAGTTTCAAAAGAACGGATGTGAGTGTTTAGCATTACGGAGGCTTAAACTTTCATGATGTCTTTCCATCATGAAGGTAAGGTAACAAATTGCTCTTCTTCGCTTGCATAAGAGGCTGTACAAATAGCAAAATGAAAGACTTTGCTTGTAAATCTTTATTAATAGAAATACACATTCAGCTGCCTTTGGAAGGACAAGCAAACTCAGTAGTTGAAGATCCATGGCAAATCACACCAAATACGGGTAGCAGTGCCTCCCCCGTACCCTCACAACCATGTATTTCATAAATGTTTAAATGTCCTTTAAAGGAATTAAAAGAATGAACGCTGTGTTAAATTCTCAGTGTCGGCACCAAGATATTCGATTCACTGTCAAATAGATGTGTATGTAGAAGAGACACAGTGTATAAATTATGGTGTAACTACCCTGAGGAAGCTGGCCATGCCCTTGTTTAGCCTTTCACACAGAAAGGCTCCTTTTAACACATTTAGGCCAGGTCCATGCCACAAACCTATATTGGTATGATGACGTCCCGCCCCTGAGCGACACGCAGTTATACTGACCTAACCCCATGTGTAGACAGCGCTATGTCTATGACAGAGCATCTACCACCTCTTGGGGAGGTGGATTAACTAACTACACCGACAGGAGACGCTCGCCCGTTGGGATAGGTCTGTCTTCACTTAAGTGCTGCAGCTGCGTTGATGCAGTATTTTAAGAGTAGCTCTGCCCTTTGATAATGGTGAAAGTTCCTTAGGATGGTGTCTTTTTGCAGAATGCCTTCAGTGGCGGTTGGACCACTTCTCTGCAAAAAAAACCCACCTAAATGTTCTAGTGTTAACCTCACAATAACAATCATTGGGGAAAAGGGTATTTCACATTGAAAATATAGCAACATGTTTTTTTTTCTGGTGGTATGCTTTCGTAAAACAAAGCCATACAAACAGGGGGATGGAAATAAATTGATCGCTCTGGAATTAACTTGCACAAGGGTTACAGTGGGTGCTGGGGGAAAGAGGACTAGACTCAGCTGGGTCAACAGTGCAACTAACTGCTCTGTAGTCATGGTTACAATTAAGTTTATTTAAATCCGACTTTAGTTAATTTCAGGGAAAATGCAAAGGGTCAGAGGGGGCTGAATCCTGGCAGATCAGGTTGGGGGTGTAGGAGTCATTTTAATCATGGCACCCTTTATTCAAAACAGCTCATTTTTAAGCAATGGAGGTTTCTTTGTTTAAAACAAATAAAATTACTTTTATAATTTACCTAAGGCATAAACCTGAAACATCACTTGCCTCTCATTTGCTGAGATCTGGTACACAATACCCAAATGGTCCCTAACTTATTAGGCCCCCAACACAGCACCCCAAAAGCAAATGGCCAGCCTGGCATGCAGACTCCTTAGCTGCAGTCTTCTGCATTGAGGGAATAGGAAAACAGGTGCTTGCTTCCTTCTCAACAGGGTTTGAGCCAAGCACTTACACCACCATTCCCAAAAAGGAGCGGACAAGGGGCTGGCCTCCCTATGGTAGTAGAAGGAAGGTTGTGGGATCATCTCAAGGGAGGCTTGCTTTACCTCTGCATTTCCTGGTGGAATTCTAATTTTTGTGGGCTACTGGGGGAAGAATAGCAAGAAATGGAACCTCACCCCTACACTGCCTGGTTTTCCAGTGTCTGAGTTGGGGCATTTAAATTCTCACCATCTGGAAGGGCAGAGTTAGTGACCACAAGGCCGTGTGAAGTAGCAGCTATGTCAACTGGTGAGGAAAATTTGAATGAGTAGGTAGCTCCCACTACTGACTGGCTAGGACCTATGTAGCTAGACAGGGGCTGCTGGACACCACTACGTATTTCTATTCCATGGGGGAAGAGATTAAGCCTTCCTGTCGTACATGCGTTAAGAACAAGCTGGTGGTGTCCATTGCTGACACTAGTTGTTCCCAGGTTTAAATGTATCAGCAAAAGCCTGCTGAAAAAAAGCAGACCTAGCACTGACCATTAATAAATCCATTTCTCAGCTCCTCAGGCCACTCCTAGTCAGTTTCACATAGCATGGAGTGGATGGTCTGAAATATTCTACCCCAGCATCACAAGCCTTATCTGCATTCAATATCTGAAAGCAAATATCCAGTTAGAGCTGCTCAGTTTTTGCAAATAGGATTTCTTTTTATAATATGGTAACTGATAGGAAACACGTTTAAATATTGCCATTGTTCAACATTAAGTGCCATGCGTATATGATTGAAGAGGAACTCAATACAGTGTATGGGAATGCTATCTGAAGAGTCACTATGAAATCTAACATGATCATTTAGCTGTAGAAAATCCTTTCCATTATTATAATAGGTAAAATTGTAAGAATCAGAGGGTCCTGTCATTAAGATAAGTTAGGTCTAGGAAAGCATTGTAGTCCCTGTTTTACTTCATCTTTCTCTTTTTTGATCCAAGGTGCTGCCTCCTTTGCTTGTAGAGGTGACGCAAGTTTATAAACACACCTGAAAAGAGAAATAATTGTTTGGGCAGAACTGAAAATCACTGCAGATTACTTATGCCAGATAACTGCACTGAGTTAAAAATTATTTCGGATTTTCTTCTCACGTATGGACATAAAACTATGAAAGCTAAAGACAAATGAGTCCTTGCTGGGGTAGGGTTAAGACTGCAACAACCCACACTGTTTGTTATTGTAGGGTTGCTTAGAAGTTCTGGTTGTCACCCTTTAGGGGTAGCGGTATTGAAGATGGAGGGAGGGGGAAATAATTCTAGAATCTTGTGATAGCTTGCGAGAAAAAGTGTCACAAACCTAAACAGTCCACATCAGACTAAACAATAGAAACAAGGTTGGTGTCATTTAAGTCTTTTTTTTAAATCAGATGGAATGAAGTTTGGAGTTCAAAATTTTCATTTAAAAATCATGGGCTAGATTCTGTATTCCTCTGACTTCAATGAGACTTTTGGATCCACAGAGATGTAGACTCAACCTGCACACAGTTGAGCCTACATCTACACTTTTATCATTGGTCCACTAATAATAGAGAACAAACAATTGTAGCTGATCAGTTAAACATTAAACTACTGTTAAAAAAAAAACAACCCTCCTATGAAGCTCTTCAGGGAACTGCTTCTTCATATTCCATTAGTATCAGTGTATGTTGGTTAACATCTGTGTAGTTTTGAACTACACAAAGAATCCAGCAAAATCCTGCAGAAGTCCACACTTTTACCCAATGATACTGATATAATAATTGTAATATTTTGGCCTCTGATATGCATGTGCTTCAAGGTGATCTGTTATTGAGGTCTCCTTTTGGGTTAACCTGTGCAATTCACTACAAGTATGATGACAGTTTAAGCTCAGTCAAATTGGTACAACAATGACCTATCAGATATGATAATTTAAAGTTGCAATCTGTTACTCCTTTTTTGTACATAACTGACTTGGTATTTCAACAGGAGAGAAATACAATGAAACAACAATAAAAACTTACCTAAAAATAACATTATAAGATAGATTTGAAGAAAGAACGAAAATTTGATTGTCATGCTCATCGGATATGGCAGCGTGAAACTAAACTTCCCTGTTTCACTGACGATTGGAATGGCCTGAATCAGAGACACAGCTGAAAGCAGAAGGCCAAGAAGATTACAGGCAAAGTACAAAGGACAAGGTAAACTCTAGAGCTGGTCAAAAAACGAAGCTTCTCAAAGTTGTTCCCTTTTAATGGTAAAATATTTTGATACTTTCTGACCAGCTCTTGTAACCTAGAGAGACTTCAGCATAAAACTAGTTTTAAGTGGCATCTTTAAACACACTTGCACCTAAGTCATGATATTTTCCTAGTTTTGTTTGTTGGCATTGGCGGGCAATGCTATGAATCCACCCATAGCAGCAAGATATTAACCTTACTGGCTAAGTTCAGTGCACTCTGCTGTTTCTTCCTCTCACTACAAAGAAAGTCAACCCAGAGAACCGAAGAAAAGCAACAACCCAAACGAGAGGGAAAAATGTAGAAGTCAAAACAAACTTATTCAACATTTCATTTTGAAACTAACCATCAAAATGTTGCTTCAAAACTAGCAGTTTTGTTTTGAAACTTTGTGTTTGATCAGAATGAAATTATTTTGGTTTTGTCAAAAAAAAACTGATTTGGGTTCAAAATAAACTAATTGTTTTCAGGTTTTTCAATTCCACCATCGAAACCAAAGTATGAGTTACTCTCTCATCTCTATGCAGAGCAGCATGATCTACAAGGCTGTGTTTTTGAGGCTTACCTTCTGCCAAGGTGCCTAAAGGATAGAGAGGAATCCAGATGGTATATCGGATCCAAGTTAGTAATTTCCATTCTATATCAATGCAGGAAAGCATGTAGAATGGATACCTAGAATAACATTCAAAGTTTGAAAGACAGACATTACTTAAAAATTTAACTTTCCACTTAAGTTACAATATTGTGCATAATCACTGTATGATGTCATGAATGTCAAATATTCATGATAAACATGATAAATTCGTTTAACTATTGTCTTAATTGTAAATAATGATTAAGAATATTAAAAAGGGACTGTTTCATATGGAGCTGCAGCAGGTATGTTTTTCCTCTCACAGCTTACAGTACTAGACTGTATGAAGTGGGTATTCACCCACAAAAGCTTATGCTCCAATACATCTGTTAGTCTTAAAGGTGCCACAGGACTCTGTTGCTTTTTACAGATCCAGACTAACACGGCTACCCCTCTGATACAGTACTAGACTTATTATCCTGGCAACCTGGATAGGTTTAACTGCCTGCTTTCTTCAAAATATTTCAATTTAGATCCCCAAAAATGAATAGAATACAATGTACATCTCTACCCCGATATAACGCGACCTGATATAACACGAATTCAGATATAACGCGGTAAAGCAATGCTCCGGCGGATCAAAGCAAGTTCAATATAACGCGGTTTCACTTATAACGAGGTAAGATTTTTTGGCTCCCGAGGACAGCATTATATCGAGGTAGAGGTGTAGCTGGTCTGACAAACACCAGAAATTCCAGAATCCATCAAATTCTTTAGCCAAAGGTTTGAATTTCCTGTGGAAAGCGACATGAAAATGAGATTTCCCTACCAAGGGCTGGAAATGGGTAGAGGAACATAGCAGCAAGTTTTCCCAGACATGGAGCAACATCGGCTCTCGCATCTCACATTGGAATCAGGCCCAGACTCTGCCAGATACAGGAAGCTAGCAAGACAGTTATGCTGTGACAAATCTGAGTCCCAAGGAACGTTTTACCAGCAGGGGCTATAATGCGAATGCCACAGGGTGTTTCTTAATGGCAAAATCAAAATTATTTGAACGCAAAGGCTGTTTTCCAGTAGAGCCCTGGCAGTCCAGGCATGACAAAGGAAAATCCCAACAAACCTGAATAGCTCGATAATACTCCAGCAGTAAAATACAAAGAACACCACCGCTTTGCTTTGCATTTCCTCCACATTTCCAAGGACAATAAACAAGACAAAATTTCTTCCAAGGACCTGTTTAACAAACCCCAACACATCCATGTAAGTATACTGAACATATACCAATGCGGCACAGTCAGAGGGCAACAGTGAGCCCCTACCACTAGAAATACACAGCACGGGCTCCTTTAGAGCCCTGGGCACATTAGTGGTGCTGGAAGACCAGGGCATGTGCCCCTGGAGCTGAGCTATGGGCTGGGGAAGTGCTTCCTAAGCCTGTAGTCCTTGTACACACTGACCAGCTGTATTAGGGGCCAACCCAGAAGCAGAGAGAGAAGGTGGCCACATCTTTTGCAGTGCAGTGTGTTTGCTGTGGGAAGTTGAGCTGGTCCAAGTGCATGAGGATCCCCCACCCCGCTGTTCTTGTCTTTGCCCCAACTCCTTGTCTCGTCAGACAACCCAAGAAGGTAGCCTACGAACCCAGGCTAGGAAGCATGGATTCCTACCAATGGGGCAAAAGATATCCCTGGGGTAAGTCCAAATTGATGCCATTTCCTCCTCACCCCCCCCCACCCGCTTTTTTTTAAGCAGTCATGTCTAAGACTATCACAATATAAACTGTAATAACCTGGGGTGCGAGGAATCTTAAAATATTACCTGGAGTAAAGAAGGTATAAGTGGTGACCTGACGATTCCTACTAGTGAATTCAGGATCTCTATAAATGCGAGCGTCTGACAGAAATACATCATGTCAGCAATGGTGTGAAATGTATCATAGAAGGAATCTATCAGAAACAAAAGACTGCTTTAAGGCATCTGAATTTGCCTGCTGGGAGAAGCCAGCTTAACTACACAGCCCCCAACACATACTAACTCACTCAAATATTTTAGAACTAGATTTGTGTTGGGAAAATGTAGTCTTCAGCCTTGTATGTAAAGCCGATATGCAGGCTAGTGTGAAGTCAGAGTAAAAGCCTTAAAAACGTTACCCGATCTAAGTAAAGTCCTATGCTGAAAGTATCACAGAATCATAGGGTTAGAAGGGACCGCAAGGATCATCTAGTCTAACCTCCAATGCAAGGACAATTAGAGCCATTTCAGTAAATAATACGGAAAAGAAAGAGGGTTGTGCTGTGGATTAACAGAATGGACAACTGGATCTTTTAGTAAAATAACATTCGAGCCAATCCATTTTTAGTAATACTGGCTCTCTAAAGGTAAGAAACGTCTGTCTCGAGTGTGAGGTAGTGTAGTTGTAGCCATGTTGGTTCCAGGACAGTACAGACACAAGGTGGGTGAGAAAATATATTTTACTGGACCACCTTCTGTTGATGACAGAGACAAGCTTTCAAGCCACACATAGCTTGTCTCTGTCACCAACAGAAGACAGTCCAATAAAAGATATTACCTCGCCCAGCTTGCCTAGAGTGAGACATTTTTCATCCGCCCCCCTGCCACGCAGTTCCTTTTTTTAAATTAAAATTTAGCATTTACAGATTACAGCAAATATTACCGATGCCCATAAATCACAGGATCTGTAACTATTTACAGGTCCTGTCCTTAACGTTATGACAACTTTTGGGCGGGTTTTGTTGTGCATTTCAATGAAGTATTGACAGTTTCATGTGGCTTAATTTAGATGTCATGGTTTAGAAATTACTGCAAAGGGTGAAAGGAGGAAGAAATAGCATGGATAAAATAGTGCTTATTACTTGCCTTTTCCTAAGATAAACAGGCGAACTGTCATATTCACAAAAATCCAGGAGAACCCCAAAAACTGCACAAGATTATACATGAACAAATATCCTCTCTTCAGCTGTCTGAAAGCTACAATCAATGTTAAACAATCATGTTAGCAAAAGGCAACAGCATTCCTATTTTGTGCAACTGGCTCTCGGTGGTGAGGTGGGTTAGTGAGTTAGCCCTTCAAATCTGAAGATGGGTTACAAGAGAAAACAAGGTTTCACTCTATTCCGGACAATACAGGACCACCAAACAATTTGCCATGTGGACTCAAGAAAAACAACACTGGAATAACAGGAGTGCTGCACCTATCTCAGCTTGGGCTGGGGTTTCACGTCCCCTGCTTGCACTATTGATGACAAAAATTACCAAATCCCCTATGAAACAGTAGTGTGGTTTTATTAAGCTTGTAAGTAGTTATATACATAATAAAGTGCTGTATGCTAGTTTTACAGAGACAACACGTCTATCAACACTACCGTGATAGCATCGTAAGTACTTAAGTGCGTGCTTACAGCGGTAATATTTTGCCTGTGATGTGCATAAGCAAACTATTGTCACTATCTTATCCACCAAATCAACCTTACTAATTTAAAGATACAGTCACTTACGGTCTTTAGGGACTCTGGATTCAATTCTGATTTTGTTAATCCTCTCTTCTTCTTCCTAAAAATTATGGATAAAGTTTTAAAGGGTGTTAATGTAGTATTTCAATACAGTAATGAGCAGCTAATATTTAGTTAACTGTTCTGCTGCAAAGCTAGTGGGGTTTTAGACTCAGATAATATCCTCTTAGTAGACTAATGTGTTACATTTTTCACCTAGGCAAAACTGTGCAAATTCTTCATTGTCAGGAAAGAGTGTTACTGCAACAGCTAATGGTTGTCTAACCAGCTATGCGACCTCCATTATATATTTTCATCTAATGAATATGTTTTTTGCTGTGAAAACTGCCATTTTCCATGTTAATTCTTGATCATTACCACCACTCAAAACTGTTCCTTTTCTTATGAAAGTGTGAAATCATCCTCTGGCTCTCTTCAGACCATTTAACACCCACCCACCAATTGTTAACTCCTGGGAAGAAGTAAAGTCACTCTGGATTGCCATATAAATCAAAACAGCCCTTTGCAATATCCTGTGTAACTTACATAGTCATTAGGAGGTAAGAAATAGACTTGTCCTTCTGACCATGGGGCAGTGTTTGTTATAGAACTGACACCACTCACACTTTGCATGGGTGCTTGTGTCCTTTCCAAGGGGGATTGTTATTTCTTTGCTAACCATTCTGAATGCAGTAGACAGCATCTGAATTACCACGTAGCTGAATGTAAAGACAGGGCCAGCCTGGTGGTTCAGGAGGCTGCTTCTGGACACTCCACCTAGAAATCCTCATTTTAGAAACAACCTCGGGCCTCTTGCTTTTCACACAAGCAAGGTTGGGGTGTTTTAGAAAGGGAGTCTCTCTTGGTCTTTGACTGGAGGAAACAGCACACACTAGCTAGGACAGAGTTGCTCAAACTGTGGTCCAGTCCGGGAGCTCCATTCAGGTGGTCCGCGGATAGTTCCCTCTAAGGTGCGCGCCTGGGCGGCCGTACACAAGAGAATGAAGGGCCACCCACCTAATTAGTGGGGCCGTGCAGGCGTGGCTCCACTAATTAGGTGAGTGGACTCTGGAGAAGATGCACATGTAAGGTGAGGTGATGGCCTTGGGGGGAATAGAGGGTAGGTGGGAGGGGACCGTAGGGTGAGAAGAGTGGGTGGGAGGAATTTGGGATGTGCAGGGCTGCGGTGGCTAGAGAAAGAGGCGACTTTCCCCAGCTCCAGAGCTGCGGCTGCCAGGGAGAGACAGCCGGGCTTCCCAGCCCCAGCGTGGGGGCTGCTGCAGTGGGGGAGAGAGGGCACATCCATCGCACTAGGAAGGTAAGACTACTGATATTAAAATATGAGTTGTGTGTTTTTATTTGTAGAACCAAAAAAACATTATTTTTTTTTATATAGTGCTTTTATCCAAAGTGCTTTACAGTAGTTAGCTAACGGTACACACAACATTTGGAAAGATCAATAAGTGGTCCGTTGAGACCCTCAGCAATTTTCAAGTGCTCCGCGAAATAAAAAAAAGTGTGAGAACCACTGGCCTAGGGGATAATAACCTGCCAAGTTCAGAGCCAGAGCCAGATCCATTTGGGAGCATTCTGATTTGGGGCCAACTCTAATAACAATATAAGCAAAAGGCGAGCACGTGCTTGAGACAGTCTCGTTTAAGGAGAGCAGAGGCAGGCTGTCTCTCAGGCAAGGCACCTCAACTTTTGGAGACCCTGGTTTGTAAGTGGGCAAGATAGCTTGAGCCCTCTGCCAACATCAGCTATCCCATGGATTTCAGCTTATTTAGACTGTGAGCTCTTCAGGGCAAGGACCATCCATGTATGTTTATATAACGTCTAGCACAATGGGACCCTGATCCAGACTAGGGCCTCTGTGCATAACTTACAGATAATGCTCATTTTAAACCAAACACCTCACCTAGCAGCGCCTCCCCTTTTAGTTACAGGTCTTTATACTGAATCCGTTTATTATTGTTTCATTTGGATCTTGCCTCCAGCACACTAGACAGAACTCCAAATAAATATAAATACGTTAACTCAATGGCAAAAGTCTATGTATTTCTTTGGACATGCGCTCTTAGCTGCTTATTTCAACTGCTCCGAAAGCGCAGGGAGTACTGACCTTTGCTTTGAGTTCCATTTCAGCATCCGACTCATCTAGCCAGCGATCAAAATCAGGCGCTAGGAACAACGGACGCCGCTCCTGTTTGGTGAGTCTTCCCCACCAGTTGCTTTCTTTTTTCTGCACGGTGATGTTCAACTGCCTTTGAGTCACTTTGTACACCAGCTGCAGGAGACACAATGCGGGGTAACCACTCAAGCAGCCGGCCCCCACGGAAGCCCAGGCTACTGCAGGTTCACGGTTCTGGGGCCGGAGCTAGCTAGATTAAAACGAGCGCGTTGGCGTCTGCGTGAGTGGCGATCATGCCCCCACGGCAGGAGCGATATACCGTAAGGGGGAGAAGGCAGTTCGGTATCCACAGCCACATTCAGCGCCCGCTGCCTCTGCGGTACCTGCCTATCAAGGAGGCCAGCTGCCGGGGGGGTGGTTTTGGGGATGGTCTAGCTGGCAGTAGCCTGGTTTCACAAGACCCCCCCCCAGCTCATTTCACACGGGCCACTAAAAGGCCATTGGAGCCGTGGTCTCCAACCTTTTTAAGTGCAAGATCACTTTTTGAATTTGAGTGCAACCCAGCATCTACCTCAAAGGAAATGTAGAAATAACAGTAATCACACAAATCCAAACACCCTTGCCCCGCGGCCATGCCTCTGCCCTGCTCACACCATCCCCCCTCCCTCTGTTGCTTGCTCTCCCCCACTCTCACCAGGCTGGGACAGGGGACTGGGCACTGGGAAGGGGTGCAGGCTCTGGGCTGGGGCCGAGGGGTTTGGAGTGTGGGAGGGGCTCCAGGATGAGCCTGGGGCAGGGGTACAGGAGGGGGTTCAGGGTGCAGGTTCTGGGAGGGAGTTTGGGTGTAGGAGGGGGCTCAGGGCTGGGGGAGGGGGCTGGGGTGCTGGCTCCGGGAGGGGGCTGGGGCAGGGGTGTGGGGTGCAGGAGGGGGTTGGGGTGCAGGCTCTGGGAGGAGGTTGGGGTGCAGAAAGGGGCTCAGGCCTGGGTCTTGGGGTGCAGGAGGGGGTGCGGGCTTTGGTAGGGGGTGTGGGGTGCAGGCTCTGGAGGGAGTTTGGGTGCAGGGGGCTCAAGACTGGGGCAGGGGGTTGGGGTGCAGGAGGTGGTGTGGGATGCAAGCTTTGGGAGGGCATTTGGGTGTGGGGAGAGGGGGCTGGGGGAAGGCATTGGGGTGCAGGAGGGGTTTGGTGTGCGGGCTCCGGCCAAGCACTGCTTACCTCAGACAGCTCCCAGGCAGCGGCGCAGCAGGGCTAAGGCAGGCTCCCTGCCTGCCCTAGCCCCACGCCGCTCCCGGACGTGGCCACCATGTCCGGCAGCAGCTCCTGGGGATGGGGGGTTGGGGGGAGGGGCAGACGGCTCCTCACACTGCCTTGTCTGCAGGCACTGCCCCCGCAGCTCCCATTGGCCGGGAACTGGCATAGCTTGTTTCACTCATGGGGGGTGGTTTTACTATACCATAACTTTGCCAGAAATAGCTGCGTCCACACTGGGAGTGCTTCACTGATACAGGACTACAGGTATACTATATGAGCAAAGCGCTCCTACTATACCAGTCAAAGCATCGTTTTGTAGCTGTAACTGAATCTACGCTATGGACTTTGGCTGGCACAGCTGTGCTGGTCAAGGGGGTTCCAGCACCTCTGTGACCTCATCTGCAGCAATATGGCCTCAGAGGCCACCTCTCTCTGTGTGCTGTACCACTGCAGATGAGGGCACTGGAGCTCCCTTGTATAGGTGGGGCTTTTGTGGGGTTTTGTTTTTTGGTAATACAGAAACAAATGGAACAATCATCCCTTAAAGCAGAAAAAGCAGGAGCAGTGCTGGAGTACTTGCCAGCCAGCCAATTCTCCCCTCCTGACACTGACCATCTCTGGTTAGATTTCCATGCTGTCTAGTAATATGACACTCAAGATGCCACTTCTGTTGGGAGCCATAGCTCGCTCTCCAGTCCTGGCCTCAGATTACCCGAACAGCCTGCCAGGACGTTGTTTGGTCTTTATCAGAGATTTTAAACACATGTCAAGTCTCTTCGGGAAAAGACACTGCTATGCATTGGCAAGGAGGCTGTGCAGGTGCACAAATACAGCAGGACGTGCTCAGAATGATTTGGGGTTAGACCAGGGGTTGGCAACCTTTCAGGAGTGGTGTGCCAAGTCTTCATTTATTCTCTCTAATGTAAGGTTTCGCGTGTCAGTAATACATTGTAACGTTTTTAGAAGGTCTCTTTCTATAAGTCTATAATATATAACTAAACTATTGTTGTATGTAAAGTAAATAAGGTTTTTAAAATGTTTAAGAAGCTTCATTTAAAATTAAATTAAAATGCAGAGCCCCCCACACCGATGTCCAGGACCTGGGCAGTGTGAATGCCACTGAAAATCACCTCGTGTGCCGCCTTCGGTACACGTGCCATAGACTGCCTACCCCTGGGTTAGACTAATGACTGGTCCCCACATAGACCTGTGCCAATTTAACCAAATCAGTTTGCTAAAGCCAACGTCATTATTTCGATGCAGTTCTGTGAGTGGACGCTTATTTCGGAATAGAAGCGACTAGAAGCTAGTAGCCAACTGACTTTATTTAAATATATCAACACTTTTTTTTATTTTGCACTAAGAGTACTCAGGCACCACAATAACTAACTAGATCGATTTTAATTCTTACCTTTTGTTATTTTGTTGCAAATCTTTGGGTAGACAAGGCCTGGCACTCTGATTATAGTGGAGTTTAAATCAAAGAACTTTTGCTTCTTTTACTGCAAAGCTTCACTTCTCTATTGATGGGTTGGCAATTCCCTCGGAATTCAGCCATTTACCTCTCCAGAGAGGAGTTAAATTCTGCATTTCAACTCCTCTCCTTTCTTCTCTGCTCAGCGAGATGGGAAGGGAAGTTCTATCTGCCCCAAGGAAGGAAGGATTAGGCAGAATTTTCCAGATTTACTGCAGCTATTCCTAGTGGGCAAATAAAACGAGCCAGGACAAGTCTTGCTACAGCTGCTGCTCACTGAGGGTGAAGATCAGTTCTGCAGGACCCCCTGTGACTAAAAGGACAGGCAGATCTTGGAGGGCCAGGAAGGGTCAATCTTACCAGTTAGGCTCTCTCCTGTTCTAAGACAGGAAATAAGACAGCGTTTCACAGTAAGAGAGTTGCAACATGTTTGTGCTGGGATTCTGAGTAATTCGTACAAGCAATGAGAGCACGTGTCAAGATTTTTAGCAAGGTCACAGAATACGTAAGAAGTGCTATTGATTTATTTCAGGGAGGCTGCACTTCACATGTGCTAACTTAACAGTGGATGGTATTTCCCCAACCTGGGATGTTTCGTTCAGAAAAACTGCTAGATTCTCTGCTATTTTTCTGCTCCAGTAAATTTTTAAGCTACCCACCGCTCTCTTCTGTAATTAATTTAAAGCCATGTTCCCGTAAACCCATATTTATGAGAGCAGTGTGAGATCTGTGTGAGTAAAGGTTGCGGAATCAGGCTCAAAGACGGGGTATTGAACATGTACAGCATTTAGAACTTCAAACCTTAGTAAAATCATCTGTTATCGCATCAGGGAGCAAAGCAACTATCCGAAATAACATCCCAGGAGACTTAAAGCATATCTATTTCCTTTGGGTTTTTTTTTTTAAACAGGGAATACTTTTCTTTTGTAAAACATAAAAGAAAAAAATACCCACTTGGGGCTTGACCGGTTCTAGAAACGCAAGCTGAAATTCATAGACGTTGTCCCCCTTGGCACCATGACCCTGGGCTAAAAGAAAAGGAGCAACAATCAGTGTAAAGATCCTGAAGAGTCCCCCCACCACCGCACACCCTCTGCAAAATGTACTTTAAACAAACAATATATGTTTCACTCTATATGCATCCGAAGAAGTGGGTTGTAGCCCATGAAAGCTTATGCTCTAATAAATTTGTTAGTCTCTAAGGTGCCACAAGTACTCCTGTTCTTTTTGAGGATACAGACTAACACAGCTGCTACCCTGAAACCTTTAAACAAACACTGAATCGTTATATTTACAAAGTGCCCTCCCCCGCCCCAATGTGCTACATGATCGAACTATTTAAGAATGGACATGCAAAGACAGCGTCACGGATTTTTAGAATTTCATTCGCTTTTAACCAAGTGACATTTTAAAAATGCGCTGGGTGCCTTATGGGGGGTCGACATCTGCTATAACAGAGAATAGTGCTGGAAAAGGACCTTCCTGTGAGGCAGGAATGGATGAGGCTCCGGGAGGAGCAAGTTCCACCCAACGGGAGCGATCTCAGCAAAGGATCAGCTGCCCAACTTAAGATGCAATGGTGAAATCCCTAAAACATCAGTGATGACAGAGTGCAAATACGCACCAGGATTCATCAGTCTCGTACAAAGCCAGGTCCTTCCCCATGAAATCCTCTGAAAGCCAGCAGGCTCATCAAAAAATATGCCATTTTAAAGGGTGCCATTGTAAAATAATCCTGTCCATATAAAGCACGATACAATCTAAGCCAACACATTACCTTTTTACCATAGGCTTCAGGGCCACAAGAGTGGTATACAGCCTTAAGGATGCAGTATGAAAGATACATAGTAGATTCCTAATGCAAAAAAGGCAACAGTATGTTCCTAGCACTAACCTGACAAGCAAAACAGCAAACTCGGTCCCTTAAGGTTAAACTGCTCAGTCAAAACAAAACAAAAAACCTTTACAAAGGAATCTATTTACCTTTCAAATTGAAATTTAGTTCCTGGTCCAAAACCTGATAGTATTTGCACACAAGGTCTTTGTGACAGCAATACTGCTTTCAGTGGAAAATCATGGAAAATCAGCTAACATCTTTAAATGTGGTGCATGGTTGGTTTTTTGTTTTTGTTTTTTTAAATTAAATATGACCTTCTACAAAGAGTGGTGATCCTATCAACTACTACAGCTAGACCTAGAACATTTAACTGAAACTCAATACCACCAACTCCAGCTGTATTGTGTTACACTTCCACCAAAAGGCTCTGATGTTCAAGCTCCTCTGGGCGAGTGTAGGGGTCCAGGATTGGGGCCTAAATCATTATGACCAAGAAAAGAAATTAGAAAAGTTGTGGCCAGTAATCCCTTGGCAATCCTACCCTCTGTCCAGCTAGGCTGCATGTCGCTAGGAGTCCACCTCTGCGCAGAGGGGTCAGGAATGCTATTAACTTTCAAACCAATGTAGTCACCTACCTTTGAAATGAAGCACGTTATCCGTAATGGTGATCTCGGGGCTCTGAGGAAAGAGAGGATGTTTTAGGTGGCAGGCGTGTACCCGTTCCAAACAAACTGTTTAACGCCAGGATGGTGGCAATTGAGGGGGATTCAGAATCTGACCCAGAAAAGCCTTGGAGCTTTAAGCAGCAAAGTACACAGGTTCCAGTTGCACTGTGGTGCTCCAGCCTTTTTCTTGGCGCCAAATGCCTAATGCACCTGGCATGAGATGGGGGAACTGTAGTTAGGAGGGAGTCTCCCTGGGCCGTATACCCCATGCATGGGACAGGGCGGCCCTGTACAAGGAGAGGAGGGTCTCCCTGGGCTGTATGTGGTGCATGGGACAGGGGTGCTGTAGAGCGGGGTGGGGTGTCTCCCTGGGCTACATGCCCTGTGCACGAGAGGGGGGTGCTGTACAGTAGGGAAGGAGCGTCTCCCTGGGCTGTATACCCCATGCACGGGATTGGGGCTCTGTGCAGCGGGGTGGGTGTCTCCCTGGGCTGCATGCCCCGTGCACGGGATGGGGGCTCTGTGCAGCGGGGTGGGTGTCTCCCTGGGCTGTATACCCCATGCACGGGATGGGGGCTCTGTGCAGCGGGGTGGGTGTCTCCCTGGGCTGTATACCCCATGCACGGGATGGGGGCTCTGTGCAGCGGGGTGGGTGTCTCCCTGGGCTGCATGCCCCATGCACGGGATGGGGGCTCTGTGCAGCGGGGTGGGTGTCTCCCTGGGCTGCATGCCCCATGCACGGGATGGGGGCTCTGTGCAGCGGGGTGGGTGTCTCCCTGGGCTGTATACCCCATGCACGGGATGGGGGCTCTGTGCAGCGGGGTGGGTGTCTCCCTGGGCTGCATGCCCCATGCACGGGATTGGGGCTCTGTGCAGCGGGGTGGGTGTCTCCCTGGGCTGTATACCCCATGCACGGGATGGGGGCTCTGTGCAGCGGGGTGGGTGTCTCCCTGGGCTGCATGCCCCATGCACGGGATTGGGGCTCTGTGCAGCGGGGTGGGTGTCTCGCTGGGCTTCATGCCCCGTGCACGGGCTAGGAGCGTCTCCCTGGGCTGTACACACACTGCATGCAACAGGGGCGCTGTACAGCGGGGTGGGGGCGGCTCCCCGGGCTGCCTGCCCCGTGCACGGAGCGGGGCGGGCCCGGCGCGCGGCATTGGGGGCCCGGCGGTACCTGCACGTCGCTCAGCTCCACCCGCAGGTAGAGCTCGCTGTGCCGCTGCGCCCAGTGCACGTGCGGGGTCAGGCTCCGGCTCTGCATGATGGCGGCGGCCGGGACAGGCCGGGCTCCGACGGCTCCGCGCGGCGCCTGGCGAGGCCGAGGTGGCGGGCTGCCCGGGCCGCGGGGCGGAGCGAGCTCCCGGGCCGGTGCGCACGCGCCCGGGCGCTGACTCTTCCGGCAGTCGGGTGCCCAGTGGGGCTGGGCCTAGGCGGGGGCGTGGTAGGTGGTAGGTCCTAGCCTGTGTATGGTGCGGCTGGACCAGGGGTAGCACCGGTGCGTGGGGCAGCCGGGCCATGGGTGGCGCTGGTGCAGGTAGGCTAGGTAGTGCATGGGGCACCTGGGCCATGGCTAGCCCCCGTTTGGCCGATGTCCATAGCAGATCACCCGTTTATTCACCTGCACACCCACCAATGTGATATACACCATCATGTGCCAGCAATGCCCCTCTGCTATGGACATCAGCCAAACTGGACAGTCCCTACGCAAGAGGATAAATGGACACAAGTCAGAGATCAGGAATGGCAATACACAAAAACCTGTAGGAGAACACTTCAATCTCCCTGGCCACACAATAGCAGAGGTAAAGGTAGCCATCCTGCAGCAAAAAAACGTCAGGACCAGACTCCAAAGAGAAACTGCTGAGCTCCAGTTCATTTGCAAATTTGATGCCATCAGATCAGGATTAAACAAAGACTGTGAATGGCTATCCAACTACAGAAGCAGTTTCTCCTCCCTTGGTGTTCACACCTCAACTGCTAGCAGAGCACCTTACCCTCCCTGATTGAACTAACCTCGTTATCTCCATACTGATTCTTGCCTGCATATTTATACCTGCCTCTGGAAATTTCCATTACTTGCGTCTGATGAAGTGGGCATTCACCCACAAAAGCTTATGCTCCAATACGTCTGTTAGTCTTAAAGGTGCCACAGGACCCTCTGTTGCTTTCTACAGATCCAGACTAACACGGCTACCCCTCTGATACTTGGCTAGCACCGAGCGATGCATGGTGTTGCTAGGTTGGGCAATGCACCAGTGCATGGTGCAGCGAGGCTAGGTACTGCACTAGGGTTTGGTGCAACCAGGCGACAGGTGTGACCTGTTCAGCCAGGCTAGGGATTGCAGCATCGATGTGTGGAAGAGTGGGGCTATGGGCAGCACCGGCGCTTGGTGCAGCAGCGGCGAGGGGTTGTACCACACCTGTTGCGTTGATGGCACTGATGCCCCAGGAGGAGGCTAACTGGATTGATGAGGTTTCTGGCTGCTCTGGCTCTGAAGTTGCTGAGGCCAGTTGTGCTGGGTGTCTGTGCAGAGTGCCATTCTGGCTCCGCTCAGGACTATGTGGCCACCCTGGGATTATCCCAGGTGATTTTTGGTTCCCCTGTCTGGCTCTGGTGACAACTTTTGACACTGTCTTTCATGACCTTCTCATAAACAAACTAGGGAAATGCAACCTAGATGGAGCTACTACAAGGTGGGTGCATAACTTGTTGGAAAACTGTTCCCCGAGAGCAGTTATCAATGGTTCACAGTCAAGCTGGAAGGGCATAATGAGTGGGGTCCCGCAGGGATCAGTTCTGGGTCTGGTTCTGTTAATATCTTAATTACCGATTTAGATAATGGCATACACCGTACTCTTATGAGGATGATACTAAGCTGGGAGGGGTTGCAAGTGCTTAGGAGGATAGGATTAAAATTCAAAATGCTCTGGACAAACTGAAGAAATCTGAAGTAAATAGGATGAAATTCAAAGTACTTCACTTGGGAAGGAACAATCAGTTGCACACATACAAAATGGGAAATGACTGCCTAGGAAGGAGTACTGCAGAAAGGGATCTGGGGGTCATAGTGGAGCACAAGCTAAATATGGATCAACAGTGTAACACTGTTACCAAAAAAGCTAACATCATTCTGGGATGTATTAGCAGGAGTGTTGTAAGCACGACACGGAAGTAATTCTTCCGCTCTACTCTGCTCTGATTAGGCCTCAGCTGCAGTATTGTGTCCAATTCTGGCACCACATTTCAGGAAGGATGTGGACAAATTGGAGAGAATCCAGAGAGGGTCAATAAAAATTATTAAAGGTCTAGAAAACATGACCTATGAGGGAAGATTGAAAAAATTGGGTTTGTTTAGTCTGGAAAAGAGAAGACATTACAGGGGACATAACAGTTTTCAAGTATGTAAAAGGTTGTTACAAGGAGGAGGAAGAAAATTTGTTTTTTTTTTTAACCTCTGAGGACAGGACAAGAAACAATGGGCTTAAATTGCAGCAAGGGCGGTTTAGGTTGGACATTAGGAAAAACTTCCTGTCAGGGTGGTTAAGCACTGGAATAAATTGCCTAGGGCAGTGTTTCCCAAACTTGGGACACCGCTTGTTTAGGGAAAGCCCCTGGCAGGCTGGGCCGGTTTGTTTACCTGCCACGTCCACAGGTCCAGCCAATCGCAGCTCCCACTGGCCGTGGTTTGCTGCTCCAGGCCAATGGGGACTGCGGGAAGCGGCGCCTTTCCCTTTAACACCTGCCAAATATGCACCATTTAACTCCTAGGGTACAGGTTTAGTAGTACTAAAAATATTTGATGTTTGCATGGGACAGCTGAGAGGGATAGAAACTAAGCTGATTCTTAAAGACATTGTTGATTAAGCAGTGAAATTCCCCATAAATTAGGTGGAGGGGGTGGGGAAAATGCCCCACAAAATTCTGAAAACTGTGGAGCAAAGTAGATTGTGAGTGTCACAGTTTCAGGGTAACTGCACCTTGGTCTCCTCCCCGTGGGCCACTCCAGGAATGCCCCATCAGGTCTCCAGCTGTCACCTGTCTCTGAGCTGGGACTTTTTGCCTCACTTCCTTCTGAATGGGGACTTGAAGTCTGCTCAGATCCCTGTCTTACACAGACTATCCCCCAGCAAGCCAGTCTGCTGAAAGACCAGCACCTGGCTGTACTCTTTTTATGGGTGCCCACAAGCTCTTTCTCAGCAAAGTACATTTATTTTAAAGACAATAATAGTTCCTATATGCCTGCTAAAAGCTCACCAGAGGTAACCTATCAGTCTTATGGGGCCCTAATAAGCCTAAGACTTTTCAACCTTTCTGCAAGATCTGCAGACTCTCTGGGACAATCCTGCTGTTTGCTGGATGAAAATGAACGCCCTGTGTCGGCTCAAGCTCAGCTTTTGATACCAAAAGTTCGTTCTTTGGCGTAGTTTCTGGAAAACCCAGTTTGACTAACTACCCCAGGGGCTGTGCTGCTCCTGAGTTGTTTACAGGCCTCAGGGTACTACGCCCCTTCCCTAACTAATGCCCCTGTTTGTAGTAAAAAGAACAGGAGTCCTTGTGACGAACACATTTATTTGAGCAAAAGCTTTCAGTAACCTGGGGCGTGTAAACAACTCCTATCCTCAGAGGTTAAATGGTCTCTTTTCCAAGCTGAAAAGTCCCAATCTGGAATGGCTTCCATATGAGGAGAGCTTAATCAGACCCATCATCATTTTTGTTGCCCCTTTCCAAGTCCAATATATCCTTTTTTTTTGAGATGGGGCGAAAACATCTGCACACAGTATTCAAGATGTGGGTGGACCCTGGATTTATATAGCCGCAACATGATATTTTCTCTTATTATCTATCCCTTTCTTAAGGATTGCCAACATCCTGCTCGCTTTTTGGCACATTGGGTGGAGGTTTTCAGAGGACGCTCCACAATGACTCCCTTTCTGGAGGGGCAGCAGCTCATTGAGACCCCAGCATTGTAGATGTAGACTTGGGGTGCTGCGGTCTGTCTGTTTGATTTGGATCAGTCTTATTTTTTCATCATTTTCTCCGGTGTCTGGACCTTGACCAGGACATTTGGCCCTGGACCAAAGATCCGGAGCTACCCCGGCTCTGGGGGTGTCCCTGTCCCCAGGCCCAGGCTGGGTGGGCCCGGACCCTCACTGGGCGGGAGGCCCGGGCAGGGGCGGCGCCGCCTGAGGGGGACGAGAAGCGGGGCGGGCCGCACACCGGCAGCGCCTCCTCCCTCCCTGCCGGGGGCAGTGTCCCGGCTCGGCCGCGCGGGGCGGCGGCTCCGGAGCGAAGGGACTCGAGGAAACGGAAGCGGCGGCTGCGATCGCCGCCCCCCAGTCCGGGCCATCCGCGGCGGCCGGGCCCGCGGGCAGAGCCACCCCGCCGGGAGCCGCCTCCGCCGCGCTGTGAGTAACGGGCCGGGGGAGCCGCTTCCCGGGCCCCGAGCGCCGGGGCTGCAACTGCCCCCCCAGACCCCCCGCATCTTCCCCCCCCGCGGGGCTGCAACTGCCCCCCCCCGCATCCCCCCCGCATCTTCCCCCCCCCGCGGGGCTGCAACTGCCCCCCCAGGCCCCCCCCACATCTTCCCCCCCCCGCGGGACTGCAACTGCCCCCCCAGACCCCCCCGCGGGGCTGCAACTGCCCCCCCAAACCCCCCCGCATTTCCCCCCCCGCGGGGCTGCAACTGCCCCCCCAAACCCCCCCGCATTTCCCCCCCCCGCGGGGCTGCAACTGCCCCCCCAGACCCCCCCGCATTTCCCCCCCCCGCGGGGCTGCAACTGCCCCCCCAGACCCTCCCGCATTTCCCCCCCCGCGGGGCTGCAACTGCCCCCCCCGGCCCCCCCGCATCTTTCCCCCCCGCGGGGCTGCAACTGCCCCCCCCGGCCCCCCCGCATCTTCCCCCCCCGCGGGGCTGCAACTGCCCCCCCCGGCCCCCCCGCATCTTCCCCCCCCCCCCCGCGGGGCTGCAACTGCCCCCCCCGGCCCCCCCGCATCTTCCCCCCCCCCCGCGGGGCTGCAACTGCCCCCCGCCCCCCCCGCATCTTTCCCCCCCCCCCCGCGGGGCTGCAACTGCCCCCCCCGCATCTTTCCCCCCCCCGCGGGGCTGCAACTGCCCCCCCCGCATCTTTCCCCCCCCCCGCGGGGCTGCAACTGCCCCCCCCGCATCTTTCCCCCCCCCGCGGGGCTGCAACTGCCCCCCCGCCCCCCCCGCATCTTCCCCCCCCCCGCGGGGCGGCAACTGCCCCCCGCATCCCCCCCGCATCTTCCCCCCACGCGGGGCGGCAACTGCCCCCCCAGGCCCCCCCACGCGGGGCGGCAACTGCCCCCCCAGGCCCCCCCACGCGGGGCGGCAACTGCCCCCCCAGGCCCCCCCACGCGGGGCGGCAACTGCCCCCCCAGGCCCCCCCACGCGGGGCGGCAACTGCCCCCCCAGGCCCCCCCACGCGGGACTGCAACTGCCCCCCCAGGCCCCCCTCGCATCTCTTCCCCCCCCGCGGGGCTGCAACTGCCCCCCCAGACCCCCCCGCATCTTCCCCCCCGCGGGGCTGCAACTGCCCCCCCAGAGCCCCCCGCGGGGCTGCAACTGCCCCCCCAGACCCTCCGCATCTTCCCCCCCCGCGGGGCTGCAACTGCCCCCCCAGACCCCCCCGCGGGGCTGCAACTGCCCCCCCCAGACCCCCCCCGCATCTTCCCCCCCCCCGCGGGATTGCAACTGCCCCCCCAGACCCCCCCGCGGGGCGGCAACTCCCCCTTCCCCCCGGGGCTGCAAGTGCCCCCCCTGCAGGGCCAGCCCCCCCGCACCCCGAGGAGAGCTTCAGCTGGCCTCCATATCCCCCCCCCCCTTGGGGCTGCACATAGAGCCAGCTCCCCGACCCCCCGCAGGGCCACATGCAGAGTCCAGCGCTGCCCCCCCCCCCCCCCCCCCCCCCGCAGGGCTACACACACAGCCAGCCCCCCCCCCCCCCCCGCAGGGCTACACACACAGCCAGCCCCCCCCCCTCCCCCCGCAGGGCTACACACACAGCCAGCCCCCCCCCCCCCCCCGCAGGGCTACACACACAGCCAGCCCCCCCCGCAGGGCTACACACGCAGCCGGCCCCCCCCCCCCGCAGGGCTACACACGCAGCCGCCCCCCCCCACACCCCCGCAGGGCTACACACGCAGCCAGCTGCCCCCCCCCCCCGCAGGGCTACACACGCAGCCAGTGGGGGGGCCCCCCCCCTTGCAGGGCTACACACGCAGCCAGTGGGGGGGCCCCCCCCTTGCAGGGCTACACACGCAGCCAGTGGGGGGGCCCCCCCCCTTGCAGGGCTACACACGCAGCCAGTGGGGGGGCCCCCCCCCTTGCAGGGCTACACACGCAGCCAGTGGGGGGGGCCCCCCCCTTGCAGGGCTACACACGCAGCCAGTGGGGGGGCCCCCCCCCCCTTGCAGGGCTACACACGCAGCCAGTGGGGGGGCCCCCCCCCTTGCAGGGCTACACACGCAGCCAGTGGGGGGGCCCCCCCCTTGCAGGGCTACACACGCAGCCAGTGGGGGGCCCCCCCCCTTGCAGGGCTACACACGCAGCCAGTGGGGGGCCCCCCCCCCTTGCAGGGCTACACACGCAGCCAGTGGGGGGGCCCCCCCCCTTGCAGGGCTACACACGCAGCCAGTGGGGGGGCCCCCCCCCCTTGCAGGGCTACACACGCAGCCAGTGGGGGGGCCCCCCCCCCTTGCAGGGCTACACACGCAGCCAGTGGGGGGGCCCCCCCCCCTTGCAGGGCTACACACGCAGCCAGTGGGGGGGCCCCCCCCCTTGCAGGGCTACACACGCAGCCAGTGGGGGGGCCCCCCCCCTTGCAGGGCTACACACGCAGCCAGTGGGGGGGCCCCCCCCTTGCAGGGCTACACACGCAGCCAGTGGGGGGGGCCCCCCCTTGCAGGGCTACACACGCAGCCAGTGGGGGGGGCCCCCCCTTGCAGGGCTACACACGCAGCCAGTGGGGCGCCCCCCCCCCTTGCAGGGCTACACACGCAGCCAGTGGGGCGCCCCCCCCCCCCTTGCAGGGCTACACACGCAGCCAGTGGGGCGCCCCCCCCCCTTGCAGGGCTACACACGCAGCCAGTGGGGGGGGCCCCCCCTTGCAGGGCTACACACGCAGCCAGTGGGGCGCTCCCCCCCCCCCCTTGCAGGGCTACACACGCAGCCAGTGGGGCGCCCCCCCCCCCCCCTTGCAGGGCTACACACGCAGCCAGTGGGGCGCCCCCCCCCTTGCAGGGCTACACACGCAGCCAGTGGGGCGCCCCCCCCCCCCTTGCAGGGCTACACACGCAGCCAGTGGGGCGCCCCCCCCCCCTTGCAGGGCTACACACGCAGCCAATGGGGGGCCCCCCCCCCTTGCAGGGCTACACACGCAGCCAGTGGGGGGGCCCCCCCCTTGCAGGGCTACACACGCAGCCAGTGGGGCGCCCCCCCCCTTGCAGGGCTACACACGCAGCCAGTGGGGCGCCCCCCCCCCCTTGCAGGGCTACACACGCAGCCAGTGGGGCCCCCCCCCCTTGCAGGGCTACACACGCAGCCAGTGCGCCCCCCGCAGGGCTCTACACACACACACAGCCAGCGCTCCCCCCCCCATGGTCCCCTCTGCATGGCTACACACACACAGCCAGTGCTTCCCCCCCCCCAGCCCCGTCTGCAGGGTCACACACACAGCCAGCCCTTCCCCCCCACGGCCACCTCTGCAGGGCTACACACACACAGCCAGCGCTCCCCCCCACGGTCCCCTCTGCGGGGCTACACACACACAGCCAGTGCTCCCCCCACCCCGGCCCAGTCTGCAGGGTTACACACACACACACACACAGCCAGTGCTCCCCCCCACGGCCACCTCTGCAAGGCTACACACACACACAGCCAGCGCTCCCCAGCCCCATCTGGAGGGCTACACACACAGCCAGCGCTCCCCCTTTCCCCTCTTCCACAACACATGCTTCTCTTTACCTTGAGAATGCTCCCACACCCACAGCCCCCCAATCCCATCCCCCCTCAGGGCTACACACAATCCTTGTGCTCCCCACATACACAACCTTGCAAATGTACACACACACCGAGCTCCTGTGTTCCTTCCCCAGTGGGGCTACACACCCATGGCTGGGCTTCCTCACCTCTGGACTCCCCCTGCTACCCGTGTACATGCATCCCTGCTGTGCCTTCCCACAACCCCCACACTTTGTCCCCCCGACCCTGCAGGGCTCCATACACCCCCCCCCCCATGTGCCCACCTGCTCCCTGCTGCTGGTCCCACACTAGCCCCCATGCTCTCCCTCCCCCTCTGCCTACGTAAAGTCTTTTGTAATAACTTCTCCTCCCCCCTTTCCGTCTAAAGGGCTCTTCCCGTAAGGGCCTTATCTGCTGGACTCTCATACCCTCTATAGCGCCAAGGGACTTATCTGCAGGAATGGTCTCCCTGCCCCCATGCACCTGTGCCCCACATAGGGGGGATGTTTCCCTTCCCACATGCATGCACCCACTCCTGCCCTCCCCCGACATACCACTCACATGCAGGACCCTTACCCCAGATGGGTCATGCCAATAGGGGCGTTCTGACAGGGTATGTTTGAACAGGGAGCTGCTGTGCAGACAGCACTGCCAGGTGGGGAAGGCTGTTGGGAAGACCGAGCTCAAAGCATGAGAGTAAAATGCAACGGGGCTTGGACAGAGCCGCCTCCTATCTGGGTCAATACCCTCCAGAGAGACCTGTCAGGCCTAAGTGGTTTCTTTCCTCACCCCTCTCACACTCCAGTTAACACTGGGGATATTTAAAGTATGGTTGGAGAGGGAAAAAATCTCAGGCCTTCCATTTAGGTATCTCATTCTTCACAACCCGCAAAGCAGTTATCATAGCCTTTCTCTATGCTCCCCGTAATATAAGGAGAGATTGGGGGCAGGGAGGGTATTAATTAAGAATCAGCAAAGGAATATTAATAACAAGTTCTTATACAGCCCTTCTCATCCATGTGTCTCAAAGTGCTGTACAAAGGAGGTCAGTATGATTTAGATTTTACAGGTGGGGAAACTGAGGCACAAGGAGGGGAAAGTGACTTGCCAAAGTCCACCTAACAGGTCAGCATCAAAGTCAGGAATAGAGCCCATATCTTCTGCGTCCCAGCCCAGTGCTCTGTCTTCTAAGCCACGCTGCCTCCCTTTCCAAAAGAGGAAGTGATCCCTTTGCCAGGCAGCTTTCAGGGCCAGCCACGCTGCAGGTCCCTGACTCTTACAGACTGAAAGCTGTTTGTTTTCGGCTGGTCATACTCCAGCTTCCTCTCCTATTGCAACATCCTTTCTTGACTTCTAATGCATTTGAATAATGTAGAAGTTGTAGCTGTAACAAGAAAATACGTCTTCCTAATTGGCTGTGTGGGCAGATGTATGGGTGTTCAGCAAGCTCTAAAACCTGACCTGCCTGACACTTGCATAGCTAAGCCACTCCAAAGGATGTTATTCATAAGATACTGTTCTGTGGTGGTTAACGAGGAGACACCAATGTGGGCATCTAATCCCTCACTACCTCTCCATCCTCTGTGTAGGATGCAGTTCTGCCATTAAGTGGGTTTAAGCAAGGGTTATTTTGATGTCCTAAATATATTTGGGAGAGGGGTGTAGAAGATTGGGGGGGCTGTCGCGAGTGTCAGCTGAGTGAAAGGGGCTGATGACATTTGTAATTCAAATTCAGCTATGCGTGGGCAGACCCCTGCACCTATGTAAAATCCCATTGACTTCAACTCTTTATGTGGGTAGACATTTTTCATGCTTATCTGCCTGTTAAAAGCTGCTGCAGCTTTTTATGGGTATGTTGAAAACACTCCAGAATTTTGGAAACCTACCCAGGTAGGGGGGTGGAAATAACCAGAAATAATTTTGTTGGACTCTACAAAATATACAAGAGGTTTCTGATGCAAGTGTGAGGCCTGACCTCTTAAGTTCTGTTAGGTTATGAGCAAAACATTGCTTTCACCTAGGAAAGATTTTGGACACTCATCCAAATGTGCTCTGATTGTGATGGATGAGGCATTTCATTTTTGCTATCTGTTTTGTGCTTTGTAAATGGCCTGGACAAAGGAAAAACAGGGCAGAGATTTATTTGGAGAGGCCTAGTGGAAACTGAGACTCGGGACACTTGGGTTTTAGTCCCAGCAAGTCATTTCCTCTCCCTATGCCTCAGCTTCCCCATCAGTAAAATGGGGATAATGATGCTAACCTCCTTTGTAAAGCACTTTGAAATCTATGGATGATAAGATCTAGATAATATGATTATTCTGCAGTGATGGGGGCAAACTGGAACTTTTTCCAAACATGTCCTCCCCAGGCCCTTGAATTTTAGCAGTTTATATTATAATGGGCTGGGGTCCAGGTCACACCCAGCTACTTTGGCTGGTCTCCAGTTGTTATTCAGCTCGCCCGTTGTACGTTGTTGCTGTGTATATCAGGCACACTAATGTGTGTGTGTGTGTCTGTATTATAGTTGCCTGGGAGCTTGGACTTGTGTGGCTATGTGGTATAACTGGGACTTGTAGCAACATGGCACTCGTTTTATAAAAGAGAGTATTTTATTTTATTTTATTTTATTTTATTTTTGTTTTAGTGCCTGTGTAAAGTGCTAGACTGACACTCCTGGATGCTGGAGCCTTCTCTGTCCCTAGATCAGGTATGTAACACTTTATAGCAATGCCATCTTCCCTATGGTTCTCCCCCTCCCCCCACCCCCACCTTCCTCTGCACTGAAGGGACCTCCTGTAGGAGCGAACAAGCAATTCAGTTTCCATGCTGATGGCTCTCCATCCTGGCAAACTGAACATTAGCTCAATTTGTTAATTTCTGAAATGGGTCTCTAGGAAAACACTAAACAAGAGTTAGGCTTCCTGCTGGATGTTCACATTGCTCAACTGGAACTTAATGACACAATGGCCTGGCACTGTCTTGTGTCTAGGGAATGTTGAACCCGAGTGTCAACAGTTATGGTAATATTTGCATCATTGTTATTTAGCAGTAGCAGCATTGCAGTGCACAAAGGCTCCAGTTTTAGCATCAGGTTGAGCTACACAAAAGTAGACTGCATTTCTGCCCTGAAGAGCTTACAATCTAACTTGAAAGAAGACTTATCAAGTGACTGCAAAGAGAAGGAGAATGTTAATAAGGTCATGTGGTTGCATTGGTCAACTGTGCACCGTTGGATGGCTCCATATAGAGTATCTGGAACCTTCCCCTACTGACTGCTGCACCACCTTATTCATCGTTGGTTGTAATATAGGCTTATACTATACAGGTTGGTAACATATGCAGGATAATGACAGAGAAAAGTAATCATGCCAGATTGAACAAAGAACCACCAAGGACTTGTCGTTGTGCCTCCTCCGTAAAATGAGAATAAGCAGCTATTTAACAAAAGTAGGAAACTTTTTATAAAATATACATTGATCTGCAAAGTTCTTAATCCCATTCCCACATCTCATGCTTAAAGGTTTGGGCCTGAATGACGTCAAGGTATTTTCCACAATAAAAATCTTTGTTTTAAAACTTGTATTGAAATAGCAGTTTGCTTGTATTGGGCTATTTCTTTTTTGGAGTATATTTGCTAGCACACTAAAAGGCAGCTGTCTGAAGTGTCCCCTGTGTCCCGTTCTTCCAGAAACATGCAACATGGCAGCAGCCATGGAAACTGAACAGCTGGGTCTTGAAATCTTTGGAACGGCTGAGAGCGAGGAGCATGCTGAGGTCGAGGAGCAGCCAAAACCGGAACCCTTCTATGTAGAGAGATATTCCTGGAGTCAGCTTAAAAAACTGCTCACAGACACTAGGAAATACCATGGCTACATGGTGGCCAAGGCTCCTCATGATTTCATGTTTGTGAAGAAAAATGACCCCGAAGGACCCCATTCAGATAGGATCTACTATTTGGGTAAGTTGCTAGTGCAACCCATGTCTTGATTCAAACCCAGACAACCTCAGTGGTGGTTTTAGTGTTCTTCCTGTGAATAAAATGTATTGGACTGCAAAACCAGAAGGGCTCGTTATGGGCTTGATGCTAGAATTGCTGGTCAGACTAACCGATCGTCCTGGTCCTTTCAGGCCTTAACATTTGAGGGGGGGGGAGGGGGAATCTCCCAAAGGAAAGCGGGGAGGGTGGTGGAAACGTTATCACTTGGGACTCTTAGAACTGGACAAAGACTTAGAAAGTGTTCTTTAGGGAACAACCCTGCACTAGCTAGGGAGATGGAGTATCTGCCCATGGAGGTCTTTCTGGGCTGATGTCTCTCATTGTTAT
Source organism: Malaclemys terrapin pileata (assembly GCF_027887155.1). NCBI lineage: Eukaryota > Metazoa > Chordata > Testudines > Emydidae > Malaclemys > Malaclemys terrapin. The sequence continues at coordinate 6,320,277 of NC_071514.1, forward strand.
GAACTTGATTCTATTGAAAATAGGTTTTTTTCCCCCCCCCAAAAACACTGGTAGAACTTGATCTGTTTTACCTATTTGCTTGCACCCTGGTGGAGGGGGGAAAAGAGCATATCTGCATGTTGGCCTCCTAAAAAGAGAAATGGTAAGCATAATTTTCAGACTCCTCAATGCCACTGTTACAGATGGAGCATATTTTCCAGGGGCACTGCAGATAGCTGGGAGGATATGCAGAAATGGGGGCATATATATTTACACAAATGAAATGCTTTGTTTTTCCTGGAGTTATCTTTGGCTTCTCTAGTGAAAGGATGTATTCAAATGGTTATTCTTGGCCTCTTCTTCTCACTCATTTTTACTAATGTGGTTCGCTTAACCTGGGTAAATCTGGGGTTCTAAGTCAATGCTGTGCCCATTTCAGTACTTCCATGTGATTTTTGTAGTGTGAAAGGTACTGCAGGTGATGGGGGCAGGGCTTAGCATAGGGGGCGGGGCTTTGTGGTATCTGAATGTTTCTGTCCAAAAGCCACAGTAGTAAACATGAAAAATCCAGTCTGGGGGGAGAGGTGAAGCCCTGTACAGAGAACAGGGAGCCAGAGCTGAATTCTAACTTCAGTGCTTGCTTCTTGGGAAAGTCTACACGGGGATAAAAGCCTGTGGCTGGCCTGGATCAGCCGATTCAAGCTCCTGGAGCTCGGGCTCCAGGGCTGGAAAACTGCTGTGTAAACACTTGGGCTCCAACCCAATGCCAAAAGTCCAAACAGCAATTTTTAGCCCCGTAAGCCCACATCAGCGGATTTGAGCCAGCCGTGGCTCTGCTGTGTGTTTCTTATTCCTGTGTAAATGTACCTATAGAGTCTGATTAGCAATTCAGAATTGTGTGGAACCTCATGGAAATCCATGGAGTGCCACATGGGGGCACAGTCTGCCCACATGCTGATCCAAGACCTGAAACGGATGATCTGTCCCCCTCAGTTTCCCCACTCAGAAAATGGGGGTTAGTAACATTTTAACTGGCCTTCACAGCACCCCTGAGAGGCAGTTCAATGGACACGGTCAACTTGCAACGTCATCCATTTATAGCAATACTTTTAAAGGAATCGTTAGAGATTGAGCAGGAGGACCCAGAGGCAGATTTAGTAAACGGGCTTCTTTATTGTGGTACTTGTTCCCCTCGACCCAATTGTCGAGTAAGCACTGAGTTCATCACATCCCACTCTTTTATCTAAGTTAATTTGTAAATACCCACATTTACTACAATGCCCCCCAAACCCTTATTTAATAATATGAAGGCCCATATAACGAATATTAATAGCTATATACTGAATATAATTATATCTGCCCCTGTTTACAGCATTAAGCATATTATACAGACGTTTTTACCTTGAAGATGCATTTCTTTGCAGTAATTGTAGCCACAAGTTCCCTTAATCAGCAGTTCACAGGGAAGGGAGGAAGGGGCCATGACCCTGAGCTCATCTATGTAGCTGGGAAAGGAAGAGAGGGGGAGATAACACTTCTTTACTCAAAGGGTATTCTTTAGACACCCACATTCCTTATGCAGGTGCAATGCTTATCAGTCCTTAACAAGCAGAAGGGAAGTGAGAGGGATGGCAACTTTATCTATCAAGCAAAGAAATAGTGCCTGCCGGTGCCTACTCCCTATTACCATGATAGCGGTTTTCCAGGTCTTTCCTTAACCCTTACATATCCCAACTGTAATGTCAGGAACTGCACCTACCCTGCTGCTCCTTGTAGTTTTATTATCACATTCTTTTATATATTTAAAAGGTATATACCTTCCTCTGTTGTTGCTGTGTGAAAAACCCACGCAAATAAGGGGAATGTCTGAAACAGAGGAAGGCGAAACTGACTAGTTACAAAGTAAACAATGAAAAATAAAGAGAGAAATTGTTCTTTCATGTTGGAGAAATCTCGTAGGCTCCTTTTAATAAAAGGAGGTAAAAAATGTTCAGGCAGAAGAGTGACTGTTATGTTGAAAGTGATTCGTAAATAGGTCCAATCCTTCTGCTAAATCAAGTCAATGGCAAAACTCCCATTAACTTTAGTAGGAGCAGGAGTTGGCCCCAAAGGTTATAAAACATAGAACCATAGAATATTAGGGTTGGAAGAGACCTTAGGAGGTCATCTAGTCCAATCCCCATGCTGCAGATTAAAAATGTGCTGATTTGTTTTGTTTAACAAGTGTACTTTTTGGGGTGAGGGAGAAACCCCATCAAAAGGTAGCTGGAAACCCTCTCATTTGAGGTATGTCTACATTGCAATCAGGAGCTGGGATTGCACCACACATAGGCATAGCCGAGCTAACTTGCTAAAAATAGCATTGTAGCCACAGGCTAGCCACCTGAGTACAGTCCTGCTTCAGACCCTAGGTATGTACTCAGGCAGGTAGCCCATGCCACCACCTGTGCGGCCGCCACTGGACTCCAGTTTTTAATGAGCAAGCTTGAACAAAGCTAGCCTGGGTATGCGTGCGCTTGCTGTCCCAGGTGCAGTGTTCACATACCATTTGAGGCAAGGGGCATGACTCTGTAATCCAGCAAAGAGCTTTTAATAATTACGAAGCCCTGCTGCTGGAGCTTGATTTTGAAATGTCCATCAGTAACCGGTCCGGAGAATGTCCGTGTCCTAGTGGCAGCATGCCTTTGTGCCTGGCGTGGTGCCTTGTTCCAAAACTTCACCTACAGTCCCCTCCTCCTCTTCTGCTTGCTGCCCCGCCCCCCACCATCCCATGCTGTGAGCGAGGCTGCAGTGTTTCAGTGGTTCCCCCTTAGGAAGGCAATTGCTTATGCTGCTGTTGTGTCTTTTGGCTTATCTTTATCAACTCCTGGGAGAGCATTTGTCATACTTTAATAACGGGGAATGAATCCTTCTTTCCTTTATAGCCATGTCTGGCGAGAACAGGGAGAACACGCTGTTCTATTCGGAAATTCCCAAAACCATAAACAAAGCTGAAGTCCTAATGCTTTCCTGGAAACCCCTTTTGGATCTCTTTCAGGTACGTGAACATGATGACACTTTCTTTCCCTCATGGCAGGCATTCATGCTGCTCAGGCAAGCTGGAGTTATTGCAGTTGTGAGCCACCGACGGGCTGTGCAGTGAATGTCTTAAGGTCTTAAATGTTTTTACTTTCCCTCATGCTCAGCTAAGCTCTTGACTGTTAAATTTTAAAAAGATCTTGTCTTGTCAACTTGTCTTGTCAACTTTAGGAATTTTGTAGCCTTTTGTAAATCATAAAAAAATAATCCTATTCTGGATGGTTTCTGCTCCCTCTGCAGGGGTTGCAGTTGCTGCAGTAATTTTTCTGAAGGGAGAGCAAGGGACTTATTGTAGAAGCCTCACTTCTAGGGAGTCCAGGTGACTTCTGACTATACAGTCGGTTTAAAGGTGTCGCAGCTTTTGCCTTCCCCCAAATCCTCCTCTACCTGTCTACTATATGGCTGCCGTGTCAGCTGCAAGACTACAGTAGCCTACCGTGAATACCATGCAGGGGAGGGGGTTATTGATCCATATACTTGATCCCCCAGCTGCTTCTGGTCCTCATGTTGGAGTTCCGAGCTATACTCATTAGTGCACAGGTGGAATGTGCCCCTTATGTGGTCTCCCCGTGTCTTGTCCTTCCCCTCAGCAAACCTGCAACAGACTGCTGGTGTGGAAGGGTGGCAGGACTTGCCCCTGTGGCATTAGCTATGCTGTGAGCACCCTGGATGTTACTGGTCTGTCCCCTCATGAGGCTGTAGGTCCCACTAAAAATTCTCCTGGTGCTCTCATCCCTCCCAACTAATCACTGTGGATCTTGGCACGAGTTAGTTAAACTCTGTTATTACTTTTCCTCTCTAGGCACCGCAGACATTTTTAATCCTTTTACAGCAAGTTCTGTTTGCCTCGTAACCATCGAGCTGCCAGCCAGACATGCCTAGTGTGTGGACCTTGTCTGTATAGCAGTAAAGCCCCCACTAATGATTTGCTGCAAACAGAAACCTACTCTCACTAGGCTTTTGGGTCTGGAAGCGAAAATGGACAAACTGTGCAGCTTTCCGAGCGCCATTCCTGCCCAGGTTGCGTCTTTCTCCTTAGGCAGAATCTCCCTTGTAAACCTAGAGCTCCCTCGGCATTTCCAAATGCTTGCTCATTCTAGTGCCTGGTCCGTGCACACAGTTGCCTAATTTTAACCAAAGGGGGGTGAGTTTTAAACTGATTTAGTTAAATTGGCGCAATCTTGTCTGGATACTCTTTAAATTCATTAAAATTTGGCTTATATTGGTTTAGCTTGCAGCTATAAGGGCAAGTAAAACCAGTGTAACCAGTTTGTGTGTCCACATTGAAGCTTGCAACAATTTAACTAAATCTCCACCAGAAAGTTGCACTGGTGTCACTTAGTGTGAATTTAAACTGATGTCGTTAACAGGCTCTATGGACGCTCTTATTTTGGCGTAAGAGCAACTTATTTTGGTTTTGCTTAAATCAGGGGTGCCCAACCAGTGGCTCCAGAGCCACACGTGGCTCTTCAGAAGTTAATATGCGGCTCCTTGTATAGGCCCCGACACTGGGACTGGAGCTGTAGGCGTCAACTTTCAAATGTGCCGGAGGGTGCTCACCGCTCAACCCCTGGCTCTCCCACAGGCCCTGCCTCCACGCCACCCCTTCCCGCCCCCTCCCCTGAGCCTGACATGTCCTCGTTCCTCCCCCAGAGCCTCCTGCATGCCACGAAACACCTCATCAGGAGGTGCGGGGAGGGAGGGGGAGGCGCTGATTGGCAGGGCTGCCGGTGGGCGGGAGGCTTTGGGAGCGGGGCAGGGGGAAGCTGATGTGGGGGAAGCTGACGTATTACTGCGGCTCTTTGGCAATGTACATTGGTAAATTCTGGCTCCTTCTCAGGCTCAGGTTGGCCACCCCGGCTCAAATTGATTAGAAACAGGTTTAAAAAAAACAAAAAGGAGCTATTCTTGTACTGAACTGAGAGTGTCCAGACAGCCTTTCTGCACCAGTTTAACTGTGTTTTGAACAATTCAAGTTATGTAAGTGCAACTTTCTCATGTAGGCAAGCCCTAAGTCAAACCAGTGCAACTTGTGTGTAGGCCAACCCAAGGTTATTTTTGGCTTCCATCCTTCCTTTGAGAAATCAGATCTGAAACCAGCAGGAAGGAACATTCTGCTCTCTTTTCCTGTTCATTGGCTCAAAGGGTGTATGTATAACTCCCGGGACAAAATTGGCCTATGTCTGCCCATGCACCGACACTGGGAAAAGGTAGCACAGATCCTACAAAGGAAATGGCTGCATCTACGGGGGACATGACGAACATTTGTTACCCTGGTTCAAATAAGATCCCCAAAGATTGTTGCAGAGACACTTCCCCGACAACTAGGCATAAAAGCCAAAGGGGCACTATCTGCTCCCACCCTCCTTTCCACCCAAAGGGGCACTATTGATCAGACTCTTACCTCTACCTTGTATCAGCAGGACTTCTGCTCAGACAGGGCCTTACTCTGCTCTTGTTCTCCCTGGTGTAAATTGGGAATAACTCCATTTAAATTGGTAGCAGAATTACAACCGGCTTTACAATGATGTGAGATCTGAACCTGGCCCAGAGTTACTGGTACGAGGACAGAGACTCAAGAATGAGCAGGCTGCTTGCAGCCACTGGGATTCTCATTGGATTAACACGTTTCGTTGTTTGCCAGAGATGCTACTCAAGCAGCCAGTCATCTTTGGCTCTTTGGTGCCAGAGGAGATGCTTTCTGTACATGAGGATACCAAGTAAAAAGTAGAGCAAGCCAGATGATTTCTCCTCTCTTCCTATTCAGGCTTCCCTAGACTACGGGATGTACTCCCGCGAAGAAGAATTACTGCGAGAGAGAAAGCGCATTGGGACAGTCGGAATTGCCTCTTACGATTATCACAGAGAAAGCGGCACCTTTCTGTTTCAGGCTGGCAGTGGAATTTACCACGTAAAAGACGGCGGCCCTCATGGGTTTACTGTGAGTTCATGCACATTGCTAATCCTCCTGTTAATGTACTGTGTCAGGAATTTGTTTGCGGAAGAGTCAAGGCAATGAGATTTGTAGATCAAGCAGCCAGCAATGGATGCACTAATAATGCTGAGGGTCACTGAAATGCGTTCTAGAGATCGAGGGGGGAAATCACATGAAGTCGACTGCTAGTAATGTTGAGCAGAAGGGAGAAGAGGAGAAAGGAACGTGCATAGTAGCAATCTCCGGATTTATGATTTAGTGTAAGAGTCTTTCCATGAAATTACTGGTTACAAGGTTGCTACTCATTAGATTGGCCTGCAGAATTGAGAAGAGAACTTTGTGAAGAGCAGCTGGGGTCACTGCCGCTTAAGTGCTGAAGCTGGACTCCGACTTCCAAGCCAGACTAATTTCGTTTTAATATAACACATGCCTGATGTCAGTCTAATCGTATCATCTGATGGATGCTGCTGCATTCGCAGTGGGTTTAGCGAATGAGGCTATTGCATGCTTCAGCCAGTTCATCCATCAGGGTGCAATTTTTTAAAGTGCACTGAGCCTTTGTAAACAAGCTGACTTTCTGCTAGCGCTGATGAAAGATGTCTGTCTTAGGGGTGTTAGCGTGGCATCTGGGGAACCACTCAATAGGCACCGTGGCAGCAGAAGCTTCCCTACTGACAGCGTGTGGGTATTTTATGTTTTTCTTGGTTAAAAAAGGTTGGATTCCTCTCACACTAAGCCCTAGCATTTGAATGCAAGGTGAAGTTGGCTACTGTACCTGCCAGTAACACTTGTATCTGTACTTAATGGAAACCATCCATCTTTTTGGAAATGAACAGAATAACAGTTCAGCTCCTGCTGTCGGTGTGTTTTACATTGCTGTCTAATTCATCTTTTCTTCTTTTAAACAGCAACAGCCCTTAAGACCCAATTTAGTGGAGACCAGTTGTCCAAACATACGGATGGATCCAAAACTGTGCCCAGCTGATCCAAACTGGATTGCATTTATCCATAGCAATGACATCTGGATATCTAATATACTAACCAGAGAAGAAAGGAGGCTAACCTTTGTCCATAACGGTAATGCATGTTCAATTTACATTCCAGATCTTTAATCTCTTCCGCCGTGTGTGTGTGTGGTGGGGGGGGGGGAGGCGGGATATTCTCTAGACCAGTGTTTCCCAAACTTGGGATGCTGCTTGTGTAGGGAAACCCCCTGGCGGGCCAGGCCGGTTTGTTTACCTGCCCCATCCGCAGGTCCGGCTGATCACGGCTCCCACTGGCTGCTGTTCACTGCTCCAGGCTAATGGGAGCTGCGGGAAGCAGCGGGGGCTGAGGGACGTACTGGCTGCCGCTTCCAGCAGCTCCCATTGGTCTGGAGCAGCGAACTGCGGCCAGTGGGAGCCGCGATCAGCCGAACCTGTGGACGCGGCAGGTAAACAAACCAGCCCTGCCCGCCAGGGGCTTTCCCTGCACAAGCGGCGTCCCAAGTTTGGGAAACACTGCTCTAGACTAAATTTGGCACTGGCATTAATGGCGTCTATTGAAATTCATGTGAGTTGGCCCTGTTATTCCAGGGCTGAATTTGGCCATCTGTATGTCAGGTTCTCTCTCGTGTGTTTCTTCTGCTGGCATTGGGGAGCAATTCACTTCCATGTCCATGAAGTCTGGCAAGGTGGCTCGTTCGCTGAATGCATCGGGGAAGCTTTTCTCAGTGAACCCAAAGTTCTCCCTTTTTCCTGTGACTGCTTCCTTCAGAATGGAGGCGCTGTGAGCAGGGCAGAACTGGAGGAGAATTCCCACCAGTGACCGGACATGCTGCAAAGCTCTTGGAAGCGATCTAAAGTGCTTCTGACTTGCACACTGGCTTCTGCGTCATGTTCAGATAATAATTTATTTCTCTTCCTTTGCTTCTGCCCTCAACTGTATTTTACAGATGTACCAGTGTATGACTTGGATGAAGGAACAGGGGAAATATCCACTTCCAGGGTGGTTAAAAATCAATTAAAAATAAATTATGTTTAAGAGTTAAATACGTTCTTCTTTTTAAACATAAGCCCATTAAATGTGAAACTGACAACCCGTGTTAAGGTCTTAACTTCCTAAAATCCATATAAATAAATAATGCTGCATTAATGAGCCCTCCTCAAATTTTAAATAGTTTAAGGGTGCTGCTTTTTCAACGATGTATGGAAGCAGGGGGAAAACATCTTTCACTTTTGAGGTCATCTTAAGCTTTATAAGTAAATCACAATGTCATGCACTGCATTAGTATCTATATTATTTACAGTCTTTACAATGGAACGAATGCTGATACTGTTTTTACATTTTCCCCAATGTAAGTGCTTTCAGTTTCTGTTGTGCAGAAAAGCTTTTGCCATAATTACTTTTGGTTTTAGTTAAGCTAGCAGGTGCAAAGAGAATATTTTCTTCGTTAGTACTAGTTCATTCAAAGTTGAGAAACTGGTTGGAAGTTGAGAAAGCAGGAAGGCTTGTTTTCCTCTTCCAGTCAATTTATCCTGGGGGTGAGTTTGGCCAACGGTTGGGAAAACCCAACTTGGGAGTGTTTTTAGGTGCTGTGGCAGCAGAAAAGCTCAGATCTTAGCTAACTCTTTCTCATGTTGCCTGTTCAGAATTGGCCAACCTAGAAGAGGATCCCAGATCTGCTGGGGTAGCTACTTTTGTGCTTCAGGAGGAATTTGATAGATATACTGGCTACTGGTGGTGTCCGAATGCTGAGCCAAGTAAGTATGCTAAATGTAGTCTGTCTGACACGCATGAAACGTTGTCACTTTGGAGTCTCTCGCGGCCAGGGGTGCCTACCTCAGGGCAGACTGTCAAAAACAGGGCAGACACCCCAAACTGGTGGTATGTTCTATAATTAGATTTCACCAACCCAGTACTAAATGTGAGCTCTCAAAGTACTATAATAGTCTTACAATGGAGTCACAGACAGTCCCCTTAGACACTCCAGTCTAGCTTGCCATGCAGGTAAGCTGAACTATATAATAAATGGTCTCTTACACCAAAAATCAGAAAATATTTAGGTTACACCCAGTCCCAAGAGACCAGTCACTCACCCAGGTTGATTTGTATCCTAGATATCACATCAAAGACAACATTTGTAGCTAATTCTATAGTAAACTAACTAAAGGTTTATTAGCTAGGAAAAATAAATGTTATTGAGAGGTTAAAGGAGGTAAAATATATATATACACAGATGAGTCACAGTCTGTAATTCCAAATGGTAACAGATGGAATAATCTGCCAGTTTCCCAAAAGTCTCTCAGGGCTGCCCGGAATAACTCTGGGATCTCCATCGTCTTGTTCAGCTATTCTGCCCTTGTAGAATCCCAACCGTCCAGAGATGAAGAATTTTTTCTTGGGTCCATATTTATAGTTTCTTCTCACAGAAAACAAGCTGACAGTTTGGCTACCGACATGGGCTCTTTCTTTCATGATGGGAGAGTGAGGAATGCGTTTACAGTTATTGATCTCCCATCATCACACACAATGACCGCTTGCTTTGAAATGCACTGGAATTAGCACCTTTCCGCTATAGTCCTTCATTTACATTACTTGAGGCTTCTTTCTGTTTGATAAGTTACTCGTTGTAGGGGTATATACAGTGCAAATGTTTGCTGTTATATTCTAACGTGGGGTGTAGTTGAGTGAGAACAATACATGCGGCATCCTACAAGCATTTTATAGAACACTAAACACATTCTTGTCAACTTAATATCTAATATTTATTTTGATAATGCGAACACACAGATAGGCAAGACTGGTTTCTGGCTATACGTTTGTCAGTGCTCAGTCAGGCCTGGGGCCTTGGCATGAGCTGGCACGTGATCTGCCAGTGTCACAGACATTCTCTAGAAATTGGGTGGAAATGACCCCACCGCCACTGCCTGCTTCTCAGTCCGCTTTCCGGTATGACCCTCTGTTTGTAACTTTGCAACAGTTTTCTGTTTAATGCATGATGCCCTGGACAAAACCATGATTTCAGAGGGGGAGATAAGCTCTTAAGGAATGAGGATTTGCTTTTAGACAAGTTTCCCTATAGTAATATTGGAGAAAAGAACAAAGGGCGGGAAGTACGTACCATATATAGCAGAGGGGCTAATCTCTCTCTGTTTTTCATGAGAGGTCAGCTCGTGTCTGGACACGTAGCCTGGAAAGAAGAGATTTTTACTAACCCACGTGATAACAGCATTTGTAAGAGATTTAAGATTGTTTGGCATAGTGAAAGGTCAAATACAGTTAACTGGATAGCTGGAGCATGCAGTATATGATACAGCTTCCCCACTAATACCCAAAGGAACAGTATTGCTGTGTGCGATACATATATTATTACAGCTGTGCTGAATGTGAAATGTATTTGTTCCTTTCTAGCTGTCACCGGAGGCAAAATTCTTAGGATTCTTTATGAAGAAAATGATGAGTCAGAGGTGGAAATTATTCACGTCACATCGCCCATGCTGGAGACTAGGAGGACGGATTCCTTTAGATATCCCAAAACAGGTGAGACCATTGCTGTCTTCTCTCCTCTTTCCCCCGTCTCATCGCCTGGGACTCTCTCGTGTTCCTCTTGTTTTATGATAAGGCCCACCCTAGCCTCCAAAGACAAGGTTGTATGAATGATGCTGGTCGTGTGGCTCCTTTAATTGACTGCTGTGCTTGTGGACTGAATATGTCTCCGGAAGCAGCCTCCACGGACAGGGCCGGCTCCAGGGTTTTTGCTGCCCCAAGCGGCGGAAGAAAAAAAAAAAAAAAAAGCTGTGATCGGCGGCAGCTCAGCCGCCCCGCTTTCTTCTTCGGCAGCAATTCGGCGGCAGGTCCTTCCCTCCAAGAGGGACCCGCCGCCGAAGAGCCGGATGTGCCGCCCCTTCCCTTTGGCCGCCCCAAGCACCTGCTTGCTAAACTAGTGCCTGGAGCCAGCCCTGTCCACGGAGCTCAGACTACTCACTTGCAGCCATACCAGCTTTCCAGCCACAATGTAATGTAGGTCCTAAGTTCACTGCTGAACCTAGGTCTCTTGTGAGTTGGCAACACACTGCTATGTCTTCCCTCTTTTGAAGCTGCTGTCATGTGTTTATCTGACTGCGTGGCATTGTTTCTCTTTGCAACATCTCAGTGCAAACTCTGCAGAGTGATCACACGTGTTTCACTGAGGTTTTGTATTTAGCAGCTGGCAGTGCACTAGTGATGTGGCATGAAGGTTAGGAGCATTAGGTGCTCCTGGGCAGTCTCCAGGACCAGATACTTTCTGCTTAGAGCCTGGGCCACAGACTGTGTGTGATCCTGACCCATTATTACAGCCAGTGGTCGTGTCACTGCCCCTGGAATAGTAAGAGTATCCAGCAGCCAGCCTGGGGTTTTTATAGATGGCGTTTTGCAGCAGGAGGGTGGGAAACAAATATCATTGGAGCACTGTGCTATTTGGAAGTGGGTAGGCAGAACTGACACAGAGGCATGCTGAGAGCTAACTTACAGCTGCATGTGAAGATCATGCTGCAAGTCTAAACAGGTCAACACCTGTTCTGGAGCGCTGCTGCCTCCTCCTCTCCCGAAATCTCAGATGTGTCTGTTACTTCTTCCTTGACCCGAATTCCATGACCTCCACAGACAGCACATTGAGGCTAGTCAGCCGAAGAGCGTTCTGTTCTTTGCTTTTTTCAGTTCTATATGAGCAGAATTTCGGAATTATTCGAAACATGGGTGTGTCCTCCTGGAAGCAAACACACTGTCTGTTGCACAGTTTGTTTGTGACTGCTAATGCCGGTCTGTTTTACAGGCACAGCAAATCCAAAGGTCACTTTCAAGATGTCTGAAATAACAGTTGATGCTGAAGGAAGAGTAAGTTTTAAGGTTCATTTATTTCCTACATTAATTTGGCATTTATGACTTTTTATTTAATTAGTATCTCGTGTCAAAGCAAACAGACTTCTTTGTTGCGCAATTGTCAAATTGTTTATCTGTGGATCAGTGTTTCAAACAGGATAGGCCCATTCTAGTGTCAGATACCTGGTATGTGTGTATATGTACGTACACACACACATTCACACACTGTAACTTGGTGAGGTTATTTCAGTATCCCTGAATTGCTGTCCTCTTCAACAGATTGCAGCTGTCTTGGATAAAGAACTAGTGCAGCCATTCGAGATCCTGTTTGAAGGAGTCGAGTATATTGCGAGAGCTGGATGGACTCCAGAAGGAAAATAGTGCGTATGTTAAACCTGTCTCTGCTTACAGGGGTTGGGTTAGAAATGGACTGTTCTGGGCTCTGTCTTTCCCTCTGGCCTAAGCCTGCTCTTGTTTATGCATCGCTCCACCCTGGTTTGAGTGAAGGGGATGGGGGCACGTCTTCAAAATCAAATAGAGTCAAAACAGTCTCGGGTACTTATCTGACTCCATCACCATAGTAGCTGAGCATCGCACAGTCTTTTCTATGTATTTATCCTCCCAAGCAAGGTTCCCTCGGATTTTTTTCCATCCGTGTGCGGAATGAATTTTGTTACGTGCACCAATGTCGAGATCATGTGCGGTTGTGCGCCGCCAGTAGAAACAAAAATCCTAGATATATGTATTTTTAATAAGTTACCATAGGGATAATTGCTCCAGCCAGGACAGGTTAGGCATTTTAGAACTCACTACTCAAAGAATTAAATTGAAGCATAAGAGAGAAATAAAATTATGAAACGCACAGACCAGTCGAAAAACTAAAATAACAGCACTTTGAAAGAATACAATGACTGAGAATATATGTGCCTTGCAGGAAGTACCAAAAAGTAACAACAATAACACAAATATGTGTTGGGAGGAGTGTGTGTGTGTGTGTGTGTGTGTGTGTGTGTGTGTGAGTGACAGACTGTGTGTGTGCTGGCTGCTGGGGAAGTCCATGAGAGACCGTGCGCTGTCTCTTTAAGCACAGCAACACTCACCAGAAGGCTTGTTCAGACCACAGCCACTGCCAGAAGCGCTGTTCTGCTCCTGAGCCCTGTCCCCCCACCTTGTTCTGCGGAGATGGGGTACCTGGGTGGCGGAAGGGGGACACCCTGACATCAGCAGCCCCCTCTTCTCTGTACGGCAAGCAGGAGGGTCCTGGGAGCAGCTGGCCAGGGGCTTCAAGGCAGGAGTAGTGTGGCTGCAGAGCAGCGGAGGGAGGGGCACCTGAACACACACAGCTGGATGTGCGCTCCTCTGCTAATCAAATGAGCGGCACTTGATTGACTCTTGGGCGGCTTAGAGGGATCCCCCTGGGAGGCAGGGCAGTGATAATATCCCCATTTACAGATGGGGAATTGAATGCTAGAGAAACTGATGACTTGCCCAGGGTCACAGAGGCAGTCTGTGGACGTGGAGAGAATCGAATCCAGGGCTCCCAAGTCCTAGGTTAGCACCTTAACCACTGGGCCATCGTTGCTGACCAAACTCATTGGCCAGAAACCCCACTGTAAGTGCTAACTACATTTGCATGAAACTTTTAACCCTAAAGACAAGGTGGTGCAGTGTTTCTAACTCACAAGAATTGTACTTATCCTACCTCTTGGATCAAAAGCTGACATTCTCCTTTTAACATTTTTTTAACATGGAAGAAATACAGGAGCCTGCTTCCTGTGTTGGTTGGCTTCCTACAGAAATGTTAACAAGGCTACATGGGTAACTATCAACAGGCTGACTGGATCTGCTGGAGAGGACACTGTTGAGCCATTTAAGCTTCAGAATAATTTTTTTAAGCATCCAAGAAGACTAGAAATATCTTCACAAGTGGCTTTTAAATTTCAGTTTACGAACTTCGGCTTCCTCCTTCCCTTTAGATTTTTCTTTTCTTTGCTCCTATTTCCACATTCTGCCCTAAGCAGAATCCAAATCTGGTAACATTCGAGCTAGTTGAGCTTTTGAAACCACAGGGTTTGAGTGGGGTTGAAATCAGGCAAAACTAGTTCTTCTACCCCTACTTCAGAGCTGACGTGATTCTTTGAAATGCTAGAGGGAAAATTCGTTTTACCTGGCCAAAGTTAAGTGTCTTCTAACTGGATCTGAAATTGACCATTCTTGATGCCACCAAAATGCTTGGTGTTACTGAAAGTCAAATACAATTCTCTCAGCTGTCTAATACTTAGAAAAAATGCACTCATAATTATTAATATTTGTTTCTCCAATAGTGCCTGGTCCATCTTGCTGGATCGCTCCCAAACACGGCTACAGATAGTGTTGATCTCCCCTGCATTATTTATCGCAGTAGAAGATGACGCTATGGAAAGACAGAAACTAATAGACGCTGTGCCTGACTCTGTTACGCCACTTATTATTTATGAAGAAACAACAGACATCTGGATAAATGTAAGAATTTTATTTTTAGACTCTTCAACAGTATGTAGTTATGGGCATTATTTGTGTCACTCTTAATGGCATTGATATTATTTGCATTACTGTAGTGCCTAGAGGGTGCAATCAGCAAAAAGGTCTCCATTGTGGTAGGTGCTTTACAGGCACAGAGGAAGACAGTCCCTGCCTTGAAGAGCTTGCAATGTAGACCAACCAGGAAAAGGTTAGGAAAGCAGAGAGGGCAAATGATGTCCAAAGTCATGTGGCAGGACAATGGCAGAGTTTAGACTAGAACCCATCCAGCACCCAGTCTATTCGACTACACTATCTCTCAGCTTTGCATTAGATTAGACTCCGGCTCCTTCAGATCTCCTTAGATCGTTCACTGACCGCAGAGTCCGACAGACTGATGCTATTGGAGCACAGAATATTTTCTAGAATTAAGCACAAAACCAAAGAGCCCACGTGATTATCCTAATCACAACTATCTAAAACCGTCCTTTTACCTAAAACAGAGTTATGTCCCTCAGTATCTATTAATCACATTTATTAAAATTACTCACTGTGCCTCACCCTCTTACCTCTGTAAGGTTTGCTAATTGGGGCTGTCCTATATAATATGCTTACACTTGTACTACAGTCTGTAGAACCTCGCAGTGTGAAATGTCTGAGAGATTCCGGAGCATTAGTGCAACACCATAAAAAGGGAGCTGCTTACAGCATTGCAGCAGTATGACGCAGATGTAAGACTGATCTCCCTGAAATGCCATCTTCTTGGAACGCTCTACTCACAATAAGACTTGGAAACGTCACACACTGATTACAATTAGATCATTCAGCAGTGATCATGCTCTCTAACAGGGCATTTTAATGAACACTTTGTGTATAGCTGTATTCTCTTTGTGGTCATAAAATGAGACTTGCAATGTATCAAGATGTCTCTCACTTGCTCGGGGCTGTGAGCTGCACCAGTGGGCATATCGTCTTTTTCCCCCCCAGCATGCTAATTGTTTTCCCATGGTGGTTCCTACAGTTCAGCTCAAACCATGTGAATGCTCCTCTCCGCATACCTAAAATTACTGTCCCCCAGAGGGCAAGCAAAAGGTGACTAACACCAGATCACCATTCTTCTCTGAAATAACCTTTCCCTTCCAGGGTCTGCCTTGCAGACTTCGAAATAAGAGGCCATTGAATATGGAACTTCTCTGCAGCTAGCATTCTGTCAGCGGCTGCCCACCTTCCTCTGCAGAACCCTCCAACTGCCTCCTGATCTGAGCAAGGGACTGCAGGGGAGAAAGAACTTGGTAGAGTTTTTTCTGTGGGCTGGCACTAAAGGAGTGGGATGGTGACAAGGACAGTGGAAAGCAAGACAGTGAGTGAAGACACTGGCTGGGCTTGCACAGCCCATGTGGCTAATGTACACAGCAATCTGCAAGGTAATCCATTGCAGGAGTGGTTCTCAAATTATGGGTTGTAGGTGGTTTTTGGAGCCCTTCCATCTGCTCTCCAGAATGAGACCTCTTGAATGAATGTGTGGGGATAGGCCCCAGAGAGGATCTTTCTCCCCTGGAGTGGTCCATAGAATAAAGTTGGGTGAACCCCTACACTATGGTATAACATGCATCTCCTGCACCTGTCTGTGCCGGATCAGTGAGGAGTAATAGTTGCACAGGGACTCCATTGTGGTCCAAGTCCTATCGATAGCCATGAACAAACTGCTTTGTTTCTGCAGATCCATGATATCTTCCATGTTTTCCCTCAAACCCGCCAAGATGAGATAGAGTTTATTTTCGCCTCTGAATGTCAAACGGGGTTCCGGCACCTGTACAAAATCACCTCGGTTTTGAAGGAGAGCAGATACAAGCGATCATGTGGCGGTCTCCCTGCTCCAAGTAAGCAATACCACTCTCTCTCTTTAATTGGGCACTTGCCATTGAATATTGGTCAAGTAACTGCAGCCTCTTCCAGAGGGTAGGACAGATCTCTTCCTCCCTCCCTAGTGTAGAATGGCCCCCATCCAGCAAAGTTTTGAAGCATGTACATCATAATCATCGTAATCCCTAGCTTTTGTATAGCACTAGTCTCATGACATCACTGGGTCTACTCACTGGCTCAACGTTGCCAGTATGCTTGTAGCGGGAGGAAGGATGGATGGCACAGATAATTCTATATTCTGTATGTAACGGGCTTCATTTTAATCATGGTTCTTCTTAATTAACAAAGGGGGAGATTTTTCAGAGGCACAAATGGGAATTAAGCGCCCACATCCCAGCCCGAACTGAGAAATGTGCTCTGTTGGCTTTTTTTTTTTTTGGTCAAGATAAACGATGGGCTTATTGACATGCTGTCCTGGTCTTGCAGATTAACCAGTCTAGTAGTTATGTGGGCCATGTCCAATGAGAAATAAACTGTGGTGAAATCTGGGGTCTCCAAGTAGTAAAACTCTTTGGTGTACAGGACTGTGCATGGACTGTGGATGTAATGTGTAAAAATAACAGTCTCCTCTCTGCCTCTAGGCATAGATTGCAATATAGAGATTTAAAGTAAAGAACACACGCTTACCGCACTGTAGAAAGATGTGCCTTGGGTTTTATGCCTAGAAGTACTGAATATCTGATTGGGGCCAAAAATTGGCCTTCTTTTTAGGGTGGGGAAGGGAATAAAGACCACACCACTATACCCAGCGTGCTGGCCCTAACAGACTATTTATAGTGCTCTGTCTTATAGCTGCTGCTTGGACAGATGCTAACAGAACATTGGGAACCATTAGGAAAGGGATCGATAATAAGATAGAAAATACCATAATGCCCCTATATAAATCCATGGTACGCCCACACCTGGAATACTGGTGTGCACTTCTAGTCACCCCCATCTCAAAAAAGCTATATTAGAATTGGAAAAAGTTCAGAGAAAGGCAACAGAAATGATAGGGGTATGGAACAGTTTCCATGTGAGGAGAGATTAACAAGACTGAGACTGTTTAGCTTGGAAAAGAGGCGACTAAGAAAGGATATGATAGAGGTCTATACAATCATGAGTGGTGTGGAGAAAGTGATTAGGGAAATGCTATTTATCCCATTAGATAACACTAGAACCAGTGGTCACCCAATGAAATTAACAGGCAGCAGGTGTAAAACAAACAAAAGGAAGTATTTCTTCACACAACGCACAGCCAACCTGTGGTGCTCATTGCCAGGGGATGTCGTGAAGGCCTAACGTATAACTGGGTTGGAAAAAGAATTAGATAAGTTCATGGAGGATAGGTCCCCACATGGCTATTAGCCAAGATACTCTGTGTGTCCCTGAGCCCCTGACTGCCAGAAGCTGGGGCTGGACAACAGGGGATGGATCACTCAATAATTGCCTGTTCTGCTCATTCCCTCTGAGGCACCTGGCATTAGCTACTGTCAGTAGACAGGATCCTGGGCTAGGTGGGCCATTGGTCTGACCCAGTGTGGCCATTCTTCTGTTCTTATGGCAGAGAAATTAACAGAAGAAGCACACTGACAGCTACTGCAAATGGAAACACAGGACCACGCAGTTTAAATAAAATAAAGTTACTGGCAAGGTTAGGTCAAACTTTGGCCCCAGTCAGGTGTACAATACAGTTATGTACAGAACCCTTGCACACCTTGCTACACTGTGTATTCTTTCAATTTAACTCCGATATTGCAATCTGTGCCTGGAGGCAGTTAGGATACTATTGATCTATTTGCTATGTGAGGACAGCATGCTCAGCCCTGCATACTAAAGAAAGATGCATCTAATTTTGCTAGTTATAGCGTCCCAGTGTCAGGCAGTTGATTTTTTCAGAAGGCAAAATCCCCTTTTGAAATAAAACTCATTATTCCTATAGTGGTTAAAAACCTAGTACTGTTCTGTCTTTTACTAAACCTAGTACTATTGTGTCTATTGGTCTCTCTAGCCTGACTTCCTACCTCTGATAATGGTAAATAGCTGATGTTTCTGAGGAAGGCAAGATTTCCGTTTAACATAAAGCTGTGTGTAATGTTCTTGGGGAAATTAGAAAACCTTGACATTTCAGAGTTTTATTCTTCCGTTTGATTTTTGCAAAATCCTTCAACTTTGCAGCTTCACTCAAAATAGAACTTCTTTTTGAATGAAAGTGAGCCGACCTGATCAAAAATGGTGCTATTTTTTCCAGCAAAATCCCTCATTTTTAACACCTTACCCTTACCAATTCCATAAATCAGGTTTCACATGTTTCAGTGCAAAACCTGCCTTTTTGTGCAAGTGTGGTGGGAAAAGGAAACATTGAAGGTTGCAGAACAAGATAGGGAGAAACTGTTGAATTGAGAATTCTTTGATATTTTTTCCGTATGTCAGTGATCTCTTCCTGGAACACTCCAGCCAGCTGTGTAACGCTGCGCTGGAGAGTGGCAGGGGTGTGATTATTTTTTTTCCCCCAACCCCAGTTTTTGACTAGGTTAAAGCAAGCAAAGCCTGAACGGTGAAGTTCTATTTGTAAGGCTTCATTGTGATGAAAAGTATAAAATCTCTAATTGTACGTGTCTTGTTTATAGGTGACTTCAAGTGTCCCATCAAAGAGGAATTAGCAATTACCAGTGGAGAATGGGAAGTGCTTGGTAGACATGGTTCCAATGTATGTCCCTTTATTTTACTTTTCTTGAATGAAGATCTGTATCTGTAAGATACATCATTAGGCCTATGTGATAGCCTGGGTTAAACTCTGGGTTAGATAACAAACAAAATTAGTTGGGTCCTAAAGTCCCTCGTGGACCTTGTGGTTATCTTGCCAGACTATACAGCTACCCTCTTCTGACTCGAGAGGGAGTCAGTCAGGTCTAAGGAACAGCAAGGGCACGTAGTGGTGAGGATCTAGATAGAATGGTAGAGCTGTATGGAGGACGCCTCTGTTTGTCTGGTGTTACGCAGGGCTATATGATCATGATGATCCCTTCTGGCCTTAAAACCTGTGAATTTGATCTTGGCGTTGTGCCTGCCAGAGCATCTCACTAAATGGGAAACAGCTCTGGGAACAATCTGGGGATTCTCTTCTTAGGGGAATGACCTCTCTCGTGCTGAAGGTTACACACTTGGTTCTGGAGAGTGGGGAGAAGGTGCAGGCTGGACACTCCTCATGTAGCTCTGCTCCTGGTGTCTTGGCCATGCATCCCACCCTTTGTGAGAGAAGAGAAGTACCCATATTGTAGTTTCTGTGAAGGGCAGGATTGCTGAGAAAAGGAAAAGCTGCCTGGAATGCCTTGAGGTCTTTCAGCTGTCCAAGCCCATGCTGTGACCTTGCTGTTTGCTGAATAAAAAGTGCTATTCACAAACTCATTAACTTCACCCCCACAATCAGACCTCTCACATCAGAAAATTAACATGGAAATCCACATAACTGCAAATATATATGATGCAGCAGAGATGCAAGAGACTGTATGGAATCTGGAAACTGAGTTACCCTTCTCTCACGCATGGGGTGTCTCTTGAGGTCAGGTTTGGGGCAATATCGAGAAACTTTCCCAAGCTGTATTCATTCTGGGTTAAACTCACCCCTGTGCAAAGAGCCAGCGCAAAGGGTGTCCTCCACATCTGTCTGCCTTTCAGGACTAGGCACCGCTCTTGGGCCACTAAACCCAATGGAAGGCTGTGGGTGGAGGGAGGGTAGGCCTTGTGTGGACAGTCTGCCTGGGGAGAATAGTACCCTGGTGCATTAATAGAGGAACTGGGTCTCCAGTCAAGCCCCAGCTTTAAGTACAAAAGTGGGGATGATTGATTGGTTCAGCTGGTGAGCAGAACATAAGAACGGCTGTACTGGGTCACACCAAAGGTCCATCTAGCCCAGTATCCTGTCTACCGACAGTGGCCAATGCCAGGTGCCCCAGAGGGAGTGAACCTAACAAGTAATGATCAAGTGATCTCTCTCTTGCCATCCGTCTCCACCCTCTGACAGACAGAGGCTAGGGATACCATTCCTTACCCATCCTGCTACTAATGGACTTAACCTCCATGAATGTACCCAGTTCTCTTTTAAAAAAAGTAGCCAGTGCTGCTTTGTTTTTAATTTTCTCAAAGGTGCTGCTTGTCCTCTGAGCTCATTATTTAACTCACCACTCCA
The DNA here is from genome assembly GCF_027887155.1 of Malaclemys terrapin pileata. Lineage (NCBI taxonomy): Eukaryota > Metazoa > Chordata > Testudines > Emydidae > Malaclemys > Malaclemys terrapin. The sequence continues at coordinate 6,340,700 of NC_071514.1, forward strand.
GCCCTGAGTCTCTGGTTTCAATAGTGGAGATGAGCAGCACAGAGAGGCATCTTAAGCGGATGATTTCCTTTGCTTTGTGCTCTTTGTTTCTCAAGAGTTTGCCACACTCTAGTAAAGAGGTTCATAATGAAGTATGGACCTGCAGGGAGGTGGAAGGGGGAGAGAAGTAGCACTGCAAGTAGATGGAAGGAAAATTTCCAAGCATCTCATGAGCAGTAGGATGGAAGGGCTGAAGCCCCAGCATCCAGCTGCTGTCCTGTTTCGGAGGACTTTTTTCTTCAAAGGGATTAACACACACCTGGGCAGCACTGCTCTCTTTCAGGTCCACTTTTGAGGTTTTGTGTTGAATTCCTCCTGCGGGGATAAAATACCCACTACTTTATAATTGCTTCTGTTTTTAACTCTTAAAGAACTCGAGTGAGCGATGTCTGGGGTTACTCAGCTCTCAGCATGTTTCTCTGTTATCTAAAAAAATAAACCATGAGAGTGAGAACACTGGAATGAGTTGAGTAGAGCTGAAATACTTGCAGTTTATGTAACGGACGGCAACGCAACAATTTCTGTTTGGAGACCATTCTTGCTGCAATTGGTGGCTGGGCCCCTAAGAAAAAATATACAACCACTCATTAAAATCAGTAGCTGTACTCTAGGGTTGGGGGGTTGCAAATGTTGTGCCGGTTTTTGAAAAAGAGATATGGGGTGATCCTGGGTAGTATAGGTCAATCAGCGTTACTTGAGCACCTGGGAAATTGGTTGAAATAATTACTAAAAATAAGCAACAGAGTGTCCTGTGGCACCTTTGAGACTAACAGAAGTATTGGGAGCATAAGCTTTCAGGGGTAAGAACCTCACTTCTTCAGATGCAAGTAATGGAAATGTCCAGAGGCAGGTATATATCAGTGTGGAGATAACGAGGTTAGTTCAATCAGGGAGGGTGAGGTGCTCTGCTAACAGTTGAGGTGTGAACACAGTTTCTCCTCCCTTGGTGTTCACACCTCAACTGCTAGCAGAGCACCTCACCCTCCCTGATTGAACTAACCTCGTTATCTCCACACTGATATATACCTGCCTCTGGAGATTTCCATTACTTGCATCTGAAGAAGTGAGGTTCTTACCCACGAAAGCTTATGCTCCCAGTACTTCTGTTAGTCTCAAAGGTGCCACAGGACCCTCTGTTGCTTTTTACAGATTCAGACTAACACAGCTACCCCTCTGATACTTACTAAAAATAGTTACAGTACACCTGGATTAGCATGATTGGTGGTCTAACCAGCTTGGCTTCTGTAAAAGAAAACAATTCTCCTCTGAATTACTAGAATTCTTTGAGTGTCAATAAAATAGTGGATCTTAGAGAATCCGTTGTTTGGACCTTCAAAAGGCCTTTGATAGAGGCCCTTCCAAGAGATGATTAAGGAAGCCAAGTAGTCATGGGCTGAGAGGTGAACTGTCATGGATCAGAAACTGTTTCCTGTTACATAGTCCAAGAGTAGGAAAAAATGGTTATTTTGTACCATGGCAAAAGGTTTAAAGACAGGTGCCCCCATGATTTCATGCTGGGGCTGCTGTTTGTAAAATATATTTATTAATAATCTGGGAAAGGGAGTGAACAGTGAATTGGGGAAATTTACAGGTGACACAGAATTATTTAGGATAATCAAGACCAGAGAAAACAAGGAAGGTCAGAGGGACCTGACAGACCCGGGAAACCAGGTAGCAAATGAAATTGAGCGTTGACATATGCAAAGTTGTGTGTATTGGAAGGGTTAATTTGAACTAGATCTGTCCATTGCTGGGCTCTAAATTAACTGTAACCCCCTGGGGAGGTGGGGGCAGAGAGTCCTGGGCATCATTGTGCGGATAGCTCAGTGATTTGGCTGGTACAAACTGAGGTGGTGGTTGGGTTTTTTGGCAGATCCGCGTGGATGAAGCAAAGAAACTGGTGTATTTTGAAGGCACAAAGGATTCCCCTTTAGAGCATCACCTGTACGTCGTTAGCTACGAGAATCCCGGAGTGGTGAAGCGACTGACGGACCGTAGTTTCTCTCACGCCTGCTCCGTTAGTCAGGTATCTGTAGTCTGTGGGACCCTCTTTTAGGAAAGGGCTGGGCCTGGTGGTTTTTGGCACACCTTGCACTAGCGGTGTTCAAATATATGGAAGCTGGCTTCAGCTTTTTTAAATCTATTATAAAACCGTGGGTGTGGGGATGGGCATGTATTAGCAACTGCAGAAACCTGAGCTGTGGGTGTGCAACCTGGCGAATGGCATGAATCAGTGCCAGCTTGCAGACATGGACTAATGCCACCGCTAATTTTGCAGGTGCATTTTTCAGTGTCTGGCAGAACATTTGGAGTATTAACATCCTTGCGGCTACTATGCTGCCTGTAACTGAGTAAAACTACAGCTCCTATGGGCTGGTCTACGCTGGGGGGGGGGGAATCGATCTAAGATACGCAACTTCCGCTACGTGAATAGCGTAGCTGAAGTCGAAGTATCTTAGATCCATTTACCTGGGGTCCACACGGCACGGGATTGACGGCCGCGGCTCCCCTGTCGACTCCGCTACTGCCGCTCGCTCTGGTGGAGTTCCGGAATCGACAGGGAGCGCGTTCGGGGATCGATATATCGCGTCTTAACGAGACGCGATATATCGATTCCCGATAAATCGATCGCTACCCGCATATACGGCGGGTAGTCTGGACGTACCCTAAGACTATCTCCTCTCTCACAAGAGCTGGAACTCCCAATTTTAATTTGATCCGAGCCTCTTCAGAGAGCTCTAAGTGCAAAAGTAAAGGAGCTTTGGGCTTGTGTTTCTTCACTGTGTTGTTCAAGAAAATATTGTCATCTCTGTGTAGGACTGTGACATGTTCATCAGTAAATTCAGTAACCAGAAGAACCCGCACTGTGTGTCACTGTACAGGCTGACTGCTTCTGAAGATGATGTTGCTCACAGAACGAAGGAATTCTGGGCCACGATTCTAGATTCGGCAGGTAATAACTTTGGCTCTCCTTTACAGTTCTGCCTCAGATTCCCAATCAAAAGACTTCTAGCTACATGTTTATTGTAGTGTCAGTACTCTGTGTTCCTCTTCATGCGCTAGATCCTGCTCTCTTACTCGTGTGGGAATATGTGATGAGTAAGGATTGCTGGATCGGCCTTTGGTTTTGTGCTGACGTCTGGAAGGGGTAGCTGGCCACCGTATTCGAGTCTGTTACAAGTTTGAATGTATTGCTGGGCCTTATCAACAAAAAACTTGTCTTTTTGTAAGTGCTGTTCCAAACCATTTGAAGGGTACAGGGCTAATAGGACATGTACTTGGAAAACCCTTAGATTTGAAGGGAGTGTCCCCACCAGTTTTGTACCTTGTGGTGGCCAAAGGCTGCTTTTTATTTTGGAGCTTGTTGCAGATAATGATGTACAGAATTAGCTCCTGGGCTGGTTAACAACCTTCATGGCCAAGTGGCATTTAGGCAATGAGTTAAAATCTGCTGTACATCTGGAGCCATGCTGAGGGACTAATGGAGTGAGTCGTAACATACACTGATGTGACAGAGCTGAATTTGGCTTGATGTGCTGTACTTTGGTCAGAAGATGATTTCTTTCATCGAGCTGCTGCTGCTGCTTCTCTACCAGCTGCCTGCGTGCAGGAGGGGGAGTCTCAGTTCTGACTCAGAAGCACAGATCATGCCTCCGACACGCCTCACCCCAAGTTCGTTAGCCAAGGTAACTGTAGGAAACTGCCTGGGGCAGATCAACAGCTACACTGTGCCATAGGGATCTGAATTAAAATGACTCGTTCATAGAGAACATGGGCTGAATGCATACTTCTTTTTTTGTAACACAGGAAGTTTTCTCTGTTTCATAATCACTTAAATGTATTTTAGAAGCAGGTGATTCTAATAGTGCCCCACTCTCCCCTGCAGAAAAATTGTGCTTATTTTGTTTCTTGCTTGAAGATTATCAGCTCGATTAAGGGAGTCTTGTCCAGCTGCCGCTTCTCTGTTCTGGGGCCCGAGCTAGCTAGCTCAAGTGGTGAGCACGGTCTGTGAGTGCAGCGTAGACCTCCACAAAGGGTGGAAGAGTTCACGTCTGGCCCTCCTGGGGTTGAAACCTTCCTAGAATGCATCTAGCACAGGATCCCTGACTCAGAACTTTTTCTGTGAATGAGACCCTTACTAGCTAGTAATGAGCCTAATGAAAACCCACAGATCCAAACATCCCTGAACTCTGGGAGGGTTTGGACCTGCGCTGGACCTACGTGGTGGAGACACTCCAGTGCTAAGGGTGCTGTAGACAAAATTAAACCCCTTCCCCTCCCTCCTGTAGTGCCAGCTTCCTCTCAGTGACTTTTTAACACAGTTCTTGGGAGATGGGGGATCTGGAAGAAACTGCATTAGAACTATGCCAGAAACACGTATGTACATGAGGAACAAAACTTTGATGGTGGACTCTTCAATCTAGCGGACAAAGGTGTAGCATGATCAAATGGCAGGGAATTGACACTAGACAAATTCAGAATAGAAATAAGGGGCAAATCTTTAACATTGAGGGTAATTAATCACCGGCACGATTTATCAAGGGTTGTGGTGAAGTCTTCATAACTGACAGCTTTTAAATCAAGATTAGATGTTTCTCTAAAAGATGTGCTGTAGTTCAAAAAAGAATTAATCCAGGGAAATCCTATGACCAGTGCTATACAGGAGGTCAGATTAGATGATCACAGTGGTCCCTTCTGGCTGTAAAACACACAACAATCCTGCCTCATGCTGGCATCATCTGTAGTGTAGACAGGGCTGTGAGCTCCCGCTGTCCATCAGGTTCTTGTTAAAATGGGCCCATTTCTTCTTGCCTGCCTGCAGGTCCTTTTCCCGACTATGTTCCCCCAGAAATCTTCTCCTTTGAGAGTTCCTCAGGCTTTACGCTGTATGGCATGATGTACAAACCTCACCACCTGCAACCTGGGAAGAAATACCCCACTGTCCTCTTCATATACGGAGGGCCTCAGGTGAGTGCAGTGTAATAGAGGCTAATAGAAATACCTGCTAATTTTTGTCTCTTGTACTTACTGTTCCTGAGATGGGATTGTGGCGGGGACTGACCATGAAACAGGCTTAAAGCATTTTCTGTAACTTCATTTTACTGGTGGGGGAGAAATGCACAGCATCTTCAAGGTAGTAAGGCTGGAGGGATAAATCGAATGTGGGACCGCAGCCCTGCAAAATCACCATGAGGATTTACCATCCCAGGCACAAAATGATTCACCTGGGTCCTGGAAAACCCAATATTTCATATACCTGGGAGCAGGGAAAAACTCTCCTCAGATGGGGGAGGGATAGCTCAGTGGTTTGAGCATTGGCCTGCTAAACCCAGGATTGTGAGTTCAATCCTTGAGGGGGCCACTCTGGATCTAGGGCAAATCAGTACTTGGTCCTGCTAGTGAAGGCAGGGGGCTGGACTCGATGACCTTTCGGGGTCCCTTTCAGTTCTGAGATAGGTATATCTCCATATACGAGATGGATGAGTAGAATTTCGGAAGGCTGCCGTGCAGCAATGAACCTGATCTGTGACTCTCAAGGGGAAGGTGGGGAGAACCGCTTGGCTCCTACCCCTGCAAAGGAGACCTCAGTACCTCTACACATGTGCATAAAGAGGGATGCGAAGACAAGGGGCCTGGATTTGTTGCAGCCCCCACAATGAGGGGGTGAATTCTGTGTGTGGGTGACTTGAGCTGAGACACTGGGGATGGTACCAAACAATCCTGAATCGGATTAAGAGATGAGCAGTCAGTTCGGTAGTTTGTAGCCCCTGGCACTTATTTCCAGTGGTCTATCTGGTGTCGCTCGGTTAATATTTCCAGTTGTCTTTTTCCAGGTTCAGCTGGTGAACAATCGGTTTAAAGGAGTCAAGTATTTTCGCTTGAACACGCTGGCCTCACTGGGTTACGTAGTTGTTGTAATTGACAACAGGGGGTCCTGCCACCGAGGGCTTAAGTTTGAAGGTGCCTTTAAATACAAAATGGTAAGTGGTGGGATGTATGCCAGTGTCCCCACGTGGTTCTGAGCAATGCTGCCTGCTCCTTGGCTTTCAGATGGGGCGCCAGGGGGAGCGCGACTTGGTGTGTCATCCTAGAGAAGAAGGCTAACGTGCTAGCTTGTCTTAGTGCTCTGGCAGTGATTCCAGTGCTTCTTACACAAAACTGTAGAGTGTTCCACTCCTTGGGCTTGTGAGGGGGGTGGACACATCCAACCGGTATGGAACTGGGGAGGCAAACGGATAGCGAGAGAGGATATAAAATATAAGGCATATAACCGCATCTGCTTCAGGGTATAAGCCAACCTCTGACATGGGTGAGTTAGTCCCTAACTTTCCATTGTGGTCTTTCTGAACCCGCTCCCGCTGGCCAGGCAAAGGTGGGATACCTTCAGACGGACGATGGATCGCTCCACTATGGGGCTTGGCGATTCCTAGGGTCCTGTTTGTAGAGGAAACCTGCTCCGCCCCGAGCTCTGGAGGGGAAGGAAGTGCCATCTTTGTGTTGCTTTGCAGGGATGATGGGCACATGTTTTGAGGGGGGCAGTTGTGCCAGTTTGATGCACAGAGCCAGAATCTGGCCCTAGATATTGTAGAGGAATTTGTCTCTTTGGGGAAAGGGGACTTTCTTAACCTAACAAGAACACCACAGACCAGAATACCACACTTATGAACATTTCCCATGAGGAAGTTGAGCGGGGTGGAGGAAATGTGTCCTTACATGTACTTACTTACATGTCCTCTGGGGAAGGGGCAATCCTTTGGTTCCATGTTTGTACAGCACCTTGCCCAATGGGGGCCCATTCCTGGAATGGGGCTCCTAGGTGGTACTGCAACAGAAATCATTAATCATAATGGGCAAAGTTGATTGTTTTTTGGAAACTCTTACGTTTGTCAAGAACTAACAAAAAAAAAATCTTTATCCAACAGGGTCAAATAGAAATTGACGACCAAGTGGAAGGGCTGCAGTATTTAGCATCCCAGTATGACTTCATTGATTTAGACCGAGTTGGCATTCATGGCTGGTCCTATGGAGGATACCTGTCTCTGATGGCATTAATGCAGAGGTCAGACCTCTTCAGGGTACGTTAATGTATCGTGGGCTTATCTCTGTGGCACAGGAAGGATGTTTCTTAATCAGATTATATCTCCATGTCCCATGTGTGTTTGTAGATACAAAGACTTTTGAACTGTAAACAGTGAGTGCTATGCGTGTGCAAAATAGTCTGGTTTTTATTTCACCTCAAGATACAAACAGTGGAGGGCATAGGACATAACAAAGTTACCGCAAAGTAAATTTCCATTACCAAAGTACATTTCTACCTGGTATGGGCTTGAAAATATTTCAATTCAGGCTTTTGTACTTAGATATTTTTTTGAATGTAGACAATATTCACTACGTTATAAAATTATTGCTTTCAAATTCGAGGTACCATATATTTTTAATCTGAGTTTCAGGATATATTACAGTAAACGGATAGGACTCTGTGTGTGACCTTGAATAAGTCATTTTGTTTTACCATCTGTAATATGGGAATGGTATGTTCCTATACTATAGCATATTGTGAATGTCAGTTAGCGATTGCAAAGCAGTCAGGCTTTGTTTGCTCAGAGATTTTGTCTCTGTATAACTGTTGGTTGCAGCGTGATATTTTTTTTTAACAGTTATAGTTCTACCAATGCATCTGCTAGTGTGGACTCAGTTATACTGGTATAGTCAATTATTCCCCTTCCAATACAGGATTAGCTATGCTAGTGTAAAGCACCTTTATACTGGTATAACTGTGTCCACACTAGTGATGTTATACACTTTATACTGGTATTGTTAAAGTGATGCTTCTGTGGGCACATCTACACTACCCGCCGGATTGGCGGATAGTGATCGATCTATCAGGGATCGATTTATCGCGTCTAGTGTAGACACGACAAAATCGATCCCTGATCACTCTGCCGTCAACTCCAGAACTCCCACCACGGCGAGAGGTGGAAGTGGAGTAGACGGGGGAGCGGCAGTGGTAGACTTGCTGCCGTCCTGACGGCCAGGTAAATCGACCCAAGATACGCCAACTTCAGCTACGCGATCTTAGGTCGACACCCTCCTCCCTCCCCCCAATGTAGACCTAGCCTGTGTCTAGACAAGGCATTAGAGCAGGGGCGGGCAAACTCCGGCCCCCACCTCCTATCTCCCGCCCCCCGGGACACCTGCCCCATCCGCCGCCCCCCCCCCCCATTCCCTGACGGGGCCCCCCTGGAACTCCTGCCCCATCTACACCCCCCACTCCCTGACCATCCCCGGACTCCCGTCACCCCATCCAACCCCTCCTCTCATTCCTGACAGCCTCCCCGGGACCCCTGCCCCATCCAACCACCCTTCTCCCTGTCCCCTGACTGCCCCCCCTCCCCCTGCCGCTGCCCCATCCAACTTCCCCTCCTTCCTGACTGCCCCTGGGATCCCTGCCCCCCATTCAATCCCTGTGTTCCCCCCCCAACCGCACCGACCCCTATCCACACCTCTGTCCCCTGACCACCACCTCGAACTCCCCTGCCCTCTATCCAACCCCCCTTGCTCCTTGCCCCCTTACCACACTGCCTGGAGCACCGGTGGCTGGCGGTGCTACAGCTGCACCGCCCGGCTGGAGCCAGGCCATGCCGCCATCACCAAGCAGCACAGAGACCGGGTCAGGCCGGGCTCTGCAGCTGCGCTGCCCCAGAAGCTCACAGCCCCGCCACCCAGAGCATTGCGCCGGTGGTGGGGCGAGTGAGCTGAGGCTGTGGGGGAGGGAGAACAGCAGAGGAGGGGCCGGGGGCTAGCCTCCCAGGCCAGGAGCTCAGGGGCCAGGCAGGACAGTCCTGCAGACTGGATGTGGCACACGGGCCGCAGTTTGCCCACCTCTGCATTAGAGGTTCTTAGACAAAAGGTGCTAAAGAAATGCAAAATACAATTATAATTATTGATTTTCATCTCAGACTAACAGTATGCATTTTGTTCTTTGTGGCTCTTCTTGCTTCATTGCAATGTGTAAAGCAGGCCTGAAAGACTTTTAAAATATTTATTTTACCTTAAAAAATATTTGCAATGTTAAGTCTCTTTCCTGGTTTTGTTGGCGATCTTCCCTGGAGCATACTGACATGTGGCGTGGTAGCTATCTCAGCCCTTAACTGAAGAGGCTGGGGTTGTCAAATCCTGGAGAGCTTTTTCTTCCAGGTATCTGTCAGGCATTTGCTGGACGGAGGTATTGCAGACAAAAACCAGACCTTTCACTGGTCTCAATGACAACCGCTTCCCCTCTCACTCGGGTTTCACTTCTTCAGTGGAGTTCCTTGTTCATCCAAAGGGCCTTCAAAGATGAACAGGGTTTGAATTTCTAATGCAAGTCCTTTTCTACCCTGGGAGGGTTACGCTGGTATGGCCATTCCAGTATAGCTAATGTGGATGCAGTTATATAGGTATAAAAGTGCTTATCCTGGTACAGCTCATGCTGGTTTGGGGAGCTGGTATAAGCCCAGTGGTGAAAGATCAGTCCCCCTCTTCCCACAACCGACGTAGCTATGGCAGTAAAACTTGTATGTGTAGACCAAGCCAAAGAGAGACTTTTGGTGCCAGAGCCTTTGCTGGTGTAAATGGTTGTAGAGCCGAGGATTTCAATGGAGCCGTGGTGAGTTATACAAGCGGGGTCCCTGGCCCTGTGTGCGTGAGGGGGAGGATGAGAAACGCTTCCCCCCCTTTGCAGGTTGTAAAAGGTGCTTTGTTGCTTTGTGTTGGGTAATTAAATTGCCATTGCTTTTTGTTTTTGATTGGTTACGTTATTGCCAATGCCTTTCAGAGCAGGCTTTATCATTGCATTGGTTTCTTTTCGGAGTTCACATAAATATCCGTGGGTGTTAAGTGCCTCCTTTGGGCGATCGCAGTTGGACGTTGTCAGTAGCTGTCTGCCTGTATCCCTTTTTTATGCCGATGATCCTGTTGGAATTTCCAGGTTGCCATTGCTGGAGCACCAGTCACACTATGGCTATTCTATGACACAGGCTACACAGAGCGTTACATGGGACACCCTGATCACAACGAGCAGGGATATTATCTAGGATCAGTGGCCATGCAAGCGGAGAAGTTTCCTTCAGAGTAAGTTCAGTGCCCTCTCTCCCCGGCCCCCTGCCAGTGACATTCAAACCTACACCCACATTTTTATTTCCTAGTTCTTAGCAATTAAATGCTGAAACCATAAATGCCAGTATTAAAACACCACTTAATAAACTTGAATGAACATTTGCGTAATTACGGCCCTTCCAAGTAATCCCTGTTATACTGGCTGTAATTAAAGAATAAAGAAATGGCAGACAGAACCTCAATTATGTAATTAACTCCTCAGTCTGAGCCGCATTGAACTAGGCAAAAAGTTGTATTTGATAAAAATGCTTTATCCTAGAGGTAAGGGCATATCCCTATGTGTGTGTTTAGAATGCAAAGATATTGCTATGTCCTGCTAAAGAATTAGTGTCCAGTGGTGATTCGAGCACATATAAACCAATTTTAGCATCCCCTCTCAAAAATGTTTCTGGGGAGGTTAAAGTAGGTTTGCAAATATAAGGCCCAGTCCTGATTTGTATATGCAAAAAACTCTCAGGGAAGGAAAGCCTGGCATTGGAAGCCAGTGGTATTCCTGCCTGAGAGCAGTCTGCAGGATTGGGCCATTTGTTTTGCAATGCTTAAACCAAAAGGAGTGTGTTTCTATGATTAATATTTTTGTAAGGGACTTGCACAGTTTGCAGAATGACTGGAAAATTCCAGGAAGTATCTAAATGTTTTTCTCCTGCCTTTCTCAGACCGCACCGTCTGTTGCTGCTGCATGGTTTCTTGGACGAGAATGTTCACTTTGCACACACAAGTATATTGCTGAGTTTTTTAGTGAGGGCTGGAAAACCATATGATTTACAGGTAAGTGGTTTCTAAACTGTCAGAATCTGGATATGAAAATGATACAGCTCTACTTGGGTTTGTGGTAGGGCTGAGGAAACCTAGACTGGAACACACGGAGTGTATTTGATCTGTTGTGGATCATAAACATCTGACGACAAGACTGGGGGATTAAGAACCTACTCTAAAAACTGAATGTTTTTTCCACATCCAGCTCAAAATTAATATCCGGATGGGCAGTGAAGTGTGTTAACATTTGATTTAGCCATTTGGACTCATTTGTGTTTACACTCGCTGGGGATTTGGAAGAGGAAGGAAGTAGTTGTAGGTTTCTTCCCACCAAGTTCTGTTCTAAAGATAAATAAGAATATTGTAAAAGGGAAACTTTTCCATTGAGTGCTGGGATTTTGGGGTTTCAATCCCTGTGCCAAGAAGAAAACATAGACGTTCCCTAACCATGCTGCTTGGGGTGGCAGGCCAGACACATACCCAGCATCGACCTGCTTCTAGCTCTTCCCTCTCTCCCCTTCACCCTGCCATCAAAGAGAAAGGGACAATTTTATTTGGTATTTTTTATTGCAACAAAAAATGTTCAAGTCACACATTGATCCAGCATTTTACTATAGAGACTAATGGTTTCCCTGCAAATGGGGTTCTCTAGATCCTGGGTTGCCTCCACCCTCCCTTTCTTTATTGCTACTTGGGAGAGGGGTGCTGAATCTCTCTCTCCTCCCTCCTTTCCCCCCTCCCCCCCCATTGTAACATGGAGGTCAGGATGTGGAAAGCGCCAAGAACCCCTGCTCTATATCAAACATTCTTCTCTAATCTCTCACACAGGTCCTTGCTCATCATTAACCCATGTCAGGTAGCTGGTTTCAGAGCTGCTGTTAGCCAGTGGTGTGTGTTCATGACTCTTTATTTTCTATTTTAGATTTACCCTCAGGAAAGACACAGCATAAGGGTCCCCGAGTCTGGAGAGCATTATGAACTCCATCTACTGCATTATCTGCAAGAGAATCTTGGCTCTCACATTGCTGCACTGAAGGCAATGTAATTGTGACCTCTGTGGAACTCTGATACACTGGCTGCTTAACCAAATGAGGAAATTGATCTTTAGAGAAAATCGAACAGAATGTTGCATTTTGGTGCCTGCCACATCTGCACACACGCACACACAGACACTTTTTTTTTTTTTTTTTTTTTAAGTAAACTAGGTGCCATACAAGGACACTACAGTACAATGACCTAATAATTTTTAAAATGGAAATAAAATCAAATGTCTGTGGCACGCAGCAGTACCATGCAAATTCTTTTGGAAGAAGCTGAAAATTCAGTAACACATATCCACCACACCATATCTTCACCATTTGAAAACATTGAGCTGTGCAAGTCTAATTGGTGTATTTTTTTACAGTGTGTTTCTCAGTTTCTTACAACAAGGTAATATTGGATGATTCGCTCGCGTCATGGCAAAAATCTGTCTGGATGGTTACAACTTGGATAGCATTTAAAAATGTAATGTGTAATAGTTTATGCTTCGTGCAAGGGATGTCTGGCTCATTAGGAATTAGCTGCATATTAGACACATTATATAACCAGATGTTGGAGATAATTGTTTTAAAAAAGAAACACTTTTAGCTGCCTCCTGAAGTTTATAATTTGGTTTTAACTAAGATCAGGCCAGTTTTTTCAGTGAGCTCATCTCTGTGCAGTACAAATCTTGCTGCTTTTTTCTTTTGTAGTGTGATAAACAGTTTGCACCTGATTTCACACAGGAAGGTGGAAAATGTATTTTACAATAACATGGGCAGAAGAGTTAGCCTTGTATGCTGAGAAGCAAACTAGTTTTAAGCCAAACAGCTGAAACTTTGTATATTTCTCATATTTTAAAAATACAACCTATTCCCATGGACTTTCACCCTATGTGCATTTTGAGGCTGTTTTCAAAATACTTTCCTATCTCAGCAGGTGGGTGTATAAATATTCCCCCACTAAGATTTTAAAATTCCAACACCCAAGTGCAAGTGTCCACTGGGGAGTTGGTAAGATGGGGGGCCTATCAACACTACATTGAAGCAATGCAAATTGTGTTTTACTAATTTTTTTGTTGTCCTTAGTCTAGCATTATTCTCAGATCAGTGTTGAGAAAGTTTATTGTCCTAGTCACCCTGCTCCCCTATATATACATATACATACACAGACTCCATCACCCTTGAGTCGTCTCTAGCACTGCGGTGTAGCATGGTCCTATGCTGTCCTCCGAGAGAAACCCTTGTCTGTGTTGCTTAAGGTAATGCTGCTAGAAGCTAGCACCCTGCAATATTAAAATCACATTCAAGCACGATTTTCTTTGCTAGTGTGGTTTTAACTGTGATATGGACTTGGCTGAAAAACGTGACGTGTTTGAAAATACTTCTAACTTTCAAAATGTTATTTAAAATAGAACTCCATAGTCAAATTATTACTTTTAAACCAGAAAACTCTGCCTGGGGTTTCTGTGTTAGCGTCCCATCATTTTTAGGTACTTTCTTTTAAAAAACCAAGAACTTTTTCCCTTCTATTTTGATGCTACAGAGGGAGAAGCAGAGCAAGGTTCTCTTTTCAGCTTTTGAAATCTGGATGCCCTGTGGCTTGTGTTCCTACTTGAAATACCCCAAATATTGTAGCAATGTGCTTTAATAACTTTTGTAGGTATATGAATGATCAGCAGACCCTAGAACTCTAACATTTAAAACAATCGGCCCTGACCTTGGTGTTCGTGACACTAGAATTAATTGGGAATAACTCCACTGGAATCAGTGGAATCACCTGGATATAAGAGCTGTGTAAGAGACAGCAGAATGTGGTTCATTGGCTTATGCTAAAGGTAGTCAAAATAAACACACTTCCTGTAAGCATACACCTTCCCCCTCCCCCCCACGCCCCGTACAATTATTCTGAATTGGACTGATGATATTTAAAGTCCTGTAATTTACACCATCAGCATATGGAAAATAGGTTTATAGGTTTTTATTTTGGGGAACTGGGGGAATGTAAGGAGCCCAATACCCACACTGTCTTCTCTGTACCAACAATAGCTAATTATTGTAACTGAAGTGAATTCCCTTCAGAAAAAGCAGGCGTTTTCAGCCATCCTATGGCATGTGCTGTAGTTAGTATTTACAGACAAGCTGGTACATTGATAAGCTTGAAGAATAACAATGTGCCAGTTAGTATAAAAAATACAAATTTGTTATTATGGTATCCCACCTGGTTCTTTACGTATTTATGCTGTAGTGTATATTTACATGTATGTATGGGCATGTCTACACAGCAAAAGAAACACTTGCTGCCCTGGGTTAACAGCCCAGCTGAACTGACTCAGGTTTGTACTGCAGGCTAACAATAGCAGTGCGGACATTCAGGCTTTGGACTCTGGGACTCGCACCGCAGGTTCTTTTGTTGCTATGTAGATGTCCCCTGCATCGGTCCGTATATACGTATATGTATAAAATAACACGTGTATGGTATCCCATTTTCCAAGGTTGTTTATATTTTGTTCAATGTTAAATTAACTGGCGTTTGGGGGTGTATTTTTGTTCCTCCTCCAGAGATTCTCTCTTGAATATAAATGTATATGATTCTGAAGTAAAAGTCGATTCTTTTGTACAAAACGACCTCTATGGAACAGTGCTTACAGCAAAGGAGGCATTAAATGCGATTCTGGTAATCAAATCTAGATTTTGGTTTAGCACTGAACATATCATTGCTTACATGTAACTTTTTAATAATGCATTCGCTCTTTATTTTAAATATAGCTTATATATATATCAGAAAACTATTAAAGAACCAAGTATGTACTCTGTTTTGCAACATAAATTATGTTTTCCTTTTCTACAAAAATAATTTCCTTTACAGCTCTCAGGCACTTTAAAACTCCATGTTTTCTTTCCTTGTGGAAATGCTGGAAGGATTTACTATCAGTATTTCAGAGTTCTGTACAAAGGGTGCTTGCCACATGTAACGGTAATGAAAGATATATCCCATAGGGTCTGATCCAGCCCCCATTGAAGTTAATGACCAAATTCCTGTTGATTTAAAGGGGCACGATCAAGTCCACAGGGAATGAGCACTGCCTTGTGAAATACCAAGTGTGAGGCCATCAGTAACTCTTAAAATTGGAAATGCTGCTCACTAGATAAGAATATTATATCCTGCTTGGTCTCGGTGGGACAAGCCACAGCTAAGTTCAGCAGTTCTGCACCGATTGCCAACTGTAAGCCAGTCTTTCTATGCTATGGTATCAGTCCGGAGTACTGTGTATGATGGCAGTGTTACTGCAGGATCAGTCCGGAGTACTGTGTATGATGGCAGTGTTACTGCAGTACCCGTCCGGAGTACTGTGTATGATGGCAGTGTTACTGCAGTACCCGTCCGGAGTACTGTGTATGATGGCAGTGTTACTGCAGGATCTGTCCGGAGTACTGTGTATGATGGCAGTGTTACTGCAGTACCCGTCCGGAGTACTGTGTATGATGGCAGTGTTACTGCAGTATCCGTCCGGAGTACTGTGTATGATGGCAGTGTTACTGCAGTATCCGTCCGGAGTACTGTGTATGATGGCAGTGTTACTGCAGTACCCGTCCGGAGTACTGTGTATGATGGCAGTGTTACTGCAGTACCCGTCCGGAGTACTGTGTATGATGGCAGTGTTACTGCAGTACCCGTCCGGAGTACTGTGTATGATGGCAGTGTTACTGCAGTACCCGTCCGGAGTACTGTGTATGATGGCAGTGTTACTGCAGTACCCGTCCGGAGTACTGTGTATGATGGCAGTGTTACTGCAGGATCCGTCCGGAGTACTGTGTATGATGGCAGTGTTACTGCAGGATCCGTCCGGAGTACTGTGTATGATGGCAGTGTTACTGCAGGATCCGTCCGGAGTACTGTGTATGATGGCAGTGTTACTGCAGCATTTTGGATCCTTGGAATTGCCTAAATCCAAGTCCAAAATCTCTGGATTGGGGAGATGGCATTTTCACCCAAGAGGAGTTGCCCATGATATTTTACATTTGGATTTATTTTAAATTGTTTTTGTTTGTGGACTTACTTCAAAAATATTCCAGGGAGGAGACATCACCACCTTGCTCCACGAAATAAATCCCTACATGGGGATAAGAAAACGCCCGACTGGCCCAGGTCAGCTGACTCACGCTCATGGGGCTTGGGCTCCGTGACTGAAAAATTGCTGTGTAGATGTCGAGGGTCCCAGAGCTTGCGCTCCAGCCTGAGCCCAAACGTCGACGGAGATTTTTAGCACTGCGAGCCTGACCCAAATGAGCCCCCAGTTTTTGATCCCTGTGTAGATCTACCTCCTGAGTTCAGCGGGGTTACTCCCAGCAATAACCACTACACCTAGTGGTATATGATAGCAAGAGTGGGCCCTAAGTGTTGAATGTAAATCTCTTTCCTACGGTTGCAGGTATCTTTGCATCTTACCACCCAATCCTGTGACTAATGAAATTACACATTTAACTGTTGCTGAAAAACAATAGAGCATTTATGAAAGGCTGGGATTTGAAGACTGAGGGACTAGTTGTGTTGAATAGGGATGCCAGGAAACAGATCTTTTCTGTCTGTTTTCATTGTTTGGAATAGTGTTCGGTTTGCTTCAGTGGGGACAGATTCTATGGTGTGATGTTTTGAAGTGCTTTCCATTACTTAAGGAAATCTTCCTTTTAATAAAGAATAGGGCGGAAGGCAGGGAACATTTTAGATTGGGGCAAGTAATCTGCATTTTTTCCACATTTCCAAATATATCATTTGTATTAATATTACTCATTACCTAGAATGACTTCATTTTTATAAACTCCGTTTACTATCCAATGTTAATTAAACAATTCCGATCAGCATGTGAAGCTTTGAAAATAAATTACCTTAATTATACTAAAATGGAAAATGTATTCCCTGCTAATGGGGGCATTTGGGAATAGTGTTAGCAAAGACTTTCCGGATGGGCTTGACATGTTGAAGGTTTAACTCTTTAGAACTGTGTATGTGTGGTGTGTTGCATCTAGCAAAGAATCCAGCTGTGACGTTAACTGACAAAATAGGGTCCTGAGACTTAACCTGTCAGAGTAAAACAATTGATTGTGTTTCTTGCTGATCCGTGTGTTCCATGTGGAGAGCAGTATGTTTTGCTGCTAGCATGACACTGAATATTGAGACGGCAATAACAAGGTGGGGGAAAATCAGCCAGATTAGAATACTGCCTTGAATTGCCTGTTTACTTGAGTTACCAGACCCCTGTCAATACAAGTACTGTATCCTCTGGGGTGCTTTGGGCTGCCTTCTGAAAGGACAGGTCTTTTTGTGGTTTTTACTTTGATGTTCTGCACAGTAGAAGTTCAGGTGTTTAATTTTAGAACATGAAGTGCCTGCTGTTTAAGTGTTGACTTGTATTAACAAAATTGCATGTCTCACACCCAGTAGGTTTATGGGTTTCCCTCCATTTCTAGCTACATGGCTTTTAATCATGTCAAGTGGAAACATTAGTTTTGCCACGTTTTATTACAAATCCTTTTTGTTGCAATAAAAATGCTGCTAAATAAATTGAACTAAATGTTTTTCTATTTTAACTGTCTCTTTTCTTGATTTAGTGGTGTTTATTTAAGAGTATAATTAAGTCCCCACACTCCGATTCCACCCTGGAGAGTGGCAGTGATGTAAAGTGTGTGAGTGTATTAAATTCTAGTGATTTTCTTATCTTCATCTGTGATTAAGTAAATCAATGTAAATAGGAGGATTGGCACGTGCTTGGATTAACTACAAAGTGTTTTCTGTTGGAACAAAAAGGGAATGAACTCAGCTCTCCTGTGCCGATAGATTCTGTGCAGTTAACAGCCCTGGCTAGCCACCAGTTGGTGCTGCAGCACAGGGTGAGGTGCGTCATTAGGCATGTTACACACATTGGGCCAGATCCACCGCTGTTGTCAACTGGCGCAGTTCCATTGCTGATTTACATCAGCTCAAGATCTGGCCCAATAAGGGAACTGAAAGCCAACAGAGAGACTTGCTGGAGCCTGATTCTGGTCTTGCATGCATAACCGTATGTGACTGCATCCTGCAGAATCTGATCTGCAGGCGTGACAGCCAATGATTGTAATTTGCGTGCCTAGTACACTAAGCAGCTGCATGTCTGGGGTTTGAATTTGGTGACAGATCTTTGTAGGGCACAGAAGGTAGCAATGGGAAAAGACATGCTGCACTTTGCAAGTGGATGACTTGAGGGGACGCCTCTGTTCTTGCACTGACACTACACTTGGGCTTAGCCAAAATAGGTCAAGCTCTCTGGGGTCTTCCCTTGATGTCTGGGGATTTTGGTAGTTTCTTATTAAGGCTCAAGAGTGAAATGTGTAATTACCTGGGCAGCAAGAGGAGAACATTCCCTTCGCTAGGAAAGGCTCCCCCCCGTTTAGCTTTTTGGAGCCTCAGCCGCCCAAAAATGCACTGCCCCACAGAACCTCCTGTAGCATTTCTGGGCTGCCTGGTCTTGGGGGTTAACTTTTTCCCTCACCTCTGCACAGTCACGGTGTTTATCTGTAGGGGAAAGGAAGGAAATGCATTGACTAAGCTTGGAACCCTCCCCAACATGTCAATACGATCACTGGCTGGGGATCAGAGAGAGAGGAGCAAATATAGGCCCTCTTCAGAACTCCTTTCAACACTTGAAATCCTGGAAACAACTGTGCAGAATCTTTCGGTGCTCTGGATGGTCAGGGGAGGTCTACTTGCACCAATCTCAGGCTTTGGGGGTGGGGGGGACACGAGGACACAGCCAATTAACCCTCTCCACATTTCTGCTTTACAGCTCTGTGGGGAAGGGAGCCCTGTGCCTGAAGTAGTGCCGCACCTACAGTTTTAAACATTTTCTATGGATTCCCCTGCCCTCTTAAAGAACCCCACAAGAATGGATTGAGGGGGCAGGGGGAGCGTCGTCTCTGAATATAGACCCTCTGGTTTTATTTACCCCTTCATTCCAGAATTTTTACCCACATTAAAAAAAAAAAATAGTCCTTCCCCTGTGGTGGGTTTTAGGAATTAAGGGGTTAATTAATGAGTGCTTATGTGTCACCCTGTAAAAAAGTGTTTCATTTCTCATGATAATAGTCACTTTGTTCCCTGTTTGTACAGCCTATAGCATAATAGGGCCCTGATCCCTGACTCTGGCCCACAGATGCTACTGCAATATAGCTAACAAGAATTGTAACCGCGACACCCAGCTCTCAGAATCCTGTACCCTGCGCCACCTGCTAATATATTAGCTGCTGCGTTCAAGTGAGCTGTTCAGATTTTTTTTTTAATTGCTACAGCTCAGGGAGAAGGTGGCTTCACCAAGTGCTGCTATATTGTAGGTTGTTATAGCAAAAAAAAAAAATGGAGAGTACCTTTTATGAGAGTATTTATGGCCTCGTTACATGTTTAGCCATTCAGAACTGGGCAGCTGCAAAGATTTATACTCCGTGTTTACAGCTGGCTATGAAACTGCTATTGAATAACCAAACTGAGTTCTCAGCCCAACCGATTCCATGCCACAGTTTAACATAAGGATAGTATTTTCCTATCAGTGCTGCAGTAGAAACCGCAATTAATCAGGTGTTTAGCCAAATGCTGTCACTGTAAACTCACCTTTCACTTGTCTTGTTCTGCTGATTTATAAAATGTTCCTTCTGCGAGGGAGCCAACCGCCACTAATGTAATGCACCTGACCCCATATTGCCTGGAACAGCAATCTCTTCACTGGCTTACTCAAGCCTGCTTTTGCTTTCACTCTCACCTGTTCTGTGCTTTAAAAGTATCAAAGTTTTGATTCTTTGGCTGAGCAAGCTTTCTCCCCACCCCCATGAAGAAATCTGCAATCTCTCTGGAACATCTGGCCGAGTTCATAGGTAATGAAGGCCCACTTCTAGTCCCATTGAAAGGAAAAGGCAATATCCTCTTGATTTTTCAACTGGAACAGGAACAGGCTTGAAGTTACATGGTCCTTATTTGCTGATAGAGGATTGTGGAGTAATTTTCAGCAGGGGGAATTAAGCTACTCTGATCAGTATAATGCATCCAGTTTGCTGAACTCAAACACTTATACATTTGTTTCATTCTGCTTAGAAATCTTAGTTTAGAGCCAAATGAGGGACTGTTGATAATTACATGGTGCAAATGTTAAAAAGGAGGTGCAGTGCATGTATACAAAGTGGGTTTTAATTAAGTCCTAGTCTGGCTATCTGAATAGTCGCAAGCAAGTTATTAAATGACTCCTGTAACTAACCAACACACCTCAGAGTTTGCATACTGCAACTGGGTGTGCAATTTGAAATGCATTAGTTACAAATATTTGTGGCTAAAATTTGCTTTCCGCAACTATTTGTGTTAGTAAAGCTTGACCAAGATGAATGCACAGGATCGAACTGAAATTAATTTCTGAACTTAAATGAACGTTTTCAGAAACCTTCCCCCACTTTTTGTTTAGTGCGACTGCTAAGCCCTTCTCCTACCACTAGGTGTCTTGTGTTGATGATGCTTGTGGTCCAGACCGTGACAATTCTTCTGCCATAGTGAGCAGTAGCTGTCAGTAACAGGAGCCCCTTTGACAGTTCACAACAGGGCATGTAGCTGTAACCTCAGACCTTCAAGTGAAGGGAGATGGGGGGAGGGGGGAGTCTATCACCATCCTTAAGATGGTCACACCACGACCATGGTTGCCATCTGATTTTTGAAGGGCAGCCATGCCCAAGCGCCTAGTTTCTGAATGACACTAGCTTTCTGATGCAAATGCTTATTGTAGACCAGAAGTTCTTAACCGCCTGGTATACTGCTTGCGTTTTCTGTCCTAGGCACCATAATTGTGGTCTTGCTGGAATTCAGTCTGAGCTCTGATATATGATGCTGCATGATCTCCTTTAGAGTTGGGGAAAGGCCCGGGCCTTCGCAGCATTGCCATGCTATCACAGGGCAGCCACCCCCCCAACATGTGATTCGTAGAACAGTCAGATTCCCACCTCACCCAGCAACCGATTTCCTGGTTTGGTTTTGGCTCCATTTATAGGAAAAAGAAAAAATAGACTGTCTTCTCACACAACTTCCCACAAGGATACACTGTTTTTTGTGCACTCTGTAATTACTTTTGGACCACATCCTTTCTCCCTTTTGTAAACTACTTGAGTGTGACTGGGGTCAAAGTACCAGTAATTACCAAAAAAGGTAAATAAAGACACAATCTGTTTCTCCTTTAATGAAACAAACTAGACTGAATTGTATAGAAGATGGTGGCTGTATTCTGTTGTGGGAGAGAGCATAGACAGGTGCACAGGAGTCTTACTTACACACTCACATATATCCAATGTGTGCGGTTTGTGTATGTACACACCCACTTATGTGCCTAACTGACCAGGCACCTTGAATGGGCAGGGCAGGTCTTGCTCACTTAAAGTAAGTGTGCATAAACATACGCATGCCTGACTGTGCACAATTTTGAAAATGTAGCTCATACATAATTGAGTGAGTGCCTTATTATGCATCCTATAATAGATAAAGTGGCACCATGGTCTACTGGCTAGGGCCCCGAGCTAGGAGTCAGGAGACCTGGATTCTATTCCTAGCTCTGCTACTGACCTGTTGTGTGATCCCAGGTCAGTCACATCACCTTTCTGTGCCTCAGTTTCCTCCGTGCCTGTTTTGTCCATTTAGACTATAAGCTCTGCAGGGCAGGGGCTGTGTCTCTGTGTCTGTAAATGCTTCGCAAGGTGGGACCTGATCTTGGCTGGGGCCTCTAGGCACTACTGTAATTATAAATAATAAAGATGAGTTGCAGTTGCAAAGCTATTTACATACTTACAAACTGCTCCCCTAGAGAACCCTTCTGAGTGTCTGCCTAAGGAAACCCAAGTTAGCCCTCGCCGTACAGAGTGAGTATTGCAGCATGTGGGGAATTGATTAGAAACATGCTGGCAGTTACAGACTGGTATTCTCTCAATGTGCTGCTTAGCTGAGGTTTGGGCATGATGAATTACCAGGCTGCCAGGCTTCTGAAGCACACTAACAAATGAGCATTTATGCAATCCCTCTAATTGTAAACGACTTTTGAAAACAAGTGGTGGTCCCTCAAGTAACCATTTATCAAAGTATTTGCAAAGTAAAGAGGGAAACCATTCCCTGAGCCATTAGGGAGTTAGGATCTAATTTTTAAAGCGACGGTTGATATCTTATGTCTTTGCTCCCCGGTCTAGGCTTTAAATCAGGTAAAGCAATTGAAGGATTCTGCTATTGAATATTATTCTGACTTGGCGGGAATTATTTTCCTTTTAAGCTAGGTAGGGCAAATCCGCTCTTGGTTACACATGGGGGGAGTGTGGTGGGCAGGGAGCTGAGGGCTTATCTGGCCCAGGATGTCCCCTCCTGCCCAGGTTACAAGCTGATCAGTTTGTGGAGCAATGAGACACACAAACGGGAGGCCGTCCTCGATGGCGAGGAAGAGCGAGCGAGGCTGAGTAGTAAAATTGGCGGCAAAGCTCTTAGGCAGCGGCGGCAGCAAGAGGGGGGTGAACCAATGCTCTGCCTTTCTTCAAGCTTCTGGAAGCCCCTTCTCTCCGACTCTGCATGATGTAGAGTCGTGGGGAAGAGGGGGGCGGGCTGGGGAGTTGTTCTAGGCAGCCTCCTTTCTGAAAGAGGCCGATTCTGTTGCCTTCAGTCTAATGGCTGGTCATTCTGTGCTCCCTCAGAGAGCGTTAGTGAAGTGTGCACACTGGTGGTGCTCAGAGACCTCAGTCGGGATTGGTGACCCATCATGCTATGTGCAGTACAGACGCAGAGGAAGACCTAGTCCCCCACCTCAGAACTTAACAATCTAATTGTAAGACCAGATGCAACAAGGCCGCGTACAGAACGGCAGGAGAAAACAGGGCAGGGGCAGTGCAACAGAAAAGGCACCAAGGTCATGTGGTTCCACAGGCGAGATGCTTTATCCAGGTCCTTATACCCCACTTATCATCATGGTATCTGAGCACCAGAATGGAATAGCTCCGTGAATCATCACACAAAGCTGGTAGTTGAAGCTGTTTGAGCCGATGAGATCTCCTGAGGAGGAGGGACAAGGATGTAGCACTGGGGGACCCCACGGAGAGTGGAAGAGTACGAAGAAGACGCTGAGTGCGCCATCAGAGCGAGGAGGACAACCAAGGGAAGACAGTACCAAAAGCCAAGGAAGAGTGAAATTTCTAGGAGGAGGGAGTGTTTGACAGTATGAGAGCAACAGAATGATCAAGGAGGGTGCGGATGGAGCAAAGACCTTGAAACTTGATTAGGAAACTTCATTATAGACCATGGTGACAGAGCTTCAGTGGGTGAGTAGGGCAGAAACTAGACAGGATAAGATCAAGTCAAAGGAGAGGACCTTGAGGCAACTGCTGTAGACAATGGTTTTGAAGGTAAAGATGACAAGGGGTGGAACTCAGAAAGGCAGGTCAGGTCAAGGCTGGGCTCTTCAGGATGAGGGAGTCCATTAGCAATCTGAGGGGAAAAACCAGAAGTAGGGGAGAGGTCAGTCAAATGAAAGGTCATACGGGGGAGCCCCACTTTGAGACCCATACATGGCTTCCTGCTTGAGTTCTATTCTATATTCATTCTTACTTTGTGTTCGTTATGAGCACTTCCAGAAGAGCCTTAAGCAACGTGACTGACATCTGCCATGTGCTTTGTTCTTTCATCCTTTCCCTGGGGGGAGAAGCGTGTGCTGGGAAATGTCTTGTTTTAGTAGGGTGCTTTTGTTAGCATACATGTTGCTCTGTATTTGTTAGAGGAGGCAGATGGAAAAATTTGCTTTTCACTTGGAGTGGAAGGTGGTGAAGTTTGTGATGGCCCTTCACAAACCTCACTGCCACGTGCACTCCACATTCTCAGACCACGTCCTGAGTACGTTCTATCTCCCACACAGCACATGAGCTTTACCCTTATTGTAGAGAGTTCCTTGTGCCGGAGGAGCAAAAGTGTCAGTTATGGTCTTCATCCCAGGACTGTAGGGTTGTTGTTGTTTTTTTAGAAATCCTGGGTCTGGGTCATGGAGTGCCTTGAAGATAAGGACCAAAACTCAGAAACTTGCTTCGATAGTCTGTGAAGGAAGCCAGAGTAGAGAATGGAAGATGGACAGGCCTCATGTGCATGCAGCAGCCTGTGTTGCTGAGGAGAAATGCTGCTATTTGACTAAAAGAACGGGAGTACTTGTGGCACCTTAGAGACTAACAAATTTATTAGAGCATAAGCTTTCATGGACTATAGCCCACTTCTTGCTATTTGACTATGACTCTTCCCCTACTCGCATAATTACCTCCAAATTGGTGCCCTCTATGCTAATGACTGGATCTGGAGACTCACAGCCTCTAGAAAGGATAACCTGGAAGCTGAAGGGCACCCTACAGATGGAACAACGATGGCTGTCTCAGGCATAACGTGATCTATTAGTTCTTTAGCTTTTCAGGGTGTTCTTTGCACACATGGAGAAGAGGCACCTGCCCCAAGGATCTTACACCTCAGGATTGGATCCTGGCTACTTTATTCAACCAAGCAGTGCTACTGAAGGCAATGGGTCTGTTTGGGCGAGTGAGACAGGCATAACTTGGCCCTAAGTTAGACAAAGGACAGCAAGGGGTGACAAGACGTGTGTGTGTGTTTGTTTGTTTTGAAGGCATGGGACAACAGTAAAAGAGCATGAGATAAGAGCTGTCCACATATGAATTTTGTTATGGGGGGAAGGGGAGAGGAGTTCAAATGCATTCATTGCATGCTTGAAATTTGAACAGCCTCCCTTCCAGCAATCCCACAAAATGGGAGGGCAGACTGAAACTGTGAGGCAACCTGTTTAAGATTGGGGTGGGATCACAGCTGGCCAAGAGCAATGGGCTGGCGGCAAGGAAACTAACCAGAGCAAACCCAAAATATAACCAAGGGGGCTACCTGGGTACACTAGACCCTGGCTAATTGGACTCTTATCTCAGTTTTCAGAGTAACAGCCATATTAGTCTGTATCTGCATAAAGAACAGGAGTACTTGTGGCACTTTAGAGACTAAAATTTATTTGAGCATAAGCTTTCGTGGGCTACAGCCCACTTCTTCGGATGTTCCAGTCTATGCATCCGATGAAGTGGGTTTTAGCCCACGAAAGCTTATGCTCAAATAAATTTGTTAGTCTCTAAGGTGCCACAAGTACTCCTGTCCTTATCTCAGTGTCGCTTTCCAGGCAGCCTATCTGTCTAGTGTGTAGGTACCCAAGGCTTCCATCCTCCCAGCAGGGTTCAGCCAGGGATCCTGAAACTGGTGAATGTGCTTTGTGCCTGTCTACACTTGCAGCTAAACCATTTTAGCCCCACTTCAGCTGCCACAGTTCCTGATTCTTGCTAGAAGCAGGTATGTGTCCTAGTATTGACAAGGCTTAAGAGACCAGCTTTCTCCATGCACCTTCAAGACCGATAAAATCATCCAATCTAGTCTCTTTATTTGTAGCATAATAGTACCTAGGGAGGTCCTATCAAGCTCAGGGCACAATTGGACTGTCCAAACACATAGTGGGACAGTATGTACAGTCTGAAGAGACAAGACAGACAAAGAATAGGTGGGAAAGTGACTTGCCCAAGGTCATGCAAGCTGATCAGTTGCAGAGTCAGGATCAGAACCCAGGTCTCCAGACTCCCAATCCAGTGCTGCGCCCACTAGACTAGATTGCCTCTCTTAAACTGCTGCGTTCTGGAGAGACTGTGTAGGAAAGGGGCCTTCTTGGTAGAACCTGGTTGACTGGACAGATTCAGCAAAGCCTGAGTTTGATCACCAAGGCCTGGTGGTAGGCCCATGGTGCAAAACTTGCTCAGGATAGTTGCTTTTGCAGGAGGGCTACATAGCTGGTTGGGGGGGTGTGAATGAGTTCCCAGGGGTGGCATTGTGGCACATCGTCCTGGTGTTTGATTTAATTTCTAACAGTAGGTGGCAATGGGCGCATGTTTTAAATAAACATAAAGATCCCAATCTTGCTCCCACTGAAGTCAATGGGAGCTTTGCCTTTGTCTCTAACAGGTGGAAAATCAGGCCCCCAATGTGTAAAGAACAAGAACATGGAGCTGAATGTTGTTTATACCGTTAATTAGCACAGTTTGTCCTTCCTTTTCGTATGCATTGGCCCTGGTGGCCAAAGGGAGGGTGACCGTTCTCCTGCTAGCCTAGCAAGGGAGCTCAGAATGCTTTACATAATCTACATCCAAATGAGAGCCTGGCTATAAATGTGATGCCCAGGCCTGACTGAATTTAATCCATCTGTGCATCTTTGAACCGGTAGCACGGTAAGCAGTTGGTGGTTAAATTGGACTCTGCATTTGCTAGGGTTATGAACAAGTCCTGTTCCGGTAACCGAGATCTGTTTGCACTGCTATCCGTGATTGCCATAATGCTTTGATTACAGTACGCAGCGACGGTCCAAGGATAGACTGAACCGCAGCCTGCGAGAAAGGTATGTCCCCCAGCGCATTTCAAATTCAGCAGTGGCAGCTGTAGACGTACAATCCAGTGGTTCCTTTGCCCTCTCCAATGCTGAGTCATGATCCCCTGCAGCCAGATTGGATACAAACAAAAGCTTTCATTATGCCCAGTCATGTGCTACCCGAAGTCAGGGAGTGAAAGAAGAAACCTGAAACTGCCTTCTGCACAGAGCCTTGCAAGTCGGGAGCCCATGTCCCCTCACCCCAAAGGGGTGGATTTTCTTTTTTCCCCATCAAGTTTTCAAGGCAAAACCTCTGCTGCTCTGGGAAAGGGGAAAACCGTTAAATAGCTCCACTGGGGCTCCTTCCCATTTCCTCTGTCTCTGTTCTATCCTCAAATGGCACGTACCTCCCTGCTCTCCACCAACAGCAGTGATGAGAATCGTTGTGCAATCATAACTCATTACCTAAGCGTCCTCTCGTTACCTGGCAATCTCTGCAGATCCATGATTGTCCTAGTACAGGGGTAGGCAACCTATGGCACACGTGCCGAAGGCTGATTTTCAGTGGCACTCACACTGCCCGGGTCCTGGCCACCGGTACGGGGGGCTCTGCATTTTAATATAATTTTAAAGGAAGTTTTTTAATCATTTTAAAAACCTTATTTACTTTACATACAACAATAGTTTAGTTCTATATTATAGACTTATAGAAAGAGACCTTCCAAAAACGTTAAAATGTATGACTGGCACGCAAAACCTTAAATGAGAGTGACTAAATGAAGACTCAGCACACCACTGCTGAAAGGTTGCCAACCCCTGTCCTCGTACATAGAAAGGACCTACCTACTCCAAAGTGCCCAGCACAGTTGCTGAGAGCAAGGACTTTTTCCTAGCTTCCCTACGCCAGGCGCTGCATGGTGGGCTGGAATTAGGAACGGTGGCTGCGCTGGTGCAGCTGCGACACTTGCAGCTTCCTGTCCGTGCTGGGAAGGAACTATGGTGTCTTGCACTTGCTAGGCTGAACTCGCGCTAAAGAGATGCTCCAAGAGGCTGCAACCAGCCGTTGCAGCCAGCGCTCGTAAAATGGCCGTTGAATTGGGGGTGTCAGGTCCAGTACAAGAGTTGTTTGGAGCATCTTGAGCTTGCAATTGTGCCTTCCCAATGTAGATGTGGCCTGGGAGCCTCGAATCAACCGTTCGAAACGGTCTTGCATTCTCAGGGTCCATCAATACAAACAGATGCTGCCACCGCTACTGGCTGCGCTACCAACATATTATGGTGACTAAAATGCGGGTGACTTCGCACAGATCCTCCCAATGTTACACGTGTCTTTGTCCCCCTGTAGTGACTGGACCATATAAAGAGGTTTGTGTCTGCTACGCTGCCAAACTAATAGACCTAGGCTAGGAATGTCGAACGGGTTTATGGGACTTCTGCTCTGAAGTCCCTCCGATGCTTTTAAAAATCACAGCCTGGGCCTATTCGCTCAAGCCCTAGTCTAGAGGCTCATCCTGAGGTCTAGGATTCAGACCCCACAGGTGATCTCACCAGGGCATTGTACACGTATACCAGAGGTGCTGCTGTCACCACTGAGACTGCTGCTCCTCTGGGCAAGCCAGGATGCTGCTAGGATAGCGCACTTCCCTTCATCCGTGCGTGATTTTTTCTTTTCTTTTATCTTTACAGAGTTAAAGGAAATAAACTAGATAGAAAAAAAATCCCACTTGAATAGCTAACTAGAAAAGATCAGGAAATTCATCTCTTTTCCTCAAAAAGAAGAACAGGAGTACTTGTGGCACCTTAGAGACTAACAAATTTATTAGAGCATAAGCTTTCGTGGACTACAGCCCACTTCTTCGGATGCATCCGAAGAAGTGGGCTGTAGTCCACGAAAGCTTATGCTCTAATAAATTTGTTAGTCTCTAAGGTGCCACAAGTACTTCTGTTCTTCTTTTTGCGGATACAGACTAACACGGCTGTTACTCTGAAACATCTCTTTTCCTCTCATCCTTAACACCTGCCTTTGTTGCCTTTCCCCAACAATGGCACAAATTACAGGACAATGTATCACACCTCTTTCCCTTTGTGCAGGTAGAGTGGCAATTGCTAGTCTTCAATCTGCTTTCTTTGCTTAGGCCCGTCTCATTAACTAAGCCAAGACCAAACGTATTGCCAATTGCTATGCAATTGCTTTGGTGCTAGGAGGAGAACTCCATGGAAAGATGATTAGGGAGGATTGTGGAGTCCTGTCAGTGGTTAGTGAGCTATTCAGTGCCTTTCAGAAGCACTCGGTGGGTGGGTGTTTTTAAAAGCGATTGCCAATAGCAGAAATATTCAACATAAGCATTTCTCTCTCTCTCTCGATTCAGGCTGGATTTGAGTCTTGCAGTGTGTGTAGAGTCAGCTGATGCTTCGCCATTGGAATTACCTTCACTTTCCAGGCATCAGACAACTCTAGAGTAAGTCTGGCCTCCAAAAGCAGTTAAAGAGTGAATGTTAGGCCCCAAATCAAAGTGTTTACAAAAGCTAACATCCTGCCGCCATGACCTTAAAGCCAGCTCAGGCACAAGGCCTTTATTATTATTCATATTGAGATCAGGGCCTTATTGTGCTGTACATGCACATGATATGTGACCGTCCCTGCTCCAAAGCATTTTCAATTTTAATATCAACACAAAAGGTGAGAGGGGAACCGAGGTAGAGTCATGAAGCAATTTGGCTGTGGTCACACACCAGGTTAGGGTCCCAGCTGGGAATGGAACCTGTGTCTGCAGACTTGCAGGGCAGAACTCTAGCCACTAGGCCTCGCTGCTGGAAGCCCATGTTCTATGTTTGAAACCTCAATCATTTATTGCAGCAGCCATGTCTTTAAAAAGTGAGAACGTTGTAGCAGCGTCTGTTGCTGTTCTGCCCTGAGGTGCCACATCTGGGGGTATTTCCCTGCAAATTCCCCTTTGTGCAAAACCTGTTTTAAAGATTATTCAAATGCGATTTGATTATATCGAGATCTGTTCTTATCACCATGTTCTTTCACATAACCCTGATTTGATTATATGGAGATCTGTTCTTATCACCACGTTCTCTTGCATAACCCTGATTTTCTGGTTTGATTTTGCATTATTTATCCAAAAAATAAGGCCAGGTCTGTTACTGTCCCTGAAATAATTAGTAGCAGCAAACTAGGTGAAAGATGCATTTAATAATGGTAGAAAAACTCATTGTAATTTCCAGCTTCTGCTTACAAAGTAAAGTTTTTAAGCACTCAACTAATCATCTCTCCAACTTTGTTCCAAAATGCTTTTACCCTGGCTCACACCCATCAAGAGGCCACATGCAGAATGGGTGTTGCAATGAATGTGCCATCAAGAGCTCTGTGTAAGTTCAAAAGCTGGTCTCTCTCACCAACAGATGTTGGTCCAATAAAAGATTTTACCTCATCCACCTTGTCTGGCTAATATCCTCTTTTCCAGATGGAACTGCACCAGCCCAGCTGTGTGTAATAGATCCTATTATGCCAAAGGATGATATCCTTTTATCCTAAGTACTAGGAACCTCTCTTCTCTTGGAGCAGGAAGATCTGGGTTCTATCCTTGCTGTTTCTATGACATTCCCAGTAACAATGAGCTGGTTATGGTGCTGGGAGGGAGCAGATCCCTGATTTATCATTTTGTCTGAGTCAGTTACTGTACATCTAGCCAGTTGTATCTATAGGTGGAAGCACAACTGCATGAGTCACTTAAACCTGAACCAGATGCCACACTGAAATTGGGGTGGAGGGATAGCTCAGTGGTTTGAGCATTGGCCTGTTAAACTCAGTGTTGTGAGTTCAATCCTTAAGGGGGCCACTTAGCGATCTGGGGTAAAATCAGTACTTAATCCTGCTAGTGAAGGCAGGGGCCTGGACTCAATGACCTTTTGGTTCTAGGAGATAGGATATCTCAATTAATTAAAATTTATTTATTTAGAAGAGAGAAACAGTTCTGCACTGATAGGGGAGGGCCAAAGTGGCCTACAAGGTCTCTCCCATCTCTGACTTCTTTTGTTTCCTTCTGTCACATGACTGATTCTAATCAATGCCTAGATATGAAGAGAGGGAAGCAGTGTTACCTGGTATCAGGGGGTAGCCGTGTTAGTCTGTATCTACAAAAACAACAAAGAGTCTGGTGGCACCTTAAAGACTAACAGATTTATTTGGGCATAAGCTTTCGTGAGTAAAAACCTCACTTCTTCGGATGCATAGAGTGAAAGCTTTCACTCTATGCATCCGAAGAAGTGAGTGTTACCTGGTGGCTATCTGCACAGGGAGGAGACCTAAATTCTAATCCTAGCTCTGCCACTGACCTACAGTGTGACCTTGAGCAAGTCTCTTCGCCTTTCTGTGCTTCCTTCCCACCCTTTTTGTTTATACAGTAAACTCATCTGGGCGGGGCTGTCTCTTACACTGTGTGAGTGCAGAGCTTAGTACCACAGAGCCCCAGTCTCGGTTGGGATTTCCAGGCCGTAATAATAAGATGGATACACCAGCGGAGCTGAGTTGCAGGTCTATGTCTGGACACTTGATGGCTTTCTCCTGTGCTTTCCTGTTAAAAGGCTGTGTTGGATAACTCAGCAAAAGGAAAGAAATCCATAAGCACATGGAAGCAAAAGAGGAGAAAAGACGCATCTGTTCCCACTTGGGCTTTAGTGTGCGTCCTAAAACC
The DNA here is from genome assembly GCF_027887155.1 of Malaclemys terrapin pileata. Classification (NCBI taxonomy): domain Eukaryota; kingdom Metazoa; phylum Chordata; order Testudines; family Emydidae; genus Malaclemys; species Malaclemys terrapin. The sequence goes on from NC_071514.1 coordinate 6,371,834, forward strand.
TTCAATCACCCCTGGAAGTTAAAGAGCACCCTTCACCCATCCGGACACAAGCGCTCAGCGGGTTGGCGCCAGCTTCCTTTAATGGCTCGTGGACACAGAGACTTCTCTCCCCGGCCCTGGCAAAATGTCAAATGTGGCAAGTTGCTCGTCCATTTGCTCTGCTTTTCAAAGTAAATAAATGCTTGGTTCCCATGGAAACGTGTGCCTCTTGTGTATCAATGCAGCCAGATCCTCAGCACTTTACAGCCTTTTCAGGCTGCAGCAAAACATGTTTTCCCCTGATGTTTAAAAAGGGCTTTTGATTGGCGTTTCAATGCACGGCCCTAGTCCGTGTGTGTTCTGTTGCCCTCTGTGGATTGATGTCAGAAAAACGCCTCCGTGTTTCATATGCCCTGTACTGCTTATAGTAATCTGCCATTCCTCCTTTAGCACAAGTGGCAAGAAGCGGTGCTTGAGAAGCTGGCGTCTCTGAGTTCTAGCCCCGTTGTTGAAATGAAGTTTCCAGTGGCGATGGTATAGTGGCAACTCTGAAGATGTGCTTTTGTTGGCTGCAGGTTTGCTATACTATAGTGTATGCCTTGCAGACACAAGTGAGCCTCATCCCCGATCTTGGCTTGTTTTCAGGACAAAACTGGCTTCTGCATCATTACTGGCAGTTATGTTGGACGGATGCTATCTGTCTCTAAATACAGCTCGGACGCCATGCATCACTAAACCTTTCTTAAGTGACCATCAAACCAGCAGAAACAGGATGCCTGTTCAAGGTGAGTTTTAACTAACGCTTGAATTGTATTTGGAGCTTTGGGGATACTTCAGTGTGGTTGCCTAAGAGGAATGGGTTGCTTGTGGGAGTGGAGGATAGAAAGGATGGCAGTGTGGTTAGAGCATAGGCCTGGGTGTTTGGATTTGCTTCCTGTGTGACTTTGACCAGCCCTTTCTGCCTCAGCTTCCCCATCTGTAAAATGGGGATAACGACACTTCCTTGTCTCCTGGGGTCTTGTGAAGCTAAAGCCATCAATATTTGCAAAGCGCTTTGGGATCCTCTGGAGGAAGGTCCCATGGAAGGGCAAAGAACTGTTAATCTTCCAGGTTGTCCTTGCTGCTGACTTTCCTGTACAACAGAGAGCCAGCCCCGCGTCTAATCCTAAATGTATGCTCGGAAACTGTAGCATAGGTGTGTATTCATAAAACTGCTCTAAGAGGCCTGATTCTGTCATCCGTGCTGCTCTGGGAAATGGTTACATCCTCTATGGCATGAAGAATGTTTATGCTCTATGCTGTTCGTACCTAATGAAAAGTCTATTATATTGTGATTTAATTATGCAGCACCAGGAATGATTACGATTACTCCTTACAGACAAACATACACAGCTCAGGATGGAAAATGAACCACCGAGGCCGAGTTGGGTTATATTGAATTGGATGTTTGGTCCAGAAGAACTAACTTTCTTCCCTTTTTATTTCTCCCCCTTGGCCTCTCCTTTATTATTTGTATGATGGTAGCGACATTTTGCTGCCAGCGCTCAAGATTTTATCATGAATCTCATGTTGTTTTGCTGTAAGAGTCCAGTTAATACATGAGGAGAACCATTTTCATTTAAAAAAAAGTAATTTTTTTAAGGGGAAGGGGTAGCTCAGTGGTTTGAGCATTGGCCTATTATAAACCTAGGGTTGTGAGTTCAATCCCTGAGGGGGCCATTTAGGGATCTGGGGCAAAAATCTGTCTGGGAATTGGTCCTGCTTTGAGCAGGGGGTTGGACTAGATGACCTCCTGAGATCCCTTCCAACCCTGATATTCTATGAAATTTCTAGCCCATGGTTGCTTGAAAATGTGACTTAGCTACACCCTTGAGGCTCTGAAACCAGAAGACAAACATAACCCCAAACTTGTTTTAAAAAAAAATCTCATGTTTTTTAGGGTGTGGTAGGACTAACTCATTGTTTTAGAGTGCTTGTGGGTGGCAATATTGGTGCCTAAAAACCCTGGTTGGGATCAGGGTCCAGATGCTGTTGACACATAAAGAAAAGACTCTGCCCCAAAGAGTTTACAGTCTGGGCAAAAGAAACCTGACAACTGACTTTGTGTTACCAAAAGAGAAACTCAGGTGATAGTCGAGACTGAATGGCTGTAGTTACTTTCTTCTCCTGGCTTGAGTCCTTTTCAAGATGAGCCATACTTTTAAGTCTGCTTCTGCCAGCAGCTGACAGGGCCTCTAAAGCCAACAGATGTATTAATAACAGGAATTGTTTCTTTTATGGCTCCATGGACCTTTTGGGGAAAAAAATTCTGTTGGCTTTCTCCTGATCTTTCCCCCCTTCCTTCCAATGCAATGTAACTAGACCTGCACGGGAACGGCATTTTCCATGTTGTGGGGAATTCTGTGATTTCATGTTTCTTTTTTTCTGTTCTGAAATGGAACAATAACCAAAAAAAAATATTGAAATTTCCCATGAAATGAAATTCTGGATTTTTTTTTTAACTGGATTGATCGAAATATTCCATTTCTATAAAATTGAAATGTTTTGTTTCGATTTAGACTTTATATAAAGCATATATGACATAAAAGTACAAAATTGAAATGAAAAGAAATTGTGAAACGGAACATCAAAAGGTCGAATGGAATATTTTAACCTTACTGAAACATTTTTATTTTCAGATATTCTTTTGCAACAAAGTTTTGTCAAAATTGCCATGTTTCCGCAAAACTGTAACCTAGATGAGCAAGGAACCCACCTGGGCAAAGCAAGAATAGCTGTTCAAGGAGCTGCTATCCTTAAATCACACGGTCCATCAGACTCAGCCAGTTTTGGCAGGTGACCTCAGAGATGAGGTCAGGATTGTTATTTCCATATGCTTTCAGTCTTGCATACCAGAAATATTTTTAAAAATTGACAACCCTGGCACACAAGACCAGGTATTTATTACCACCACTTACCCTTGCTTTTGGGCCTGTTGTTATAGTGCATTCTCCAATACCTAAGATGAGTTTCTAAAACTCATGACCACTGGCATCTGATTGACTGATGTAACTGTAATAAGAAAGGCATCTCTAATTTAGAAAACACACCCCATCTCAATAACCCTTCAAGCTTCCAAAGTGCTTTCCATGCCTGGAATTAAATCCCCTCGGAATGCAAGGAATAAACACACTAAATTCCACACAGTGCATATGATAAATTGAAAGGTCACCTATAAGATGGTTTGCACTGAAGCTTTGTTAAGGGAAATCAGTCTTCTCTCATTCCGACATCAGGCCATATTGCATCTACTCCAGATGTTTGCTTATAAAAGAGATGCTAGAATGGAAGGAAGGAAACCTGGAGTCTAGTCCCAACTCTGTTGGTGACCTTGGGCAAGTCACTTTGCCTCTGTGCCTCAGTTTCCCCACCAGTAAAATGGGGTTAATGATCCTGACTTCCTTTGTAAATCACTTTGAGTTTTACTATAGAAAAGCCAAGTGTTACTGTCGATCAATGAGTTACAATTAAAGATTAGATTGGTCACATGCTTTTCTAACTACTGAGCAGGACTTGAGAGCTGTTTGTAGTAAAATATTGTCTTTCCACAGGTGTAGCTCTGGCATCATCAGCGATTGTGACTGAATGAAAATAAAATACAAATGTGAAATAATATTGACTAGCCAAAGGTCACAGGTGGCATCATTGGGGATCAGAACCCTGGAGTCCTGACTCTCTGTCCTTGCTCTTGTATTAGCCAGTGTTCCTCGTGAATCCAAACACCACCTACAGAAAGGAGTCTGTGGCTTGGTGCTATCACCACCACACACAAACATACAACTGGTTTTTAAAAGCAAGGTTCATATCAGGACTATTTCCTGTCTGCAGGTGGAAGGACACTGCTTGCAGGGTTTTTTTTTCCCCAATGATGGAAGCCCCTGGAGGCTTAGGAACCTAGCTGTCTGTCTTCCAAATGATATGTATGAACTAAAGCATTTTTTAAAGCAAACAGCTGGAAAATGCCTTTGCCCAATCGAAGTGCATGCAGCACTCACCAGAACAGGCTGTGTCTGATGGCCCTGCCCACCACATGACGTTAGTACAGCAGCGTCTTGGCAAGCTATTTTTGGTTTGCCAGGTGGGCTTTCTGCTAATCTAGGTTACAGTTTAATTCCTGTGTGGAGACACGAGTGAAATGCTCAATTATCAATGAGGTCCAGCCTCGACTGACCCTGCTGCTGCCGCTAACCTGAGCAAGTGCAGAATAAGCCGGCTCTCTGCTACCAGTGGCAGGCTGCCGGCATGTTCACCATCCCAGTACAAAAACAACAAGGAGTCTGGTGGCACCTTAAAGACTAACAGATTTATTTGGGCATAAGCTTTCGTGAGTAAAAACCTCACTTCTTCGGATGCATAGAGTGAAAGTCACAGAACTGTAACTTTCACTCTATGCATCCGAAGAAGTGAGGTTTTTACTCACGAAAGCTTATGCCCAAATAAATCTGTTAGTCTTTAAGGTGCCACCAGACTCCTTGTTGTTTTTGTAGATACAGACTAACACGGCTACCCCCTGATACTTTACATCCCAGTACAGAGTCTGTATCCTCTCCGTTCTGTGGGCCTCTCTCATGACACGCTGGGCTATGCAGGCTCTTGGTGATAGCATCACTATTAACATGCTGTGTGTTATCATTCATTTCAACAGCAGCAGCAAGGGGGCTTTCCAATGTTTTTGTTTTGTCTTTTATTCCCCGTGCTAAACTGGGCTGCATCCCTCCAGCAAAGGGAGCGGCCTTGAGAGGAAGGCGGGTACAACTAGTTGAGTTGTTAGGGTTAGGGTACTAGCCAGGGACTCAGGAGTGCAGCTGTGTGGATTTTGGTTTGCTGGCTGTCCTGAAAAAAAAAAAATCCAGTCAAACCGAAACCAACATTATTCAGAATTTTTGGAGAATTGAAACTTTTGTTCCGGGGGTGAACGAATTGTTTTGTTCTATACATAATGTTTCAGGCTGGGGGTGCTGCCCTTTCACACTCACTCCCCGGGTGAGTAGAGAACACACCTGGGAGGTGGGAGATCCAGGTTCCAGTCCTGACTTGGGAGCAGGGGCTGGAGAATGCCCTGCCACCAGGCTGCAAGGAATTCTGGGATGGGTTTCTCCATCTCTGCTGTTGGAGATTTTCCACTTGGTGTAAATAATTACATATTTGTAATAGCAGGGACGGGGCACCCGCCCCAGGGAAGTGCTCTAACGACGGGATTATTTCTCTCTGGCCCGGTGACTATTCAAAGTGGAACAGCTTCAATGAGAGATTGAGAGAGCCCCATCCCAGAACAGCCAGTAGTCCAATGGTTTGGGCACTTACTTGGGAAGGAGAACACCTGGCTTCAGCCCCTACGCCGACTGAATATTGAATATCTAACGGGAACAGAGATTAGGATTTAGGTGTTCCTAGCTCTTGGCTGCAAGCTGTAATGTGCTAGGCTGTGCTACCTTGAAAATGGAGCTCACCCTCATTTCCCCACCAGTGACGTAGCCAGCTTTTAAGAGGAGGGGGAGCAAACCTAAAAAAGGCGCCCCCCCTTGGCTCCTCCTCTGGCCACGCCCCCCGGCTCCTCCTGCGGCCGCTCCACACCCCCCCCCCCCTTGGCTGGCTCCTCTGGCCGCACCGCCCCTCCCCCTCCATGGCTCCTCCGGCTGCGGCTGCCCGGCCGCCATGCTGTGCCCCCAATTGCTTCTCCGGCCTGGCTGCCGGCCCGCTGCCAGCCTGTGCCCTCCTCCTCGCTCCTCCGGCCGCGGCTGCCGGCCCGCCGCCAGCCTGTGCCCCCCTCCTCGCTCCTCCGGCCGCGGCTGTCGGCCCGCCGCCAGCCTGTGCCCCACTCCTCGCTCCTCCGGCCGCTTTTGCAAAGTGTGCTGAGGGGAAGCGGCTGCTTCCTCTGCACCCCGCTAGCTACGCTACTGTTCCCCACCCTGCTTGCAAAGACCTGGTGATGTAGGTCGGGATCGTTTTGACGCAAAGCTACAAAGCGGGAAATAGGCTGACGTTGGCGCATGCTAGTGATGGCGATTAATACTGATGCAGCCGTTGTTTTTTCACTCTTGCCTCTTGTTTTCCCACGAGGGAGAGGGGTGGAAGACGACGTCTGGCACGCGGATAAAGGCCTGGTGTGGAAGCACCACTTTAAGGCGGGCTGAGAAGACCAGCATATGGCAGCCTGAGGCAGGAGGGAGCTCTTTTTACATTCCGAGACAATTTCTGTTAGGGCCCAACTTGCCGCTACAGCCTTTGATTTTTGAGAAGAAGAAAAAGAAGGGGGATGCGGGGCAGCAAATGCCAATATTTTATTTCTGCGAAATTGCATGCACGGGCAGCAATCTGGTCGGGCAGCAATCTGGTCAGGCAGCTCCAACAGCCGGTAACTGATCTTTCCCTTTGGTGAGGCTGAGTTGCCTATGTGCCGAAGTGGGAATGTTCTGAATGTGGTCTTTGAATACTGAGTGGGGAGTATTGACCTGGGAAGGTTGCAGGGGAGTTTTGCTGGGACTGTCTGCATTGGGGTAGGGAGACTTTCCTTGTGGGAAGATACCTGAGCATATAACATGAGAACCCAGGAAGGGGGTTGGAGGCCAGGTGACACCTCTGCCCAGGACAACTGGACAAAGGGTAGGGGAGGAGCCGGGGGGAGGCTGAGGGAGACGGCTGGAGGGCGTTTCAGTTTGGAACTGGCTGGGGAAATGGAGGGGAGCCAGATGGGGCTCTGGGCTCCCAACGGGGCTCTGGCCTCCCTTCCCCTCCTCCCCCCCAAGATGGACCTGACTGAGGGGGTCCTGTTGTCTGTACCTGCAAGACCGGTCTTGGACTGTGTTCCTGTCGTCTAAATAAACCTTCTGTTTTACTGGCTGGCTGAGAGTCATGGTGCATCGCAGGAAGCCGGGGGTGCAGGGCCTTGTCTCCCCCGCACACCGTGACAGCCTGTAGTCCAACAGCAGTTCTGTAACCATCAGTCATAGAACCTAGGTCAATGTCAGAACCTCATCTCTTGCTGTAGTCATTAGCCTGCTCTGTTTCCCTTCCCCACTCATTCATATTTATATGCTGTGTTAATATACACTAATAATGCATGTTCAGCAAGCCTGGGAGGAGAGGAAACAAGACCAGGTGTGAGGTAGCCCTGATGTGAAGGATGCAGCTGTTCGGTGGAGTTAACTATGGGGCAATAATGAGAACCACAAGGATTTTGACTGAATTATTTTCATAGATACTGAGGAAATCTGGAAATCAGGCCCCTTTAACTTGTCTCAAGTCAGGCGCCCAGAATCTCCCATCAGTTATAAAAATCTTGGCCTGAGGGTCTGACTCCAGCTGGTGGTGATTATTATACAGAGAGCTGCTGCCTATCCTTCCCCTTCGCTGCCCAACAAATGTAACTGCCAGGTGGCTGCTGCCCTGATTCCACCTCTAGAGGTTTGTTTTCTTAAGAAACAAATTCTGCCTCCTGGCCCAACATTGACTTCCCCTAAATGTTGGTAGAAATAGGTCTTCATTTGTAGGAGACGGCAGAAATCAAATTCAGAAGGGGTGCAAACACAAGAAATCTAAATCCAGTTTAGCATCCACCTTAAGGCCTGGTGATTAATTTTCCTCAGCGCTTCCCCTGCTCTAGCAGAACCACAAACCATTTGTGTGACGACATGAGACCTCGGTCTTCTCTCTCCATCTATCGCTTTCCTGTGCAGTTGCCATTTCGAGTGACGCGTTTCTGCATGAGCAGGAGGATTGTTTGCCCTCAGACGGCATTCGTGTGGAGAAACTCCTTTTGGAAAAGGCTGAAAAAAGAGCGGGAAGGAAGAGGGGACACGGGGCAGCAATTGGAGTGGATCAGAGGAGGGGGAGGTAGGCTTGAGAGTTTGTGAGAAGGGTTTCTATGGGTCAGGCAAGGCAGCTGTACACCGCAAAGGTGTGTTGTGTGGGGATGTTCCCCGGACTGCGGCAAAGTGGGTTTTACATGTTGAGAGAGAGAGAGAACGGGCACATCTGAGGCTGTGCATGGAGCTGGGCGCTAACCCTACCTCTAACGGTGACCCACTGTGCTTCATTCTACACATCCAGAGGCGCTGACTCTGGGGGTGCTCCAACCCCATGGAAAAAACTAGTGGGTGCTCAGCACCCATCAGCCACAGCTGCTCGGTGGCGCCCCCGATCAGCTAATCAGGGGTACCATGAAACAGCTGCTAGGCGGTGCTGCCAAACAGCTCGGGGAGGGGTTTGGGGGAAGAGCGGAGAGCAGCGAGGGGCGGGCGGGGGTCTCGGCGAGGGGGCGGAATGCGGGCGGGAAGAGACGGAGCAAGGGCGGGACCTTGGGGGAAGGAGCAGCGCGGGGGTGAAGCACCCCCGGAGAAACGTAAATGTCGGCGCTTATGTACGCGTCTTTAAACACCAGCCACTTTGTCCCCATCCAAGTAGGTCGTTCACTGGATGCAGGGCCGGCTCTGGCTTTTTTTGCTGCCCCAAGCAAAAAACGCCCCGCCGGACGGAGCAACAAAGGGTGGGGGAGAGAACAAACCCGCTGGCCGGAGCGGCGAAGGGGGGGTGGGGAACAAACAGGCCAGCTGGAGTGGCGAAGTGGGGGGGCGGGAAACAAACCTGCCCCTGGCCGGAGCGGTGAGGGGCGGGGGAACAAACTGGTCACCCGGAGCGGCGAAGGAAAGAAAAAACAAAAACAAAAACAAAAAATACCTGCGGGGCGGTGGGAGTGTGGGTGCAGGGGGACTCCCGGCTCTGCAGATCCCGGGCAGCGGAGTGTGCACCCTGGCTAGCGGCGGGGGGGGAGAAGAGAGAGAGGGGGGGCGGCCAGGGCTTTCTTAAGCGGGGTGCTTGCCACCCAGTCCCTCCCGCTGCGCCGCCTGCCGGGAGGGCTCCGCGCCGCTCCAGTCAGCAGGCAGGGAAGGACGCGGGCTGCCCTGCCGGGCTTGCTGCAGGGCGCTCCCCTCCTCCGCCCCCTACAGGCTGGCGGGAGCAACAAACCAAAAAGAAAAAACCTGCAGGGGCGGCCAAAGTGGTGAAGCGCAAAACAAAACAAACAAAAAAAGGATTAGATGGAATGCCGCCTCTTGGAATCTGCCGCCCCAAGCACGAGCTTGCTCGGCTGGTGCCTGGGGCTGGCGCTGACTGGATCATACAGGGAGTGTGGCTCTAGCAAGCTAGCAAATCATCAGGACCCAGCCTGCTATGGTAGGCGTCATGGTGGTGAGGGGCCACCGCAACCTGCCATGGATAGAGCTGTGAGAAAGTTGTAGCTTGAGCATGTTAAGATAATGCAGCAATTGTATGTTTAACCATCATATGATTTATAACCTTACACCCCGAGGAGGGCAGCTATTAAACTATTAGTCTTCTTCTAAACCGCTGCTCTTCAGAGAGAGAGGCCTCAGTGGGGATCTGTAAAGCCCGGACTACTTTTTGCTTGGTGGGCGTGTGCAGCCGGCAGAACGAATGCAGTGTCCTGCGAGTCGTCCCTCTGCTTCGAGTGACTCCCTTAAAGTGTTGTGAGCATGAAAATGCTGCTTAACATGCTAGAATGAGACCACGTCCAGGCGAGTCTCATCTTACGCGGGGGTTCCGTTCCGCGGTTAGCGTGTAAAGCGAAAACCGCATATAGTCAAAATTACATTGAGTTGAATGGGGGCGGAATCGCCCGCACTACAGGTACAGTATTAAAATGGTTATTTTTCTCTTTTTTTTTTGTTTTTTTGTTTTGTTTTTGCTGACCGCGTAAAGCTGAAATCGCGCATGTTAAATGCGCGTAAGATGCGACAGACCTGTATATGAGAACGCTGTCTAACCACCCAGCTCTGCAGGAGCGATGTTGTGATCCGTGGTTGTTTTCCATCTGGGGCACTTACAGTAGCTACAAGAACCCATTTTTTAACCACATGCTATTTTTGCCTAAATGTGACTACTGTTTTCACATGAAACAAATGTGAAATTCTAAAAGGCCTTTGATGAAGTCCCTCCACGTGTGGCTATTCAGGAAACCGCCCAGTGAGAGGTGAAGGTCTAGTCTGGGTTAGAAATTAATTTAGAAAACAAAGAGCAGGAATGAGTTTAGGAGAATGTAAAAATAGCTGGAAGAGGGTTTAATCAGATCATCTATTTTAGGGTTTTATACTGCTGCCCATTTCCAGATCTGTCTAGCTGAGCGTCAGCCATTCAAGTCGATAGCAATAGCCAAGTCCCTGGTGAATTTTATGGAGTTTGCCTCTGCTTGCGGTAAGTGTGTTGATTTTGCTGATTGGTTTTACAGCCTTTTATTTTATTGGGGTGAGGGGGTATTTAGAGGGGGTGGGGTTGTGAGTGTTGCAAGGGCCATTCTTGCCAGAATGAGGCAATATCCCTGGATGGGCTGTCATGATGAGGGACTGAAACCAGGACCTGTGGATCTAAAACTACGAGCTCCTTTAAAATGGCCTCGGTCTAAGTACATAGGTGGCCCCCATCACTGCAGTATCCGGGCACCTCACAATCTTCAATGTATTTCTCCTCACACACCCAAAGGAGGCAGGGCAGGGCTGTAGGGATAGCTCAGTGGTTTGAGCATTGGCCTGCTAAACCCAGGGTTGTTAGTTCAATCCTTAAGGGGGCCATTTAGGGATCTGGGGCAAAAAAAAAAGTAGTTGGGGATTGGTCCTGCTTTGAGCAGCAGATTGGACTAGATGACCTCCTGAGGTCCATTCCAACCCTATGATTTTATGTTATGGGGAATTGGTTCCCAGGCGCATTAAGTGACTTGCCCAAGGTCACCCAGGCAGTCTGTGGCAGGACAGGGAGCTGAATCTGGGTCTCTGGAGTCTCCAGCTAGCACCCTAACCACTGCCCCATTCTTCCCATCTCTCTTGGCTGGAAGCCAGTAGTGGACTCATAATCCCTGGTATGTCCCAGCTGCTAGAGAGGGACAGAGAGCCATACTGGTGTGGATTACACTAGTGTAGACAAGGCCAAACGGAGAGGACACTGGACCACTGGTCTGATCTGGCAGGGCTAATTCCTATCTCCCTACGATCCATCCTTACAAAGTGCTAGCTGGGAGCGGGAGACAGGGAGAGACATGCACACACAGAGCTTTCTGTAAAAGTGACTCTCTCCAACTTAGTTCCTTTCAGGACATTTCCTCCCCCTAAGCAAGTTGTGCTTCCAGCGATTCTTAATGCCCTGCATTGTTTCCATTTTCCTGAGAGTTTCAAGCACTTTGCATAAAGGCCACTTACCAATGTGCAGGTGCCAACTCCAAGCACTTAGAGTTTTTGTCTCTAATTTCTTACTGTGATGCAGACGCATTAAGTCTAACTGAAGATTTATGACCCTCCGCTACGTCCTTTCAAGTATTAGCCGCACTCACAAGTAAAACAGCACCCTCTCTGCACCCCAGCAAGCGGACAGAGCCCTTTGGAAGCTGTGTCACTGAAGTAGGAAAGCAGATGGGGAGTTGAGGAGTCCTACTGGTTAGAATAGGGGGCCGGGAGCTGGAATTCTTGGGACCCAGTTCTGGTTCTGCCAGTGAATTGCAAGTAATTAATTCTGTTTCCCATCTGTGAAATGGGGATAATGCTACTTGTTTGCCTCACAGGAGCGATAGGAAACGTAACAAACAAGAATGAGAAAAAAGAGACAGATTTTCAGATACTGGTGTCCAGTTTTGTCTGCATAAATCAGAGGCACATTTTTTTATATCAGCTGTATGGTCAACTCTGGGTCGTCATTCTAGCCTGCCCTCCTGGTGGCGGGGTAGAACTGCTGCCGCTGTGCGCATGCCCTGGGGAATTTTAGATGATATTGACGTGAATATCTCAGTTCTCTAAAGGTCTCTAAAGGATGGGGTTCAGCTGAGCGGCTAGCATCCATTCCAGCCCCCATCCATCCACTCATTTTTTTAATGCTGTGAGGATGCCCATTTGTCCTTCAGTTTCCTCCTCCCACCACCACCAGTCCTGGCACTTTCAGGCAGGAGCATCTGGTCCATCCCGCACCCCCAGCATTTCAGGGAAAGCTCTCTTCTGCTACCTGACCACTGGGGAATTGAGACTGTGTGGGGAGGGAAAAGCGCATCTCCTCCTGCTCCTGGGGCCTCCAGGTTTCTCTCTCTTGCTTGTGAGTTGAGGTGGCTTGGGGTTCTCCATTCCTTAGGCCCACCCTCTCCCGTGGTCTCCACATCTGACAAATCAATCCCCCTGCAAAGTAATTCTACCCCCCCTACCTCTCTCCAGACCCACTGTATGACTGGTGTGATAACTGGTCTGTTACCAACAGGCAGCATGAGCAGCAGCTAAAGCTGATGCCCTACCGGCAAATCCCCAGATCTCAAGCCCAGTGTGGGATCTGGCCCCAGGACATCAGCTTTTATCCTGAGCTAGCAAATGTCCCTGATTTGGTTTGGAAGACTGACACAGCTAATAGTTTAGTAACAAATCCATGCCCATCCAGAAGCTTCCTGGCAGTTTCTGTGCTGCACATTTTGGCTCTTCAGAGCTGAGGCACCAATGACAAAAGAACTTGGATCTCCCTGCTCCAAAAACACACCTACCACTTCAGCTAGAGGTGAGTCTCCAGTGAGCAGTATAGGGCTGATGACATCCACTTAAGCAGCTTTGATTCCATCCTATAGAGGGCAGTGGTGCACAGGCACCGTTGCCGGCTCATTTCAATGTGGGCCTATTGCTGAAGCCAGTTTTGTTTTTATTTTAAAATAACAAATGAAGAGCTTCAGAGGAAACGGAATTCCCTAAAATCACCTTCCCAATTTCTTCATCAAGCCCTGTTCTCGCCACCATCCTTTGGTTGAGCTTCCTCTAGTACAGGGGTCGGCAACCTTTTAGAAGTGGTGTGCCGAGTCTTCATTTATTCACTCTAATTTAAGGTTTCGCGTGCCAGTCATACATGTTAACGTTTTTAGAAGGTCTCTTTCTATAAGTCTATAATATGTAACTAAACTATTGTTTTTATATAAAGTAAACAAGGTTTTTTAAAATGTTTAAGACGCTTCCTTTAAAATTAAATTAAAATGCAGAGCCCCCCGGACCGGTGGCCAGGACCCGGGCAGTGTGAGCGCCACTGAGAATCAGCTCGCATGCTGCCTTTGGCACTCACGTGCCATAGGTTGCCTACCCCTGCTCTAGTACCCTCTGTGTGTTAGCATGAAGGCAAGCAGCTGTGAAGAGAGGGAGGGAATTGGGCTGGAGCTGCCATGAGGAGACTAGGAGAGCAGTTTTACAGGGCTTAATCTATGTGAACCAGGAAGGAGATCCACTCACCGTCAGCTCAGACTCTGTGACGCTTGCCCGAAATGCAGGTTTGTTCCCCAACTCCCAGCCTAAGCTTTATATGGTTTGACTTTAGCTGTGGAAGCTTAGCAAAGCTCTGGTCACAAGCCTCTCCTGGGAATGGGGATCTGCCTTCCTTGTGGTGGTAGAGATGGGCCTGAGCGGCAAATCCAGATGCCCCAAAGCCTGGGGGGGGGGTTGACTGGATCCAGGGGTTCATTTCAAGCTGTTGTGGAAAGAGATGCCAGTTAGAAAGGGTATAGATCTGGACAGGTGACAGGGTGGTGTTCAGATATAAAATCTGGATTAAGGCCTCATTGCATACCAACTTTTTCCCTTGTTCTTCCATTGACACTTTATTCAAAAATACCGGAGTTGTCTTTAGAACACTTCTGATTTCTAGCTCAGCAGGCAACGCGTTTACCTACGTGTGTTCCATTATTGTCAACACCGTTCTTCGGTCCCTAGGGTAAGCAAAATGTAAAATTCTCTCCACTCGGCCCAGGAAACGTCCTTAAAAGATTCCCCAGCGATATCATATCGAATGCTCTAGATGAGAACATTTTTGCAGGGGTTCCCGTGAATTTCGCCCAGCAAAGTCCTTTTAAAAAACCCTTTCAGCATGTTGTTTGATCAGCACTTTTCACATCGATAAAGCTATTAGCGTCACAGAGGTTGTTTAAGAAAGAAAAACAACAACAAACCAAAAAGAAAAAGGGGCAGTGAATTAGTAATGTACTCCGGTCTCAACGGAGGAAAAAAGCCCCATTCAGCAGCAAGGCAGGCTGCCTCGGAGTGCATTGTCTCATTGTATGGGAGTAGTGAAGTGAGTTGAGCTTCCCAATAATACTGCTGTCAGCTGGGACTTTGTTCTGCGCTGTTTTGCATTCTGTGTTTAGTTTTCTCACTAGAAAAGGCCCTTTGCTTTTCTAACGAGGTTGTTTTTGATGATTAGCTTTCACAGTCCTCTTTTTTCCCTTTCTGCTTTAAATTTCATTAGAAATAGATGAGTAAATACCAAGCACTGCCCTTTGGGAGCTGCGTGTTTTTAGTCGTCTCTCCCCCTCCCCACCCCAGCTGTGATTCATTGCTTTTTAATTTTCATAATCTGTTTCTCCTTTACAGCCCAGCAGCTGCCATTAGCAATGAAATGACTTGACATTATTTGCCTCACTTTTCTATTCATTGATTTGTTGAGTGAAAACTATTTATCTGCAAGTGACATGGGAGGTTGAAACCTTTTGAGCGGAGGCAAAGGAGGGATGATTTTTACTCTGAAATCAAAGGAGTTGGATATTTACTTTCAGATTCCTTGTGCTGTGCTCTCTGAGGAGCATTGGTTACGATAGCTACAGCAATGTCTTGCAAATGGTAAGATGCCCTGCCCCTATTCAAAGTAATCCCCTGTTTCTGGCCCTATAAAACATGAACAACCCTGATGTCTGGTTTCTTGCCTAAGGTAAATCAGGCCTTTATCCAGTGGTCTGGTTGTTGTAAGCTATTAGTCCAGAGCCAGCTGATGTGCAAGGATACATTTGTGTACATTTGCTGTTCTCATTTGCATGGAGAACCATAGCACCACAAAGGGAACACCGGGACAGTTTCCTATAACAGCCTTTGCTTGTCCCATTCCATAAAGACAATTTCCCACTTAAAATCTGTGTGTCCAATAGTTGACTGCACCCTTAAGGGTTTAGGACCTGCCAGGCTGGGTCAGACGTCTAGTCCAGTATCCTGTCTCTTCTAGTGGTCAGCACCAGATGATCCTGTGGAAGGTATAATGACTCCACAATAGGGCAGATGGGCGGGGGAGGGCAGATTATCCCACATTAGGTCTCATCCTGGTCTCTTGTAGTTAGAGACTGGCTTAAACCCTGAAACATGAGGTTAATCTCCCTTCCAAAATGTTTGTCGCTATTAATTACGATAGTTCTAGATATTCCTGGTAGGACGTATACATTTGAACTTTCAGCTGGGTTTCAACATATCTTAAAGAACTCTTCAGTTACGACAGCTGAAAATTCCAGTGTGGGCAGGACACAACTTGTGGATCGTTGTGTATCAATCTTTCAAAATAAAACCGTATTTTGTGTTGTTTATGTTGCACTAGCTCCTGGGGATTAGGGCCCCCATTGTACGAGGGTCTGTACATGCACATGGTGAGACACAGACCCTGCCGCAAAGAACTTACCATTTGAATAACAAAGACGGACAAAGGGAAGGGAAGTATTATCCCCGTTTTTACAGATGGGGAACTGAGACATGGAGATCAAGTGACTTGCCCAAGGTTTGCAGGGAGTCAGGCAAAACCAGGAATTGACTCCAGATCTCATGGATCACAGTTGAGTGCATTAGTCACAAGATCTTCCTTTCTCTCCTTTTATAGCAGAGGTCCCCAAACAATGGGGTGTGCCCCCCTATGGGGGCACCAAAGAAAATTCGGGGGGGCATGTCTGGAGCCTGGGCCAGCCCCCCGGGGGGGCAGAGAGGCAGCACCACCCAGCTCTGCTCCTGGCTCTCGTCCTGCCTGCCTTGGCCCCCTTACCCCTGTCTGCGCCATCCCCCCCTTGCAGCCCGGCCCCACTCCTGGCCTTGGCTCCGGGGAGGGGCGGACAGGGATAAGGTGGGACACAAGGTAAAAAGTTTGGGGAATCACTGTTTTATAGGAACTAAAGTTTAGATAAAATAGATTTTACCATATTCACACTCATAATTTGCTTTTTTAAATTTAGAATCATAAACGTCAAACGGGCAAATGCCTAATCTGTTTCACTGCCAATGATTCTCTAGGCTGTCTGTGTTACTCAGAAAAATTCTCCATCTTTAGTTTAAAAAATAACATTAGCCCAGGATGATAGACAAGCTTCACCCAAGGACTATACTGTTGTTGTTTCAGTGATTCAGGATTTCTTTTTCCCACAGAGCAATAGGTTCTTTATCTTTCTCTCTTTCTTTTGTTTTGAACAATAAACTGTCCTGCTTCCTTTCTTTTCTCTTCTGCTTTCCCACATTCTGTTCACACCTTCATGAATATTCAGCGGCAGACTGGCCATATGAGGCTATTGAGAGCTCTTGTTAACACTCCTGCTAATGACATGCACCTTCAATAGGAAACAAAAACACAGATAAGAGCCTGTTAGTAGGGATCCTTGTTCTCCACCTAACAAGGTTTCCATTGACTTGGACACTTGTGGTGACACATTGCTTGCTCCGAGTGGTGCCTCTTTTGATTGGTGACTGGCTTTTACTGAGGATTTTTTTTTATAGCACAGTTTTAAGCTAATAAAGGAGAAGGTCAGGTCTCCACTAACAATGAGTTCTGTAGCTACAATGAGCCTTGAAAGCAGTGTGCAGTCCTGAAATACATAGGAGAACACTGACCCAATTTGATGGGATACATACTGTACAATAGTGCCCTGGAACACTTGTGAAAGCTGTGTCGAAGGCTGCTTGCTATAGGCTTGGTGCGGGACGAGCGAGGGAGCTCAGTGGGAAGGAAAAAGAGCAGTAGTTAGGACAAGAGGTGAATGGAGCATGCGGGCAATGGAAGGGCCTGCTATGAATGTTGCTGATTCTGAAGCCACCAGCCTCTTTTCCCAGGGCCCACCAAACAGCCAGCTAATTGTACTAAGTTCCAGTTGCTATGGATCTGTGCTGTGCTTGGTTACTGCGGAGCTGTGCTGGATGTGAACTAGCAACCCCCAGGCCTGCCCATTGTGTCCGGTCTGACACCTAGGGTGAGATTAGTGTGCTGGGCTTCTAAGGGTATGTCCACATTGCAAAGAAAAAAAACAACCTCACCCTGCGGCAGCCCGTCTCAGAGCCTCAGTCTACAGCCTCAGGCTTGTGGGCTCATGCTACGGGGCTAAAAATAGCAGTATAGATATTCCCACTTGGGCTGGAGCCTGGGCTGTGAGACCTTCCCCACTTGCTGGGTTTCAGAGATGAGTGGAAATGTCTGCATGGCTATTTTGACCCCCATTATGTCGGTCCTGCGAGCCCAAATCAGTTGACCTGGGCTCTGAGATGTGCTGCTATCGTTTTTTGTTGTTGTTGCAGTGTAGACGTACCCTAAAAGTCTCAGCACAGAATTCCCAGGGAAGGGGCATTGGGGTGGCTTTCAGCCACCTTTGCACCCTTCTGATCCTTTGCTGTTTGGCAGCATAACATAGGCAGCCTTGGAGGTCTTTCTAAATGTATAGCAGCATGGTCCTGGCCTCAGTGCTGCCTGGGACCTCATGAACGGCCATAAGGCACAAGGTGCCTGGACATTTTGAGAATCCAGGATGCGCATCAATATCCTGGAGCTGTGAGCAGTCCGGAACGCACGCGAGTCCTTTCTTCCATTCATCTGCGTGCGCCATGTCCACAATATCACACCATGTTATGATGGTCTTCTACATCAACAAGTATGGAGGAGACTCTGGACCTGGTGTGTAGGCAATCAAATCACGAATAGGTAGCCTACCTTCTGGAGAAGCAAAATGTGCTTGGAGATTTCCTCAGCAGACATATCACAGCTGACCATGAGTGGGAGCTCCACAACTCAGTAGCGTGCAATATTTTCACTCTATGGGGAACCCCAACCATGGATCTGTTCGCCTCTCAAGCAGACAGGAAATGCACCACTTATTGCGCCAGAGGTTGCCACCCTCAGAGCAATGCTCTGCTTCTTCCTTGGTTGGACTGATTCCATTAGGCCTTCCCTCCACTACTGCTCCTGCCACAAGTTCTATGCAAAATCTGGCAGGACAGTACATGGGTCATCCCGATTGCCCTCTTCTGGCGCAGATCAGTTCTGGTTTCCCAACCTGCTACACATGTCATTCCAACCACCAATCAGTTTCCCAACATTCCCCGAGCTCCTGATCCAGTGGAAGGGTAAGATCGAGCACCCCAATCTGTGTCCGCTTTACCTCAGGGCTTGCTATTTGGATGGGCATCGTCCTTAGAATGTTCATGTTCCACCAGACATCCTCTCCAATAGTATGAAGGACTCTACTAGAAAATGTTACCTAGCTAAATGGAAGCACTTATCTTCTTGGGCACACCAATGGGACATTCTCTGAGTGACTATAGATATTCCTCTCACCTTGTCTTCATAGGTAGGATATAGTCCATCAGGTTTGTCCATCAGTTCCTTGCAAGTGCACTTGGTGGGACCAACATATACTATCCACCTTCTCAGGGCTACTCAGTCTTTGCACATCCAGTGACCAATAGATTTTGGAAAGGCCTAATCACAAGCCTGCTCCCCAGTGGGACCTAAACCTTGTTCTCTCAGGACTCACAAGGCCCCCCTTTGAGCCGTTAGCTACTTGCTTCGTGTCCCACCTTTCCATGAAGGTCGCTTTCCTTGTAGCCATCACCTCAATGAGAAGGTTGGCGAACTCAAAGCAATGATGGCTGATCCTCCATACGCTATATTCCATAAGGATAAGGTTTGTTTACATCTACACCCCAAAGTCACCCCAAGGTCATTTCAGAATTTCACCTTAACGAATCCATTCACATACCTCTGATCTTCCCAAAACCGCATGCTTCCGCAGAGGAATGAAGATGCCACTCCCTTGACGTTTGGCAGGCCTTGGCTATTCTACAGAGAACAGACCCAATCAGGAAATCCCCGAGACTGTTCATTGCTATAGCAGAAAGAGTTGGAGGGCATGCTATCTCCACCCAGAGAATCTCCAAATGCATCTCTGGCTGCATTCTACTCTGCTATCAACTCTTGAACCTCTCCTCCCGACCCCGCCTGGGGTAAGAGCTCATTCCACCAGAGCACGAGCAACAGTGATAGTGTCACTTCAGGTGTAAAGCGGCCAGGTGGCGCTCCATTCACACATTTGCAAGGCATCATGCCCTAGTGCAGGACTCTTCTGCTAATGCCTCCTATGGGACAACGATTCTATGCTCAGCCCTATGGTCTACATCCTTGCACCCTTTCCTAATTAGGGACTGCTTGTCAGTCACCCACAGTGCAATATGATATGGATCATCACTTGAAGAAGAAGAAGAGGAGATTACTTACCTGTAACTGGACATTTTTTGAGTTGTGTGGTCCTTATCTGTATTCCACTATCTGCCCTCCTTCCCCTCTGCTTTGGAACTTATCTGATTCACTGTGGAGAAGGAACTGGAGAGTCAGTTGGCCCACCTGCCCTTTATCCCCTCAGTTGGAGGCATGAGGTGAGACAGGGTGCATGCGTGGACCAACAGACACCGCTGTCAAATTCTCTGGCTCCGAGCACATGGTGCACCTGTGTAACCAACAGTGGAATACAGATAGGGATCACACACCTTGAAGAACCTCCAGTTACACGTAAGTAACCTCCTCTTCTAAAACACAGAAGAGCCACCGATCTAACAGCCTTCCAGCCAAAGACAGATTCTCAGAGCTGGATTTTCCCCTCACAGATACCAGTTTGACACCACTGATGTCCATGATGTAACTCCGGATTTACAGCCGTGTGAGTGGAAATCGGGCCCGTCTATTTCTAACATAGTATGACGCAGCAATCCCTGCAATGATGACTTTACTTTCCAAAACATTATAAATCATTCTGACACACACCGCCCCTTAGTTGTTGTCCTATCTTACTTCAATTTCTATCAATATTTTCTCCTGTTATCTAGGAAAGCTTCATGCTCATTCATTCAGGACCACAAGACTCCTGCTTAATTTTAGGCTACACCCCATTATCCCTGTCCTGCTATTATTATTGCAGGGTTGTTTGTCATCTTGTCAAGGCACCTTAGTTTCTATGGATACTGCTGAATTACATTCAGGCTTCACTAAGTGACCACATGGGCCATGAAGACAGCTCAGTATCTGAACTCTTCCAGAGGATCTTATGAAGTTCTGTAGGTAAGTTCACCCTAACCAAGACTGACTGGAGTCCGTTACATGGCTTGTTTGCTACACTTTGTCTTTTTGTTATAATTATTCTATTACCAGCAAAACATTTTCCTCTTACCAGACTCGAAACACTGTCTCAAGAGGAAATACCCATAACATTCAAATGCTCCTGCCCCAACATTTTCAAAAGTGTCCAGTGATTTTGGGGAGCCAAATATTTTTTTCTTGGTGCCCAGCTTCAGACAACCTGATTGTGATGGAGTGGTGAGCTCCCACCTTCTGATAATTAGGCTCCTTAAAAGTGTCCCAAGAGACACACCCCAAACCAACTCATTACTTTTGACAATCTTGGCTCATGATGTTAGCAAACGAAAATGCATGCGTCCTGTTTTCCTAGAAATGACTCCTACAAATCAGGCAAATGAGATGCATCAGATTAAGTGGGTCTGTTTCTTTTACTTTTAGATTGTGTTGCAAATCAACCTGAGCAGGAAAGGGCTTTCCCAGCCTGTGAAAATGTTTGAGTTGTTTAGATGAAACTGAGACCTTTTCAAATTTTTGAGATCAAGAGACACCTCCACCCTGGAGTAGCCCGGGCTTTCCCCTGGGATGAGGAAGAGCCAGGTTCATTCCCTACCTGCTGGCGTTAGTCACATCCCAGATAACCACCAGGCTGTTGGCCATTTTGGGGTGGGCTGCTCATTCGAATTCTATTTTGGACCTCAGGAAGTTTCATCAAAAGTTTCAGTTTCAACTAATGGGTATTTTCTGATGGGGAAAAAACATTGAAAAACTCCCGACCAGCTCCAGTAACAAAGCTCCTTTGCTCTAGCAACCTAGGCATAACCGCTGCTGGATTGCTTCTGCATGCTTTGCCCACTGCCCCAGATGTTTTACTATCCCCTTGATGTCCCCCTCTACCAGTTTTAGGACTAATATGTTGTCACAGCTGGTCTTCCCTTCCCTTCCAGCCTTTTTTGTGTGGCTGAACTATTATCTAGCAATAATGGTAGAGAGCGTCCTGTGAGAACAAGCTTTTCTTCTATGACATCTGCTAGTCCTTCTCCCCTCCACACCTCCTGCTCTCCTTCCCCCACCCCATTTGGTTGAAAATATCAGGAGGCAGCTTTTTCTCAAGGTATTTGAGAGAGACTTCTCGGCGTGATGGACAGAGGGTGACCTAGTGGTTGACCCACAGGATTGAGAATTTGGACACCTGAGTTCTAGGCCTATCTCTGCTACTGCCTCACTGTGTGACTCTGGGCAAGTCACTTAACTCTGTTGTGTCTCTGTTTTCCCACCTGTAAAATGGGGATATTTAATGACTTCTCAGAGCTGTTTGGAGGCGTAAAGCCCGCAAAGCGGGTTGGGAACCTCAGAACTATTTACATTGGTTCCTGGAGGGAATACAGAACACTCGAGAGGGAAGGAAAAGGGGCTTGGTTTGTGTTTTGGGTTATTTTTGTATGATCTAAACCAGATTACCTATCCCTAGGTGGACCCATGCTGCCTGCATGAATAGCCATTCAGGGCCTCCCAGGCATACAAGGAATAAACTTGTAAGTTATTAACTAATATAGGAAAGTGATTTGATACGGGGCTCAGAAGCTGGAGCAGATAAATGGGATGATAAATGTTGGCATTAGTGGATGTAACTGACTCGTCTCTCCATGTGATTGAGTAGTTTGAGTCTAATGTATTTTAAACTAGAGAGACAACCTGCAAATCATGGAGATTATGCTTTTCCCTTGCTGTGAGGATTCTAGTTTGCAAGGAATTTCCAGTCCATAAATGCAGCTGTCCTTAAACTACTGCTGGGTATCCCGTCGGCTAGGAACCGAGAGAGGCAGCGCTGGCCTCTGCAGGTGCTCCTGGATAATAAATCCATTTCTGCAGCTCTTACATTCTGAAGGGACATTAGCCACAGCCCATTCGCAGAGCTGGGAGGTTCTCCTTGTTTGCATGATGGCCGCAGGAGTTTAAGAAATCTGAAGCACCCACCCAAAGTACTTTTATTTGGCTAATGTTCCAAACGGAGCTGTAGGGTCCGAGTGTCTCCTGTGTAGCAGCATCCTGCCTAGGGTATGCGTAGGGACCCAGAATTGCAAGAATCAGGGTGGCCTACGGAATAAGGCATTGTGTGGGGCATCTGGAGAGCTGCATCCTCTTCCTATCTCTACCACTGACCTGCTGTGTGATTGTGGGTAAGTCACTCCACATGGTCTCTGTTTTCCCTCCTATCCTTGATCTGTCATGTCTGTTTTGATTGCAAATTGTCAGAGCAGGGACTGTCTCACAATGTGTTTGTACAGGGCCTAGCACAATGTCGCTGGAACCTGCAGGCACTACTGTAATACAAATAAATGGTAATAGCTTTTAGCTGTGCATCTCCACACCGCCCTTGGACACTGTAGTCTCACTCCTCTGACTCCATTGCTCCTGGATCTGCTTCATGGTAATTGAATGCTGCTATCTCTAGAACCTCAGACACCTCCTGGTCCTGGACGGGGTTTGGACAAACACAAAATTAAGAAAAGGAGGACTCAAGCTGCAGAGTTTAGACACTCACTTCCTCTGCGTTTGGAGGTGTCTTGCACCCTAGGATTCTGATTCAGCCCCAGTTCTAGATTTGAGAGCATGCTGGAATTTGGAATTGGACGTGGGTGGGGACTGTGACTCCCTCTTCCCTGAACCTCAGCAGGAATTGGCAGCGGAGGTGCAAGCATTGACTTTTTGCTTTTGGCGACAGCCATGCAGCCTATACCAGTACAAAGTCCCTAGCAACTAGCTGGCCTCATAGTGCAGAATAGGAGAGTAGACTTGTTATTGCCTGATGTCTGAACTTTCGATGCTTAAACTCCCCCCACCCTCCGGCTCTCTCTGCTAGTAGTGTCATGGCCATGGGAAAGGACACACTATATGCCTGCATCTGTCAGGATGAGGAATCCCTAGTTTATTTCCCCTTTAAAGGTCCCATATCAGCCCAAACTCTGATTCCAGCCACGGAGAGTCTCAGAGGCCAGTCCCTCTAGAACAGTGTTTCCCAAACTGGGATGCCGTTTGTGTAGGGAAAGCCCCTGGCGGGCCGGGCCGGTTTGTTTACCTGCTGCGTCCGCAGGTCCGGCCAATCACGGTCCCCTGCCCGCGGTTCACCGCTCCAGGCCAATGGGAGCTGCTGGAAGCAGAGGCCAGTACGTCCCTCAGCCCGCACCACTTCCAGCAGCTCCCATTGGCCTGGAGCAGCGAACCGCGGGCAGTGGGAGCTGCGATTGGCCGGACCTGCGGACGCAGCAGGTAAACAAACCGTCCCGGCCCGCCAGGGGCTTTCCCTACACAAACGGCAACCCCAGTTTGAGAAACACTGCTCTAGAACCCATCCTTGTTACTCCAGAGCCAGCTGGGGTAATCAATAGGTGGACTGCAGGCAAAATCCGGACCACCAGCTGCTTTTGAATGGACCCTGAAATCTTTTAATTACTTTATTATTATTATTTTATTTATTATTATCATCATCATTATTGTTATGATTGTTTTATTATTTTCTTTGGAGTCTGGACCTTGGCTACACCTTGACCAAGAAATTTGGATCTTGACAAAAAATAATTGACTACCCCTGGGAATGGGAGCCCAATAGCTGGGGAGTGAGAGTCAAAGCTGCCCTGGCAGAGTTGTGTGTGGGAGGCGCTTGCACAGTTTTGTTAGACTTGCACTTTTCTGAGCACTGAATTCAATCACATTTAAAAAAAAAAAAAAGTGGTGGGAGGTGGGGGACATCCTTGTGGGCTTAATTGCCAAAAATATTAAGCTCTGTATTTATGAAGGCCTTGTGCTTTCTGGGGTGCTCCCGCCTCTTCCAGAGGATGTTGGAATGCAGGCCCAGGTTCTGCAAACACCTTTGCACACACCTCATGGACCCATTAATTTCATTAGGAGTACTCGTGTGGGCAAAGATCAGAGCCTTAGGATGGAAAGAGCTGTGGGTTCAGCCATTCCTTCCCCTGATTTCAGTATGGATCTGCAGCTCACCTTTTGGTAGAGACGAGCCTCAACCAAACTTCGGATCTGATCATGCCTAAACTTTGGGGTAGTTCAGATCTGAACTTTGCAGGTTGGGTAATAAGAACATAAGAATGGCCATACGGGGTCAGACCAAAGGTCCATCCAGCCCAGTATCCTGTCTACTGACAGTGACCAATGCCAGGTGCTCCAGAGGGAGTGAACCTAGCAGGTAATGATCAAGTGATCTCTCTCCTGCCATCCATCTCCACCCTCTGACAAACAGAGGCTAGGGACACCGTTCTTTACCCATCCTGGCTAATAGCCATTAATGGACTTAACCACCATGAATTTATCTAGTTCTCTGTTAAACCCTGTTATAGTCCTAGCCTTTACAACCTCCTCAGGCAAGGAGTTCCAAAGGTTGACTCTGTGCTGTGTGAAGAAGAACTTCATTTTATCAGGGGGGGAGGAATAGCTCAGTGGTTTGAGTATTGGCCTGCTAAACCCACGGTTGTGAGCTCAATCTTTGAGGGGCTGATTTGGGGCAAAATAATCTGTCAGGGACAGCATTTGGTCCTGAAGGCAGGGGACTGGACTGGACTGGATGACCTTTCAAGGTCCCTTCCATTTCTATGATTTGTTTTAAACCTGCTGCCCATTAATTTCATTTGGTGGCCCCTAGTTCTTGTATTATGGGAACAAGTATATAACTTTACCTTATTCACTTTCTCCACACCACTCATGATTTTATAGACCTCTATCATATCCCCCCTTAGTCTCCTCTTTTCCAAGCTGAAAAGTCCTAGCCTCTTTAATCTCTCCTCACATGGGACCCATTTCAAACCTTTGTCTTTAATTTGGCAGATACACCCAGGAATGCATCTTTATCAACCCACTTTTGGAGTGCAGCAATCCTTGTGTTTGTTCCATGGTCAGCCCAAAATCTAGCTGGTAGAACAACAAAGGAAAGTGAAATCAGATTAGAGAGTCAGAAGGTGCCATTCTTACACCTAAATTATGCAAAGGTCAGATCTTACATTGGGTGACCTTTTTTCAATGCTCCCCCAGTGCAGTTTGCTAATTGCATATAGACTCATGTTTTGAAAATCTCTGGTTTATTTTTCTCTGCGTCTTCCCTGATACCTCACACTAAAAAAAAAAAAAAATGTTTTACTCTATATTCCTGTACTGGATGTAGTAGGTAACTCAGCTATTTCCAGGGTGGTTTGAAACAAAACAAAAACTACATTTATTTTTATAAGAAACAATGAATGTTTAGGCTTTGAATCCTTTTATTGGCCAGACCTGATTCATTTGATAGGTGTTGTTTGTAAGTACACCATGTATCACCATTAACCTTTTAGCGAAGGACAGATTTAAATATTTCCGTAGTACTGGGAATTCAGCCATTTTGCTTCTCTTAATAAAATGTCCCTTGATGTGATCTGGCTTTCATTTGAAAAGAATTTCACTGTGGTAACTAGTCACAGACTTAGCAGACAACTTTTTACAAGAGAGCGGCTTTAATGACATTAACCACATCCAGACATGTTGCCCCAAACCACAGATTGTGGTAAAACTTACACTGACGTTTCCTGGCCACAATTATTCTCAATTAAACTCTAGTCATGCTTCAAACCTCAATAAGCTCATGCATTTTTAAATAAAACACCTACCTCTACTATATTGTTACAAATTGTGACCGTCTGGACTGCCCACCATTCTGCACATGAGGACCATTAGAAACTTGATGATGGCATCAGGGATAGACCGTGGATCCCCCTTCTACAACAGCACGCTTCAGCTAATGCCAAATAGCCTCTGCTTGTTATCAGCATAGGCTCTATGACACATAATGGGGTGGTTCTGAGACCATTCAGCAGAGGGCAGTGGGACTAGTCGAGAGAGACACATTAGCCAGTATTTTGTGTGCTTAAAGGGCTGATTAAAGCAGGCTTGCTGACTGGGGGGGGGGGGGGGGGCGGGTTAGCGAGAGTAATACAGCCATCGGTGCTCTGAAAATGACTATGCCACCCTTACTTATGCTAGTAACCAATAGAAGTCAGTGGAAGTACTCCTGTGAGTAAGGGTTACAGGCAGGGCCGACTTTAGGAAGTGCGGGGCCCGATTCGAATAGTTTCGACGGGGCCCGCCTCCGAAATGCTGCCGAAGACCTGGAGCAAGTGAAGGACCCGCCGCTGAAGACCCGGAGCACGAGGCCCTCTTAGGCGCGGGGCCCAATTCGGGGGAATCGGCCTAAAGCTGGCCCTGGTTACAGGATTGCCCTAAGTTTTGTAAGTATAAAGTACTCCAGCTAATTTAGATGAGACAATCTTGCAGAATTGTATTCTGGCTCTGGCCTGCTCCTCATCCAATTGGTTTCCATTTGCTCTGAGCAGCTGTCCCCATACTTATTTTTTACAATGTTCATTTGCTTTTAAATTATTCCTCTGTTTGTTTCTTCCTCCCTGTTGCTTAGCACTGCCCCTGCTTTGCTGACGGTCATTTGTGGTCTGTCTGTGTAGGTGCGTCTATGACCCCAGCACCAACATTAATTAATTTATCCACGCAACACCTTTCTGAGGTAAGGAAGTGTTATTCCCACGTGGCGGGTGGGGCACTGAGGCACAGCGAGATTAAGTGACTCACCCGTGGTTACCTAGGAATGTCTGTGGCGGAGCCAGGAACTGTACTCATGTTTTCTGAGTCCCACACTAGTGCCTTCACCACTATCTTCTCTCTGTGCTGCTCTTTGAGCTGCAGTATCAACTCCTAGATGTTCTATGGATTGCGGTACACGCTGGATGATGAGGCCTGGGAATCTGAAGTGGCTCAACCTTACTCAGATCAAACCTTGAGGTTTGTACTGGAGAGACCAAAGCTGTGGCATTGTGACTCAGAGCGGAGATTAGCTGTCAAACTGCAGAGGCTGTTTCAGTGAAGAATTGTTATTGACAGTGAATGGAGGGTAGACAGAGAGACGAATGACCGTGAGTCATTGGAGGTGGGGTAAAGAAATGGCAGAGTTGCTAAACAGTTGTTGCGCAGATAACCATGGGGCTGACTATGCAATAACTGGATGCTCCTGGGATGAATGAATCACTAGGTCTAGGGAATATGTAGCCATACATTTCAGGGAGGAGGGAAGGTACCTAAAAGCAGTGGAGTCCCTCTCAAGTTGTCTGTATTCTCATTCGTTCTTCTGCCTGGTCCTCCCTCTAGCCACCCTCTCCAACGCTCTCTTTGCTTTAGATAGTGGCACCAGGAGCAACCTGGATTGATCCTGAATGTAACTGG
Source organism: Malaclemys terrapin pileata (assembly GCF_027887155.1). Lineage (NCBI taxonomy): Eukaryota > Metazoa > Chordata > Testudines > Emydidae > Malaclemys > Malaclemys terrapin. The sequence goes on from NC_071514.1 coordinate 6,399,260, forward strand.
CGAGTAGAAAACATTAGAAGCCGCCTGATCAGCTTCAAAGGGGACTTGGATGTTTTAGGTGAGTGGGCCAGTAAATGGAAAATGCAGCAGACAAATGCAAAATAAAACCTGGGGGCACTGAACCAAACCAGATTATATCTTCAGTGGTGCACTTATGCAATGTAATAATCACAAAGGGGCGCTGGGGGTTGTGATGCTTTGGGGGTTCACCCAGACCAGTAAGGGGGGTGTCACCACCTGCCCTGTAGCCCTGGGTGCTTTTGTGCTCCGCAGCTTTGGCTCCGAGCCCTGCCACCAGCACCCTGCTCACGGCACCATGGCCTCACCCTGGCCCCCACCAACCTGGTTCCTCCTTGCAGGGCGACACCAACAGCCCTTTCAGTCCCGAGTCCCCCCAAACAATCTTTCCTGCAGCGTCCAGCCCCCTCTCGCTGGCCCCTCACAGCAATTACCATGTTCGCTGCCTCCAAAGACCAGAGCACACGCCAGCCTGCTAGATAAGCTAAAGACACACACGTCAGTTTAAAAAAAAACAAGGAGTCCTTGTGACACCTTAGAGACTAACGAATTTATTTGGGCATAAGCTTTCGTGGACTAGAACCCACTTCATGACTTTGTGATCAAACAAAAGTAAGTTTATTAACGAGAAATACAGGTTTAAGTGATTACAAGTAAGAGTGAAGGAGACAGGAAAGGTTACAGATAAAACAAACAAAACACACTTTTTAGTGACTAAAACTTAATTCTAGCAAGTTACAATCTTTGCCGGAGCAGTTTCCTTACTTACATCCAGTTATCAGCAGCCCTAGCCCTCCAGACTAGGGGACCCAACTTTCATAGGCTCGAAGGCTGCTGTACACTATTGTCCCCCCAGTGACGGATGACAAAATGGCGTTTTAACTCCGCTTATATCATCCCAAAGTTCACTGACCCTGTTTTAAGAGGGAGAAAGGCTTCCGGGGTGCAGTCTCCTTCCCCATCGAGATTGTTCAGTGGCCATCTTGCCCCACTTACTTGCCTGATGGCTTTGTTTCCCTTGCATGTAAATGTGCTTTTCATGATCTTTGGTCACACCTCGCTTAATTTACACTGGAGAGACAGTCAAGAGTGCAAAACAACTTTCCTTTGTCTAGGACCAGCTGGCCTTAGGCACTGTCTGCCAAACAAACATATTTCTAGCACACATCTATAATTCTTTATATATCACCCGTACCTACGTTACACCAGGGATCGGCAACCTTTGGCACACGGCCTGTCAGGGAAAGCCCCTGACGGGCCGGGATGGTTTGTTTACCTGCCGCGTCTGCAAGTTCGGCTGATCCGTGGCTCCCACTGGCCACGGTTCACTGTTCCAGGCCAATTGGGGCTGCAGGAAGCGGCATGGGCCGAGGGATGTACCTGCCGCCGCTTCCCACAGCCCCTTTGGCCTGGGACGGCGAACCGCGGCCTGTGGGAGCCGCGATCGGCTGAATTTGCGGATGCTGCAGGTAGACAAACCATCCCGGCCCGCCAGCGGCTTTCCCTGATGGGCTGCGTGTCAAAGGTTGCCAATCCCTGCGTTACACAATAATATTCGTGGCCAGCATGTTACTAGTTTGATATGGCACCTTACATAACACTTTTTAGTTATAGATTATGCCAGGGATGGCCAAACTTACCGACCCTCCGAGCTGCATATGATAATCTTTAGAAGTTCGAGAGCCGGGCGTGCCTGCAGAGGCTCGGGCTTCAGCCCCACAGGGAGGGGCGTCTCGGGGCTTCAGCCCTGCACGAGGCGCCCCATGGGGCTGAAGCCCCAAACTCCTGTCGCTCCTCCAGTCTGGTAGGCGGAGAATGGGGAGAGGGTCATGGGGGGGCTCCGCGAGCTGCCCTTTAATGTAAAAAAGCCACAGTTTGGCCACCCCTGGGTTATGACAACAGCAAGTTGGGGCAATGAGTGTGTCAGGTCTGATGAGAGTTATGGTATGGGGTGCCTTCTGCCATTGAGGGGCTCGCTGGGTCACAAGGTTTATTGCAGAGAAAGTCTGGAAGCTCTCCGCCTAGTGTCCTGTAGGAATGCAGTTACACACAACCCAGACATTGGCGTATCAGCAGGGACAGCACACAGATTCCAAGGGGTGTTTTCTTGTGTATCCTATCAGTTTATGTCTTTGGAGCGGGGGACACCTTGCGCTCTTAATGTAGAAACTTATCTCCTAATATTTCTCTCTTCTGCAGCACTTTCAGTCTGGCACCTAAGCTGGTGCATTAGAAATGTCTAAGTCAGATCATTGTTCAGTGCACGTTACAAACATTACCGAATTAACACATTTAAGTGTGTGTGTGGCATTGAACTGGCTTTGCTGGTCTGATCGGTTAATTTTCTGGACTGGCTCTATATAATGGTGACTCTGATTCTGGGATAGCATTGTTGTTATACCATTATTCTGCAGATCCCAGCGTTCTCTCCCCTAGAATGTTGTGCAGATTTCTTTCTCTTTCTTTACTGGAAGAACAAAATAGGAAGATTACAAGATTTAAGAATACATTTTATAAGCAAAGCGTAAAGACGTTGAGCATGTGTCTGTTTAAAAAAATGTTAAATAAGCTGTTCACTCTACAGAAGGTTTTAAAAAGCTGGGGAAACAATCTTACCGCTCAGGACATTTAGCATGAACTGTGAATTTAGGCAAAATATCTAACTTGGAAGCAAGTAAACATACAGAAGAAATTGCCAAGTGAAGCCAACAAAAGTGAAGCCCAGGCTGTGGTCAGAGTGAGATGATTAATAGTCATGTGTCCACATAAAATCTATTTTCTTCTTTAGTTCTGCATTTCGCTTAGGATGGCGGTGGAATTAGCGGGGCCGTTTTTATGGGTTGTAACCGGCTTCATTGTAGCGTTTGGCCTCACTCTGCTGGAGAGAACATTTACACCGACAGGTTTTGTCTCATCCAAATTTCCAAAGCCAGACTTTGTTGGTGACAAAGGTGAGCTTTGGCATCACAGACCCCTCCCTTTGTGAGTGGGACACCAGCTCTTCAGCTTCCCAGCTGCGACAGATGGCACCAGTCGCCCAAATGCAATAAGTGACCTTTGAGAAATCAACAATTCCCCCTTGACTTGGAGAAACGGGCAAGGTCCTTGCCAGGCTCATCCCTTGTCTTTGTAGTTGGGCCCTTCTTGCGCTTTGCTGAGAGACCAGCATCAGCTCCACCTGAAGGCTTTTGTCTTCGCTGAAGTCAATGGGAGCATTTCCACTGATTCCAGTGGGGGTGGGATCAGGCTGTGTATCCCAGGGGGAAAGGAAGGGGTTAACCCCCTTGCAAGCAGACTCCCTGGTGGCTATGTGTACATCCTTTTATCCAGACTCATCGGAAGCACTTATGAAATAAAGCCTTTTCTTTAGAAAAGTAATGATGATACCGCAAAGCCAAAGTCTATTTAAGGGGCAGCCCTTCTACATTCCTGTAATGTCTCCAAACATATGCTGTCGGTGCAATCTGGAAACAGGCCCCGTGCTGGTCCAGCTCTGCTCCCGCTGAAATCCAGAGGAGTGTTTGGGGTTTGGTTTTGAAACTATTTATTTATTTAGGAAGTGTTAAGTTTACAAACCCTTGCCAAGTGACTGTCTGAAACAAAACAATCATTGCAACGGTTAGCTTTTGTTTAAAGAGACAGGAATGTAGTCATCAGCTCTTTCTCATAGAATCATAGACTATCAGGAGGTCATCTAGTCCAACCCCCTGCTCAAAGCAGGACCAATCCCCAACTAAATCACCCCAGATAGGGTGACCAGGTGTCCCGATTTTATAGGGACAGTCCCGATATTTGGGGCTTTTTCTTATATAGGCTCCTATTACCCCCCACCCTTTGTCCCGATTTTTCACACTTGCTGTCTGGTCACCCTAGGGTCACCCCTGGGATTAGGGTGACCCTAGGGTGACCAGACAGCAAGTGTGAAAAATCGGGACAGAGGGTGGAGGGTAATAGGAGCCTATATAAGAAAAAGCCCCAAATATTGGGACTGTCCCTATAAAATCGGGACATCTGGTCACCCTAGGTCACCCTAATCCCAGCCAGGGCTTTGTCAAGCCTGACCTTAAAAACCTCTAAGGAAGGAGATTCCACCGCCTCCCTAGGTCACCCATTCCAGTGCTTCACCACCCTCCTAGTGAAATAGTTTCCCCTAATGTCCAACCTAAACTTAACTGCTTAATACCCTGTTACAGAGAAAGCATCCTTACTGCACCACTATCATTTCTAGCAGAAATCAGTGGGACTTTTACCAGCAGCTTCAGTGGGAGCAGTTGCGTCAACACTGAGCAAGTATGAAAATCTCACCCCGGCTTTACTGGTTAAGAGAGAGATTTTTCTAAGGCTATGTCTACCCTAGAGAGCTTATGTAACCCACACACCTCCTGGGTGTGGTGTTCCGTCCCCTCTAGTGGCACCAACACCACTTAGAGATTAATGAGTCTGCTACAGCTTTAGCTAAGGGCCGTGTGGGTTTTAGCTCATGCAGTAGAGGCTCATGCACTAAACTCCTGAGGCCCCAGGTTCAATCCCGCCTGCCAGCGACCGTCAGCATAATAAAACCACCTCCTACAAGCGGCGGTAGCTCTGTCGGTGGGAGACACTCTTTTGCCGACACAGCACTGTACACACTACCACTTATGCCGGTGTAACTTATGTCGCTCCGGGGGGTGGAATATTCACACCCCTGAGCGACGTAAGTTTTGCTGACATATGTGGTAGTGTAGACGTGGCCACCAGCATGAGAGATTTAGAAGCACACATCTCATTGACTTCCAGGGGGATTTGTGCTCCTAAATCCCTCAGACACTTTTGAAAACTTCCCCCTTCAGAAAAAGTTTCTGGGGTTGGAAAGAAAGTAGAAAATACAGAAAATAAAGTAGGAAAGTCTGTAATTTTGACTGAGATAGTTAGGAACATAAGAACGGCCATACTGGGTCAGACCAGTGATCCATCTAGCCCAGTATCCTGTCTTCCGTATCCACAAAGCCTTTAATTTTCCTCCTATTCTTTTCCATGATCTCACAAACCCATTTGCTGGCTAATAACTGGTAAAGGCTGCCTGATATTAAATACACGGACCAGTGTATGTTCTGACTGGAGAAACCTGGACAGACTCTACTCCTGTGGGTACTTGCAATTCTAGAAACCACAGAATGTGTGTGAAGCAATCCTTCTGCGACCCCTTGGCTTGTGTAGTGATTTGCTAGCTAGACATCCCCCCCCCCCACAATTAAAATATACGTTTTAAATTGTGAAAATGGAGAGAAAAAAGACCCTTTGCCAGCAGGACTGTAAAACCTCCCTCAAATTGGCCAGGTCACAAGAGACCCAAAGCTAATAAATTGATCTTACATTCATATAATAAACTAATTTATTAGGTTTTTTATTTTAAGAGATGGTGGTATTAATTAGATTGATGTGGGCTATAAATCACTTGGTTTGGATAAGCCCTCAGATACTTGTAATTTAAATTAATACAACTGCAGCTTAATTAATCTGATTAAATCCCGGGCCCAGTCATATACAGCTTGCGCCATGCAGGAGGTAAGTGACAGAGGGAAAGAGTACATTAATGGAATGCAGATTTCTCATTGGGCGTTGGATCTGCACAGCTGGTGGATGGTGGGGGAGGGCAGGCGGGAGCTGAAAATGGCCTGCAAAGGAGGTGCCCCAATCAAAATGAAATGGTACAAAACTGTAACTAAAGCCTTGTGTATAATGGCCGTTGCCCTGGTTACGGCCACCAGCTCAGATAGGCAACGCTGCTATTTGTACTGGGCCAGGAAACAAAGTAAGCAATGCCAGTGCAAATGGTGGCTCATAGCAATTTACTCTGCTACACTATGGACTTGCTCTGGGACTGCTACCCTGGTGGCCTGGCACTGGTGGCTAAAATCTGGCCAAGGCCTTGTATAGCCGCGTTATGAGGCAGTGAGCTAGGCAGATCCTGAACTTGGCAATGTTATAGCAATATTTCCATGAGGATTTGAGGTTCTTACACCATTTCCCCAATGAATTAATGGCTTTTGTCAGAATCACTCACCGCCTGATGTCCCCCGGTGTTTAGATTTTTCTCCCCTTGGTAGGATAACTTGCTGCTGTGTAGGTGAGGTGGAGTGACGTTCCTTTCCAGTAGCTAATGCTTGCGCTTCTTGTCGTGTTATGAATCCTGAATACTCTCTCACTCCTCAGCTCACGCTGGCACCACCACAAAGTATGATCTTACTGGTTCTTTTAGACCTAGGAAGTGACCAGAACAGGGCTTTAAGCCAGTTCTGCTGGGGCAATTTGATGCACTAGGCTGTAGGCTAGGGAGGTCTTGAGTTTTGGGTTGAACAACACCACTGATTAAAACGCGTCCCAGGCAGAATATGTGTTTGCCCAAGATGTTTGCTGATATTGTTCTTTCTCCCCATTTGTTTCATTTCATTTGTGTATGTGTGTATTGTGCACGAGGATTTCCATGCTTTCTTGTTGATATTTCCTTTACGAACCATGCAAACTTGAAGCTGGACTAGTGTCTATAGAACAATTTACTTTCGATTAGAGGCTCCGGGCGGATAGCAGTGGAGATGGATGCTGTCTCTCTGTCCGCAGAACATAGGCAGCTGTCGTTCCAGCTTCTTCACACACTCCCACTAATCTGTTGTCCAAATCCTGAGATCTATGGCTAGGACTGGAATTAATTTTCTGTTGACCATTCCATCCTTGGTGCTTCCTCTGAGTCTGCAAGCAAGAGTTCTGAGTTCTAGGTTTGATGTGGGCTCCTGTTCACTAGTAACTAGGTGACATCCCCTACAAAGAGGCCGCCAAATAATCGTGACTTTTGGTCACTAATGACTTAGTCCACAATCCAAGCACTTCTGCTTATAAAACTAGGTTCCCTGAGCCAACTAATTCCTCTGTGGTACATGTGCTATGAAACAGACTTTCTTTACAGGTGAGAGGTTATTGTAGTGATTGGCTCTCTACGCAGTACCCAATAGAAGAGGGCAGGGGAATCTTATTAATCCAAAGAGAAACCGGCTTTGTGGTTCAGTCTTTTGGGCTATCAGTAATTGTCTCCAAGAAAACCTTATGAGGCATTAAGAAGAACAGGAGTACTTGTGGCACCTTAGAGACTAACAAATTTATTAGAGCATAAGCTTTCGTGGACTACAGCCCACTTCTTCGGATGCATAAGAAGTGGGCTGTAGTCCACGAAAGCTTATGCTCTAATAAATTTGTTAGTCTCTAAGGTGCCACAAGTACTCCTGTTCTTCTTTTTGCGGATACAGACTAACACGGCTGTTACTCTGAAACTTATGAGGCATTGATAGTAGTGACCCTTTTAGTTCAATAGATAGAAATTAAATTCCCCATAGACTTCGCTTTTAGCATGAAACAGTCTCCCACTATTACAGCTGTAGATATTTGCCTTACAAACATTTTGGATATTCTTATTCCCACCCGAGTCTGAAGATGAAGAAGAAGAAGAACAGTGTTGAAAACCCTAAGCAAATTTAACATGGGAGGAATAATGGACCAATCAGAGGCAATGGTCTCTTAATGATCTCTGGCCAGCAGAGGAAGCAGATGTAAAACAATAGCTTTATTTGTGGACATTTTAATTGGATCGTTCAAAGGGAAGCTGTTGAGACGTCTCTGATTTCTCAGACCTAGCGGAACTTTTAGATCTGTTTCAAAAGCGTTTCTTAATGCTGCGTTGGAGTCCTGCCTGCTGGTCATGGTTATGACCTCTAGTGTGAACTAGTGTTTATATGAAATCTAATTGGCTCGCAAAAGAGAGATGAAAAATGAAAATAGTAGGGTAATCATAGATTTGTGTGTTTCTAAAGTAAAGGGATAAACAGGTTTCTGGATGAAGAGATTTACATGAAAATAATTCTGGAGATGTTTTCATTTTTTGCTATGTTTCGCTAGCGGTCTTCATCAAATGATATTATTTCTCTTATTAATACTCAATGTTGCCTTCATCTTTGCTAAGTCTGCTGGCCCATGGTGCTCACTGGAACTTAAACCATAAACCAACACTGAACAATGATGCATTATTTATAGCAGACCTAATGTTGTAGGGCTGACAATAGGGCAAAGCTTTTCTTGCTTGTGGTCAGTAATCCATAAATAAATACATCATCTATTTAGGTTTGTAGAGCAATCAGATAGGTGGGAATAGCCTTCATCATACAAGGAGGGCACAGAAGATGTGGTGAAAGGCTTTCAATGCAAAATTGTCATTTCCAAATGACACTGTGAAAAGCTGTGTATTTAGAAGGGGACTAAAACCTATACAACCCTAGTGTCCTTCCTAGTGCCAACCTATGTGCCAACCTGTATCAAAGAGACAGGGCTATAAGAAAGACTGGGATCAAGTCTCCGCTGTTTTCACTGCAGGAATAGACCCAAACTGGCTAGAATTCTTTGTGAAATATGCAGCAAGTGAGGAAATTTTGGTTTGTATCTAAACTAAATGCATCTCAGGCACAAGAGTGGGCCTGGTTTCCGAGTAGAGACCAGAGGCACAAAATTCAGATCGCTCTCCACAGCTAAATTCTTGCAGAGTTTTGGGAGTTGGGATTGTAGCCAGGTCCAGTATATATAGAGATCAGATCGAACGTTCAGGAATGTTTTCATTCAGGCCCAAACTTTGCTTCTGAGGAATCATCAGCTGATGCCAAACTAAGGTGTGATTGTAGCTGCATATATATATAGCACCCCATCTATTAGCAGGATCAAACCCAAGACCATAAGCACTGAAAGCACAAAGTTCTGCCCTTTGAGCTACAGCAGTTACTTACTCCAGTGATAGCTGGTTGTTATATTTTCTGATGCCAGCCACTAGAGGGCGACATGATCACATACTTTAAACCTCTTTAATGGCTTGACTATATTTTCCCAAGCATGTCATTTTACCATAAGCTTTGTACACCTAATGAACCACTGGAAGAGTTCTTAATTTTTGGCACATGAACACATTTCCTAGCACAAAGGAGCATGATTGTTATTTCTGAAGGCAGCCCCCACTGTGCAGAACTCCTTGATGTCGTGTTGTTTACACTGAAAACCAGTCCTGGTCAGTAAGTTTCTTAGCAAGGTATGACATTTGAACAAATTAACAGATCGAGACATCAGTGGGACCCATTCACAACCAAAAGGGCTGCAAGGGGAAACACATAGATTTTTTTTTTTAACATTGAGCAAATATTATTTTTCATAATCATGCCTGTTTACAAGATTCTATCCAACTGCCACATAATATACTCAGATGTGTCCAGTAAAAATGTATTTTATTATATTGGCGGTGAACCTGTTGTTTAGAAAAAGGCAGCGAACTAATATGACAGTACAGGAGACTGATTGAAATGAAACAGATGAGATTAATCTAAAAGCTACCCAGTACGTGCTGTTCCTATAAATCCTGCATAATTTTTGTGAATTTAATTTTCCCTAATCCATCCAGCCCACTCCAGTAGTCTTGTCAGATCTTAAATAATGAATCAGTTGGGGTGTCTCTTTGTATAGAAAATAAGGCAAGTTAGGACTCGGAGTTGCAGAACCAAATGTAGTTAGCCCCATTGAGTAACTCATGAGAGTCAGGATTCATTGCATTTAGAAAATACCAGGTAGCAGAACAAATGCTGCGGTTATAAGCCAAATCAAAGGGCGTGTATTTTACTTGCATGGAGTTTAAAATCCTATTTGTTTTGGTGTAACTTTAGAAATAAAGCCCCTTCTCTTTAGAATGGAATACGAATGGTTTCATCTTTTTTATATAAAAATAGCTTAGTGCGACGTTGGTATTTAAAATCCTCTTTGGCCACACTTTGCCCTGTGTCAAGGTCTGACACTTGCTCATGCTAAAAGCCATGGCCTCAGCTCAGTGCTACGGTTGGATCTGCTGCAGGGGTATAAGAGTCTGCCCCCGAGGATCAGATTGCGGGAGCGGGGCTCTAGTTTGCAGAAAGGTACCATGCAACGAGCATATTTTAAAGACAGGACTTCTATATTTGCAGTATTTTCCCCCTCCGCCCTCCCGGTCCCCCTAAAAATGCGGCTGCAATTGTCCAGCCATAAAGTCCACTGTTAGGGGGCATTTCATACTGTTATGTCACTCCCATTTATCCCCTCTTCCTGACGTACAGCTGCAGAAGGGGACAGCCCATAGCAGGATGCTGAGGACCAGGAGAGCAGGGAAAGCCTTCTCTGTATATAATAATAATAATGCAACACCCATTCTAGGAAGAATGATGAGGATTTATGCGTAATAAATATTTATGAGGGCAAGCATAATGAAATGAATGTGTATTATACAGAGAGTCCCTTAGGGCCTGGCTATCAAATGGCTTTTTCCCCCTCTCTTTTTCTTTTTCTGTTATACAGAATTGTCCTGATGTCCCTGGGTTGTTGAGCAAATTGCTTATTGTGTTGCTCACTTACACAATGCATGTTATTAAATGTAAGCAGCTGCTCCCCGTTTGGCATTGTTCACACATACAGAATAGGAGGGCACGGACACTTTTCATTCTGTGAGTGTTTCCTGTAGCCCACACGTCACCACCAGCTTGGAATAACTTTGGCAAGGATGATCTCCCTTGTCCCCCACTCTCCATGGGGTAACGTTCCCAGATGGACTCATTCTCCCAGACGACTGAGCATCGGGGATCTGTCTTGGGTCGAAGAAATGTAGCAAAGCTGGTGAGGAGTTGTCACGCTGGGGAAAGAACGGCTTTGTGGGTAAGGTGCTAGACTCATGCCATGCCTACACACGCACTGCGTCAAACTCAGTAGGTTGACCAAGGCTCAGTGCCATTTGGGGAGGTAGTTTTACTGTGTTGTCTTAACGGGGCACTGACGTCAGCCGGAGACAAATGTGAGCGTAGACACATGCACAAGTAGGTCAATGCGCAGCGACTTAGAGACCGAATTCTGTAGTGCAAACCAGGCCTAGGCCTCCAGAGCCCTGCGTTCACTTCTTGTCTCGGCCACCTGTCTTCTTGGTGACCTTGGGGAGTCACTAAGGACTTGCATACACAGGGATACTTGGGAAAGCTAAGGGCTGGTCTACACGACTGCTTAAGTTGATGTAAGTTACGTCACTCAGGGGTGTGAAACAACCACCCCCCTGAGCAACGTAAGTTACATCGACTTAAAGCGGGTATCTGCACCGTGATATGCCAGCGGGAGTCGCGCTCCTGCCGACACAGCTTCCGCCTCTCATGGAGGTGGAGTAATTACGCTGGTGGGAGAGCGCTCTCCCGTCAGCATGGCGCGTCTTCGCCAGACACACCACCGCGGCGCAGCCGCATTGGTGTAACGTGGTAGCGTAGACTAGCCCTAAGACAAAGTAACAAAAGGTGTGACATTAAACCACATTAAACTCCTATGCGGATGCCCTCATTCAGAAGTAAAGTGTCTTAATCCTCCTTCAAAAGGGCGTAAGATAAAGCAAATGAAAGCCACTTTGTTTCTGGATGAGAGCATTCACACAGGGGTTTGATGACTATACTTCTTTAATTAATTCACTGGCGGTGTCTACACTTCAAACATTGCAGCGGCACCATTTTAGCGTTTCAGTGAAGATGCTACCTACGCCAACAGGAGAGGTTCTGCCATCGGCGTTAGGTACTCCACCTCCCCAGGAGGCAATAGGTTGACAGGAGAATTCTCCTGTCCATAGGCTCTGACTCAGTGAGTGCTCTGGGGCTGGAGCACCCACGTAAAAAAAACAGTGGGTTCCTCCGTCAGTGCCTCCTCCAGCCCCTTAACCCTCAGCACCTCCTGCCCACCGGCGGCCCCATCAATCAGATCCTCCCCCTCCTTCCCAGTGCTTCCCGCCCACCGTGATCAGCTGTTCCACCGTCTGCAGGAGGTGCTGGGGGGGAGGAGGTGGAGTGAGGGCGGGGTGCACTGGGGGTGTGTGGAATGGGGCAGGAAGTGGGTTTGGGGGTGGGGTGGAGTGGGGATGGAGCCTGGGGCAGAGTGGAGGTTGAGCACCCTCCGGCAACTAAAAAAGACGGTGCCTATGCTCCCGTCGACTTAACACCATCCACATCGGGGTGAGGTCAGTTTACCTGTGTTGCTTGGGGATGTGTGAATTTTTCACACCCCTGAGCGATGTAGTAATATCGACCCCATTTCCCAGGGTAGATCATTTCCCAGTGTAGTGTCCATCTAGACAAGCCATAAGTGGCTCTGTGCCTCGGTTCCTCATCTGTGAAATGGGGGTATAGTCGTTTTGCCTTGTCTGTCTTTTTTCTTCAGATTATTAGCGCTTTGGGACTGTTTCCTGCTGTGCATTTGTTCAGTGAATAGCACAACGGGTTCCTGATTTCAGTTAGGGCCTCTATTGCCACTGCTAATAATTGTTCATAGGCTGGAAACAGACTAGAGCTACTAAGCGCAGATCAGTATTAAAGGCTTAGAAATATTTTGGTTCTGACCCATTTCTGGGGTGTTTGGCTCCAGGGCTTGGGTTCCGACCCCTCTCGAATGCAGGCCGTCGCTCTTCGTCCATTTCTTATGTCTTTAGCAGCACAAAATTGGAGACGATGCTTTAAAAGGGACAGAACCCCAAATGCTGCTTTCTAGCTGCCTCGGGGAGAGCCGTGCTGAGCTTGGGAAGTTTACAGAAGCTTTTATGATTCCACCAGGCTTGTGGCGGGATTTCCCTTCTGCTCTTTCCATAGCCAGGCTTTTATGCAAACCAGGAGGCTTGTATGAGATTTATTGCTCTTATACTTGAATTATTGCAGATTTTTTGGAGCGCTGCAATAATGTCTCCCGCATGGGGAACAAAAGGCTGAACTACAAACACCTGCCACTGCTGCTGTTGCTCTGTTATCATCCAGAGTCTCTCTCTGCTCAAAACACCTGAGGCTCTGCAGATACTGAAAGGTTGAACGAAGCTGCCTGCTGAAGAGAACAGAAAGTTCCTGCTGGAAACATCTGAGATGCTCTGCTGTAAGGCTTCTTGCTTCTAAGAAGTGTTGGAGCAGAAATATCAGCACCTGGGAAGGTGGAGCTCCTTTTATTGGCACAGTTGTGTTCCTGAAGTTTGCTGTTAGCTGCTGCTTGTGGGGAGGAGAACATCTGATGCTTGAGAAGCGTAGCAGGAATGGTTCTTCCTTCTGGCTTCCTCTGTCTAGAAATACCATAATAATTTGTTTAAAAAGGAGTAGGACATCCCTGGGAGAGGTTAACTTCTCACCTGGAGTCAGTAAGGGCCAGCTCCTGTTGGTCCCACACTCCAGTGGGTGTTTTGCCTGAATAAATCCTGCAGGAGCTGAGCCCAAGTCAATGTGACTCCTTCTGAGATCACCTCGTCCATGCTCACACCAGAGGGGCCTTGGAGTTATACTTAGCAAATGGCCAGTTGTGGGTGAAGATGCTCCAGGTCAGAAACACCACTGGAATTCTGCTTCCCTACACCCAGGTGGTATTTATTTGTATACCACTAGTGTGTAGTGTCCCAGAACGTGAGGCACTGTGCAGACACAGAGTAGGAGACAGACCCTGCCTCAAATTGTTTACAATTGAATAGATGGGAGGCAAAGGGAGGGAAAAAGAAATGTTATTATTTTATTAAAGCTGGTTGAAAAATGAAGGGTTTTTTTTTTCCCATGGAAAATTTACTTTTAGTTGAAACAACAAACACCAAAATATTATGAAAAGTCAAAATGTTCTGCACAGACTCTTTCTGTGGAAAACTTAGTTGAATCGACAACGTAGCCCTAATTCTGATTTCCATTTTACAAAATGGGAAACTGAGGCACAGAGAGATGAAATGATTCACCTAGGGTCACACAGGAAGCAGAGTCAGGAACCAAACCCATCTTCAGAGTCTTCAACCAAAGCCATCCTTCCAGCTTTGTCCTGGTGCTGGTGACCTCAGTGGGTGGATTTTCCTCCATGATCTTGATGACCAATGTGGATGAGCTGTCTTTAGCCAGGTCTTGCGTAACAATATGGACTCTTCTCTGGTATCACTTAGCTTCACTTTGATGCAGACCATGCCGCTAGGCCTGGCCCTGGCACGCCCGCCTGTAGTTCTGTGGGTTTGGAGTAGAGCCTGAATACGCCAGCTCACGCCTTGCTCCTGGGTGTGGATCATCTGATAGGCGCACAGATTGATGCATCTGCCTGAATTAGCCACAGAATTTGGCCCATAATTCCTCTTAATAGTCCTGAATCATGGCACTCGCTTACACAAGCAAAGTGCCATTAATCTCCCCACGCAGAGCCTATCCCATCTGTACCATTTTAGTTCTTGTTGCTCTTTTGAGGACGGGGGGGGGGGGGGGGGGGTTCAAAAAGAGCCTAATGGAGTTAGACCCTCAATTCCCAGTGGGATTTAGGGATCCAGCTCTCAAGGCTATTTAGAAAATCTGAGCCTAACCAAAACTGTGCTGTCAAACAGCCAAAGGAATGTGGGCTCATTATAATCTGTTGTCCAGCAAGATATACTATAGCTCTAGATACACAACAGAGAATTGGATCAGAACCTTACAGCCCACCTCTAATGCATGCCTGAGAACCACCCTCACTTCTCCAGCCAGAGCTCTGAACGGTTGGCTCAGGCAGTCTGTCAGTAACTAAGTGTCAAGTGCAAAGTTAAAATTGCATAACTAGTAAACATGGGAAACTTGCTTCCCACCTGCAACCTTTCTGTTTTCATAGTTCATTGAACAAGCTAATAAACAGAAAGATCTGGATTAAAGAGGTTTCTTCTTTGGTAAATGAAGGGGTTTTATTTCCACCGTGCTCTGTGCTTTCCACACTGCAGTGATAAAACATCTCTCTGCACTAGCCAACCTATTCCCTATTTCCTAGCCCACACCACTCAGTCTCCTACCCGTTTTGGAGATGAATGCCTTCTGGTTTATAGAGCGACCTCGTTCAGCCCGCTGGAGGGCAAAGGAGTCACTGGGATGTTATCCCTCTCTCGGGCCAGAAATGCACCTGTACGGCTTTGTACTAGCGTGTACTGAAATAACTTTTTGTTATTTGCCAAGCTACTGAGACAGCGGTCTTTTTGCAGCCTCTCTCAGCGCTCCCAGAGCACTTTATAATTTCCACTGCTGAGCAGACTTGGAGAAACAGCCAAATGCGCTCTGCCCCTGTTTTCATCGCCAGTGGCTGAGGATGGTCACACGATACGTTTTATTTAAAAAACAAGGGAAGCTGTAACTCGTGGGCTGCACATCACCAACACTTAAAGAGCTGGAGACAAATGACTAAGAACCCAAACCTGCACCCAGGCAAGTGGAGCTCATAGTTAACCACTGGCCCAGTTTGGATGTGGATTTGCTCCAGGTGGGGGGTGAGTCAAGGCTCCAGTTCAGGCCAGCAGCTCCAATTTTGATGAAACTATAATCCCTAGATTTTTTTTGTTTTTGTTACACCGGGTATATTCAGTGCGTCTCCCATTTGCGTGATCTTTGGGTCCAAATCTAGCCAGGGTTCTGCTGGGGGAATCCTGGCCTGTGGAGCAGCAGAGCTACTCTGACGGCTGCTGGCCCCTGCCCCACACTGCTATGAGTGTGTGTGTGAATGGGGAATGTAAGTGGATCTGTGCTGTCATGGAGCCACCAGCTCTGCACCTCTCCCGGCCCACCCTCAAAACCCTTTTGCATATTAAAGAAAAAGCTGTCCCCATGGAGCCTTATAGCGCCACAAGGTGCAGATCTTCCTGTTCCCACAACTCCAGCCACCCTGTGCGCTTCTTCCGCTGCCTAGCAAGCCTTCCGCTCCCATAGTGAGTGGGTGACTAGGGTTTGACCCTTAAAAAGAGAATAGGGTGAATACACCCACTGGCCGGGGTCCTTGCTCAATTACACCTCTGTCCTTACTGCCCTAAGTTCCCATTCAAGTCAGTGGGCAGTTGCCTAAGGAATAAAATGAAGGCCCTTATCCTGCAATCAGATCCACCTGGGTCAGTTTGGCTGAGGTTCAATCCTCAGTTTGTTTCTAATCTTGAGGTTCTTGTGTGCTAGCCTAATACTGCAATGCTTGGGTTTTTGCAGGGAAATGTTTGTTTCCCCTTAAATATTTATTTATCTATCTCCCTCCCGGTAGCATTTCTTGGACAACTTTTTTAAAAAGATTGACTGTGTTCCCATTTCCCTCTCCAAAAATATTCTAATCTGGGACTGAAATTGACCCGCCCCGCCTCATTAGTGTTTGCAAAACACTTTGAAGAGGAAAAGCGCTAAGAGTGAAATGTTTATAGCCTTTAAATCCTACATATTCTTGGGGGAAGGGAGGATAGATTCTTAGCCTCCCTGAGGCTTTTAGCAACCTGTTGAATGAATAACTAGTCCTTTATTTTTATTTTTGTTAAATAGCACTCTTCTGGGTCACCCAGCCTTGCAAAGCTACTGGCAGGGCGTGCAAGCTACAGTGCCCCCTCCTCTTCTCCACATTCACAAAGAAATACAGAGCCCACCACCAGCCTTTTTATTTTTGTCATGCTCTGGTGCTCGTTTGTTAACCCTGCACCCAGAGCTGGGCTCTTCAGCAAGGAGTGACCAATCTGTTTCTCTCAAAGCTTCCAGCATGCTGCTGCATGGAGAAACAGAAAGGGGTGTGTGTGTGCTGGGTTGTTGGCAGAGGTTCAGGCGTCTCTAGTGGACACCTAAAGTGGGACTTGAGTGTGTGTGTGTGTGTGTATGTGTGCAAGCAAGCAACTCACATAGTCTCTAACATTCACACAAGATGGCGATGGAGTGGAGGGAGACTCAGCTCCCCTCTTAAATGTTCTTCTGCTGGACATTGAAAGAGCCCTGCTTTTCCCCCCCTGGAGATTTTAAGGGTTTACATGGCGCTGGAGGACTTGCTTTGTCTCTGTTTTTTCTCTTTGACCTTCTGTGTCCTGGCTGTGGAAGGTAATCAATGCTGCTGGGTTCTCTTTTGTGTGTTGGGTGAAGGGGGGGATCAGGGTGTGTGTGATGGGGGGGCTGTATTTGGGGGCTAGCCCCTTGCCCTCCTCCTCTGAGCCAGCAACCCAGGGGGCTAGTGCAGAGCTGGGCAAGGCTCCGTCTCCCACTCCACTCCCTTCCTTCCCCGCTTGGCACTAGGAGCATGCACCTCACCCCTGACAATAAAATCACCTCGCTGCCCGGGGGGGAGAATTGCAACTCCCGGGGGGCTGCTGCTGGTGCACGAACCGGCGCGGCGCGGCTGCCGGAGCCCGGCCAGGATCATTAGCCGGGTTGTGATCCGCAGCGAGGATTTATTTGTTCGCGGCTGAGCGAGCCCGGCACCCGCCGGGCCACTGCGGGGACGGCCAGGCAGCCGCCCCCGAGCCTGGTGCCCGGGCGGCCCGGCCCCTGCGCCCGCCAGCGGGGCCAGAGAGCGCGGCGGGGCGGGGGGGGAAAACAACCCGCCGGGCTCGCCAGGCTCGCTGCCCAGTGCCCAGCGGGGCTCGCGGCGGGGCTGGAGCGTGGTGCAGACGCGGGGCCGGGACACACAAACACAGACACACACACACACAATCTGTTGCAAAAAGTTGGCGGGGCCGGGCTGGGATTTGAAGGGCGCCCCCGGCCCGGCAGATCCCGAGTTAATTTCAGTGCACACGGGGGGGGGGTTAATTTACACCCCCCCCCCGGCTTACAGCTGCGCGGGGCGGGCGAGCTCGGAGCGGTGCCCGCAGCCCGGGCTCCGGGAGCGGCCGCTCGGGGCCATGTGCTACCCGGGCGGGGCGGCTCCCTCCGGAGCGGGGGCGCTGCCTCCCGGCGTGTCGGGGCGAAGGCAGAGGGGGAGCCCAGGCGGGATGTCCGGGGGAGGGAGGTTTCTTTAGGGGATGGGCTCCTGGCAGCAGCCCCTGCTCCCCCCTCCCCCGGGAGACCAGACACGGGGGGGGGGGGGGGGGAGAAGAGGCCTTTGCCCCGGGGCGCTGCTGGCCCCCCGGTTTCTCTCCTGGAGCTTGGGGGGTGTTGCCTCCGCCACGTGCCTTTGCTGCCTGTCCCAGCCATTGCAAGGGGAAGAGCAGCAGCTGCACCCTGGGGTGGGAGTTGCCCCCTTGGCTAGCGCTGGGGCCTGGGGAAGGATGTGGGTGGGTGGCAACCTCTCTGTCTATGGGCCTGGGCGGTGGGGGGAAGCCACGTGCCCCAAAGCCAGGGAGAGCAGTCAACCCCCCCCCCAAGTCTGTGCCCACCCCCGTCCTTGCCTACCCTTCGGGCTTGAGCGGGGCTCCCATCCTGAGCGGCTTTCAGGGGTCCAGGGCTACCACTGGGCTCCTATGCACAAGGCGGGCCCTGGCCTCTCCTCTCCAGATTTGGGGGGGTAATTCACAGGGGCCATTCCCCTCCGGCAGGCTCAGCGCTGAGGGGAGTGGGGAAGGGAGGGCATGGGTGGCAGGGAAGGTGAAGGTGGCAGGAGAGGTGTAAGGGTGAGACAGAGGATGAGGGAGGCGATGGAGAGCAGTGGTCAGGCTGCTCTGAGATTAGGTTGTTCCTTGGCTCCATAGCACGAGATCACTTTCTAAGGGCGGAGGAGAACTTGCTGGTTGGATCTTAGCCTGTTGAGAACTCAAATCCGCATTTCTGATGCAGCCACCAGCAGACTCCAAAGGTCTGGGCCTGAAATGCCAGCTCCTGGCTAGCAGGGTCACAGTGGATGCTCCCGTTGGGCTCTGCAAAGCCTTTGTGTTGTGCATGCCAAACATCCAGGTGTAATTTTCAAGCAGGGGAAACTCTGCATAAAGCTTTGTGTAGCTAATGGACACAGCCTCCCTTCTTCAAATGGGAACCTCTTGGTGAGCATGAAATCTTGCTCCGAATATCTTCCAGTCAGGCCCTGGTGCCTCTTTATACCTTTATTAAAAAAAAAAAGCGCTATGACTCTACTTTTCCCTTCACCCATACCAATGCAGTTTTCTTAGTTCTACCATATTAGCAGATATTTAGTTGATCAATCAAGTAATCCAATAATAAACATACCAGTCACTCCCCTGTTTGTGTGGATCTAAATCCTTGACTCTCTGTGTTTAACCGTAGAAGCTTTCACCAAGGTTTGTTCACGTTGTGGACCTTGGGATCCATTTGCTTCTTCCAGTGTGTACACGTGCCCATTTAAGCATTTAACTGTAACTCTGAAAAAGATTAGAAAGTCATGGTTTGATACAACTGCACTATTGCAACATCATGTGCATTAAATGTCCGGTAGACTTAGGTTTTTTTTGATTTAAGATAAACACACAAAACAAAGATTTAAACCAGAAGTGTTATGCCTGTTTCACTGCATATATTTATTCAGTCCTCTGATGGATTCGAGTTCAGCAGAGTATAAGTTTTCATTTATGAAAGTATCTAGCCCTTATATTAAAAAGGGTTATCTTTGCAACTTTGAGTGGATGGATGCAGGGATGTATTAACCCTGAGAGATGTGAACTGCTCCTGTTGTCTAAACTGGGAGTTGACTCTGAATCCTACTGATGCTATTTTAAGGGCCAGATTATCGCATAATATAGGTGCAGAATTGCATGCTCACAGAATTACTGTTGCTGCATGTGTAAATGAACAATGGTACAGGGAAGTGGCCCATTGTCATCTGAGGGGAGCATCTCTTTAGATGGTCCGGAGCATGTGGCCCTTAACTTTTAGCCCCAAATAGTGCTCTTGCTACAAGAGTGTAGTTTTTTGTTTCAAAATTAACTTGTCAGATTTTGGGGGCAGGAACCATGGTTCCTTGTGTGTTTGGCAGGAAAGGTGCAGGCAGCAGGAGAAGTATAAAGGTGAGGCAGAGGATGAGGGAGGTAATGGAGAGCAGTGTTCAGGCTGCTGGAAGCTGGGAATGGGTGACGGGATGGATCACTTGATGATTACCTGTTTTGTTAATTCCCTCTGAAGCACTGGGATTGGCCACTGTCGGAAGACAGGATACTGGGCTAGATGGACCTTTGGTCTGACCAATTTGGCCGTTCTTATGTTGAACAAACAGCAGAGTGGGTGGAGCCTTTGGGTACCACTGCAATACTTACTATAATCAATAATAATGATTTTAAAGGGTTGAAACTTTAGTTTTCAAACAAGATTCAAGAAGAAATCTGGAATTCCTTCTCTAGGATTTGTAATGGTGGCTTGCCCAGTTTTTGAAATCTGTGTAAAGAGAACAGTCAAAATTTGTTTTTTAAGTATTGGCTGTTTGTTGTTGTGCCTGGAAACAAAATTACCTCTGCTGTACTATTGCTACTTGCTGGTTTAGGCCAGTGCAGGAATATACAGCACAATGTGGAGGAAGGTTCAGAAGTGAAGTTGGTGGTTTTGGTGGTGGTGGGGGAGGTGTGTGTGGTCAACAAATGGGCTTTACTGTGAAAACAAAAGTCTTGCATTGCTTTAATCTCAAATTTATTCTCTGAAAGGTTGAAATGCTTTTTAAAAGTTGTGAATTTGACCCCGTGGCCACTTGTTTCAATCCAAAATTCAAGCACTGGAGGTATGAGACACTTACGAAGAAACTGGAATGGGAAAATCCTCCCCCATGGACTTTAATGAAGCTACGCTGAGGATTGGGCCCGGCATTTTGCAAAACCTTCTGCTGTCTAATTTGATACAGTTTTCCCTGAAGAGCCAGGAAGGATTTTTTTGAAAGACTCTTGCTTGGCCCTGCCAAAGGGGTTTGTATTGCTTTCTTCGCATGGGGCTCTCTAAAGGGATACAGCTTGCATTTGGGCAGCGGGAGGGAGAGGACTAGCTTTCCAATTGAATGATCAGATGAAATCCATCTAGATTTATGTTATTGGTGTCGTAAAATCTCCTTTGGGGTTTCTGAACTGTTTTTCTTCCTCTATTACCTAACTTTCGCTCTGTTTTGTTCTTGTCGCATTCTTTCTGGCTCCACAGCCCTGCGGCGTGCTGGATACGCATAGTGCCTTTGCCTAGAACAGTCAGTCATGCTATTGTTCCAGAGGTCACATGTCTTGTCTTTTGCCATGGTAGCCTGTTCATTGCAGGCCATCAACTGCATGCAGATTCATCTGCCCTGATGACTATACTAGTCACCTGATTGCCATCTTTTTTGTGGGGTGGGCGAATGTTGGTTTGCACGGTGAGGTGAGGGGAGCTGTACTTCCTAGAGACTCAGTTTTCCATTGTGTTTGATACATCCTTGTAGCATCTGCAGTGCCCTTGTGACAGGCCATGTACTGATGCACACAATAATCTGATTTTAAACATGGCTCATTTCCAGGTGCAGGTCTTGAGTTTGCTGCAGTCGTACTGTGGCTGTCGTGACAGACCGTCTTTCTGACAGATCAGTAGGTAACCTCCAATCTCAGGTCTCTAAAATAAAAATCTTTCTGGCATAATTTCTCTTTCTTTTCTGTTGCACCAGGGAGTGGGGAAATCGAATGTTTCGGGGTCTCTCCCTGCAGCGCCATACAGAGAGCCTTGCCTCACCATGTTTTTAATTTTTTTATACCTTCTTATTCCACCACAATTAAGATACTCTGAAGCAATAAGAAAAAAAGTTAAACTCTTAAACAAACAAACAATCCTTTCCCCATTTCTCCTATTTTTTGCAGTGAATTTTGATACCAGTTATTGGAAGTTTGGTCTAGTGGGTAGGGCACTGAACTGGGATTCGGGAATCCTGTATTCAGTTCCCAACTCAGCTTCTGCTGAGACCATGGGCCAGTCACTTAGTTTACCCTTGTATCCCAGTTGCCCATCTTAAAAAGAAATGGGGATAGTACCTCCTTTTTTTCCCCAGGGGGTCGTTGGATAGAATCCATTAATGATTGTGTGGCACTTAAATGCTACAGTGATGAAGAACACGGTACCCAGATGCCATGGAGATGGGCACACTAGAAAACCATGGAGATAGACTGCTGGCTTGCCCTGAGTGTGTGTAAAAGTTTGACTGTGACCCCCTGGTACCGTTGTCACTATAGCATTCATGTACAATAGCGGAATCTTTGAGTGGTGTGCCCGTAGGTGACGGTCAGCCATAGGAAGACAGCTGCTCACAGCCACAGGCAAAATGCAGCTGTATTTGCACCAGTGCAAGTACTTAGCATTCTGAGAGGACCCCGCCTGTACTCAACACACTCTTCTAGCATTTGATGGCTGTGATACCATTGAGCCTAGCCATGGTTATATAATTAAGATGGGAATTAATATTTAATCTCATTGTAATTTGTTGTTGGAATCCATCCCAAACTTTTGCATGGGGTTGTGTGTGTGTTATGGAAGTATTATAGTTAGGGGATTTTTGCATGGGTAATTGAAAGAGATTCTTAGTCCTACTGGGGAAGGGTAACCCAAACATTTACAAATCCAGTATGATCATCTTAGTCATTTTGTTATCTGTAGAAAGCAAATGTTTGCTTTACAGGCAGCTGTAATACTAAAGGGAAAATGGTAAATCTTTGTTACAAGTGCTTGCCTAGCATGTATTAGACCAAATTCAACTCTGACGCAACTCTGTCACCTTCAGAAGAGGAACTTGGCCCGGTGTCTATAATTTGTTTTATTTTAATCTTGTTTTATGCTTAAAAAACAACAACCCCAAAGCATTGTTTTATTGTGATACCAGCATTTGCATCAAATGGCCTTCTCGCTAGTGTGCTTTCCATTTCTTGTAGGGAGGACATGGTCTGAACACAGGACTGGAAGCCAGGAATCCCTGAGCTCTGATGTTGATGTTCTTGGGTCCGGGCAGGCCACTCAACCGCCCTACCTCAGTTTTCCCATTTTGTAAAGGGTACTACTGGTATTTATCTATCTGGCAGGGAATGTTGTAAGGTGCTGGGAAAGGGTGACAGAGTTCTCCACACAAAGTAGCTTTATAGCATTTATTCGATTCCCATGCTTCAGTAACCCCAAATACGTTGATTTCTGATTTATTAAGCTACAGCTGGTTTATGTTTTTAAACAATGGTGATGCCCATTGTCATTTAGGCAGTACAGCCTTTCAACCTCTACTTTACTCTTTCAAAAAAGAAGTCCCATTTTCCTCTGATTTGCTTTCCTTCTCCCACCCTCTACCATGATACACTTGAGTAGAAAAGCAGCAAATAGTGGTTTGTGTAGCATGCTTGTCCCATGTGGGCCATTATGGGAGGAGAGCCAGAAAAGTGGCAAGGAATTGTAATGTTAGTTTCAGATGGACAATGAGAATTTGGGCCTCATTCTGGTGGTGGACTGTGGAGATAATTTGCAGGATTGACCGTTTGTCTGGTCCTCTTGGTGGGGTAATTGATTCTTGGTACTCAGCTCCGCAGTGTGGTAATACTGACTTTGCCCTCATCCCTCTATAATATCCAGAGCGATGGTATCTCTGATCAGCTTTATGAGTCGGGCGCATCTGGAAGCTCTCTACAGATCCTAGGGACGCTAAACATCACTCTGTGCACAGCTTCCTGGTGCCGGGGAGGAGACCTCAGCAGCATTTACCATGCTGGGTTGCTGAAACCAAACCCTGTCAAGTTCTGTTGGCTTCTAGAGAGAAACAAAAGCTTAACATTCCGGGGAAGAGCTAATTGGTGTTTACATTCAGCAAGGTAAAAATCTGTTAGAATGGCAGCTACTGAGAAGTGACCTTCCCTGCAGGGCTTGACTTGCTGATTGTGTGTGGGAGGCCTGGTCCCTAGCAGAGGGGGGAATCTTCCACACACCACCGCCTCCTGGATGCTCGTTTTTTCCCTGTACCTCCTGCTCTGTCCTTTGCACATCTCAGAGTCAAGGCCCTTTGCCTGCAGATGGTGGATGGGTGATGTTCCTAATTGACGGATGCTCCTATGAACTTTTTATTTCTGTGTGTGGGCTTCTCTCTGTTTCTGGGCCAGAGCCTGCCCTGCTGTCACATCCGGGCAACCCCCTTGATCCATTATGGATCTGCTTTCTGTCAAAAGTCCAACACTGCTCGAAGAGTGCGAAGGATTGCAGGCCGAGTACCTCATTGCCCATCATAGTGGGTGATTAACATGACCCAGTGCGCATCATGGGGAGGGAGTGATTTACTCCATTGCCCAGCGTATGGCGTGATTTTAACATTAGGTGCATTTAAAAAAAAATAATGAAATCAAGATCTGCATTTTGGGCCCACGTTACCTAGCTCTGCCTCTTTAAATGTAACCTAGGTATTGAAGCTCCTGGTCTGTCTTGGTACTTATTTTTTTTTAAATTCAGTGACACAGATTCATCGTCTGAGGGTTGTTAATATTTAAGAGACGTGTCCCTCCTGCGTCATTGCTGCACGTTTACTAAACGCTTAGGCTTGGGCGTGAGGGGGAGCAAAGTTTGTTCCAGCGTAGAACCTGGCAGGGGTTTGACTCGTGGAATCTGTGGATGCAGCAAAGTCTGCAGGAGGCTACCCCGGGGGACTTCTGCCCCACACTGCCTCCTGCCACTCCCCCAGTCCCTTCCGGCCTTAAACACTATGACCATGGCTCTGATAGAGCTGTGCTCCTGAGGGTTCCCTCGTGAGCTCCCTCACCCAAAAGGGTGGGAGAATTGGAGTACAGTGAAGTACACCTTTACCCTAGCTTCACCCTCTTTATTTTCTGGCCCATCTGAAAAGAGCATTGGATGTGAGGATTGGCAGTGCTCCCCCGCTCCGACCCCCTCTTTCCTACTGAGATCTGCTGTGCTTTTGTTCCTATGGAGTTGCAGTGATTTGGCCTCATTTTAATTTTACAATTCAAGACTTGAGCAGGTTAAAATGGATCACCACCTGGGAAAGATCTCGGAAACTCTTCATGGGTTAAAAGCAGCAATCGCGTTTCAAAAATTCGTTGTCGAATAGATGAGGAAGGAACAGGGCCTGAGAACAGGATACTTCTGCCACCAGGGGTCTCCTGACATTCACTGCCCCTACTGGGAGGATGTGAAGGCGACAAACTGTCTTGTGTTTTACCTTCTGTACTTGGGGATTTGCCTCCTTGCAAATCTTTAAATAAACAATCAATAGACAATTCAGTTAATTGGTGTGACCAGATAGGTCATTACTTGACGCAGTGGATTTCCCATGCTGTCTCCTCTGAATCTGTTAAGTATTTTGGGCCAAATTCTTTGATTGCCTACAAGGGCTTCGGTTATCCATCTGTCATGGGCGTATCAGTTGTGACTCCATAGTTTAAAGCTGCCTTGAGATTTGCACTTAAAATTGGGACTAAAATCCCTATGCATGACACCTTGCTGGCTGGATCACATCTCCAGACTGGGCACAGTGAGTCGCCAGAGGATAATTGAATTTTCCATGACATTTTTAAAAACTAAAATATGTCCTGGCTTTAGCAGAGGAAGCAGTTAAAAGTGCTCTTTTTGGAACTCTCTGCCCTTTTATTTTTTTTCACATTTCTTTGGGTTTGTCAAACCAACCCAGAGTTTCCAACCTGATACACTCCATATTCTGCTAACATCACAGCCACTTCAAAAAACGCAACGCAGAATTGTTCTCCTAATCCAAGTCATCCAGTTGATCTGTGTTAGTTCCATTAGCTACTTTGGTTTCCAGCCACGTGTGCTAGCTCTGCTCCTGGCAAAGCTTTGGGAAAGCATGCTGGGCGTCGGAGGAGAGATGGAGTCTTAGGAGGGAATGGACATGTGGGGGAGCAGGCAGAGTGAAACAGGTGTTGGAGGTGTGAGCAGTTCTGCAGAGGCTTGGAGAGACGGAGGTTTAGCTGGAAGGTTGGGGGTCACTGCAGGAGATGAGGCTTGCGTATAGGTTGTCAGGGGCTGGTTCATGCATGGTCACAGCTGTGTCATGGGGCCTGGGTTTGTGCTGAGGCCCCATTTTGTTTGATTGTCCAGTATTATTCTCTTACAGTGTTTTGTAGAGCATTCTGCAACTGAGGTCGATTGTTCACTCCTGTTGAGACACAGGAAGTTGCGTTGTTTCAGATGCCCATTGGCGTTGCTACCAGTGCAAGGCATGGTGTCACTAGAGAGCAAGCATTTACTAGTAATCAGCAAATACATCGCATAGGCTTATTTACATACTTGCATGGACAGCATGCATTATTGCTTAGTCAGCACCTTTCTGCGATACGTGCATTGAAGATCAATCGGACAAAAGAAATCCAGCATCTGATCAAATACTGACTGCAAATCTCTCGTCCATGTTGACCAAAACAATAGTTACAATCTCCCTTCTCAAGAATGATTTTGTAAACATAATGTAGGCTGTTGTGCGGTGATAGGAAAACACTTTATCAGCGCAACAATGTTCTGCTTGACAAGTTTATCCCTCAGGCCCTCAGGATGATGTAAACAAGGAAATACTTTAACAACAGAAAAAGATAAAAGAGCGCGATGGGCAGAGTCCTTTCAAGAAGTGCTAAAGAGACGGATGCCAAAAGAAACTATTGACTTTGAGAAAGAGATCAATAAAACTATTAAAACTTGAGAGAGCTGCTGGTGAAGACCAAGTGAGTGGGGAAATGCTGAAAGCTCGAGTTGATGAGACCTAGGATGAGGAAAAGCCTCCAGAACAATGGAAAACTGGGATTATAGTCGAAATACCAAAGAAAGATGACATAAGTGACTGCAATACCCGGTGAAGTGGTACATTCCTGTCAGTGATAGGTAGTCTGCTGCGGTAGCATCTTAAGTCGAATAAAGGAAGCAGCTGTGGTGAATCTAAAGGAAGAGCAGGCTGGATTTCAATCACAAGATGATGTGTTAGCCACATTTTCACACTAAGAATAATCATCGAATGGCAAAAGGCACTTAAACTTCATAGATTTCAAGATAGCATTTCACAGCCCCCTTTACAATTCATTCCGGACCATCTTGAAGTGCTATGGCATGCCAGCAAAAGGCCTTCTATCAAGGTGAAGTTTGCCCAGTTAAAGTAAACGCAGGCTTGAGTGAATGGTTCAAACATAGACACTGTGTCAAACAAGGATGCATTCTTTCCCCTCTCCTGTTTGGCATCACTGTGGACGTCACTATGAGAATAAGGGTAGACAGGTACAAAACAGGCATTGCACGGCACGACAACAGTATGCTAGAAGGTCTAGGTTTTGCTGTTGACGTTGCTCTCATAAGTGACCGCTCAACCAGCATACAAGTAAGGACTGAAAGACTGTCCACATTGCAAAAAACATGGGATTAATAAGCAGTTTTGAAAAAGCAAATCTAACTTACACCCCAACTCAGCATTACATTAGAAGGCAAAGGAGTACAAGAAATGAGCTAATGTACGTACCTCGGCAGTAACGTGCAAACCAATGGGGATGTTCAGAAGGAAATAATGGCACAAATTGCAAGGAGCTGCATTCATCAGCTTCAACAAGATTTGGTCATTGAAAAATCTGAAGCGTAAAGACTAAATTACAAATCTTCAACGCCAATGTTATTTGCATTTTAATGTTTGGTGGATTTCCAGCTCTCTCAGCCAAAGGGAAAGATAGATGGCTAAATGCCGTAGAAAAATACTAGCTCTTAAATGGAATGAGCTTATAACAAATGCTGAGATTTGTCAGAGAGTTCAACAACCCCTTATCTCTCAAGTTATCCAGAAAAGAAGATGGAAATATTTGGGACCTGTGTTAAGACTGAAGCCAGACCATCTGCCTTTGCAGGTGAGCCATTGGGCAATTGGAAGAACATGTAAAAGGGGCTGACTGAATGAATTCCTCTGAACACTACTCAGAGTGGGAAAACTTATGGGATTTAACAACAGAGGGGACATACCAAGAGCAGCCCAGGATAGACAGCGATGGTGGAGCCTTCTTCATGCCCTAAGAGAGATCTAACAGCACGGGAAGGATTCAGGTTCAGGTATTAATCATGTAAATTACTGCCATTGACAATGATTGTGATTGAAAAATAAGCGTCTTGAAACTCTGATTTGATTTTTTTCTTGGGGTTGCTAACTAGTTGTTTATTGATTGCAGTTTTTGTCAGAGAACACAAAATATTGATCTAAATTATTTAGCCCCTTTTTTCCTAGATCAGAGTAAATCCAACTTATTTCTTCCTCTCTGTGCTGTACTCCCTCATCTCTAAATAATGCACAATGGACATTTTTGCTGAGGAGAGAGACTTTTGGTCCAGAATGTCAAATGTTGATCCATTAATCAGTGGCCCACAGGAGCACACTTTGTATCTCGTGCCCTTTCAAATGTTACTAGTTGGAAACCAGGTTAGGAATGTTGTCTCCAGTGTTGTCATTGGGTTTTCTGTACATGCGCAAAACAAAGGTAGGTGGAGGTTGCTTCCAGCTGCCAGCACAGAATAGCTTCCAATTTAGTTAGTGTTTGTTGCTGCTGTCAGAATTTTTGCATTAGCAGAGAGAGAGAGTTCAGTGTAGTGTGAAAGGCTTTCAATAACACTTCAGCAGCAGTGTGAGCTGTCAAATTATTTGTTTTACTCTCTGTTCTTCTGTACCAGGCAAGGCACTTTGGTAAAGCTCCTTTCAGCCAGCAGGTGGAGACATTGCCATGGCATAGTTCTGATTTCCCATATGCAGTGACTGAGAGAGACTCTTGGCTGTGTGTGTATTCATTCAGCTCTTCCTTCTAGTTCCCAAATTCTGCACCTTCCCCATACTTAGGAAAGCCAAGAGGCCGCCTTCTAAGCTGTAACAGCAAGGCACGGCTAGCTGCTAACAGTATGTCTACAGTGCACATGAAGATAGGATTGTAGCAAAGAGAGACATCCCCACACCAGCTGCAATCTAACTAGCATGGGGAACAATAGTCGTGTAGGCATGGCAGGCTTCAGCACGGGCTAGCAACCCGAGTGGGTTTATGCTCCATAACATCGTGAGCAGTTTTCTGCACAAGTGCTACCAACAGTGGGAGCTAAAATCCAGACAAAATGTAGGTATCCTTACCAGTGTCCTGACGCTAGAGAAGCCTTTTTACCCTTGTCTGTGCCACAGCATCTAGATGCACCAATGCAGAAAAACACCATAGGGATTGTTGGGTGACACTTAGCACTGGGGAAATCCAGACTATTGCAGATGTTTGGGAGGGAGCCAGAGTCCAGGTACCCACATAGCTTCTACATACAGCTTTCTGCAGCTTTCTCAGTGCAATTTCTAGATTCTCTGGCAACTGCCTGGAACCTCTCCACCCCTGCTGCCCTCTCCCTTCAGGGCAAGTCCCAGGGGATAAGCTCCCTGTTGCAGCTTACCTCTCTCAGTTCCTCCCCATTAACCCTGCAGTCCTTCCTTTATAGGAACCACCCAGCCTGGTTCTGCCCAGCTGGGCCTAATTCTTAATCCAGGTCCCACCGAATGGGCTAATGGGGCTCTCTGGCTCCCGTGAACCCTGCCACTCCCAGGGTAGTGTTTGGTTGTGGTTTAAAAAAAGTACATTGCCCTAGTAGGGAATATTCTCACCAGAAACTTGTTAGACTGGAAATTTCACAGTATTAATTTTTTATGGCGTTTCCTAAGCTGAACTAATTGGGTATTTTGGAGGAGTGGGGGGAAGTGGTTGTGTAAGTGTTTCTTGTAGATTTCATTAAAAAAAATGTGACTTGGATTATCTGAGTGATACATGTACGGGCTGCGTAAGTTGGAAAACGCAAGTGATTATAGGCTGGTGACTAATAAATAATCCTCGGCTAATGTGAGGTGAGCTCAGTTAACGCTAATCCCGCTCAACAGTAGTAAAAGTGGGATAAAGTCAGTGAGACTTTGCAAGGCTTTGCTGGCCTTTACGTGAGAGAGATGGCGTGGGTGGGAAATAGTCCATTTCCTTTTCTTTTTAATAGAAAAGCAACTATTCAAAATGGCCAGAAGTCGTCAAAACTAAATTAAATTTCTCCTGCCATCAAGATGCATGCTGGAGCCAGCAGCAGCCGTTAGTTCTGATTTATGGAAATAGTAACTGTTTGGGTTTTAGGTTCGAATGAGACTTGGTCCCTGTCCAGAGGAGCGTGCAGAGTAAGCTACTGATCTTGCCATCTGATCCACGTGGGTGGACCGTTTACACTTGCATGGTGCCCCATTGACTTCATTTGGTTTATGCATGGATGCAATAGGGTCTCCCTGCCCAGATGTAATTGCAAGATCAGGACCTGGTTCTAGACATGATGCAGTGAGAGCAGCAAAGAGCAAGGAGGGTCAGAGCAGAAAGAGAACCAGGGATTACAAAATAAGGGTATTGTATGTGCCGCATTAGACTCAAATTATGCGGCGAGAACCCCAGAACGGTTAATGATGCGCCATTTAAAGCATCTTGATTGGGCTTCAGCGTGAACAACCCATGGCAAGAGATGGGCCAGTTCCCATTTGTTTTGTGTTTTGAAGGTTTTCTTCACAACTGGAAAGGCTTGAGATGTACATTTTTTTTTTTTTGGTGGGTGTTAATGAAAGCTGAGATTCCAAAGCACAGTTACATGCCAAATTTTAAAAATAAACCAGACAATGACATGGTGGTTTACACAGCCACGTAATCAGAGTTCTGAAACACTCAGATCCCCGATAAAAACATGACACTGATACCTGGTTATGGGCACATCTTGATGACCTTGCAGTTTAATGTCTTGTTCTTCTTCTTGTCTCCTCTCTTTCATGCCTTCATTTCCCCCTCATGGTTTACAGTGGAGCGGTGAGGCTGTTCGGCTGAACCTTAATGATAGTTGCCCTTAATGACATGAACGGAGGAGGGAGTGGGTAGATAAAGCCAGGCTTTGCCCTCACAATCATGCAAGGCAGGTAAGTAGTGTTAGCTCCATTCTGCAGCCAGGGCAGCGGCGGTGTAGCTAGGTTTTGTGACTTGTCCACACCCACACTGTATGAGTGGTTGAGCTGGGTCTAGAGGCCACACTGGGTCTCTAACGCTATGCTAATTTGGCCCTGTAGGCTGCCGCGATGGTCCTCACTCAGGTCTATCCTGGGCACCTATGTTGCAGTGGTGTTGCAGATAATCTGTCAGGTCCTTGTCTCTTCTCCTGGGCTGTGCGCTGTGAGATGTGGGGAGACACGTCTTGCTACCATCCTCAGCAATGAAATATTTAAATACATTTTCCTATTAGTTTTCTTGGCTGCCACATTGAGCTGCATGCTAGCTCATTATTTCTCATTAAGTCCTAGGGTGCACAATTACCTGGGAAATGCAGGGTAGTTAATGGAAACTTGATGCGCCTGACTTCTCGGGCGCTAGGCTTGTCTTTCTCTATGTGCAGTCTGTGACGTTTGACGCTCACACTCCTGGAGTATTTATGGATGCACAAGGAGCTGCTGTCCTTGGCCTTGGCTACCTGCTCCCGCCTACTCATAGATGTTCTGATTGCTAGCGGTGTTGTTTTCTGAGCAGCTCCTGGATAGAACGAGTAGTAGATGCAGATGCTACCTGTCCAGTTATCTCAAGTTCCTAATGGGACCGAAACAGGAGCTATTCTGGGTAGCAGTCCCTGTGTCTGATTTGTCCGATGGTATTCTACACCGTACCCTGGAGAGAATCTGTAGTTACTTCAGAGCCGCATGTCGGCACATGAGGTAAGTGAGAGCAAATGAAGGGAAACATTTTTTTTAAAATGAACTTTATGTAGTTTAAATATAACTGAGCTGATTTTAGTCACGGCAGAAGCTTCCAGCTCTGTCTGAAAAATGATTGTAACTTGTGCCCAGGGATTCAAGTGTAATCAAACCTCTCCGAGTTCTTTGTACTTTTCACTTCTGCAGAGCTTTGCATCTGAGGAAGTAGGAGTCATTATCCCCGTTTTAGAGAGGAGGAAGCTGAGGCCTGGCTAGGTGAAGTGACCTGCCCCGTCACTGACTAATATGTCAGATCATCATAGTTTCTCATACCATAGCTCCTCCCTCACGGGTCACTGCACTTGTCCACTGTGTCCACAAGCCCTGCAAAGGCCGAAGAAGTGAGATTGCTGTTGGACAGAGATTTTGGCCTGTCCCAGCAGAATGGGCTTCCCCTGCATAACTCTTAGCTGCTTTTTTTTTTTCTTTTTCTTTTTCCCCATGTGACCTGCAAAATCCTCATTAGCAACAGCAGTGGCAGCACTTTGAAGATTTTCACTCTGATCATGCGATTTGTGCTGTGTTTGGAAGTGGAAATCCATTGTGGTTTTTGTTCTGTTCAGTGGATTTTTTTCCCCCTCCCTGCGTCTTCTGGGGAGCATGTGATTATGAATACCTGGTTTTTGCACTCCCGGGATGGCTTGTGCTAAACCATTACAAACTGGCCTGTTCTAAACAATTCTGCAAACTCCCAGAAGGCAGAAGAAGCAGAGAAAGAAGTTTATAGTTTGAGAGGGCTACGGGCAGTGCAGGGCAGCATTAGGGGTATACAGGCCCTGCTCTGTTTAGCCGGAGACAGTCTTTGGAGAAAGACGACTGGGAGGGGTGAGGCTTTGGGCTTGGCGAACGCTGAAGTGGAAGGGATGCCGATGCACGAATGGAGAAGGCGGGAAGGAAGGAAAGAGAGAGGGTGGGTGCTACTGTTGCTGGTGAAGCAGGTTTTTCTAATCAACTGGAATTTGGAATAGAATGGAATTGCGAGTATAAAGGATGGTGTTCTCTGCAAAAAAGAATGAGATTTTAACCCTCTTCCTGGCAGTCTCAGCAGAGGGGCAAAGGAGTGTCTGAACCACGGAGATCGAATTATGTGGGATCCCTGCAGCTTAAGCTGAACCCTTGTGGGTCAGGGTGAAGCCCAGTGGCAGGCAGCCTGCAGAGACTTGCTTTGCCATGGCCCATGGTCCTTGCCTCCTTCTAGGAAATATGGCACCTGTCACGAGTTCTAAACCCACCTGGATTATTATCATTTGTTTGATTTTCATTTCCAATGGAGGCTTTTGTAGAAGCACACCCCTCTGCCAGCCCAGTTCCTGGGAGAGGTAGCTGAATTTCCATTGGTTGAAATATTGCTGGCACCTGTGTATTTGTTCAGCTAGGGCTGTGCATGCGGGCTCCCATGTAGCCAAAAAGCTATTGACACTTAATGTCTGGTTCAGAAGCTTCTGTTGTGTTGGCCTTCTAGTACCTGTTCATTTGATTGTGTGATTGTTTTCTCAGAGAACACCAAGTTTCTAATCAGATAGTTAAATACTTCAGTTCTAAGAAGAATGCAGAATTTTGAAATAACGACAATAATTAGCAACACTTGTAGATCATGTATTTCATCCATAGATCTCAACGCATGTTACACAGGTGGGTAAGTATCCCTATCCCTGTTTCGGAGATGAAACATCTTAGACACAGAGAGATCGAGTGATTTATCTAAGGCCAGACAGTGAGCGTGGTGACAAAGCTGGGCATGGAAACCTAGTCTCCTTCCTGGTGTCTTGTCCTCTGTACTTTGCCACAGTGCTTCTTGGCAAAGAAAGAAGAGACACACCCCATAGCCAACATACCTATGCTGACGCCCCTCCACCCACCGTGTAGACAGAGTGCTTCTGTTGGCATAGCTAAGCTAATGTAGTCTGGGGAGGTGGTTTAATGCGCTGGCAGAACTCCTCCTTCTGTCTGCTTACGCTGCACCTCCACTAGGGGGCTCTGCCATCAGAGCTGTATCAGTATAGTTGTACTGGCTGAGTATTTGTAATGTAGACAAGCCTTAAATGTTGTAACTGGTTGCAATACTAAGCAGCGGTTTCAGAGAGAGGTCTGCCATGGTCATTTAAATGTGACTGGCCTGGGGATCCCTGTCCAGCCCTCCCATCCCTTCTGTTCCAGGCAGACAAGAGAGCGTAACCTCTTTTGAAGTTGTGTCTACCATCTTGTTCCCTTTGGCTTGCTCAGCCAACTAGGGCCTCATTCGGCTGGGGGGCGGGGGGAATGAATTGCTTTCATGGTTTGATGTCAATGCAAAATGCAGGCGTTCAAATCTGAGAGACATTCATCTTCTTGTTCATTGCTGGCAGTTCTTATACAACCTCACGAGGCTTCAGTGATTCTAGATTAAACATAAAGCAACTATTTGTGCACTCTGTGGAAAATCCTGCAAGCTCGATCTGTGTTCTTTGTCAGCTATTCTTCAGCTAGATGCAGACGCAGCATAAACTGTTGTTACAAAGTCATGAATGCTGCTCAGCGACTGTAACCTTTTCATAGAATCCTAGAATATCAGGGTTGGAAGGGACCTTAGGAGGTCATCGAGTCCAACCCCCTGCTCAGAGCAGGACCAATCCCCAGACAGATTTTTGCCCTAGGTCCCTAAATGGCTTCCTCCAGGATTGAACTCGCAACCTTGGGTTTAGCAGGCCAGTGCTCAAACCACTGAGCTATCCCTCCCCCCCAGCCTTTGGAAGACCAATCCTTCACATTTTGATATCCTTGTTGTTACAGTCATGTGAACAGATTAATTTAGTCCACAAAATGTTTGTAACAAAGCACTTATGAAAGTCTGCTACTGGTATTGAAGCCATCTGAGGCTGTGAATGTCATGGATCTCAGCCAGGTGTGCTCTGGCTTGGTAAGAACTTTTAAGGAAAATGAAAACTACTGTCTTGTTCTCACACCTTCCATTTTCTACAGTTTCTGAAGTTCAGGCAGTTCGTTTTGGAAGTCGTAATGGTGTCTTTGAGTCAGATCTTTACAGTCTCCTTTGGTTAAATTGTCCGAGCAGCCTCTGACTTTCCAAGCTGGGGGGAAAAAAGGTGATTCTCCCTACCTGCTAGTGATGTCGTGTGGGGAGGTGGGGTTTCAATGGCTCCACTCATAGAGCTGGCTTCAGTCATTTTTGTCTTAGCCTTTCCCCCCCAAAAAGGTAGCTGGGGGACTAAGGTTGCAATAGCTACATGCAATATTTGTGCGTTTGCCTTCTGTCCTTACACATTGGGGAGCAAGGGTATTCAGTTAAAATATTTATTCTTCCATAACTCCAAAAAACCCACCAAAGAGATTCTCTTCAACTTTCATTGACCTGAAGCTAGACATAGAAAGTTTGAGCAAAATGATAAGTGAGTAAGACCCAGTGCTATATTAGAGATCTGCTGCAAAAAGGCATTAATATAGATACAAATGATCTTATATGCCATTTTGGGGTCCTCCTTGTTGAAAGGCTCCATTGAAGAGAAATGGACTGGAATATGGGATTTTATGAATGGCTTATAAAGGAATGGCATATGTCCGCATGCCACTTCCCATCAGTCTTTGTCACCTCTTTCCTTTTCTGCTAGTATTTCTCTGTGAAGCCTCAAATCCTGTTTGAGTTCCATTTGAATTAATGAATGAGGGATACGCTTCATGGTTCGATGGGTTTAGCCTGCCGTAAATTAGGATCTGGATCCAGTTTTCTGTTCTGACATGATTTATACCTCAGGCCATAACTAGTAATGGTTGCAATCACTTTTCCTCCCTGCCCTGTGTTATTAGCTGTAATATTTTAATACAGTTAGGTGGGAAATGTGATAGTATGCAGACCTGGAGTGTATGCCTGCATTATACATGATTATTATGGCATCTGATGCAATGAACATGCTAATTGCTGTGGGTCTTATCTCTGAAGAAGTAGGAGGTACTGAGCAGGGCTAGACTGGAAGTGATTCAGGAGGAACAAATGTGAGATCTTGGAAATATGGAAACTTCAAAAGACTATTGTATGGAGATGTGCCAGGCACTATAGGCACCTGCAATACTGATAGACTTTGGTATCTATAAATGTTATGTGTATCTTTGTGAGCGAGGGATTGTATTCGGGCTCCATGGAGGAGGGTCACAGAGCTTTCTCCAGGAACTAAAATCAGTGGGGGTAATTATAGCAGGTAAACAGCTCCAGAGAAGGACCACCCGCTGGGGAGAATTGCATAGACTTGTTCAGGCCCGGTTCAAGAGACCCAAGAGACAAAGAACAGGCCCTTGGTATAAACGGGAGCCTGAACTGACTCACCAACCTTCATTTGATACTTGTACTGCCATGAAGCTGGAACCAAGAGGGCCAAACCCTGCGGGAAGGGTTGGAACGACTGGGACCTGCTGGTCTCCATGTGGAAGATGAGTGACACTGGTAAGCTAGAGTGTGGCTAGATTGCTTATTTTTTTGGTGGTCTGTTTTCTCTGTGGTGCTTTTGTCCTACTTAAATGTGCTGTGCTTTGTGAAAGCTGGCTGGTCCCGGGTAACCCTGGCGTTGTCCTCGAGAGAGAGCGGGAATGGCAGGTGCTGGCCTACGGTCAGATGTGCCGGGGAAATCACAGTGAGGTGCAGAGAGGCTGCACTCCTAAATCTCTGGTTTGGGGAAACGGAAGTAACTGATTTGCCCAAGGTCCCACAGGGGCAAAGCTGAGCCAGAAATACAACTCAAGCCCCCTAAACCCTGGACGTGCGTTTTAGCTACAAGGCCCTCCTGCCTTTCCTTGGAATGCGATGAGAGGGAATTGCCCACCTGTCCCCGGGAACAAAGCATTTTGTGCTCAGACAGAGGAAATCTCTCGGTATTTCAATATAACAGACGTGGTCAGTCTATTATTAACAGCAGGTATTCCAGCCCGTTCACCTGAGCCAAGAGGCTTCGCATCTTTCTGCACCAATGTCTCTAATTGAGCCAATCCAGTTTAAAAAAATGGAATATTTAAATGATCTGAAGAAAAACGACAAGGGGTGGGGGCGAAGGAATATTGCAACCTGGATAATCAATAAAGGGCAGATGGATGGGGCAGATCCATGCTGATTAAACTGGTTTCATGCATTGTACAAATAGTCTTATTAAAAAACAGCACTACTATCAAGCGTCGCTTCAGTATTGACTCCGAGGGAAATGTGCCTTCCTTTAAATCACCAGCGCCTTTTCCGCGGGTCAGCAGCCAAGTACTGCTCAGGCCTGACCTTGTTTATCTGAATGAATAAGGTCAAAGCCAGAAGAGGCTACAGGGAAGACTTTGTCTGTTAGGGTACCTTTACATAGGAAACAGCTAGGGTGACCAGACGTCCCGATTTTTGCTTGTTTGTCCCGCGTCCCGACCGATGTTCGGTTGGGACACTGGACAAACAAGCAATTTTACCCTCCACTCTGGTGCACAGGCGGAGGCCGGAGGGGCTCTCGCCCCCACCCCTTCCTTCCCCCATTGGATCCCTCCCCAAATCCCTGGCCCCGCCCCCAGCCCCGCCCCCTCACTGCCCCATTGGATCCCTCCCCAAATCCCCGCCCTGGCCCCGCCTCTTCCCCAAGCACGCCGCATTCCTCCTCCCTCCCAGGCTTGCGCTGATCAGCTGTATGGCGGCGCAAGCCTGGAGGGAGGGGGTGGCCCCCAGCACTCACCCTGCGAACTGCTCCAGTCCAGCTTCTCCAGGGAGGCGAGCATGGCCCGGCAGAGATCCTGCAGCAGCTCCTTCCGCCCGAGCCCCCGGTAGAAGGCGAGGGAGGCCTGGGCCTCCTGCGCCACACCCATGGCTCATGGAGCGGCCCGGGCGGGGAGGGCGGCTGGGAACGAGCCAGGCTGCCCCGGGGATCTAGCGCAGCACGTGGGCTTGGCAGCTCCAGGCTGGGGCGTGCTTAGCTGTTGCGGCCATCATAGAGTTGGGTGGAGACAGCGGTGGGGGATGGGGGTGCTCCAGCGGCTTTTTTTTTTTTTTGCTCCACCGCCGGCTTTTTTTTTTTTTCCCCCTCAGCCGGCCCCACCCCCCCGTGTCCCGATATTTCATCTTTGTCATCTGGTCCGCCTAGAAACAGTGCCCCCGGCACCAAAACTCAGAGCCCAGGTCAGGCTCGAGGGGCTTGCGCTGCAGGGCTAAAAGTAGCCGTGTAGACATTTCGGGCTCAGCTGAAGCCCAGGTTCCAAGCCCCTACCCCGGCCCTGGATTTCAAAGCTGACTGGCTACACTACTCTTTTTACCCCTGCAGTGAGATGCCGAGGCAGTGACCCAGACTCTGAGACTTGCTTCCTTGCAGGTTTTTTTGCTATATAGATGGACCTTCATAGGCCAGGTAGCCTGTTGCCTCAGGTCAGTAACAGTCAGCAATCCCGGCATGCTATCCTAGTATATGTTCGCTAATACAGTCTCAAAGTCACCTTCCCAGGGCACCCAATTACCAGTTCGGTTCACAGCCTCCATTCCATAGAGGTATGTCGATCTTGTGACTGTGGCAGGTTGAGTTGGCACAAACACTGAGCAAACAAAGGGGACCCCGGGGTTTGAACGAATCCTCGCATTATTGATGTGCTCTAAAAAATGATCATCTGTTCATAACAACACACCTCTGTGGGTTGTATATCCAGAATACTGATGGTGTAGTCAAATATATGTGTGAAGAAAAATAATTCTTGCACATTCGCAGTAGCTCCAAATCTCATTCCCTTTCAGTGGGCTCTGAATTAGCGGCTGGGAGAATGTAATTTTAGAAAACAAAACTGTTAAGGAATGATCAGTTTAGACACCGGTCAAAAGAAGCAGCAGCAAACATATTCCCCCTTTCCCCTGCCATCTCCTTTTACTTTAACGTGGCCAAATTGATTTATAATCAGTCCATAAAAAAGTGTTTCCCACAAGCTTGTATATAATTTGAGAATATTCTCTTCTAGAGAACAGGGGTTTATGCATGTAATCCCGGTTTATCCAGAGGACAGCACACGTATGTTTTTGACCTGGAGCTAGAGTTTATAATGGTTATAAACCTTTTAACGCTGGGTTTCCTAATGTAAACAATGAGGCACCGTTAAATTATAGCCGTGCAAACACACCACTGTAAGCCCGTCATTATCAAATGCCAACTGCCTTATTATTCCACACCTAGCTGGAATGATTCAGGCTAGCGAGAGATAACATACTGTTCCTGAGAAGGCTTTAGAACTGGCTTAGATTAGAGGCTAATTTTAGTTTCTCAGGCAATGTCTTCCTTTCCTCAGGAGAGAGATAAGGAATGAGCCGTGTGCTGTGTTATCATGTCTTCCTGTCAGAACAACATGGGGAGGGGCACTGTCGGAAGACCAGGCTAGAGTGTCTGTGTATGATCTGGAATACGCCAGCAGTTAACTAGCGGCCTCCTAAACTCTGAAGTTGCACCGTTCAGAGCTGAATCTCAACTGCCCCAGAGTTCGGTGGGGTGAGAGTGTTTTTGGAGCCAGAGGTTTGGTTTGGTTCATTACAGAGAGGTGGGCAGGACAGGCCAGTACTGAAATGTCCCCTACATTTGTGAGGGTTTTGGCTTGGGTCCTTTTCTCTTGTGTGTATTTCTCCCATGTCCATACACACATTGCTTTGGTTTGCATGCATGATGAGGGAATGTGATTGAAGTAAAAAATCCCCATCAAAACACCTTCATCCAAATCTGTGCTCCAGTGCAGGGGGTCACAATTTGGATCTAGGCCTTCCAGACCTGCATATCCACTTCCCTGTTGTGTTTCTTTGAACCAACCCCCTTTCTGGCCAATTGAAGGGGTGGCGTTGATAGGTTCTGGAGTTGCCAGAGCCTGGGCCTCTTTATGGAGGGGGAAGGGTCTCTGATTGGGTGCAGGGACATTGAGGGGGTAGACTGCAAGGGAAGAAGAAAAATAAAATTAACCCATTTTTGAATTTTCCATATGTTTCGTATAGTGCTGAAGGCATGGTCCTGTAGGATTGGATGTCAAGGTTCTGTTCCCAGGGCAAGTCACTTCACCTCTCTGGGCCTCCTGCCCTTAGTTTGTCTTGTCTATTTAGATTGTATTCTCCCGTGCAGGAACTGTCTCTTGCTATTTGTATCTGCAGCCCTTAGCACAATGGGGCCACCATCTCAATCAGGGCTTTGTACAGTAATACTCTGGTGGAGCTAGCCTGTCTCCATGCTACAGAGTGGTCATTTTAGCAGCTGACAAGCTGTGCTCACTTGAGTTGTAGCCTGTACCCCTCTTGGGCCAAGTAGCTCAAGTTAAAAGCACCACGACGCTCAAGTTGCAGGGTTTGTGTGTGGAGAGACTTGAGTTAGGGACAACACTCAAGTTAATTTTGCAGTGAAGACAAGCCCTTAGTTGTATAGTGGAGTTTTTTAAAAATGTCTGTCTTTTCTCCATGATGTCTATATAGATTTGGGTTGAAACTATCTTAACATTCTTGTCCTTATAAAGTACAGCTATTGACCTGAATGTGTTAACAGCCTGGTGGAATTTTTACTTTCAAGAGCTGTGTGTAGTTGTAAGAACTCTTTATATATTACTGCCCAATATTATATGTTGACATATAACAGTGGAGCATCTCTCAGCTGCACTGCGTACCACAGTGGACTTTGTAATTTGCAGAAAAAATATGGTTCCTCCCCACTCCTCAAAGATTTAACAGTAGTGTTGTCTCATATTTCTAAACCTCATTAATTCTATGGAATTACTATACAGATCACTTCCTAATTTATTATCATAAGTGGAAAATAAGCTACATTTGTTGCCCATTATGTCTTGTCTGTTCAGATACTTGTCAATTGAACAATGTCCATTGTTTATGTTGGGTCTTCTCCCAGTCACTGGAGTGCAATTGTGAGGTTGTACATTGTGGGTGTGTTTTCTCACATGCATATAGGCTGGTTATTAGAGACAGATGCTTGTTTTGTCTAGTTGGAAAACCATTTAAACATTGTGGGTTTGAAAATTTGACTCAACATTATCAGAGAAGTGTGTCATCAGGGAGAGACTGGGGGAAAATGGGATGTGAAATGGAGCACAGAGGAGAATTATAAAGAAAAAATAAACAGAGTATAGATAGTATTAATGGGCACGCTTGTTTGCCAGCCTGTTTTGGGGAGGATTTTGCTGATGATTGTGGGAGAGTTTCAATACACAGCACCACAGGAGTGGATGGTAGATAATTTATTTTCTTTCATTATCAACAAGTTTTAGTATTCCAGACTGAGTGTGAGTGCATTGTCTATTTGCTGATCTGTTTACTCCCCCTGGAGGGTGCACATCACTGTGGTATCTAAGCATTATCTGTATTTTAGTTATTTTGCAGTATTTCTTCAAGGGCCCTGGACTGGTTGCTCCAGGTGTTGGTATACATTTTAGGCTTGATATGCCTCCAATACACTTGCTTTATAGTGGATGCTGTGCTGATTTGTACAGTCACTGCTCCACCGAGCCAAATTCTGCCCTCGGTTACATTGTAACAGAGAATGTGGCTCCCGGTTTCTAGCTCATGTCTTTATAAAGTGCTTTGGGAAGCTAGGCGCATGAAAGGTGCTGTATAAAACTACCCTCTGTTCTGTTAAGTACTAAAACAGTCCTGGCAAGACCATGGAGAGCCACAGTGATTACAATACAAGATCCGATTCAAAGGGAACAGTTTCCCTTCGCTTATTGAAAAATATTACTCAGTGGCATGGCTGAAAGCCAGATATATGCTGATAGAGCGATTAGGGCAAGCAAGCAGTGTTCAGGATTGTCCAAAGAAAGATTAACTTTTCAAGTCAGCTTTGACTGATGCAAACTGTCAACCACTGTGTTGCAATAAAGAGTAGAAATAACTAAATATGATACACTGACCCTTAAAGGGGTCACGGAAAGTGCTTTGTGTTGCAAGATTTCATGAAAATGATTTTGAAACGGTCTGCTGCATTTACTTTTTAAAGAGTGAGTTTTGCCAACTGACTAGGTATTGTCAACACCAGATCATTTCATAGATATTAGGGCTGGAACAGATGTATCAGAGAATCTAGTCCAGGGTGGGAGGGATAGCTCAGTGGTTTGAGTATTGGCCTGCTAAACCCAGGGTTCTGAGTTCAATCCTTGAGGGGGCCATTTAGGGATCTGGGACAAAAATCTGTCTGGGGATTGGTCCTGCTTTGAGCAGGGGGTTGGACTAGATGACCTCCTGAGGTCCCTTCCAACCCTGATATTCTATGATTCTATCTTGAAAGGGCCAATGCAGATTGTTCCCTAAACTCTGTTTTATCCATTGTGATTTTAAAAGCCCTGGTGTTGGGGCTTCCATCACTTCACTTTGGGTGACAGTTCCACAGACTATTGGATCTCACTGTCAGGAAGGTTTTTCCTGATGTCACAGAAGCGCTGTATAAGTGAGCTGTCTTCATAGATGCAAATAGTTAATAGATAAATTGCCAGTAGATGGCACTCAAGAATATGTCGCTTGGTACCTGGGTTTTGTAGGATCAATACAACTTGTTGTGCACTCCAGATGGTGTCCTCTTTCATAGAGCTCTTAACATCGAATCTCCAGCGTGATTCTTTTCTTTCTTCACTCGATCCCATCCCTGTGGTCATAGCTTCCTTATTCCTGGCACCCCAAAATAATTATTCATCCCACGCACAGGTGTTCATCAATTCCTCAGTTACTTACAGCAGTGCTCTGTTACTTAAATTCTCCCCGTCACCTCCCCTTTGTTTTGTCCACTTGTCGTATTTTACATTCTAATCTAAAACTGTGAAGTCTTTGGGACAGAGACTGTTGTTTTGACTTTTTACTTCCATGTCCAACGGGGCCTTGATCCCTGATTGGGGCCACTATAATGCAAATACTGCAGGAAAACTTCTGATCTAAAACCTTGTCAAGTTTGGAGGCTCTGACCCATGCCCAAGTTGTGAACTGGGCTCTGTTGGACTGAGCCCAAACTGTGTGTTCAAACATCCCCAAACTTTTTCAGGAACTTTGTTCCCGCAACAAACTTTGCAGTCTCCAGTTCCTGTCTAATTAAACCCATTGTACCACGCACCCGTGAAGCTTGCACCAACGCCTTGGCAGGTAACAAACATGGAGCAGTGAAAACTCCGGCTAACCCATCCGTGCTATGAAGTCATAAGAATCTTGTTAATTTTTAAAAAGCCCTTGATGCCCACTAATCCAAATCAATTTTGATTTCTTTCATAAAGTCGTGCTTCCATTTAGGCTTCAGCTAAGAATTACAGCTAATTTGTTCGATTTTATAACAGTATAATTGAAAAAGTGATTTTAATGTCCTGGCAACCGTATTCCCTTTCTTTGGTTGTTAATGAAAGAATCCATTAAAGTTAAATGATTTGGGCACAGATTCAAGTTGAATTGCCTGAATATTCTAGGAGAGTGTTTCTGACCATCTGCTCTTCCAGCTCCGTCACCAGCGTTTATATTGTAAATGGGAATGAGAAAAGGACTTCGTATGTCTCCTTTGTGCCGTTCAGCATAAAATATCAGTTTGATTTTCAGATCTCATTGTAAATAGTGGAAATACACCAGAGAGCTAAAGCTGTTTTATTCTGTAGCATCCTGTGCTCATAAATATCATTTGACGAGTGCTCCTTCCATGTGCCTTTCAGATTCTCCCTGTGGCTATTTGTATTGATTTACAGTACATCATACAGTGTCGTGTTGTAATGGTTTTTTTTATGGCGACTCAGGCTATGCAACTAGCAGTGTCGTCTGTGAAGGGAAATGAACGTTTGATGGAGAAGTAATTTAAAAAAAAAAAAATCCACTCTGAATGTTTTCATCTAGTTAAAGATGGAATGATTCAGTGTTATGCCCGGTGTGGAAGGGGGAAGCCTCGCGCGTTGCTGAATTTTGCTTTTTTAAATGAAGGCCTTGATAAATCAGAGCTTTCTCCTCATCCTGTCATCTGTGCTTTCCTCACTGACTTCACAGGTAATGGGGAGGCCCTGGCTCCAATGCCAAAACCCAGGGCTATCAAAGGGAAGGGTGAAACCCCATAATTTAATTTCCCACATGGGGCCTGATGTTGTTTAGCATCTCATACCATCTGTGCGCCTAGACAAGGTAGCTGATAAAGCGTCCAGTTCTGCCGCTGCCTCTTGGGCAAACCGGTTGGAATTGATGGAAGTTTTGCCTGAGGAAGGACTGAGGGCCTGGTCCCAAGAGGTGCTGTGCACCTGCAACTTCTATTGATGTTTATGGGTCTGATCCCATGAGTGAGAGCTGCAGGAGTTCACCCCCTAGTGTGTAAGGTTGGTCATTATTTTGAGACTACCAGTGGGGGGACTTGACAGCTGTGAGGCCAATAAAACAAGGTGATGATAAACAGGCAAAACATCCTTTTTAAAAGGAGTGTGTGTATTGTCTCCCCCCTCCCCTACCCAGTATCTTTCATTCCTTCCTCCTCTATCAATCACCCTCCTTTCTTCTGCCCAAAATGGCGGACACGTCCCACTCTGGTGCCCATTGCTGCTGCTCTGAGGGGAGGGCCTTTGGGAACGAGGGGGAGAATTTCCACTGAGGCTCCAGCTTCTTAGATGGTGAAAGTCTGAGGATGGATCCCCCACACGACAGCATGTTTTGCTACTACTGAACTGCCATTATGATTTGCTTCACACATTGTTTGGTGGGCGCATAAAGAACTTCCCCGATAATTTGTATTCAGGTTAGTTTTTATATTGTCCTTTTTGGAGTGAATTTAGTACTGTTGAAAGGTACCGCCCAGGCAGCTTTGGGGATGCACGAACCTTCCAGGGCAGGGGCAATACCGGAAGTGCAAACTTCCTCCCTGGCCCACTAGTGCCCCCTGCCTCTTCCCTCTCTGCCGAGCTGTAGA
This sequence comes from Malaclemys terrapin pileata, assembly GCF_027887155.1. Lineage (NCBI taxonomy): Eukaryota > Metazoa > Chordata > Testudines > Emydidae > Malaclemys > Malaclemys terrapin. Next base: position 6,443,578 of record NC_071514.1, read on the forward strand.
TGTTGTTTTTGGTAACGTAACCTGCCCAAATGGGAAGTGAACTGAAAGCACCGGCTTGGATCATTGGTTGGCAATAGCTTTGATCTTCTGATTTCTATCAACTTCAAGCCTGTGACTTTGAGGGGAAAGGATCTTTATTCCAGCCCAGATCCCTAGCCCCCCATTAAATGTTGGAGTGCATCTATCTATCTATCTATCTATCTATCTATCTAAAGCACAGCTCAGGCAGTGCACCTCCTACTCCCTGTATTGTGATTGTGGACCATTTATAAAGTGGTTAATGTTTATCCATTCAGTTCAGGGTCACTCTGCTCTACTCTGTCAGTAACATGTAAAATACAAATTATTTACCAACAATTTATGTACCAGCCTTGCATGGACATCGCCAACTGTACATCCCGGCTGGGTACATACATAGAGGCTTTTAAAAAATGAATAGATTAGGGCCAGACAGACTCTGCCAGTTTGCTGTGCAGAAGTGTGAATAAAAATCTTTTATGAAATTTGCATTGGGAAAGTATTTTGCTGTGCATGCAGTAGTTACATTTGTAAAGGACGGCAGCATGGCACGGTGCCTAGAGCAGTGGACGAGGAGTCAGGAGACCTGGGTTCTCTTCCCAGTTCTGCCACTGAGCAAGTCACTTTGCTACTCTCTGCCTCAGTTTCCCCATCTCCAAAAAAGGGATAGTGATACTTAACTTCCTTTGTAAAGTGCTTTGAAATGTACAGATGAAGAAGAGCTGAATGTTGTTGTTATTAAGTTTTCTGTTTTAATTTTTGTGGAGTACACACAAACCTCTAGAAAAGGAATTGCAAAATGTACTCTATACTTTAATTATAGAACTGGGAATAATAAGAAATAGCCAGAATGCTGCTTTGCCCTTTTTCTTCTTTTATTTTTATTTAGTAATATTAGTTCCAAGTTAAAGGAGAGCTATCAAATAGCATAAACTTTTGGATCAACCCGTGTTTGTTTTTAATTGCTGTAAAGCATTGAGAGACAAAGGTGCTAAAAATTAGAATTTAAATAGTTTAGGCTCAATATTTAGATGTTTGGCAACTTTGTAACAACACCGTTCATTCAAGCTCCCCTGTTTTGCATCCCAATCCCTTGCAACACTGCAAATGCATGACAGGGCTAGTTTCACTTTTTAAGCCAGTGGTTTTCAACCTTTCCAGACTGCTGTACCCCTTTCAGGAGTCTGATTTGTCTTGTGTACCCCAAGTTTCACCTCACTTAAAAACGATTTGCTTACAAAATCAGACATAAAAATACAATTGCCACAGCACATTATTACTGGAAAATTGTTTACTTTCTCATTTTTACCATATAATTATGAAATCAATTGGAATATAAATATTGTACTTACATTTCAGTGTATAGTATATAGAGCGGTATAAACAAGTCTTTGTCTGTCTGAAATTTGAGTTTGTTCTGACTTCGCTAGTGCTTTTTATGTAGCCTGTTGTAAAACTAGGCAAATATCTAGATGAGTTAATGTACCCCTTGGAAGACCTCTGCGTCCCCCCAGGGGTACATGTACCCCTGGCTGAGAACCACTACTGTAAGCTGAAAGAAATGCAAAAACTAACTGTGTTTGTAAATGTTGTGCATGAAATCGTGACAATCTGGGCCATTAATTTTAACCTGACAGTGGCCCTCTAGGTTTTTGAATCTCAAGTTTCAGTTTGGGCCACAGTTTAGCAGCAAAGTTTTGAACAACTCCACAAACAGAGGAGATACTAGCAACACAGGGAGATGATAATAATGGGGCCATGTCTACACTACAAAGTTTTGTCAACGCCAGTTACGTCGGCCTACAGCTGCCGCAGTTAGTATATTGCTTGTGCACTTGCATACCTGTTCTTCATGTCGGCGCTGGGCACACTCACCAGGAGCGCTTGTGTCGCTGCACAGTGTGATGTACCCATGGTGCATTAACTGTGCAACCCACCGCTATTTAGCGCACTGTTTTTTGGATAGTTTTGGCAATGCACGATGGGGCAGAAATGACTGGCGGAGGGGTGACTGAGAGGAAGGGGTCAACTTTCCACAAAGCAGAGTTCTCCATCCCATAGTATCATCTCTGTCCCATAATTTTCATGTCTGTTTTCAATTTCCCACGAACCAGTGTGGAACTTGTAATTCTCACCATCTCTGACAGAAGCTCATGGTCCTCCAGTATTTGCAGAGCTGCAAAAAGAACCGCGGGGAACATGACCATTTCCTGGTGGTCAGTTTTCTGTGGGACATAGCGAGAACCAATTCACGGTGGTGGTTGGCATTCATGGAGCAGCTGCAGATGGTGGAGTGCTGATCCTGCGTCTGAGAAACGATTACTGACCGGTGGGGTCACATTGTAATGCAGATTTGGGATGACGAGCAGGGGCTGTGGTACTGTCGGATGCACAAGTCTACATTTCTAGATCTGTGTGCTGGGCTCGGCCCAGCCCTCCAACGCTGGGACACCAAAATGAGAGCTTCAGTGACAGTGGAGAAGCGAGTGGTGATCACACTGTGGAAACCTGCTGTGCTGGATTGCTACTGGTCAGTGGGAAGTCATTTTGGAGCCAGTGTCATGCAAGTGTGCAGGACCGTTAAATATCTCCTGCAGTGCAAGACGGTGACTCCAGGCATTGTGCAGGACTTAGTGGATGGCTTTGCAGCAATGGAGTTCCCGAACTGCGGTGGAGCAATAGATGGCATGTGTATCCCTATTCTGGCCCCAGACTGCCTTTCCACAGAGTACGTCGGCAGAAAGGGCTACAGTTCCATGGTTAAGCCAATGCTTGTGGATCTCCAGGGACGCTTCGTTGACATCAGTGTTGGCTGGTTAGGGAAGGTGCAGGACTCTCGCATTTTTAAGACACAGGCCTGTTCAGAAAGCTACAGGCAGGGACCGTCTCTCCTGACATGCGGATTACAGTTGGTAATGTTAAAAGTGATTCTGGGAGACCCAGCCTGCCCCTTACTACCCTGCTCATGAAGCTGTATAACTGACCACCTCGACAGCACTAAGGAAAGATTCAACTATGGGCTCGGCAGGTGCAGAATGACAGCTGAATGTGCTTTGCGTAGACTGAAATGGCGCTGGCGTTGTCTACTCATGAGATTGGATCTCAGTGTGAAAAATATCCCAATGGTTCTAGCTGCCTGCTGAGTGCTGCATAATTGTGAAGCAAAGGGATTGCGGGGAGGGATAGCTCAGTGGTTTTAGTATTGGCCTGCTAAACTCAGGGTTGGGAGTTCAATCCTTGAGGGGCTCATTTAGGGATCTGGGGCAAAATAATCAGTCAGGGCCAGTATTTGGTCCTGCTGTGAAGGCAGGGGACTGGATTTGATGACCTTTCAAGGTCCCTTCCAGTTCTACATTTCTGTCCATTTCAATAAAGGGAGGAAACTTGCCGTGGGCAGAGTTGGAGCGGCTGAGTGTACAAGACCACCGCGTTCACTGCCAGCAGGCATTGGACATGATGTATTGTAAACTAATAAAGATGAATCACTTCCCAACAAAAGAGTTTTATTCTCTTACGAAAACAGTTCCAAAAAATAATAAATGTGAAGACTTAAAAGTAAATACATTGTAGCTTACAAAAAATAGGAACCTTAATACGTAAACAAGAGGATGGGACATTGATGGCTATTTGTAGCTACACATACATGAACCGTAGATCTCACAGGTCAGTGTATGTGAAGCTGTTGCTGTCTCTGCTTTCCCCTGGTGTGGAGTGGTAGGGGTAGATATGTGGGCCCTGAGGCCATGTGGAATGCCCAGGTGTAGGGAGGTGCTATGCTGCAGTTCTCTGCCAACTGTGATGGGAATCGAGCCTGGGATTATTGAATGTGGAGGTCCACAACAGTCTGCAGCGTCTGCATATGCTAACAGAGAAGCCCCATTATGTTAGACTCTGGCCATCTGATTCTTGTCTCTGATCAGTGCACACAGTGCCCTTGTTTGATGGTCTGTTGCCAATAATTACCTTAGATTGCATTAGCATCAGCATTTCTAACATTGCAGCTGCTTTGTATTTTTTCATTAATTGAGTTATGGGGGCCAGTTACAGTAGTCTGAGATGTTATTGTTGCAGTGCTGCTTGTCAAGCTTGGAATTTTAATGTGGGTATACGCTGTAAATACATGAACACAAACCAAAGACAGTTCACCCCATGCACCCCAGACTTCTGAAAGAGGTTATGCAATCTTTTGAGTCTCTCTTCAAGAAAAATATGAAAGCAAACAAAATGCAATGAGCAAGACCTTTGCAAAATGAAACGACATTCCACCTGATTTATTCTCTGTATTGGGAGGGACAATCTCAGCTTCTCCCACTGCAGGCAGGGCATGGGATCGTGTGGTAATTTTTCAGCAGATTTTTGTGACTTAGGTGGCTTTGAAAATGGGCTTAGGCCCCTCAGTCCCTTAAACAAGTTGGAAAATGTAGCTTTATGCAAATCGCAATGGGAACCGTAGTGTGACGCACCAGAAACGTGAGGGGCACACACAGCCAAAGACAAACCGTGCGCTTTGTGTTCAGTCCTAATTTGGGTAAAACTTCCACCGAGGAGGGTCCTGATTAAGAACTGAGTTAAGACCTGTAGATTTTGATCCACAAGTTTTACCTGCTGGTTTAAATGCCTTGCTGAGGGCAGAGAGAAGGAACGTGAGCGACTGACGTTTATGAAGCAGTAGCTCGCTTTCGCATTGTGACAGACATTGATGATTCAACACAATGAATCAATTATTATTGCTATTGATTTGTTTTATCTTTCTGGGTGATTTGTTTTCAAAGGATGTGTTAGAGTAACACACAGTTTCAATGAAATTTAACACTCCATTCCATGTAAAATCTGTTTTTGTATAACTACCCTCTGGCGTGCCACAGTACGTAGATACAGCAGGTATGCAATGAGGGGCAAGCATGAAGCTTGCATGGAAGTGTCTTCCTGTCATCCTTTTTAATCCACTACAGAATAAGTCTACTGCTGCTACCCGCTAATGGGGTTATTCCTTTTGCTCAAGATGTAGAGGTCTCCTCTGTGGTGCTAGAAGTGCTCCAACCCTGCTGATGATCCATGTGGGTGGTTGTCATGTCAATCCGAGATCATAATTATCTAATTTGCATCAGTTCATTTAATTTATATTGGGTTTATACGACCTTCTGACTGCTGGGAGGGTGTGTCCTTCCAGGGATCGGCTCCCCATTCTGTAATGTGTGGAGCATCCTCAATTCCCAGTAACATCAGAAGGCTTTGAGATCACTTAGCATATCACAGGAGTCACTTAGCACCTCACCAGATTGGACCTACGCTGGCTAGAACAGTCAGGTAGGTGTAAAACTAATAACAAAAAGGTAAGGTAGAAAGAGGAAAGATCTGAATCAGCACAAAATTGAGATGTTGAGAACAAAATTAATCAAGGAACCAAAGGATGTGAAGAGGAGAAATTCTTTAATTACCTATACACCAATGCCAGGATCTTAGATAACAAGAGGAATTGGAAATGCTCATTTAGGAGCATAAATTGTTTCTAGCTGGTAATACTGAAACCTGACGGGATGTTTCTCGTCACTGAAATGTTAAAATAAGTGGGTATAAAGAAGGATCGAGTGGGGGAAAAAGGGGAGGGGGAATGACCTTCTGTGTCACAAATCTGTTTTCAAGTCACTGATACCTCAGAAGAAAGTGATCTTGAATGCGTATGGATCCTTATCCTAACCAGTGTCTGCTGTAGATCATCAAATTACACTAAGGAGCAGGATGACCAGCTCCTTATGCACCTATCTCTAATGTGTAGAAAAAAAGCTGCGAGATCACGGGGGACTTCAATTTGAGTTATATATGCAGCAGGGCTCGTGCTGCCATTACAAAAACATGCATATTGTAGACGACAATTTCCTAACTTTAAAAAGTGTTGCAGCCAACGTGTGCGGACCTCGTCTTGACAGATAAAGACAAACTGATCACGGAACTAAAATGAGTGATAATGTGGGTACAAGTGATCATGACTTGATCACATTTCTAGTGTGCAAACAGAATAAAGTCCAGACCTTTATAAAGCCAGTGATGTATATACTTGGTGCTTTAAAAGGACCAGTTTCACAAAGCTGAAAACAATTATAAACCAAATAATCTGGGAGGAAGAATTTAATCAGAAAAATGTGAATGATAATTTCACATTAAGAACTCTTTACTAGATGCCCAAAAAGCGACAATTGAGGAAGAAGGCCATATTGGTTAAAAAAACAACCTTGTTTAGAGGGGTTGTGAAGACAGTTGTACAAAATAATAAAAAAAAAAAATTACATATAACAAATGGAGGAAAGGGGAAGTTGATAGTAATGAATATGAATCAGAAACTAGATATTGTAGAAAATTTGTAAGGGAAGCAAAGAGACATTATAAATATATTAGAACCAAGAAGAATCCGAATAATGGTTTTGGTCGATTGCTAGATGGAAATGGTAGAATTATCAATAATAATGCAGAAAAGGAAGACGTGTTCAATAAATATTTCTATTCTGTATTTGCGGGAAAAAAAGCAGATGATGTAGTCATATCACATGATGATGCTATTCTTTCCATTCCACCAGTATCTCAGGAGGATGTTAAATAGCAGCTACTAAAGTTAGACATTTTTCAATCCACAGGTCTGGATCATTTGCATTTAAGAATTTTAAGAGCTGGCTGAGGCACTTGCTAGACCATTAGTGTTGATTTTCAATAAGTCTTGGAATACCGGGGACGTTCCAGAAGACTAGATGAAAGCTAATGTTGTGCCAATACTTAAAAAGGGTAAACAGGATGACTCAGGTAATTATAGGCCTGTCAATCTGACACTGATGCCAAGCAGAATAACAGAACAGCTGATATGGGGCTTGATTAATAAAAAATTAAAGGAGGGTAATATAATTAAAGCCAGTTGACATGGATTTATGGAAAATAGAGCCTATCAAACTAACTTGAGATTTATCTTTGGTAAGATTATAAATTTGGTTGATAAAGATATTAGTGTTGATGTAATATATTTAGACTTCTGTAAGGCATTTGACTTCATGCCTTATGACATTTTGATTAACAAACAAGAGAAAGATATAAGATTAACATGATACACATTCAATGGATTAAAAGCTGGCTAACTGATAGGTCTCAAACGATAATTGTAAATGGGGAATCATCATCAAATGGATATTTTTTCGAATGAGGTTCCACAGGGATCTGTTCTTGGCCCAACGCTATTTAACATTTTTTATGGAAGTAAACATAAAATCATCATATATGAGACAAATTCAGAGAGTGGTAAATAATGAAGAGGACAGGTCAGCAATCAGGATCGCTTGGTAAGCTGGGTGCCAGCAAACAGTATGTGTTTTAATATGGCTAAATGTAGATGCTTACATCTAGGAACAAAGAATGTAGGTCGTACTTACAGGATGGGGGAATCTATCCTGGGAATCAGTGACTCTGAACAAGATTTGCGAGTTGTAGTGGATAATTGGCTGAACGTGAGCTCCCAGTGTGATGCTGTGGCCAAAAGAGCTAATACAATCTTTAGATGCATAAACAGGAAAATCTCAAGTAGGAATGGAGAGTTTATTTTGCCTGTGTATTTGACACTGGTGCGACCACTGCTGAAATACTATGTCCAGTTCTGACTGTCACAATTCAAGGACGCTGGTAATTTGGAGAGTGCTCAGAGAAGAGCCACGAGAATGATTAAAAGATGAGAAAACCTGCTTTGTAGTGATAGACTCAAAGAACTCAATCTATTTAGCTCAACAAAGAGAAGGTTAAGGGCTGACTTGATCACAGTCTATAAGTATCTACATGGGGAATAAATATTTAACAAGGGCTCTTCACTCCATCGGAGAAAGGTATTACACGATCCAATGGCTGGAAGTTGAAACTAGACCAATTCAGATTGGAAATAAGGTGTAATTGTTTGATGGTGAGGGTAATTAACCATTGGAACAGTTCACCAAGAGTTGTGCTGGATTCTCCATCACAGACGATTTTAAAATCAAGATTGGATGTTTTTCTAAGGCTACGTCTACACTAGAAACTTCAAAACGCTGCCGCGGGAGCGCTCCAGCAGCAGCGCTTTGAAGTGTGAGTGTGGTCACGCTTGAGCGCTGGGAGAGAGCTCGCCCAGCGCTCCTGGTAATCCACCTCCACAAGGGGAATAGCTACAAGCGCTGGGAGCACGGCTCCCAGCACTCGGAGCCTGTCCACACGAGCGCTTTAAAGCGCTCAAACTTGCTGTGCTCAGGGGGGTGATTTTTTTGCCCCCCTGAGCCAGCAAGTTAGAGCGCTATAAAATGTAAGTGTAGCCAAGCCCTCAGAGATGTGCTCTAGGAATTATTTTGGGGAAGTTCTATGTCCCGTGTTATACAGGAGGTCAGACAACAATCCCTTCTGGCCTTGGAGTCTATGAATCTAAAGGAAAGTGATACCTCACCATGACACCAGCCACACCCTTGCTACACCCTAGTCTGAGAGGTGGCTAATCTTGGCAGGAGCGCTTGATTTGAGACTGCTCGAAATAGCAGGAGGGTTGTTAAAATACAGGAAAACCACAAGTTAATCTGTGGTTCCGGAGAAACAGTCTAAACTATATTCATTTCATTGATGCTGTGTGTGTGGATGACATCCCCACACACAGTGATATTCATCTACCAAAGTGACTTTGGCAGCCTTTGGAAACATTTAGATAAAAGCAATGAATAACGTACTGTACCCTAATTCTAGTTTCAAATAGCTCCCAGCTTTTTAGTTATGGCCGGTACACAGTAACATAGCGCAGCAGTTGTTTTTGTTGATGTCTCTGTAATGCAAGTGCTTTCTGGGTTTTAACTCTGTGTGGAAGAAGTAATAGAAAACGTATCAGAAAGATAAGCAAGATAAGGGTAAAAGAGATTTAGTCCAGCATGATTATTTAGTGGGTGATGCCATTAGTGTAGTGGGAATGCCATTAATCAATTTTGATTTATTTAGAATGCACACACAGTCTTAGATGGGCCTGTGCAAATATTAACAGCAGCCACAGAATGGACATACTGGATCAATGTCCCGAAGCCTCCTTAATGCAACTTCCCACCCACATGAATGACAGTTGCAAAGGTCTTTATTGTCACCCGCCTGCTCCTATTTTGCAGTAGCCCAAGCTATGGATTTTGAGAGCCAGTGGAGTGCTGGGGCAGCTTGGACCCCTGCACCATCTACTTACAGGCACAATGCCTACAGTGACGCAGTTGGGAGCATGCGTGAAAGTGGGATCTGCTACCACTCTAGAGGAGCGCAACAGGAGGGATAGCTCAGTGGTTTGAGCTTTGGCCTGCTAAACCCAGGGTTGTGAGTTCAATCCTTGAGGGGGCAATTTGGGGCAAAAATCTGTCTGGGGATTAGCCCTGCTTTGAGCAGGGGGTTGGACTAGATGACCTCCTAAGGTCCCTTCCAACCCTGATATTCTAACTGGGGCACAGAGATACTTGCCCAAGGCCACACAGGAAGTCTGTAGAAGAGCAGGGACTTGACCCTGGGTTTTCCAAGTTCCAGCCTAGCACCCTAACCACTAAGCCATCCTTCCCCTCCCTTAGGGTATGGTATGCCCTGCTCTAACTGCTACGCTATTCTAATTCCTCCTTAGAATGCTGCAAGATTCTAAAATCTCAGTCCATGCGTCTTTCTGAGACCGCCATTTGCAATGTGTGATTGTCCTGAACAAGGGCTGAGGCCAAGGTATTGTGTTTTAATTATCAGCGCTTAAGGTTCCCAAGAAGAAAAAGTGCTTTGTGCTCCTCTGATGGGGACACACTCAAATGTAATTGCTCTTTGAACTCGACAATGGCATTTAAAGATTTAAGCTCGGAGCGCGTGGACGAGCGGCAGCAGAATGTTACACTTCAGTGGGAAAATGCTGCAGTAGTTGGCTCACTGGTCTGGTAGGAAACCCCTTTAGAAGGAATAACTTTCGGTTTGTCTTCAGTGCTATTCACTCCTGATTAAATGAGATTAATTGTGCTGTTGAATCTCCTGGTTCGACATCCAAAATAAATACATAAATTAAGACAGATGACAATTTAGAGGCTTAACTGCAATTTGAATTTGTGCCATATGCTGGAAGACGGAGAAAAAGGGAAAAAAAAGCCCTTTTCTCTTAGTGTGATATCTAGCAGCACACACATGATCAGGGAGCATTTTCCTTGCGCTGTTTAAAAGGCTTTTCTTGCGCTTTGGAAGGTTTTCTTTGGCTTGGATTCTGCAAGGTGCATAAGCCAGTTCCAATGTGCCAGATGTGCATGGAATAGGAAATGCACTGGCCGGTCTCCAGGCAAAGCGGGACCTGCCATACAGTAGCAGCTCTCCAGGAAAATCTCTCCCTGCCAAGAACTAAAAGTGATGTCAGCCTTGGAAGTGTGTCAGATTAGCAAACTTTTGTACTTCGCTTTTTGTGAAGCATTAATCTGCCAAGGCCTGCGCTATAATGAGTCCTCTCTTGCTACATCCTTAAATTTTTTTTTTAAACGAACTATTCAAAGATTTTCACATAAATACTTTGGAAGCTTTCAGCTGATGATAATTTAATTTGATTGGGACAAATCCTATCCTAAAGCTGATTGATCCTCAGTCTTTATTCAATCTTGTTAAAAGAGGTGCTCGGGTACCAGGCCCAGAACATGACAGCATAAAATACTGGTAGTGCCGTCTTGGGGGCATGACTTTAGATTGCTGTATGGTTTATTGTCAGAGCAGGCAGAACTCCTACTCAGGTCAATGCGAGTGAGGACTTTGGCCCATTGTGAATAGTAATTGATTGTTTATTAACCTGAAATGAGCATTTAAATTCTTTGTCCAACAGCACCACTCACGTTTGTCATTGGGGCTTGGACCCAGAATGATCATCACAGACTTCTGCTGCTTGAGCTTAAGGAGTAACTCCATTAGTAGCTGGCAGTAGTAGGCTGCTACCTTCTCTGTGGATCAGCCACTAGATGGGAGACCAGACACACACTGTGCAAGGGTGTTTGAATGCATGTAACTCCTAGCTGTCTTTTCACCACCTTTGACTCATTTCTCAAAGTTTTATTCCACTGCCACACAAATGCAAAAAAAATATGGTAAGGAAACACAAGTAATAGCCCTGATTAGGACTGATACTGCAGGGTCCTCTACCCCCTGGTGGCTCAAGGGTCACAGCCCTTTCTCTCTGCCTCAGGGAACCACAGGGCCTGCCTGCCCTTAACCTGTTGCAGCCCTCTGCTGCTGCTCAGGGAGGGGTTTGCCTCTCCTGGCCCTCCTCCTCATACAGAGCTGGGTCCAGCTGGGAATCAGAGCGAAACATTAACTGCCGTTCAGCTGATTTCCAACACCTGTTTGCTGGCCGCCTCCTGAGGGCTTGCTGCTCTCTGGCTCTGCAGGCCCTTGGGTGGCAGACTGCCCTGATACCATCCCTTCTCTTCTCCGTGTACACCTCGCTTCATAATCCTCCCTGTCTCTCAGGTCCATAACCTGGGCGTCATCTTCAGCTTGGACTTCTCTTGGTCCACACATCCTGCCTATGTGTCAATCTTGCCTATTCGTTCTGTATAGCACCTGTAAGATATGGCCTTTCCTGTCCATCCACCCAACTAAAACTCTCCTCCAAGGCTTTCCTCCAATCACATCTTGATCCCTGCCACATCCTTCTCTCTGGGCCTTGACCAAAGCAATCTTGCCCCACTGAGACCCATTCAGAATGCAGTTCTGATCATCTTACCCCTCTCTTCGAGTCTCTCCACTGGCTCCCCCTTATCTTTTGCATCAAACATAAGCTGCTTGTTTTCACTTTCAAGGCCTTTCATGACCTATCTCCACCTTACCTACCATCTCTCCTTCACTAGCAAAATGTCAACTCCTCTATGCCACCAGCCTCCCTCGCTCGCTTGATACCTTTTCAAACAAGCCCCTTTGTGCTTTCTCCCCTGCTGCTCCTCGCACTTGGGAGAAGTTCCCAGTGCACATCTGCAGACTTAACTCTTTGTCCTCCTTCAAATCCCTCATTACAACGCCCCTCTTCTGTGATGCCTACAAAACACTTGGCAACAGTCAGGACGCTGGTGTGCCGAGACCCATGCTGACTAATATTGTCTCATTGTTCCCTGGAGCTCCCCAATCAGTCTGCCTGTTTTTTTGTTCAATGCTTAGAATGAAAAGTTCTTTGGGACAGGGACCATCTGTCTGTTCTAGGCTTGTGCAGTGCCTAACGCAATGGAGCTCCTAGGCATTACAATAATACAAATACATAGTCTAGCTGTTATTGGAAATGTTTATTAAAAGCACAGCCCTTCTCTCCATTGAACAAAGCCATTTGTCTCCCGTTGAACAGTAACCTTTTGTTTACCCAAGCCGTGTAACAGAGATCAAGGACATATTTGCTTCTGATATCTGAAATGTTACCACGTTGGTATGTCCCTGGGTAGGTCTTTCCTCCTCTCTATTTTAAAAGGCAAATTTCCAGGGGGGCGTGGGAAGACGTGAGGCGTTACATGCAAAATGTGAGGAGCTAGGAGTTACATGCAACACGTGAGGAAACAAGTTCTAGTACCAGACACAAAGTGCAAGCTCCTAGCAGACGCGTGGCCGACTGTTACGGTGTATCCTGCATGTGAAAACCGCACTCTCTGAGCCTCGCTTCTGACCCATCAGTTGCCTGTCAGGAAGCTGTCAAATTTGGCTGGATTGCTAGCTCGCACCAGATGGAATTATTTATAGTTTTGTAATCCGCGAAAGCAAGGGAATCAGTTTTACCCTCTACTCAAGTTTAAGCCTCGAGCCGCTCAGCTCCAGTTGAGCGTGTGTGGGTCTAATGGTATTCTCGGTTGTATGTCATCACATACACACATGAAAGGTGTAAAGCATCCAGTTGCTGCGAGTTCATGATTCATACTCTTTCTACTCTCATTATTGATGTGTATACCTGTAGTGTTGGGATCAGGGCCCATTATGCCAGGCTGTGTACTAACATGTAGGGAAAAGTAAAGTCTCTGCCCCATTAATCCGAAAGGGGCTGATTTAATTCCATTTAAGTCACTGGGCATCTTTCCACTGACTTCAGTGGGCTTTGGATCAGGCCCAAAATTCAAGAGGTGATTGAAATGAACAAGCAGTTGGAATGAGGAGGAGGGGTACAAGAAAATGAGTGTGTTTCTGCTTAGATTAATGTTGTGCATGAAGCAGATCACCGCCTGCCGAGCCGTTATCAGTGCAATAGATAGATTAATATAATAATGCCCTGCAGAGCCTGTTTCAAATAAGCTAGTTTTGATCAAAATCTAACACTTTAACACAAGACACCAGGGCCTGCTTCCAGTCTCAAATGCACACTGTGTATTTCCGCATGTCTCAAGCAAATCCCTCCACACACCTGCTGTAGGCACAGTGTCCATCCAATCTAGAAAGTTCTGAAGCAATCACAATCTGGTTCTGAATAGAACAGTGACCTATTTGCGCGTGTGGAATTTAAATATCAACTCACCTCAGCAGTTACGTATGTCTAAATCTGAGCTAATAAATGTTTTTACCCAAACCTTCTTGTTTTGTTCTCGAGAAGTTATCAAGATGTTCTTAATTACCCTGAGGCAGTCTGTGGATAGTGGGTAGACAGGTGGGAGTACCCTCTGGTCTAAAAAGCTGTTCTGTATGTACCACTTCATGTTGCTCTCTCAGAAATTCCCAGTGCTGGATTTAGAAATCCAGGCAAGTAGAATATTTTATGTCATGCCGCATGTTTGCATTCGAAATTACCGTGACAGCTAAAAGGAAGCAATACTAGCAGGTCCTAAATTCAGAAGTAAATGTAATTCATAAGTGCAGTCTCTGTGGTTAAAACGTTTGTCAACTGACATCTGAAGGGACCTCCTGACTATAGGATCAGGAGTCCACTTAATTAGAAACGGTCCTGGAATAACCATAGTTTCTATATTATATTGGCCAAGTACATTCTATTAGCTGGTAAATTCTTTTCAGTTTGGATTCATTATCAAATTAACTCCAACAGGTAGGTGGGGTGTGTGTGTGTGTGTGTGTCTTAAACAGAGCCATATCTCTTTCTATTGGTGCATAACAATGAATGGAAATTGAAAATAGTCTGCAGCATTTAAGAATCCTGATTATATTTGTTTTTCCTCTATTCTGATCCTTTACCCTGAAAGTACTATACATAGTATGGTGTTTTGAACCAGCCCTTCTGCTACATTTCCAGAGGCTGTAAGATATTTCTCTCTGTCCATTAATGTTTGTACAGTTCTTTGAATATCTAGAACCAAATTATGATTATTTTTATTGTGGTAGTGCCTATCACCCAGTTAGGGACCCCAACGGGGTCCCATTGTGCCTAACACTGTGCAAACGAACACAAAGTCCCTGCCCCACAGAACTCTCAACCCAGGATTTTGATAATATGCAACAGCAGACGGGAGGATGAGGTGACAGTAGAGAGCTGTAGTTGCACACTTACCTTATCACAGGCGTCCTGCGGAAATCAGTGGAGCTGCATGTACTCACGCCAGGTCTGAATTTGGTTTGTCCAGTGCTATGTTTAGTGCTAAGTGGTGGGACGTTGTCACCTGTGTCTGAGCAGACGTTTCTTCCCTTTCCTAATTAAGACTCATCGTGGTCATACACTAGATGGGCTATTAATGACCCAGGCTGTTATAATGGCTGCACACAAAGGTACCAGCTTGGTGTGTATACGTTTTTAGCGAGCACTGAATGGGCCTTTTCTGTTCCCAATTTTCCTGTGCCGTTGTGGTTCTTTGGAAAGTGATTAGGCTCAAAGATGAAAAGATGCCTTGTAAAGAGGTGTGGAGATCCAGTGGCACTAGCCTGTGAACCAAATTCAATTTCCTGTTTGCCACAGGCTCCGTGGGTGACCTTGGGCAAGTCACTTAGTCTCTCTGTGCCCCAGGTCTCCATCTATACATCTATTATCCTTGGGGATGATAGCGCTGCCCTGCCTCCCAGGGGTGTTGGATAAATACATTAAAGATTCTGAGGTGCTTTGGGACTATGCTATTGGGAGTCAGCCAAGTACCAAAAACAGACAGAAGAGAATTTCTGTACTAGTCGCTGTACCATGCTGTGAGTAGCGAGACCATATTACAACGTCCGTAGTAATCGTCAATGTATGCAGGACGTTTGGTGGCGTTTTCAAAGCTTAGCGAAGGGAGCCAGGCACCCAGATCCCACTGAAATTCAATGGGAGTTGGGCACTGAACTAGGCTGCTTTTTATCTGATGCTTCCTCCCCCCATCCCCAAAGTCTTTTGCTGCTGTTAACTAATTAATTCTCACTACATTCCTGTTGTGACGGGTGGGATCACAGAAACCCCCTTGGGAGCTGCCACCTGATGTGCAAAGACTTCCTCTGCTCCTGTTTTCCCTGCCACCTCAGGACTCCGGCACCCTGTCTTGCTGAGCCAGACACTCCCGTCTGCTCCAACACAGACCCAGGGTCTGAATCACTTGCCCCAAAGCTACAAGTTTACCTAAAAACAGCTCCCAGAAGTGTGCTTGTCTTTAGCACTCAGATGCCCAACTCCCAATGGGGTCTAAATCCGGATAAATCCGTTTTACCCTGCATAAAGCTTATGCAGGGCAAACTCATAAATTGTTCGCCCTCTATAACACTGATAGAGAGATATGCACAATTGTTTGCTCCCCCAGGTATTAATACATACTCTGAGTAAATTACTAAATGAAAAATGATTTTATTAAATACAGAAAATAGGATTTAAGTGGTTCCAAGTTGTAACAGACAGAACAAAGTAAGTCACCAAGTAAAATAAAATAAAATGCGCAAATCTATGCCTAATCAAACTGAATACAGATAATCTCACCCTCAGAGATGCTTCAGCAAGTTTTTTCTCAGACTGGACACCTTCCAGGCCTGGGCACAATTCTTTCCCCAGGGCACGTCGGTCGGGACGCGGGACAAACAAGGAAATATCAGGACAGTCCCGATAAAATCGGGACGTCTGGTCACCCTAATCATAGATCAGTCTTTATGTAGCTTTATGTAGGAGTAAATAGGCTGTTAAGATGCTTAGGATTTCTAAGGAAGTGCAAAGATATCAGATCCGTACCATAAGAAGTAGCAATGTATTTTGGAATAACTGATAGTAGTAGCAGCTCTGGACTTGCATGCCTCAGTTATTTCGTTTTGAGGGCTCCCCTCTCGCACGTTATATAAATACAAGGTGACTAAGGTTCATGTGACATTCTACAAGAACAACTGTCATTGGCTGAGAGCCCTTTGAAGGGTCTCAGAAAGCCCAATGTTGTCCCGGCCGGAGAAGAATCATAGACTCATAGACTTTAAGGTCAGAAGGGACCATTATGATCATCTGGTCTGACCCCCTGCATGCTGCAGGCCATAAAACCGTCCCTACCCCTTCCCTGGACTCTGCTGTTGAAGTCCCCAATCCTGTTTTTAGTGACTTCAATTGGCAGAGACCCTCAGATTTGTGTTCTTGCAAGTAATTCATCACTCCGGATGTGTCTTCTGTCCTTCGTCTGACTGATGAGTTCTCCTCTGCCTTGCATGCTTTGGTAACCAGCTTTCTGCATTGATTATGTCACTTTCCTATTGTGCTCTTTTTGGTAACCTGCTCAGGGCGTATTTTTCTCTTTGCCTAAAATACCTTTCCTTTTGCAGTGTTATTTATACCAATGTGTGAGGCTCGGCCTCTCTCCTATGCCAAGCGCCTCTTAGGACACTAGTTATACCTCCCTGAGTTTCCTGCAGCCCAGACCGAAGCATAATTTAGAGCAGCCTAGGGAGTGCTCTATTTTACACCAGCTAGCTCTAGTCCCTAAAGGACTGGATACCAGTTGAGAATTGGTGGAGTTCAGGAGCCCTGCTCCCAGCCTCTGCTTTGCCCCCGTACTCAAGGATGTGGGGGAACAAGTGGCACAGGTGCCAGTTATACCAGTATACACCAGCTGAGAACTCCCTGTGCAGGATGAATTCCCAGCTGGGCACTTACTGCCAGTCTGCAACCACTCTGCCCCACCGGAGCAGCACAGAGGGGCCCAAAGGGAGGGAGAGAATCACAAGTGCTGTGATTTGGACCATTCCGTCATGAGTTAAGATCCTGTCTTCTACAGAGCAAACTTGTGAGTGATAGGAGGGGCAGGGGGACATTTTTTAGAGTTTGGTCTGAATTGAAGCTTTACCTGGATTCAACGCTTCGAACCTTGGGCCAGGTCAGATCAGCGCTTTATGGCTTGTGCCCACCTAATTCCAGCTTTGTCACACCTTGTCCAGGGTATGTGTTGGCATCACAACAGAAATTTCCGCATGGGAAGAACTGGAAACCCTGTGAGCACCCAGAGGGGGCGATGCGTTTGTGCGCTGCGTGTAGCAGAATACAATGCCTGCATGTAGGCTGCCACGCTGGGTAATTTCACATGGTCTCTGCAAGTCCATGTGAAATGTGTAGTCGGCCAGCAGCTGTGTGTTCTGTCGGGGTTTGAACACTGGAGGGGAGCAGTGAACAGTGCACGGGCTGTCGCATTGCTTTCTCCCTCTGTGGGTTGCTGCGGTGTGCATAGCATATCCATGCTGATGCTGCAGGTTGGGGGACATCTTTGTCTCCTGAGCTGCTGGGGCTAATGGAGGGGTGCCCAACCTACGGCCCGCGGGCTATCCGTGGCCCACCAGAGCATTTCATAAGGCCCGTGGCCTGCTTCAGCACAATATACTAACGGCCGAGTCATTAGCATTTTGTCATCATGTTTACATCATTTTAGTTTACACAAGGAAGTATCAGAAAATACTGTACATAGGAACAACCTATCTAAATACACGTGAAACAAGCTGAACTTAAAATATAAATCAATACAGGTGACTTGAAATTTTATTAAAATATATGTAGACTCTGGCCCACACAAGGTTGTGCGTAGGTTTATGTGGCCCTCCCTCCTCCAACGTTTAAAAAGTCAGCAACAAAAATACCTGCTTACATAAGGTGCTTTTATAGCCCCCCCCACCCTAATATCTGAGCACCTGGCAATTGTTCATGTGTTTAGCCTAAGGATACCTGTGGGAAGTTGGTAATTGTCATCTAGATAGGTATTGTTATCCCCACTGTACATATGGGGAACTGAGGCATAGAGAGACTTAGGCCTCGTCTACACTACACTACACGTTCAGGGGGGTGGGTGAAAAAGAACATAAGAATGGCCATACTGGGTCAGACCAAAGGTCCATTTAGCTCAGTATCCTGTCTTCCGATAGTGGCCAATGCCAGGTGCCCCAGAGGGAATGAACAGAACAGGTAATTATCAAGTGATCCATCCCCAGTTGCTCATTCCCAGCTTCTGGCAAACAGAGGCTAGGGACATCATTCCTGCCCATCCTGGCTAATAGCGATTGATGGACCTATCCTCCATGAACTTATCTAGTTCTTTTTTGAACCCTGTTATGGCCTTGGCCTTCACAACATCCTCTGGCAAGGAGTTCCGCAGGTTGACTGTGCATTGTGTGAAGAAATACTTCCTTTTATTTGTTTTAAACCTGCTGCCGATTCTTTTCATTTGGTGAGACCCATAACATGCCCTTAAAACCATAAAAGCCAAACCCTTGGGCGACATAGTTACACCAATTTAACCCCCCCTGTGTAGACAGTGCTATGTCTGCAGGAGAGCTTCTCCTGTCAACACAGCTATTCCTTCTCAGGTAGTTAACTATGCTGATGAGAGAGCTCTCTCCCATTGGCTTAGAGCATCTTTGTTAAAGTGCTACAGCCGATGCAGGGTTTTAAGTGTAGACTTGCCTTAAGTGACTTACCCAAGGTAATACAAGGTGGGTGAGGTAATATCTTTTATTGGGCCAACTTCTGTTGGTGAGAGAGACAAGCTTTCGAGCCACACAGAGCTGTCCTTCAGCTCTGGGAAAAGAGCTCCCAGCATCACAGCAAAGTGCAAGATGGAACAGCTTGTTTAGCATAAGTAGTTAGCACATATTGGAAAGGACCATTCAAGGGAGAGTGGCCTGTTAACACCCGTGTAGTCGTAGGGCATGAAGAGGGGGTTGGTGGGTTACAGTCGGTCCAATAACCGATATTACCTCAGCCACCTTGTCTCTCTAATATCCTGGGACCGACATGGCTACAACTACAGTGCATACACAGTCATACAGACTGTTTGTGGTAGAACAGGCCGTTAACACCGTCTCTTCCAAGTCCTAGGTTAGCACTGTAACTACTAGATCATCCTTCCTCTACTCAGTCAGCTATGACCTCTATTAGTGTCACTGCTTGTGAGGGACAAAATTAGTAATGAAAAATGGAAAAGTAGCATCAATCATAGCCACCAAAGGGCCCAGTCCTGTGAGATACTTGTGCGCTTCCGGTAGGGTGGGCAGCACTTGGTTGAACTTTGGCCCAAAAGAAGCTACAAGAGAAACAGTTCATCCCATTCTGATCCACTGACGCATATTTATTCGGATAACAAATGATTTACCCTCGTCAAGAGCCCCACCCTTGGATTTGTGTTGCGGTGCAAATCATTGCATCGCGTGTTTTGATTCTGTTTTACCCTGCTGATAACTCTGATACTATCCTGAGCACAGACGGTGGTGACTGTGTTCAAAGTCTTCAGTGCTCCACACACCACAGTGATGGCAGGCAGGGTGTATTACATGGGAAGGATAATAAGACAGCTCTGCCCCGAAGGAGAGCAGCACTGTGAAAACACCTGGTGTGGTGGTTTGTTTGATGCAAGGCATAAGGTACACTGAGGCATGGGCAGGGCTCTACTCCAGGTGTGAAGAACTAAAGAGGTCATGGGGTGGGGGGAATTTATATTTCAGGTTGGATGAAAATTAGTTTCTTTATCATCAGAACCTTTTAACCTGCTGTTAATTTTCTTCTTGGCTACAAAAGGCCATTGTTTGGATGAAGGGGAGGGGAAGGCACCATTATAATCTGTAGGAGAGTGCATGGAGGAGAACACGTATGTCTGTGACTCTGAGCTGAGACCGCGGATCAGCGGGCCTCTGTGAGCACAAATGCTTATCCCTGAGCTCGCTACAGACTAACACGGCTGCTACTCTGAAATCTGCAAGCTGACAGGTTTTCTGCACAGCAGGGGGTCACTAAATTAACTGTGCACTTGGGCCGTGCAAATTCCTTCTTTTCAGTGGCACCTGGAGCTTCCGATGCCTAGAAACAATTCCATTCCCCTGCATGTGTAATTTTGCGTGTCATTGCCCCTAATTGCATGCTTAAAGTGCGCGCTTTTAAAATGCAGCCCTTTTATCAGCAGTAGGTAGTAGAAGGTTTAATAGGGTGTTTGAATTCCTATAAAATTAATCTGTAGCTTTCTGTGATAGGGGATGGGCAGGGAGCCATGTGGTTCATATCCAGTGTTGATAAACTCGTTATAGAGGCAGGAAACATTTTCGATTGGAGCAGTGACAAAATAATTTGGAGGGGAGCCATAAAAAGAGGGGATGTGATGCTTCTAGCACAGTGGAGATTGAAATTGCTGGTGTGTGGAAGCCGCGCTGCCAGCTAACATTGACTTAGTGTCTCTGGAGACCTGTAATAGCAAATGCATTTTATTAATGACAATATTCTTTAGGAAATGCTGAGGCATTGTTGCTAGAGGTGGAACTCTCTTGCAAGTGGGATTGTGTGTGTTGGTTTGGAAACCTTCCAGACCAAGACCTGTTCAATTGAACTTTCTCACTGCTGGTAACGGATCGAAGATCTCATTGTGGCAAGCAGGCTGCCCTAAGACATGATGCTGTCTTCTCAGTGGCCAGTAGTTTGTAGCTGTAACATCCTTCCTTTTGACTGAGAGTGGAGATACAGCACGTTAGGAACCACTTGCCTGGATCGTCATGGGATTAGAGTGCTAAGCCAGTGGGATGGCCATTTTGGCCATTTTTCTGTTGCTTGTTCTGTTTTTTACCTTATGATAAACCATAAGCCTTGTATTATCAGCTATCCAACACCTGCTTTAATGGGTATTCCCTGTGTTTCATCTTTTTCCTCCCCTCTTGGCCTTTGCTGTGTTTTGTCTTGTGATTCGTCGCTAATCAGCCCTTGTTCATGATCTTGTTACTGTTAGATCTCTCTGGGTGAATTTTTTGTAACGCAGATTTGGTTGTCAGCCGAAGGCTGCACTACTCATGTCTAGCTATCTAGGTCTGATTCTGCTCCCGTCCATGTTGGTTGGGGTTTGGGTCTTTTGTAGTGCTTTGCTCTTTGATTTTTACCAGTCATCCCACAGTGATGGAGTTCTGAATGCAAACGTAAGATGTTAGAAATTGTGACAAGCCTGAATCAGATCCCCAGGTCTGACTCCTGTTTCTGAATGTTGTGGCAATTTACATTTGGATCCAAATCTGGATCCGAACTTCCTGTCTTGTGCTTACTTCTACAGGGAGCTCTGAACACCCTTGAAGTTAGGTCTTGGCTTATGACTACCTACTCCTGGGAGAATTCTGTGCCAAAAAATTAAAAGTTCTGCGCCAACACAGTAAAAATTCTGCACATAATATTTTAAAATTTTGCAAAATTCTGGAAATTTTATTTGTCAAAATAACACTACATAATCACACCAGTTTCAATTAGTTTGGTAATTTATTTCAAAATACCTCTCTGTAAATATGTCTGTTACAATACAGACTCACGCAAAAATTTCCCCAGGAGTAGAGAGTTAAAGAAACCCCTGTGACAACCCAGTTCCAGTTTCTTTGCCCCCTGTTCCCCTCCAAAAGCCCAGCTTGGGAGGCCAGACACTCACAACCCCTCCCCATGAGTCCAGCCGTGGGCCCCCCAGCCAATACATCTGAACCCCCCCCCCGAGCCCAGTCGTGGGGGTCCCCCTAGCCCAGATACCCACACCGCTTCCCCTCCAGAGTCCAGCTGTGCCCCCCCCAGCCCAGACACTCGTCCCCCTACCACCAGGGATCCAGAAGGAGAAACAGCCAGTTGCTGGGTTCCAGGCTTGTGTGGAGTTTCCTGCACACTGCCCTCTCCTTCCCTCAGGGCCTGTGGGGAACTGTAGCTGCTAGGAAATTTCTACTCCCCCCCCCCCGCCCCTCCCCCCGGCAGTGTCTTCTGTGCGCGAGCTGGGCTCTGCTGGGTCTAGCAACCCCTAGTGGCAGCCATCAGCACTGCAGCCCATTTCTGGGGGAGGGGCAAAGGAAATTATGTGCAAAAACATTAATTTCTGCAAAATTCTGCATTGTGCAATGATGCAGAATTCCCACAGGAGTAGACTACCGGAAAATGGCCTCTCTCCCCATGTGCATCCGGGTTAAACAGGGTGGTTGGGTATTCTCAGCAAAAGCCTCCCTTCTTTATGGAAAAGTTCTACAGAACTTAGTAAGGGTGAAATCAGTAGGACACTATAAAATTACACTACAAAATTACAGGATCTAAGAACACAAACGAATTTCGATAGGCTTTTAGCCATCGTATAGAATGCTATTGCGGGGAGATAATTCTCTATTACATCTTAGAAGGTAGTTAAAGCCCATGGGAAAGCTCTTATTTTCTTTAATTTTGTAGGACTTTTCCTGTGTGTTTACACATCCTATGCTGAAGTTGCATATCTTACATCGACCCCTCTCCTCCCCGCCCCCCCAGTGTAGACCAGCCTTACGAGGCTGTCTGCAGAGCTGGCACTGTAGCCCAGAGGAGACACTGCAGGTCATTCCTGTAGCCCAGTGTAATGGGTGACCTCTCAGCTGTGCGGGAGAGATGTGCGAAGGGGGCTGCCACTTGTGAGTGGCACTTCAGATGCCAGACCCCTGGCAGGGCTGAAGTTTGCGTGTTTATGTCCGATCACGTTAACCGCGAAGTGCCGTGACATCTGTTTGTATAAATCAGGAGACAACCCAAATGTCTTTTCCTTGCAGGGAAGCTGTTGCAGGGGGATTCTCTGGAGCTGAGCTGCAGGGCTGCCTCTGCAAAGGTGACATTAGAGCCGAGCCAAGCCGTGGTGTTGGACTGTAACCTGGCTTCTGTCGAGCAGTTGATCAATATCACGTGGAAGAAGAATGGGTTCCCATTAGTGGAGCAGGAGCACCTTCGTGTGCTTCCAAATGGATCACTCTTCATATCGTCCCCGGCTGCTGCTAAGGAGAGTAAATATCCTGAAGGGACTGGCGCAGAGGGTAATTACTCCTGTGTCTCCCAGAGCGCCTTAGGTGCGGTTGCCAGTCAAACGGCTGCAGTTAGATTTTCAAGTAAGTATTTTTCTGGTATTGATACAGCCTCTTCGGCCTGGCTTAAGAGTGGAGAAAGAATTGTCTAGGAAAACGTGGTTCCTTTAAATGCTGGCAGGCCTCAGAATTGTCTGTAAAATAAGTTACGACGTTGTCGTCTTTCCCTCTCCCCCCCCCGCTCCAGTTACATTTTAATTTCCCATGGAACCCTTCCAGATTCCCTCCTGACAAGGCCCTCCTGTTCTCAGAAAGCCAGGCTTTTCCTATGGGACATTATCTTGTCAAGTCCTTTTGTGTCAGGACGCACGGTCTGTATACAGAATGCACTGTATTTCCGAAGGCCAGATTCTCAGCTGGCCTAAATCAGTGGGAGTCAATGGAGTTATACCTGCTTACACCATTGAGGATCTGCTACCTTCTAGCAGTTCTTCAGTGACAAAAAGCAGTTCCGTCCTGTGCTAACCTTGTTTCCTTCCTCCTTTATTCAGTCTCTTGATTGGTTGTTTTTCCCCCAGTGTTATTACAGAAACTGTGGTGCTGGGTCTTGTTAAGTTGAATTATACTGGTGTGTGTGTATGTGTGTGTGTGTGTGTATATATATAATATATATATTATATATATGTGTATATATATATAATAATTATACTGGCACATCCCGAGCTGCACTTTGATTAGCTGTTGACATTAATTAGGGTTACCCAACACATGGCAAGAAGAGTACCTAGGAGAATGACTTACATGGGACCTGAATAATGAGATCAGAGGTCAAAATATTTTCTTAGCATGTCACCATTCACCTAATTCCTTTGGGATCTGCTAGATAATTAGCACTGCTTTATGCTCATTAAATATGGGGAAGTGAGAGGAGCTGTAGTCTTTGAAAGATCTATCCTTGCCCCTAAAGATCATTCTCCTTTTCTTTAGTGTATTCAGCTCACACATTCTCACAAAGGAGGAGTGGAGGGAAGTGGGAAAACAATACTCTAGAACAATGGATGCTGAAATAGACTGTGCTGGGAAGCAAGGGAAAGGGAATAAGGTTTGTGCGTGTCTTTGAATAATGCAAAGGCATCAGACATTCTGACTTCTCTTCCTTACCTAAGAATTCCATGCTCTAGATGCAAACTACTTGCTGTGCCATGGTAGGTCCCATCTCCCTGGGCCCCATATAGAGGTTGATGAGTCTGCTATAGCTGTGGTTAAAAGAGCAGAGGCCTTTTAGCGCTGGCCGTAGAAAACGCAATATTTAAGACTCTCTGAAGTTCTTGGTTTGTTCCCCACTTGGGTTGACAACTCACACAGGTGTGTCATGTTACCTGTAACCAGTTAAACTGTTAGCATTTTATTATAACATGTTTTCTGTCATTGATGGTGGTGATTTTTTTTTTTTAAGTTACCTCTGTGTGTGTCAGTATAGTTCCCTTGGAGTGTGTTGCATTGATGTTTGTGGAGACTGAAGCCCTCTTTGCTCATCTAACCAGTCTAGCATAGGAACTGTAGTCCAAGCTTCTGCTCTCTGTGCCTGTCCAGTGGGACTACCCCACCCCCCGGGGTTGGAGGATCATTTAGACCGCATGACTATTCAGTCCTCTCTCCCTCTGTTGCAGTAGCACTAAGGGCATGAAGAAGGGCATGATCAGCTCCCCAAAGATTCTGAGATACAGCTACGTGAAGAGCAGCAGGTGAAGAGGTGCATTATAAACTTCATCAGAGCCACCGAAGGTTGAATATGGGCTATCTTTAAACTAGGGCCTCCATCAGCTGAGCTGCGTGTAAGCTATAATGCAGGGATCGAGAACTGCAGGGCGCTTGATATAAGCAGTGTGCATCTGTGGTGGCTGCCTTCTTGGTAATTGCTAGGGATTGAACCGGGGATCCCCAGACTCAAAGTCTGTGTTTCTACAGCTTGAGCTAGTTGATAGATGTAACAGTCGTATCCTCTGGATAGGCCCCAGAGGGGGCACATTGCACACTGTCTCTGTATGGGCTGAGAGGAAGACATGGGTGAGTTCGGCATCCAGAACAGCAAATGATAATTAATGGCTATGGGGGTCTCAAAAATGGAAAGAGAAACCACAATGGGATTGAGAGACTCAAGACAGGGCGGGAAGAACAATTCTGTGAGATCCTGGCACAGGTGGCAACGAAAAAATTTCAGCGAGCTGAAGATTCGGAAGTACCGTTGTAACTGCAAGGAGCCAGATTGTGCACTGGGGTGCCACCTGAGGAACTTGCCGTGCCAACCTCCCCTTTCGTGCCCAGAAAGGGTCTCAGCTGCTTCTGTTCTGCTCAAACCTGTAGGATGACCCTCTCTGGGTTCAGGGATCTGCAAGTGTGCTCGGGCTTGGGCCAGTGCCCGAACATAACCCCGTCCAGCCCACAGAGAGCCAGAGCATGCATATTCGGAAATGCCTTTAAAGGCAGGGAATGGGGAGCTTCTTGCAGGCCAGTTTCAATCAAAAGTGGCTTCAGATGACAAGTGCTGCAGAGCAGAAGACTCTTGCACCAAGAGTAGTTTGATTGTATGCAAGCGTTAATCCATAGAAAGGCATGACCGATAATGTGGTGTGTGGTTGGTTGGTTTTCGTTTTTTTGTTTGTTTGTTCTGTGGTTCCTTATCTAACAGTTACCTCTTTAACACCGTGAATGAGACATGCTTTGGTAAATAATGGAGAGAAACTAAGTGGCACTTTTGCAAAATGTACAATAAAAATCAATGCATCTGTCCTACCCGGGCAGTTTGTTGTAAATTACAGAGCTAGTTTAAAGAGCAAATAATTTTAAAGACATTGTCAATTTGAAAATCACACTTTGCTCAAAATGGTTTACCTGCTGTTGTTTACTAGTACTGTGAACTTAGAGATCAATATTTGAGTTTGTTTTCTCAGTGTTGCTCTTTCTCCTGAATAGATGCTCTCCCCTTTTATTTTATTTTTTTTGATTTTCACACATGACAGTCATTTTATAATAATATATGGAGATATACCTATCTCATAGAACTGGAAGGGACCCTGAAAGGTCATTGAGTCCAGCCCCCTGCCTTCACTAGCAGGACCAAGTACTGATTTTTGCCCCAGATTCCCTAAGTGGCCCCATCAAGGATTGAACTCACAACCCTGGGTTTAGCAGGCCAATGCTCAAACCACTGAGCTATCCCTCCCCCCTTCTTAGTAATTGCGCAACATGCCTCAGGTGGCACATGACTGGGATTCATCACCAAATTTGGTCTGCTGGTTGGATCATTAGCTTCCCTGGCCCAGGCCGGATACTGAGATGAAGTGCGACATGAATGCTGATCCATGTCCCCCACACATGGCAGTAAGGGTTGGAAAACACAAGAAATAGAAGTTGTGCAACCACAAAACTTGGCAAGGGGAGCCAGGGTTAGAAACACAATCTGCTCTTAAAGTTACTTGATTTCAGATTAACGGTATCCCTTTAATGTGAGCTTTTGCCTGCTAATTATTATTATTTGTATTATGGTTGTTCCTAAAGACCACAGTTACAACAGAGGTCCCATTGCGCTACGTGTTATACAAACACATAGGTAACTTTAAAAAAAAAATCTACACCACGAACGACAGAAAACATGTTATAAGAAAACGTTAACAGTTTAATTGATTTATATGTAACATGACACATCTGTGTGGGTTGACAACCTAAGTGGGGATCCAAACCAAGGACTTCTGAGCCTTAAATATTGCGTTTTCTACTGTCAGCGCTAAAAGGCCTCTGCTCTTTTAATCACAGCTGTAGCAGGTCAACCTCTATCTGTGCCCCAGCCACCAGTAGAGGGAGACAGAGTGCCACACAGAGTAAGCATTGGTTACATGTATAAAACTTAAAGGACCCTATATATGATGGAATGGATGGATTTACTGAAAGCAATGGGTTCTTACAGGGAGGTAGTTCACAGTGATTGGCACCTGGCAGGACAGGGCCCAGTACACTAACAGCATTACTCATAAACTGCAAAAAGGAAACCAAATATTAGAAGTGTTGAACATTGAGGGTTGTACTCGAACTTGTCATGAATAGGCTAGTATGGGAGGTGTGTGTTTCCCTTTAAAAAGGGAGGCCTTCATTGGCATATCTCCTCCTTGAGTCAATCTGTGCAAAAAGCAGGCAAAAAAGAGAAGAGGCGGGGTTGTTCTAACTGGTATGTTAGATGAATTAGTGAGACCTGACAGTACCGGGGACCCTGGCAGGTGAGTTACCTCCTACGTTTTGTAAAACGAGTTCTTAGGAACACCGATGATCATTAGTAATGTTTCATTGAACTAAACAGAAAATGTA
The DNA here is from genome assembly GCF_027887155.1 of Malaclemys terrapin pileata. Classification (NCBI taxonomy): domain Eukaryota; kingdom Metazoa; phylum Chordata; order Testudines; family Emydidae; genus Malaclemys; species Malaclemys terrapin. The sequence goes on from NC_071514.1 coordinate 6,471,094, forward strand.
ACAAAGGAAAATACAATGGCGTCCCAAAGTGCTCAGATATCATGGAGTTGAGTGCAGAATGGCTAATCGGACAGACGGATGGACTCACACAGTACTGATATAGTGCTTTAGGACTCAACATTTTACAGCCGTGTTTAAATATCTCTCCCTTCCCCCAGACAAAAAGCCAACCAAAAACTGTTTTCATTGTTTTTTAAAGCTATGAAAACATTTCTATTAATATTAGATTTCTTAAAATAATTTAACAAAATCTAAATATTGGGCCTAAACTAAATCTGTGGTGTCCTTTAATTATAGCTGTGTTGGGAGATCCAGTAACTGTAATTACAAACAGTTACTTTTACACTAGTTACATCTGGGTTGCTCTGAAGTTGGCATTGCTCAATAACTGGTAATAAGTTACTGTAAATGTATTAGTGTTCTTGGTAATGGATAACCCTCAATAAAGCAGTAAGGATTTACAGGAAGATATTACTTGTAAAGTTCCAAAGTAGCTACACACTCTTTTTCTCTTGTTTCTGCCTGCCCTGTGTATTTGTTTCTTAACCTCATCTTGGATGTTGCAGTTAGTGGTGCCAGTCTGGGCAGAACTGGTCAGGCTGGCCAAGTGACTTGTATGGTATGTGCCGGCATAAATAACTATAAGGGCTTCTGGGAAGACTGACTCTTCGTGTTTTCTGAACAGGAGTACTTGTGGCACCTTAGAGACTAACAAATTTGTTAGTCTCTAAGGTGCCACAAGTACTCCTGTTCTTCTTTTTGCGGATACAGACTAACACGGCTGTTACTCTGAAACGTGTTTTCTGAGGAATTTATAATGATAGCCCGCCGCAGACTCCCAGATGCGCTGTGGAAATAGAATAAACTACCTTTAAAAAGCAACTTAAATTTGACCCACGTTGTGCATTTCTACACAGCACTGCCTGGCACGTAACTGGCTGCCGTGCACAGGTTTCTGACCCCAAACACACAATAATTTCTCGAGCGTGCGTTTGGGTTTGTACGCTGAGATTCTGGGAGGGCCAGATGAACTGGTGCTGACAATTCCAGCACTGGTGAGCGAGCCGTGAGGGAGCATGGATTTTTTTTAAAGGCAGTCCCCGGGCCATGGCTTGTTTTAAACTCCAGATGGGGGCGTGTCTTTGGAAAGGGCCTTTCAGACTAGCCATTGAAATGCTTGGAGTCCACTGCGTGTACACTTCTGCCAAATTTGAAACTGGGATTAGGCTGCAGCTGGTCATTCCATCTTGATCCAGTGGTAGCTACTGCAGCATAGAATCATAGAAGCATGATGGGTCCCATCCTATTCTATTACTAATGCATGTAGCTTCAGTGGGGCCACTTGCATTACTAAGGAGGGTAGGGTCAGGCCAGTATGGAGTGCAGTGGGAGCTAAGAGCTCCTGCTACTGGAGCTATAGCTCAGTGGTTTGAGCATTGGCCAGCTAAGCCCAGGGTTGTGAATTTTGCTGGCCATTTCGAGGTTGGAAAACAACACTGAATGGACCAGGACCTGATGGGACTGGTAAAAGCACACGGTTGTTTCGTTTGGAGGCTGAGGCCCCGTTTGGGAGCCAGTGATCTCTCTCCAGGTAGGCTGCGAGCTCTTCTTGGGCTGGGTGTCAGGTATCTCCTCTTTAGTGATGCCTTCCGCTTGTGAAAGCTCAGCTCCGCCTTGGCTACATTAGGTAGCAGCAGGGCAGGGGCTTAATCTTTGGCAGGGAAAGAGATCTGAGGAGAGTCCAAGCTGGCAGTAAAGTGGGAGCTTTATTGCCGACACGCTGATGTCCTCAGGCGCCGGGTGTAGTGTTTTAAGGTGCCCTGGGAAGTAGCTGAGAAAGGCATAATGGATTTTGGTCCCAAGCTCTTCGTTCCTCCAGTTCAGTGACTCTGACTGCAGGTGCCAAAGAAAACCAGGCGGTGCTTTTATCCTCAAGACTGCTCGACCGGGCAAGGTCCACGAATCCAGCCCAACACCGAGGGAGCAATCTGACTTCTCAAGCTCCCTGTGGTGTGCGCACCATGCTAGGAAGAGATGTAAACAGACCCTCCGCTTTGCAGAGTAAGACTTGGCTGGATCAAATCTTTTGTTTGCCATTATCCTCAAAAACGCGGGTCACCGCGCCAGATTCTGCGTCCTGCTGTCTACTCGCCTTCTCGTAGATTGAATTGGCAGTAGAGGCCTCACGCTCGAGTCCGCACCTTTGGGTGCCCACGTGCCAATGTGATTGCCCAAATGTGGAAGCTGGACATCCAACTGAGGTGCCTATGTTAGACTATAGAACCCACAGAACGCACCCTTGTCTTGTCACGTTAGAGGCTATTTAGACCTTAAGATAGGTCCTTAGGCTTCAGGCCTCATAGGGTTATAAACTAATCAACCTCGCTACATCTCTCCCAGGATACACTGGTGATATTTGCCCCTCACCTCGATTCCAGGTAATTTGGTGCAAAGCATGGAAAGTATAAAGGGGTGGAGGGGAAAACCATTCACTACACAAGGGAGATCTGTGACCCAGCATGCAAACCTGACCCCTGCTCTGCCCCTCTTGAAGAGTGAGGAGAGCCTAGGTTTGCTTCTGACTCATTGCCAACGCCTGCCAGGTGGAGGCGAAAATACACAGAAATGGGCAGACAGGTTTCTCGACCTAAAGAAAAGGGTGGGGGATGGGGAAAGAGCTGTCCTCAAAGGCTGGAGCTGAAGTACAGAGAATCCGCGTGCTCAGACTATGGGTACATCCAGACTACCCGCCGGATCGGCGGGTAGCGATCTGTCTATTGGGGATCGATATATTGTGTCTCGTCTAGACGCGATATATCGATCCCCGAACGTGCTCCCGTCGACTCCAGAACTCCACCAGGGCAAGTGGTGGTAGCGGAGTTGACGGGGGAGCCGCGGCCGTCGATCCCACGCTGTGAGGATGGGAGGTAAGTCGAAATAAGATATGTCGACTTCAGCTACGCTATTCCCGTAGCTGAAGTTGCGTATATTACATCGCCCCCCCCCCCCCCCCCAGCGTAGACCAGGCCCAAGAGAAAAACAACAGCAAGCCCCAATGTGTCAGGTTTCCAGTGCTCAGTGTGACCTTTCCCAAGGAGATGCACAACCCGGGCCTCGCAGCGATTGGCCCCTCAGGCCTTCCGACCCAATCCCCTTCTAAGCCGCCTTGGTCCCAGAGCCAGGATTCAGCAAAGCAGCTTTCTGTAGGGCTGCTGACTGAACATTTCCCTTTGAAACTGGTTTTCAGCTCGCCATGAGAAGTGTCTGCTTTCTGCAGAAGAGTTCGAGGTTTTGTCCAAAAATGACAGTTTTTGCTTATTTCTGCATGTGGGTGCGTGTGGAGAACCCGGCTCGAGATTCGTCCCATTCTGCCTGGTTCTTTTTACTGACCTTTCTGTAAAAAGTTAAAGAAAAAAAAGCTGTCCCGTGTTGAGTGAATACAATAAACGCTCAAGCCTCCAGCTGTTGCCAACCCCTGAGATATGTGGCCCCCTAAGGTCAGTTGGCTTCCAATGCAGGACAGACTAGAGTTGCAGAGGGTGGGCACACATCCAGAATATTTTAATAATGTTCATTTCCAGAGCTTCCTTTATTTTTACAGTCTGAGTAATCCCTCGGACTGGATTGAACTGTAACAGATGTATTGGTCTTGTTTTTAAAGGGTGTCTTTGAGCAGCGGGGGTTGCAACCCCACTCTGACACTGTGTTGCTAGTTTGGAGGCGTCATTCTCCAGTCCCCTCGAGGAGAGGCGTTGATGTCTAAGAACTCAGCTGCTGTCCAATGAGAGGTGCCCCGACCCAGGTGAACTGTGCAGCGAAGACATACCCAGAGAAGGAGCATGGGCAGGACCTAGAGAGGTTGGAAAAAAAGAGCAGGAAATAACAGGTTGCATTCTGCCGTAGGGGTCCACGCCGGCGACTTTCTGAGCACCTAGTGAGATTAGGCCTCTGGATGTCAAGAAGCTTGCATGGGTATTACTGGGGGCAGAATTTGTCCCAGTGTCTTTTGACGAGACGGTAAGGAGGAGGAGCAGTCACTGTATATTGTACGGCCCCCTTCTGAACTCAAGGGGAAAAGTTCTAGACAGTGAAGAGCAGTAAAGAGCGGTAGCAGCTGTCTGTTTAAGTTGCAAAGATTCTACGCTGTCTGTGCTGTCTCGCAAGGTGACTATCCATTTATAAAAGGAAGCAGAGATGAAAGGAAGGGCTTTCCAGTTCAGACTGGTATTGGTTTCAGGCACAGAAAAAGATCTCTCGAGATCTGAGGCATTAATATAATAAAACAACGTAATATCCTAGATTAAAGTCCCTCGCATTTGGAAATTGCTTTCAGAGCTGTTTTAAGAATGTGAGAGCCAATAAATAACCAGTCCTTGACTTAAAAACTAAGCTAGGTTAGAAAATAATGTGAATGCAGTAATATTTTTCTGTGCTATAATACCTCTCGTCCTGTGATCCTAATGACGGTTAATGAATGTGAGGCAGGTAAGTCACATTAGCCGTTTGCCACTGGGGAAACTGAGGCACAGATTGGTTTGCATTTACCCAGCATCTTCAGTAGGACCAGGAATGGAAGCCCAGGGTCCCGGCCTCCAGACCTGTGCTTGACCCATTGGAACACACTTACTCTGGTAGAAGGGTAAATAGACCCTGAGCCTGTCCAACACATGTTTAACGTGTGCTGTGTGAGTAGTCCCACACAAGTCAAATGCTACTCCCAGTGCATAAAATCTTTGCAGGATTGGAGCCGTAGTTGTTTGGTTATCAGTTTAGGTAGGGTCTATGTGAACCAGTTGGTTTGCTTAGGAAATATTAAGCATACAGGGTCCCAAAGGCCGGTTTCTCTCCCCTTTTCTCTTCCTTCCGCACACATTTGCAGAGCCAGATGAATAGCTACTGGCAGTATTTAATAAACTGGGTGACGTTTTGGGTTTGTGAAATGCCGGGGATTGGACAGGAGACAGACCGGTATAGTGCAGACAGACACAGGGTAAATGACGGTTAGAGAAGGGAAAACCACCTTGGGTCAATTCAGCCCTTCTCCCTGGCAGTGCAGGATTGCCTGTCTGCCTTACGCCGCTCTCCGATCGGACAGTAAATTCCTCACCTTACACAGCACTTCATTTTACTCAAAGCTTCTAAAAGCAAACCAGCTGTGCAGAACATAGGTCACAGCATGTAAGGCCACAAGGGATCATTGTGATAATCTAGTCTGACACCCCCCCAGCCCCTGTATAACATCAGCCTTGCACCTCCCGCATCGACCCCAGGAACTTGTGGTTGAACTACAGTGCATCTCGTAGACGAGATGGCCTCTCTTGAGCTAAGGACTCCAAACAATAGAGCGTCAACTACATCCCTTAGTAAATTATCTCCAAGATTAATTACCCTCACTGCTAAAAATTTGCACCATATGGTACAGCAATGTGCCTTACAGTTTAACTGATCTGTTTTTTTTGACTGGTGCCCTGTAGGGGAGACCAATGGAAAACTACCGGCTCAGAAACCGGAATATCCTAAAAAAAATCCCCAATTTTTTGTTTCTAGATCTTTAAAAATGGATATTTATAAGAATATGGGGAAAGACCCCTCCCCCCCATCCTTCGCCGTGCTCTGTCACATGGCATCCAAATTCAGATGAACTGTCTAAGACTTGTCACTCTTCATGTGTGCATTCATATGTCTCATTTTATTACCATCTGCCCGGGGAAAGTGCTGCTTCTTCCGCGAGCATTTGCACCTGACATAACCTATTTATTTCTGAATCGAAGGTGACGAGGAAGTTGATTAATGAAATGCATCCCCTAGCTCATTTTGTTTTGCAGGCCGGAGAGAAGCGTTTGCGACATTAGCATTCGTTTCGTGTGAGTGGAATATTCCAAGGGATCTGTTTCTGTGCAAGAGGAATAGAGCGCCGTGGTCTATCAGAAGTTGTTTACATGCAGATGGAGTTATTCTTCATACTGATTGCGTCGGCCATGGCTGATTAATGTTAGGCGATAGAACAAGACTTGTCTGGAAGACGAGGGAGAGAAGACATCAGCCAGCAACCTTTTTCTCCTGGAAGGTGGTGGGTTTCTGTCATTAGATGAGTCTGTGTTGCAGATCCTGAACGTGGCTCGGGGATTCTTTTTTGATCAATAGGATGGTGCAAATAATAATAATAATGACAGTACTTGGCCCTCAGAAAGCATCTAGAGATCTCCAGGTGCTTATCATGAACTTAGCTTCATGATGCCGTGTGAGGTAGGTAAATATCTTCAGCAGCAAAGCAAAGCACTAAAGCTAGGAGGGTTGGTCAAACGCCCACTGAAATCAGTGTAAAGACTATGGCTTCATTGGGAGTTGGATGAGTCTTAAATGACTTGCTGAAAGTAACACATCAAGCCTGTAGCAGAGCCTGGGATAGACCACATCTCCTCCTGCCTCCCAGTCCTGTGCTCTAAGCAGATCATCTTTGCTGCCTAGAAATCTATTGCATGGCATATTTCACTCCCCACAGTGCGGACTAGCTAAGTGGGCCGGTCAGGTCACATGTCTCCTGCGGAGTCAGTAAGCCACTCACAGGGATTCTGCTGGAAACCTGAGACAGTGGCTGTGGTGCAGGCTTTCAGGAGTCCGCTCCTTTCTCCAAATAGTCCCAGAAATTTGGGACCACTGTGACATTTAAGGGCTTTGGCTCCCACACTGGAGAAGGGGAAGTATCAGACGGAAATGAGTCGAGAGTCTCAAAGGGACTGATCAGAGGAGACAGTCTGTCTCACCAGGAACGTGTGAAAGAGATTAAGTTTGGAAGCTATGTTCAGGCCTGGCCAGGTGACAAGGAATCCAGTGTCAGCAGGAAGGACCTAGCATTTCCCCCCTTCATTTATGGGGTTGCGACAGCTATTGTTAGAAGAGAAGAGGACAAGTCTGACAAAAGCTGATCTCCTTTGTGGGATCTGGTTTGCCAAGATGTATGGGCTACCTGTCCTATGTAAAGCCATAAGAATTTCTCCATCAGAAGAGAGCCTGGGTCCACGTAGCCCAGCATCCTGTCTGTCTGGCTGAGACTGGATGCTTTAAAGAAAGGTGGAAACCCGCACAATGTGCTATAGCACAGGGGAAATTCCCTCCTGGCTCCCAAGCTGGTGAGCTCATTATATACCCTGAAGCCCCGGTATTGAAAGCCTGTAGGATTTGTATCTTCACTAGTGTAATGGCAACGGCTGATATTCTTGTTAGAAACGTCGGAACGTTTTTGAAACTGGACAGTATCCTGGGACAGAGAGTTGTGTGGTTTCTTTATACATTGCCTCGTCTCGTTATTTGGTTCAAATGCCTTTTAATTTCATCGGGCACCTTCCCACACTTCTGTTTTGGGAAGGAGTGACTAGGAGGTTCTGAGCAGCTTTCTCAGAAGACCAGCCATTGCGATGGCCTGGATGCAAAAGAACCCGGCTGTTCCACAGACAGGCTTCAGGGCTAGAAAGGTTTCTGAAGCTGACAATGTAATTATGACACCTTTGTTTTGATGCAGCTGTGACCCTCTCCTATGGTTACAGCCTTGTGGGGCTGACGTAGGACCAAAAATTGCACCTGAACCAATGCTCCATTTTATGCGGCACGTGGATTTCATTAACCCTACAAAGGCTGGCGGCATTTAAGTCTCTGCTGCCTTTGGACAGACTCACATCATCGAAAGCCATTTTATCCCCAAGTTCAGCTACTGGAGTCAGCAGAATGCAAGCGTCCTGCTACAGAACCTTTACGTTCTTCCGAAATCTTGCTGCCTTTCAGAGGATGAAAGACAACGGCAGGGGAAGGATGTTCTTCCTCCATGCAGAATTCTCAGCTGCCTGGTTCTTTTTGCACCCCCCCGTCTGGAAGGAAGGAGAGCTCACGCTTCTGTCCAACGTTCGGCCAGTTTGCATTCCAGACCGGCGGCCTGATAGAATTGTGCCGTTGAATTCAGGCTTGTTCTCAGATGGGACCACCTAGATCCAGGAATCCAAGTGTGTATGTGGCATGTAATCTGTCCTTTTCTAAATGGGAAAGGTGGTGGATAATTGCTTGGATTTCTTCTTTTGCCAGCTGGGTTCAGAAGTCTCCCTAGCCGGCTGATGGCATCTAGGGAACTATGTTCGCTGTAGGACTGGGCTTTGAATTCAGTCTTTGTAGCGTAGATGATGTAGCAGTGGCCACTGGAGACCGCGGATACTGAACCCTGCCTCATGCAGCAGTGTGAGATATTTCACCCTCTCTGAGTTCTCTGCAATGCTCCCTGGGAAATTTGGCAGGACTTCTCTGGCAGCTTTATTTCCAAACGAATGGAGTCAGGTGATCTCATTTTTGTCAAAGGTTCGGACACAACATAGTCAATGCGTGACATGCAAGAGAGACAAGGTGGGTGAGGCACTGTATTTTATTGGACCAACATCTGTTGGTGAGAGAGAGAAGCTTTCGTGCCACATCGAGTTCTTGTTCAGGTCTGGGCCCGAAAACTTGTTTCTCTCTCCAACAGAAGTTGGTCCAATAAAAGATATTACCTCAGCCACCTTGTCTCTAATATCCTGGGACTGATGTGGCTACAGCAACACTGCATATAACATGCAAGAGGGCTGGAGTAAAAGGCTGATCTTTATTTACTCGTGTCAGTCACATGCCGTGCATCAGGGATACAAAAGGTTATATACCCTGGCCACATGGCAGAGTCAATACACTGATTTTAGGGGTTACTGTTACAAATGAGTCCTGGCTGATCTGTGATGACTTCTAGTTCAAGTCTATTTACTATGTAAATAGATGTTTAGTCAATTAATTAGATTTGCAGGTTTCTCAGAGCCCTAAATACCCTCAAAGTGAAACTATGGTGTGTGTTGTTTTTGCTGCAGAAAGTTATCTCTCTCTACCTGTTAATCACGACATTTGTGAAAGCTGTTAATTTACTTTAAACAGTTTTGCGAGGGAGGATCTATAAAATTACAGTAATTGTAGCTGTTGGGTGAACATATTTGCTGTGTCTGGAAGGAATGGTGCTGTAGTGTATCACGTTTCTGCTGGCAGAAGCTAAAAATGGGTGTCGAAGTGCCACATTATATGCATGATGTGTAATCTGTGTTACGGGTGTAGTTAGGAGGGTCACCCAAGCTTACAATAGGAGTTGAAACAAACTTGCTTGTAGGCTTGTTTCTCCTACATTCCAGTTGCTTAAAGGAATAGTAGTTGTAGTTAAATTGCAGGTCCACTGATATTAATGCAGAATTGGAGTCACCTTTCCCCCCCCCCCCAAAAGAGTCATAAAACATTTTAAGTGTTGAGGAAAGATCCCAGACTGGCCGCTCCAGAGAGCGAAGTCCTCACTGCAGAGCAGGCTGTGGAATGGCTGTGCAAGTTTCTCTCCTTGCCCGCCAGTTTACTTCTAACCCATCCTGGAATGAGCACTTCCAGCATGAGAGGGTAGTTTCACTCTTTGCTCCGTTTACTTCTTGGTGTCGGAACAGATTGCCTATTACCACTTCAGTTATTGCAGTTGGGTTTTGGGGGACCTCTACTGAGACTACCGACTCATTACACAGGCCACAGGACAGTCATCAGATGTTACCTGACCTAGAAGCAGAAAACTAAAGGTCAAAGTCTCTGCCTATCGTTTCTAGTTGCTGGGAGATAGGTGTGTGCAAGAGAACCAGGAGCAGATCCTACAAAACTTAGCCAGGTAGCATGGAGAGGGCATCGGGCTAGGGCTCAGGAGATCTGGGTTCCATTCCGAGCTCTGCTACTAGCCTACTGGGTGACCTCTGGCAAGTCACTTCATCTCTCTAGGCCTCAGTTTCCCCTCCCACTCTTTGCTAGTCTTGTCTATTTTGAGTGTAAGCTGTTCTAGCTGGGGTTGTGTTTCCACAGTGTCCCAATGGGGCCCCAGTCTCAGCTGAGGCCTCTGGATGCCACCATCCAAAAATAAATACTAATGATTATAAAAGGAACAAAGGGAGAAAATAAACTGAGCCAGAATTTGGTGGCAAAATGCAGCACGAAAGATCAGAGAGGCATTTTGAGAAGGCTGAAATTCCATGCATAGACTACATTTTCTGACCAGGGCATAATGTCTCCGGCAGGGAATCTCTCCAAGCTCAGAGCCTTCTGTACTGATGAGACTGACCTTTGGGGAGAAGGGTGGGATAGAGGCATGTCATTGTACCGCAGTCACCTTTCGAGACAGGGTTAAAAGTATGATCAGAGGGGGCTTAGCTCCAGCTGAGTGTAAAATGTCAGTGGAGGGTCGTGTGCTTGGTTTGAATGTGCCATTAATAAAAGTGCAGCGTGCGTTGCCATTTTACATTAAGGCAGCCTTGCAGAACGGCACTTGCTCACCTGCAGTGTGTAACTTTGGCGACTGGAGAGTAAAATACGAAGTTTTTCGTTCTAACCATCATCCTGGGAAGGGAGGGAAAGTAGGTTTTATGGCTGGGCTGGTCAATTTTCATGACAGATTTGCAAGGCTGAATGAAAACTTCCACCTAAACCTGACAGAGTGGTTTAAATAATGCTGAATACATTCATGTCTTTCACCACTCTATGCCAGCCACCTTGCTCCTTCAATGCCCATAGTGTTGCAGTGTACCACCATTCATTTTTCCACTGGAGTATATTCCTGGAGGACTTAACCAGTTCCTGACCCCTGGCCCTGAAAAATGGCATTGTGGTAAAATGGTGACTGGTGCTGTGCAGGCTTCGGGCCTGGATCCTACCTCAGGGCCAGATTTTGAAACTCTGACATCCCCTGAGGAGTACTGTACGTACTGAATTCAGTGGGACTCTTAGCAAAATGCGGTACTACCCCACAGAGGAACAGTTCTTACGTGGCTCTTTCTCCAGCGAAGTCCCACTGCGTTTGCTTTGTCTTGTGATTTCTTGTTTCACCACACAGACAGCAGAAATCAACACCCAAAGGGGAGGGCCTTAAAGTGTGCTTGGATCCCATTGCATTGCGTGGGTCCTGTTAGAAACATTGTGGCCTCGGGCTCAGTGCTTCCGTAGCCGGGCTGTGCCATCATCCTCCATGTTGCCAGGGAAAAGTAGATTGTACGTCAGAGGGCAAATGCACAGGTGCCAGGGCCAGGACGCCCGATCTGCAGCCTGGGTTTGTAGGAGCAGAGTCCGGGTGGGCTGGGTGCTTTGAAAGTGGACCTGCCACCTCACAGATTCCTGGAACCCAGGCTGTCGCCTGAATGTTTACACCGTAATTAAACAGCCCCTTCGCCTAAGTCCGAGTCAGCTGGCATGGGCCAGCTGTGGGTTTTTAAGTGCAGTGTAGACACACCCTGAGGGAGCTCAGTTGTGGAGGGAAGCCTAGGAAAGAGGAGTTAGGGAGTTCCCGCCTCTCCTCCCGGAAAGGCTTGGGGTCGGCAGACTAAAGAAGGCCGCCAGAACAGAATTGGTCCCAGTGGTGGGCCATGTAGAAAAGGGGCAAGATCTAGGGAGAGACTGTGGAGAAGGCAGGACTCTCCATTGGAGGGAAACTCACATGGAGCAGAGTAGGCACCTGTAGGCGGGAACCCTGAGACAGGGTTTGTAAGCAGAGAAGAGAAGACTTCAGTAGCCCAAGAAGGCAGAAGAATTGTTCAGTTTTGTTCAGGTTTGTCTGTGATGTCCCAGGAGCAGAGCCGTCCCTTGGGTAGGGCGAATTGGGGCGACTGCTCTGGGCCCCGCGGGCCGGTGCGATTGGCCGGTGTGGTCGGTCCCAGAAGAGACGAATCCGTCACTTCTGCCGCGGACCCTGCACCCGCCCTAGGGACGGCCCTGCCCAGGAGGGAGGGGTCTGAAATTAGGTGATTTGGCCAGAGGCAGGCGGCCTGCAGTAGGAGCTGGAGCGGAAGATAGCGGCAACATCCCACACTGACACAAGGGGGCGCTCCAAGGGTGAGTGAGCTCTCCTGCATGTGCGTCAGATTGTCTGTTCAAAAAATAATGATATTTGCACACAAAAACAGGTGAAACCCAATATTTAAAAAGGCCCATTTATGCAATACACACATTTTGCCCTTTGGACCTTTCATTTTTAGCATGAATGTGGTCTAAAAAATGTAGTAAACTAAAAACCATACCACACTTTAAACTGGTTCCAGGACCAGAAACACAAAAATTGTCTTATTTTTGTAAAAAGTTGTTAACTACAAACCAATAGAATTCTTGTTTTTGAGGAGAGTAATAAATCAGCCTAACAAATAATTTCACATTAATGTTAAAGGATCACTCTTGGCAGATAAAAGTTGAACCCGCCGAGTACAATTTTATGCTTGGCATAGCAACAGAGTTCCCTGTTTTCTAGCTTAGACCTTAGCTGTGCATTATGGTGCTACTGTCATTTGTGTTCTAGGATGGCACAAAGCATTGGTAAGGCAGGATAGGTTTAATGTCATAGGCAGTTTAATGGAGATGCGTTTAAAACAAATTCTAACTCTTCTGATTGAAGAGAATAAAAGCCTTCCACAGCCTATTAAGGATGCCGGTGTGTTGTGTTCAAAAGTCCATTGTGTGACTAAGACATTTTAGTGGTGCATTATTTAATAGCCTGGCCAAATTTATAGACCGGTGCTCATTTCTGTGTTGTTGATCCTGCAGTTCCTTGTGCGATGCAGGACAGTGAGCAGAAAATAGCTGTGATCCGGGGCACTGATCTTGCGCCACTGAACTCCGTGGGAGTTTTGCCATACACTTTAGTGGGAGAAGGATCGGGCACCAGGGCAGGTCTGAATGGACACTAACCATGGGTGAAAGAGGGTAGAAACAAGAGCAGAAGCAGGTCTCAAGCCCCTTACTCTAAGGAGCAAAACGTGACTAAGGGAGCCGGGGTTGGGTGTGTTTTAGGAGGGCAGCACATCACTCTTCACTGTAACAAGGCATTTAGATACAGGCGCTCCTCTGTTGCCTCACTCTTGCTAAAGCAGGCCTCGCAGCAAATCAGCTCCTTGCTGAGAGGCAGAACGGCCTTGTGGTAATGCACTGGATTGGCGCTCAGCGGGCAGGTTTCAGCTCCTGGCTCTGCCGCACCCCCTGTGTGACCTTGGGCCAGTCCCTTCACCTTTCAGTGCCTCAGCTTTCCATCTGTACAATGGCTCTAATAATACTCCCTTTGCTTATAAACTCTTCGGGGCAGAGAGTGTATCGGTGCAGTGCCTAGCCCAGCGGGGCCTGACCTTGGGTGTGGCCTCCAGGTGCCAGTGTAACATCAATTAATGCACAAGTGGGTCCTCCTGCTTTACACTCGTATATGTAATCCTTGTGCTGGGCAGAGCGGAGCGGGTGAAATTCACCCTCCTCTGCACAAATTTTGTGGCTCATCCAATAACAAGCTGGGTCTCCGATTTGGTTGTCTGTCAAGAAAGTATCGTTCTCCCCACTTCTAACGGGATGACTGGAAGCTGAAGGGCCATTTAGCAAAGCAGTTGGGCAGGCAGACAAATGACCTGCTGCTTCTGCCATTCGGTTACATTTCAGCAAAAATGAGGCAGGAGGCCAATTTGCATGTTCAGATGCCTCTGGTAACGCACCCAGGCTTGTTAAGGGCATGCCAGCTAGTGGGCTGGAGGACAACGAGGAATTGCATTTCTCTTGTCCAGCCTGGTCATTTTGTAGTCCCAAGTTTTACCACATAATAGGAGTCTTCCTAGCTTGTACATTGCGTTATTATAGATTTGTGTGTGTTCGAAAACATGAATTCTCTTCTCTTCTGATATAGCTTCTCAAACGACTGAAAATGCGTTTGTTTCTCAGAGCACAAATGTCAAGGCATTAACTCTCTTCTTTTTTCCAGGTTTATCACGTTTTTTTCAACAGCCAGAGTCTCAGACAGTGGAAGAAAATGGTATGGCCCGATTTGAGTGTCGGATCGAAGGATTGCCCTCCCCTGTCATCACCTGGGAGAAGGATCAAGCGGCTGTTCCTGAAGAGCCCAGGTGCGTGGCCAGTGTTTTTCTTGGGTTAATAATAATAAAATTAAGAGACGAGTGTCTTTTATAAAAATCTGGAATTTAAGGGGTGGTGTCAGGGCAGTTTTGGAGCTAAAATTTAGTCTTTGTAAGGACAAATGTTCTCAGGACCAACAGAAATGTATCCATAAAACATTGAAAAAAGAAAAGAAACTGCCCTTCCCCTGCAGTATATGCCGCATTAGAGCTACTGTATAAGTTGCAAAGGATAATTTCATGGAAGTGAAATTGACTAATAACCAAAAATGTCAAACAGGACTATTGAGTGTCTATTCATCAAAGGGCTGTGTGCAATAGCAAACCAACTCTTGACCGTTTGTAAGTATCCTTTTGCCCATTCAGTGTGGTTAATGATTGGCTGGGACTTGGACACTCTGGCAACGGAGAGAAATAACAAAGGAGACAAATAGCATAAAGAGTGTCAAGGAAATGCAGATATTTGATATTTTGTCAAGTTTTTGGGCCTGCAAAGATTTAAGGACGTGCTTAACTTCCTGCATGGTGAGTAGCCCCATTGACTGCCTACTTGCCATGTGTAGAGTTAAGCGTGTGTGTCTTCGCAGGGTTGGTGCCGAAGGTGGTGGTTTGTAATAAATTCATGGCCAACTGAGACTGTGTGGCTGCCACACAGCTGTGCAGCGTGGGATGTGGTGTTTCACAGGTGGAGCTGAATGCAAAGTTTGGTTCTGAAGACATTTCCAAATTCTCCTTCTCAACCTGTTTCCCTCAGAGGTTTAACAAGGGCTTAAAGGTTCTGTTAAGGGATCCTCTGGGACTATCCAGGCAGAACGTGGACTTTCTGTTAGCAAAATACATACAAAAATAAAAAAAAAAATTCCTTCTGCCCTTCTCCTTTGTCTTAATCAAAGTGTGTGTGGTGTGGGAAGGAGAGGAGGACCCCGGGGGCTAGTGCCTGATCTGCAGACTTCATAGCTCTCTCTGGATCTGATGACGACCTTGTCCTTTAGTCCTTTAGTCCCTTAAAGTTCGGTAGGTTTCATTTTCTGCGGAAAGAGTCATTCCCCCAGAGAGGAAAGAGGAGAGTCATTCCCCCAGAGAGGAAAGTTAACCCACGCAATGAGCAGGGGGAAAAAGGGATTAAAAAAAGAGACCCAACAAGATTCAGAAATGATTTGGGAACAAAGGCTGTTTCTGTAAGAATAGCTGTTTATATCCTTGAGGCTGTCATGCGACGATCTGGGAGGTTTTTGCTTTGTATGAGAAGAAAAATAAGTTTTTTTTTTTTTTTAAAAAGAAAAGGTGTGTTGGGAGTGGGGAGGGAAGCATGCCATAGATAGGGCAATGGCTTTTTAATATGACAGCTCGATGGATGTTGCGAAATTACTTGTGTGAAGATTGCTTTCAACATAGGCGGCTTGAAAATTGCTTTCATTGTAACAGCCAGACATAATCATTGGCTTCAGATCTTGCTTTTAAATCACATTTAGCTAATATACTATTTCAGGGAGATTTGCTTTCTGTTGTTGACTTTATACAATCGGCTTTTGAAAGAATTAAGTGTGCCTAAGGAAGTGCTGGCCATGGAACGTTTGCTCCATCCATCAGCCATACCCCTCGTGCCTAGGGATCTCAGAACGCTGGGCACGCTTACCTGACACAGATGGGTGTCAGGACCCAATGGCAGCATTAACCCAGAATCTCTCTGCAATACCAGATTCCAGGCAAGCCTTAAGCTGGCCACTGATTTTTGCAGCTCACCTTTGTGGAGGCATCCGACTGGGCCTTTGGAAGTGCGTCCATTTGTGCCCCGTCTGACAGATGATGATGACCTACAATACACAAGCAGCATATGGAAGTCAGCTTTGATAGACCGTGAGCTGTTCAAACTCAATGTTGACACTACAGCACTCCAGGAAACAAGACTTGCAGATGCTGGTTCTGTCCAAGATGCCAGTGACACCTTCTTTTGGCAAAGTGAAGATTACAGCCAAGAAATTACAAGATCAATGCTATTAACACCAAAAACCAGAGGAAATGCCAGGATTTTGAATTTAGCATGCAAGGGAAGCCATTACAAGAGAAGGCAAAGGAATTTTGGGAAGATTTAAGAACAATAATCCATGAAACAGCTTTAGGGGAAAGAGATCATCAAAAAAGGACCAGTTTGAAGAAAACAAAGCAGAACTATTACCTCTCATCAACATTAAGAACACATTACTGGATCAAGCTCTGTGAAGAGATTCAGACAGCCTCAGACACAGGAAACCTCAAAGTCATGTATGACGGGCTGAAGAAAACTCTAGGTCAGGGGTCGGCAACTTTTCAAAGAAGGAGAGACATTTTTTTGTTTTTGTCTTCGACCAAAATATTTCGAGAGCCACCTCACACGCAAAGCTACTTGTAGAGTTAGAATTTATCAACTAATAAAAGGTTCCCGGCCAGTGGGAGTGCAGAACCGATGCTTGGGGCGGGGGCAGTATGCAGAGCCCCGTGGCCCCCCCGCCTAGGAGCCGGACCTGTTGGCTGCTTCCGGGGTGCAGTGTGGAGCCAGGACAGGTAGAGACTAGCCTGCCTTAGCTCCGCAGTACCGCCGACAGGACTTTTAACAGGACATCTGGTCATCCTAGAGGAAGTTGGTGGCAAAACTCGGATTGATTTCAGTGGGGCCACGAGTTCACTGGCAGTATGTTCTCTGTTTTTATGGAGACTTTACTTTTGTTTTTTGTTTTTATCCTAACCTGCAATGAAGGTCATTTGGACAGAAAGGTTACGTCTGCTCTGTGTGTACTAAAAAAGGGATAATGCCAGAGTCTCCCTAAAATTCGGAATCATTAGGCAAACTTTGCTACATTGCAGTGGGAAATAAATACAGGTCTGTCTCATCTTACGCGGGGGTTCCGTTCCGCGGTTAGCGCGTAAAGCGAAAACTGCGTATAGTCAAAATTACATTGAGTTGAATGGCGGGCAGAATCGCCCGCACTACAGGTACAGTATTAAAATTGTCATTTTTCTCTTTTTTTTGTTTTTTGTTTTTGCCGATCGCGTAAAGCTGAAATCACGCATGTTAAATGTGCGTAAGATGTGACAGACCTGTACCGTATATACCTATTCATTAGCCCATTCGTTTATAAGCTGATCCCCCAAAATGGATAGGTAAAAATAGCAAAATCTGAATGATCCTTTCATAAGCCAACCCTATATTTCAGGGGTTGGAAAACTTTGGCTCCCGGCCTGTCAGGGTAAGCCGCTGGCGGGTCGGGACGTTATGTTTACCTGGAGCATCTGCAGGCACGGAGCCCCTCAGCTCCCTGTGACCACGGTTTGCCGTTCCCAGCCAATGGGAGCTGCAGGAAGTGGCTCCCGTAGCTCCTATTGGCTGGGAACGGCAAACTGCGGTCACAGGGAGCTGAGGGGCTCCATGCCTGCAGACACTCCAGGTAAACAAAATGACAATGTATTAGATATTCAATTCAATGATTCCATGGTGTTTAAAATCATCAAATTTTGGTGTAGACCCGTTTATAAGCCGACCCCCGCTCTTTGATGTGTCATTTTAAACCAAAAATATTCGGCGTATGAACGAGTATATACGGTACCGACTCTGAATTCTTTTGATGTCTCTAGTTGACGAGCATGACTGTGGTGAGCACAAATAACTAGAAGCTTTGAGATCTGTTGGGAAAGATGAAGTGTAAAGACGTCTTTATCTTGTGTGCCCGTGATTTCCTCGGGAGAGCCATACGTCACAGACCTTGCGTTTGGGTTGGAAATACAGTCCCTAGTAGTGGCTGTACTTCGAAGCCGTCTCTGTACTTTAGGGCTCTCAAAAATGATTGTGTTAAACATATTGGATAGCTGGTGACCTTGGGGTTTTTCTTTATGCTAAGACATGGTAACTCTCCCCAATTACCCCTTCCCCTTCGTGCGGTTAGGACTCCTAAAGGCTGAGAGTAATTGAGGATAGTTTACATCACACATACACACAGATAGATGGCTCAGACATTGCAACGGAACATCATGTTTACCTGTATGTGGTACCCCTCCTCCGGTCAGTGTGCCTCTTAGATATGTCTACACTGCAATCAGAGGTGTGACTGCAGCATGTGTAGACATACCTGAGCTAGCTTTGATCTAACCAGCGCAGATAACAACAGCAGTGAAAGGTTCTGTAGCATGGGCTGCCTGGGGGCCCTGGATATGTATGTGAGCAGCTAGCCTCTGACATAGCCTGTCATTGTAGACAGGCCCTTAGATTGAGCTTTTTTGGAGCCCGTGTTCAATTTGTAGTACAGCACCGAGCACACTGGGCATGCGACCAAAAACCGGCCGTGAGAGCTAATTGTGTTAAACTCCCTCTGAGGACGTTGGTTGGCTGTTTTTGTAAACTGGATTTTCCATCTCAACAGGCGGCTCTAGCATCGCAGAGCCGAAAGCGATTACGTAATGGATCTCAGCCATATGCTTTTGGAAGTGTGTTTGACTTCTATATTTGGAACCGGTAGATGCCTTTCCTGGTGTTTGAAATATGTTGATAGTAATTACGCACACTCAGAGCAGATGCGCGATAAAAATAAATCTCATCGCACTGGGAGCTTTCTCGGCAGAGATAGAGAGAGACATGTTTGGCTTAGTGCTGCTGCATTCGGCCAAGGAGCCCCCACGGTGGATAACTGCTGTCCCGTCAAGGGCACACGTGGCCTGGTCCTGCAGACCCGACTCACGTGAGTGGACACACTGGCTCCAGCAAGATTACTCCTGTCAATAAGGTCTGCAGGATGGGCCCCGTGGTGACAGCATCACTTCCCTGGCTGAGTTGCCTTAAAATGCTCTCTTCGAATTCACCAGCGTACACAAGAGGGGGGAGCTGATGCCTGAAGATCCAGCTGGCTCAGTGAACAGACAACCTGGGCCATGTGGGATGCTACAGACAGCTGAGTTTCCCATCAGGACTTTCTGGAGTGGAGCAACAGGACCATGAAACCTGCATTCGTGCTTGTCGCTCCTCTCCCTTCCGTACACACAGAATATCTGCTGCCCCTTCCTTACCAATCAGCTTTCAGTGCGTCCTCTTCGCGAGGAAGGCTGGTAACCCAGAGCTGCCTGTCAAAGCTCTGCAGCTCTGTTTATAGCGTTCTTCAATTAAAACTGGGTCTCATCTATAATTAAAAAGGCTCATGTAGGCTTGGGCCTTATATTAAAAAATAAAGACGCTGCCGTGTAGGAATCCAGGCAGAAAATGAAGAACCTGACAGCCAGCTTGTTCTTTGTGCTAATTGCTAATCAGGTATATGATTCAGTATAATACCGTATAAGCTGGGTTTTTAATTACAAGGCAATGGAACCATCAATAGTCAGCCACGGTAGCCTGGTTGGTAGGTGGCCGTAACCATGCTTTGCGTAGTTGCCAGGCGTGGCCTAGTGCAGGGGTCGGCAGCCTTTGGCACGCGGCTCACCAGGGTAAGCACCCTGGTGGGCCGGGCCGGTTTGTTTACCTGCAGCGTCTGCAAGTTCGGCCGATTGCGGCTCCCATTGGCCGCGGTTCGCCGTCCCCATCCCTTGGCCCGTGCCACTTCCTGCAGCCCCCATTGGCCTGGAGCAGCGAACCGCGGCCAGTGGGAGCCGCGATTGGCCGAACCTGCGGACGCTGCAGGTAAACAAACCAGCCCGGCCTGGCCCACCAGGGTGCTTCCCCTGGCGAGCTGCGTGCCAAAGGTTGCCGACCCCTGGTCTAGTGACTGGGAGTCAGAAGACCAGCGTTTGACCCCCAGCTCTGGCACTTTGTAACACTAGTTGAGTCACTTCTCAACACTTCTGTGATGATCAGGGCAATGCCTTCCTATATAAATTGCTTTGAGAGCCCTGGGTAAACAGCGTTGTTCAAGCGCTGATTATTATTAAATATTGTCGGCTGGATGCTGAGCTACTGTTAATTGGCTTAGCTTCCTTGACTTCAGTGAATCAATGGATTGACAGCAGCTCAGGATCTGGCCCTTCTGTTATTGCACCTGAACAAACTATTTTAAGCTGTTACTCCTATAGGGCCAGGTCCTGATTTTAGTTTTACTGGGCACAGCTGAAAAGTTTGTACTATGCTGAAAGCTATGAATGATCCTAGCAGTTTTCTAATGGCGCCTCTGGGGAAAACGTCCCATATTGGTGATTTCTTTTGCAATGGTCAGCACTTCTTCACTGCCCCGTTGTAAATTCAGAGTGGCTTTAGCAGAGTCGAAAACCAGACCCCTGGCAACCCTCGTGTGAGGTAGGGAAGTCTTTTATAGCAGTGGTTCTCAATCAGGGGCACGCAGAGGTCTTCCAGGGGGTACATCAACTCATCTAGAGATTTACCTCGTTTTACAACAGGCTACATAAAAAGCACTAGGGAAGTCAGTACAAATTCAAATTCCATACAGACAATGGAATCTATCTACTTACACTGAAATGTAAATACATTATTTATATTCCAATTGATTTGTTTTATAATTCCATGGTAAAAATGAGAACGTCAGCGATGTTTCAGTAACGGTGAGCCGTGACACTTTTGTATTTTTATGTCTGGTTTTGTAAGCAAGTAGTTTTTAAGTGAGGTGTAAACTTCGGGGTACGCAAGACAAATCAGACTTCTGGAAGGGTTACAATAGTCTGGAAAGGTTGAGAGCCACTGCGTTTTACTGAAGGGAGAAACTGAGGCACGGAAAGATAAAATTACATGCCTGAGGCCAGCTAATGAATCAGTGGCATAACTGGGAAGAAAATCCCTGATGCCCAGTCCCTCTCTCTAAGCACCAGCACTTTACTCCCCTATGGAGTTGTTAAAGCCAGTATGCGATAGGCATTGCTTAGTCTGTAACTCCCTTTCTCCTCACCCAGCATTCGATTACAAACATCTGCTGATCAAAAGAACATGGCTTCCAGGGCAAACTTCTTTTTATTTTTGGAGCTGTCGCGAGGCAGTAGTTCATTATCGGTATCTAATTATTTGCACATGTTTGATGCATGGTCCCATGTATTTAGCTTCCATGCAGAAAATGCAGCTTCCTGCTTTGAGACATCAGAAAATCATTTAATGAAGAGTTCATTTAAAACAACCGTTCCTGGATCCTCATTCTAGGGCAACTCCCTGAAATCCTGTTTGGAGGGGGAAGGTGCTTAGAGGGTCTGACACTTTGTTCAAACAAAGGCAAATATAGGGGGTTTCTCAACTGGGAAGAGCAGAGTGGCTGGTAGGCGATAGGCAAATTAATTCTGTCACCTGCCTGCATGCACAGCCAAATATATTTGTCTGTTACTCCTACGCGTGTGTGTCAGATGGCAGGGGAAACAGATTCTTCAGCTCCCTTCTCAATAGCTATTACGTCCCTGGTTGGTTGGGGGGAGGGGATAGCTCAGTGGTTTGAGCATTGGCCTGCTAAACCCAGGGTTGTGAGTTATATACATATCCTTATAGGTTAATAGATGGCATTCTTCCTACTATCTATCTACCTACGTATTCAGACTAAACACTCATCATATGTGTGTGTGTGTGCATATAGTTTTTAATATAGAATGTTTTCTGCAGCAGAGACCTGTAGGCTTAGTCTGAAAAAGGCAGAAGTTTTATTGCTGCGTTGACTCCATTGCTATTAATGGGTTGTACATTTTGCTTTATTTAAAACTCTCCTATTGGGAGGTTAAAGAGCTTCTTGCCCACTCTTCTCTACCAAGGCCTTGGTGATGTGCACATAATACACTCTCAAGTATAAAGAAGGAATGAAAATAGCTGCATTCCAGCGGCTAGGGTATGAATCGTGTTAGCTGTGAAAAGCAAATCTCATGCTCTTTATTTTACTCATTCAGGTTTATAACTCTTCCCAATGGCATCCTCCAAATCGTAGATGTGTGGGAAAGCGACGCTGGGGGCTATCGCTGCGTAGCGACCAACGCAGCACGGAAACGCTACAGTGACGATGCTGTTCTTAGCGTCTTAAAAGGTAAGGCACAAAAGGACATTTGTACGGCTGTGTAAAACTGAGCTGAGGAGTCTTTCTTATAAATAGTGAAGCTGCCATGAAATGCTGCTGAGGGTAGTCTCCCTGTGGGTATGACATCAATTGTGGGATAGTTGGACTCTTTCTAGGGGGGCCATGGACAATTTAAAAATGACTATATTTATAATAATAGGGTATTTTTGCATCCGTTACTTACAAGTGCTGCACTGACTTGTACAGCTTATTCATGTGTTGTACTCTATGGGCAAAATTCTGATGCGGGGTGGTGTTTTTACCTAAGAAGCTAGTCACGGCTGCCGTTCCTGGTCCTCGGCACCCTAAAACCCCTGGAGTTGCCCTGTGTGTTTTCTGTGCATTGAACCATAGAAGGTTCAGTGGTGCGGTGGGGGTATCTGGCATCGATGCATCCTTAGTTTGGGATTTTCAAAGGTGCCAAGGGGTCACACCCAAATCCCACACTTAGGTTCCTTTGACTGGCCCAGCCCAAGTCTCTATGCACCCTCCCTCATTAGGGTTGTCTGTGCTGCATGAATGAGTAATCTGCATGGGCATCTGAACAGGGGCTGCACAGGGGTCACTGTGTGACCAGGACACCGGTGCAAACCAATGCAGGGGTGTTTCGTGCCACTTCCCGGAGGTGAGAGTGAAAGGGTCCAGATAGGTCTGATCCCTGCACTGCTTCACACCCTGTTCGTTCTGTGACTGTGGCTGGCTCTGTCGGAGAGAAGGGCAGTTAGAACCATGACTTTTTCCCAGGCCTGCAGGGTTACCTCTAGTGCAGTGTTTTGTAGACATGTTTGCTGGAAGGGTCGCGTTCTAGTTTGGTGCATGTTTCTTGACTGGAAGGAATGGAAGCCTCCCTCTCTCAGAACTGAAAAGAGGATGGCGGTGGGATCAGGGGAAGCAAATACAGCCTCTTCTGTGTAATAGAGTCTGCTGGGTTGATTTCTCTGTTTTGTATGCCATTTCCGTGATAACTTTGTGACACCTTATCAGGGATCCAAGTTGTTCCATTCGACCAGGATCTCTCGGTCTCTCATATAATTCAGGCCTTCATACTCCACTCAGTACTGTCTGCATTGGTGCTGGATGGTGGTGGTATATCAGGGTGTGACTTCACTTGAGGGATGATACTTGAGCACGGAACCTGAGCCCAGGAGGAGGATGGGGCCAGGTGACACCTTCTGCCCGGGAAACTGGACAAAGGCTGGAGGAGGAGGCAGGGTGTGTGGCTGGGTGAGACTGCTGGAGGTGGTTTCAGTTTGGAGCTGGCTGGGGAAATGGAGGGAAGCCCAGGACCGGGGCCTGGGCTCCCAACCCCCCAGGATGGACCTGACTGAGGGGTCCTGTTTCCTGTACCTGCAAGCTCTGTTTTGGACTGTGTTCCTGTCGTCGAATAAACCTTCTGTTTTACTGGCTGGCTGAGAGTCATGGGTCACTGTGGTATCTGAGACATGTACATGTAATATCCCACCATTCCTGACCAACATAAAACCCACTTTGGGGGCAGATGGAGGCCAGTTTTCTTCCTCCAACCAGACGTTGTCAGACAGGCTGTTGTGGCCAAGGGTTCAAAACTCGTGTGAGATGAAGATTTTAAAGATTTTGTTGGTTAATCACCTTGTTTAGAAAATGGAATTGAGTTGTCTGGGAAAACAGCAGGCTGGTTTCTCTTTTGTAAGTTTGGGGTCTGTGTTCCATTTCTTTTTCCCCTCTAGTTGTTTTTCTTGGTGGGAAGGAACTGTTTTAATTGGAGACCTCTTGAGCCAGTGGAACCTTGGGAGCTACAGCATGGAGATCCTTATCAAAACTTAGCAACATACAGAGTGTCTCATGGGGCTCAGAGATGGATTCAACTTTAATCAAAGCCCATTCAGTGATCCCATCTTCAAACGATGTGTAATAAGGAGTCATTTTAGATGTATGCGTTCCTTCTGATCACTCCTAAAGAGGAGATACCTCCCCCCTTAGGAATTGAGTGGTAATAACTTTAGGTCCCTGGAATTCAGCCTAGATGACTTCAGGTCAGGAATAAACAGCAGATGAGCCTTTTGAAGACCACGGTCTAGTTCTCACACAACGTGCAATAGGTCTGAGCTACAAGAACATTGCATTGGTGCTTCTGGGTCTCGTCCGTCGCTGGATAAGCAACAAGATGACTAGAGAGCGAGAAAAGATTGCACCCGATGAGAATTCTGCCTAAACGACGTTTTCCAAAGCTTTCCATGGAACCCGTTTTGCTCTTTGGGGACGTCACTTGCAGGAGAAGGAGGGTAAACGTGACACTCTGAGGCATTTAAAGGCTTTGGTCATGTCCATGCTCAGCTGCTGGTGGTGGGCACTGTGCAGAACAAACCGCATCCTTTCAAAGAAGCCTTTCCTAGGTTTTCAAAAGTGGCCCCATGTCTTTCATGCATAATCATCCAAGTTAAATAAAATAAAATATATGGAGATATACCTATCTCATAGAACTGGAAGGGACCCTGAAAGGTCATTGAGTCCAGCCCCCTGCCTTCACTAGCAGGACCAAGTACTGATTTTGCTCCAGATCCCTAAGTGGCCCCCTCAAGGATTAAACTCTAAACCCTGGGTTTAGCAGGCCAATGCTCAAACCACTGAGCTGTTTCCCCCTCCCCGCTGTTCATGGATGGAGCTGCCTTGGAAGCTGTCCGGGTCTCCTCTGATCTACTGACACTGCCTGCAGCTTGGCCATGGAGATCCCAATTTCTGCAGAGCAGGGATTGACTTGCTCAGAAACGCCACAAAGCGCGCTAAGCCATTTGACGGCTGGGATCTCCAGGGCAGCATGGGCTGGGCTGGCAGGCAGAGGCAATGTGCTTGCTGTAAGAGGGGGCCTCTCCATTTGACCTCAGACCAGTGGCACCTGCTGACGCTGGGGGTGAAATCAGTCCAGTGGCTCTACCAGTGGCAGTGGCCTGCAGAAGGTGCAGCAGGAGGTTACTCTTCCATCAGTGTTGGGTGAGAGGATCTCTGGAAGGCTGGAGGGCAGGGGGACGGGTTAGGGGCTGGTAGAGTAGGACTCTCGACCCTAGATTAAAGTACTAGATCTCTGCTCTGGCCCATGTCTCTGTTGTTCAGAAAAGTTGAGAGAGGGCTAGGAGAAGGCTTAATTCGCAGGGTTCCCCCGGGAAAGGGGCAGAGGTGACATGACTAGTTCCGTGAATGTTTGTGGGTGGATAATAACGATAATGAGCAGAACACTTGGCAGTCTTCCGTGAGGAACCTGAAATCGCTTCCCAGACGTTAGGTAGTTAGCCCTCCCCGCACTCCAGGGAGGTAAGGAAGTATTATGATTTGTAATGCCATAGCCCCTACCACAGTCTAAATAGGCAACGAACAAAGGGTGGGAAGTGCAGAGAAGGGCAGTGACGTACCCGAGGCCACACAGCCTGGACAATGGCAGAGCCAGGATTAGAAGCCAGGTCTCCTGACTCCCCAGATCCACAGCCTGTTTGCTAGACCTTGCTTCCTCCTGCTTGTTCTTTCCCTTGGAGAGTCTGAGGCACAGAATTGTTACGGGAGCTGCTCAAGGATCAGCCGAAGAGCCGGGTACATACGGAGGGTGCTCAGTCCTCCATCTGCAGGGCAAAGCTCCCTTGCAAGCTCCGACATCCTTCCATGGCCCTCTTTGTCTTCGTTTACAAGTGTCTCGCTTGTTCCTCGGCCGCTCGTGCGTTTTCACATAGATGCCTCTGCCGTTCATCCATCAGCAGGGAGTGTAATTAACTGTGGAGTCCAAGAATACACCTTTGATCAATGAATGGCGTTACGGAGATAATCTGTGTTGAATCTACAGAGAATTCTTGAGCAGTCCTACACTCTGTATCTAATTACCAGCCCCTGCCAGATCCTGTGCGTTCCTAATGAAACACAAGGTAACAGGGGAGAGCTGGCATCGGCCGCTTCTGCATGCCAGAGACAGCTCCCCTCTTTGGCCTGATGTGTCATCGATAAGTAATATCGATCAAGCCACGCTTTGGATAACCTCTCCCCAGCAGCTCAATTCGTTCTGTTCTCTGCATAATTATATCTGGTAACTTTAAGACGTTGACTCTGCTTTTCAAATTGAAAGCAATCAAAGAGGTTAAAAAAGGAGTATTCCTTCTGCCACGCCAACGGGTCTGAGCAGAATTCTGGTTTGATTTTTCTCCCCCCCCCCCCCCCACTCCACTTCTGAAGCATTAAGCTGCCCGCTGATTAGACAAAGGGACACACTGGGTTGACATTTTCATTGGATTTAGCTAATAGTGATGGAAATCATGTCTCTGGCAAATCTCTGGAGATTTTTATAATTGGGAAAAGGATATGAGAGTCAGGTGGAAGGCAGCAGAACCTGTTGCGAGCGACAAACACCTCTGTGGGTGACTCACGCTTTGTTGATAGTTTTTTTTTTTTTTTTTCTTCAAGCGATCTCCATAAGATGCATGTTATTTTAGACATCTTGATAATTCCAGCAGGTGGCTTATTCTGTCCCTGGCGATCTTGTTCTCATCTATAAATGATGGTACATGCAAACAGGTATTTAAAAAAAACCACCTTTGTTTAAAAACAACACCCTCCTCCCCATACCACCCCAAAAAAACAAACAAAAAAAACTATTTAGTGCTGGTAAAAGGTTCCTGATTGAAATCTTGGAGACCGAGCTTTGTGGGGGCCTCTCGCATCAGTTTACCTTGGTCCATCCTGTTCTCAGCCTGTGGACACAACAGTCTACCCTCCAGAGGGGTGTAATAGTTTGCTCTAATTCTGGTTGTGGAGCATGGTATGGGAGTGGCTGGGGGGGGGGGGGGTGGTTAGTGGCCTGTGATGTGCAGGAGGTCAGATTAGATGACCTTATGGTCCCTTCTGGCCTTAAAATCCATGACCAGCTCTTCTGTTTATCCGCGCAGTGGGGAGCAGCAGCTGCTAAACATTCCATTGTTATGCTATACAAAGCACACGGGGGCTTTCGGGGGGGGGGGAGAAGGCAAATACGTCGCATATATTGAAAACACAACAGTGAGCATATCACACACACACACCCTGCCAGTCAATGTTTATAGTTCCCAGTCTGTTGTAGCTCGAGTCAATCTAATGGCCACTTAGATTGAGCACGACTGTGGAGCTGGGTTCTGTCAGTCATGCTCCGAGGCTTTTCAGGACTGAACCCAGAGTTCCATGTGTGACAAACTGGGACTGTTCTTAATGTGGTCTTTGAATGCTGAGTGGGGAGTGTTGGCTGGGAGGGCAGGGGAGGTTGGCTAGGACGGTCTGCATTGGGGGATGGGAGACTGGCCTTGAGGGAAGATACCTGAGCATGTAACGTGAGAACCCAGGAAGGGGTTCGAGGCCAGGTGACACCTTTGCCCGGGAAACTGAACAAAGGTGGTGGGAGGGGTCGCTGAAGGGAGAGTTTCAGGAGCTGGCTGGTGGAATGGCTGGGAGGCAGACAGGGCTCTAACCTCCCAAGGGGGCTGTGGTGCCCTGGGACCCCAAGATGGACCTAACTGGGCGGGGGGGGGGATCCTGTTGTCTGTGCCTGCAAGACCTGTCTTCCTGTCATCTAAATAAACCTTCTGCTTTACTGGCTGGCTGAGAGTCATGGTGAATCGCAGGAAGCCGGGGGTGCAGGGTCTTGTGTCCCCCCACACTCCGTGACACCATGGCAAAACACCCCAGCTTTATAGTTGTAAATTCCCATTTGAGTCCATGCATTTTGCAATGTCATTCTGTCCTTAAGTGGTGTTAATCTTGGGGTTTTCTGCTGTTATCATTTGATGGTTATTGTCTGGCTTCCCATCGTTATCTCCTATTTGTTATCTCACCTTCGGGGGTGCCTGCCTCATTTCTGAGGTTGTCAATGCTGCTAACATGTTTAGCATCGGATACAATGGATGTTTTCTGATTGTCTCCTGGTCTTTCCAAGTCTCTCACTTTTTCTTGATCATCTGGACATTTGTGATGGTTTTCACACCTTATCTTTTCCTGATGCGTGCATTCCTCATCCACACAGACAATCTCTTACAGAAACCTTCAAAGGTATACAGACAGCAGTATTTTAAATTCAGCAGAATACATTGTAAATCAAGCCTTGCTAAATCTTATAATTAAAACAATTCACATTGGGGCTACAGGCCCTCAACGTTCCTCTAATCTCCTTAACATAGACACAATACAAGATCTTGTCTCTTACTTACTAAAACCTTAAAACAAAGAAATGTATATTTAACTAGAATGCCTAATTTGTAATACATCTAGGAAACCATAGTAGACATTATAACTTATCCTAAAAGAAAAGGGTGACCATAATCAGTCATAAGGATTGTTCTGGTGTGTCATTCTTTTTTGCTATTCAAAAAGGGTGGCTGGCAGGATGAAATCAAATCATACATTAATTCTCATAGTACAGTTATAAAATCCTGCTCCTACACCATCACTCCATCTGGTCTCCCGCTGACTGCTAATAAAGGCATCAGTTGTGTCAATGGTGATTTGTGACCTGATGATGGTGCTGATTGTGGTGGAAATGTTTCCACCAGGCAAGCCACCAGTCTGCTGCACGCAGGCCAGGACGTCTCTCACTTGTGACTCCCAGTCGCTGCCAAATGGAGCTGGATTTGAATAAGCAGATAGTAGTGAAGGAAAGGGCCTGTTTCCTCTCAGCCATCCATCCTCTCTGGCCAATCCTGTTTTTCTGCTCCCGATACGGTATCCGGGATATCGTAACATTTTCCTTGTTAAGTCAATGTCTTTGCTCAGTTGAGAGGGTGATTCTTTTAGCACTGTCCTGCATCCAAATTATTCGCATGAGCTAAAAAAACCAAGCCGCTGTCTTTTCCCTCGACTGAAAGTATCGCAACCCTGGGAAGGACCCGTTGTGTCTCTGCGACGGGATGTGTGCTGGGATCAGATGAATAGTGGAATAGACAGCAACTGTGGCAGGCGGTGCAGTGTGTGCTGCAGATGTTCAGGTGTAAATTTCCAGACATTCCTTCAGGAACAGGGGTTGGAGCAAGAATGAGGATACTAAGACTTAGGGCAGGACCCAGTCACGCAGCCCTGAAACCGAGCTGTGTCCTTACGCTGCAGAAATAGAAACAGAAGGCTACGTTTGATTTTCCTCTTCTCTCTGTTGCTTCCCCAGCATACTTGACTCAGTGGCCTGAGTGCAAAACACTCCTGCCAGCGCTGTCCCTGACCCCCTCGTCTATACAGATGGGAAGCGAGCCCCGGATCCCCACTTCTGCTTTCTGCCGGAAGTGGCCTTGAGAACTCGTCATGGAACGCTTTGCCATACTCTGTGTAAATTCCCCCTTCTTCGGCTTCCTACAGGAGAGCTTCATGGGGTTGCGGTTTGGTTTTTGTAACTGTTTTTTCGCCCTGCGGCAGGGCACAGATGGGTGTTTACAGTTTTTACAGTGGGGGTGCTGAGAGCCATTGAACCAAACTGTAGACTCTGGATATAATGGAAACCACTTCAAGTGGGATAATTTAGTTGGTGTTGGTCCTGCTTTGAGCAGGGGATTGGACTGGATGACCTCCTGAGGTTTCTTCTAACCCTAATCTTCTATTATTCTAAGTCGGGGTGCTGCAGTACCCCTTGTACCCCTCGTTCCAGCACCTATGGGCACAGAGATCTGCTCCAAAGCCATGTGAACTGCTCTAAGGTGCTCCTGATTAGAGGATGAGGGCCCCGTTGCTTGCTTCATAACCACGTTGAAAAGGAACGACCAACAGAAGGAGGGGAGATGAAATGTAGCAGGGCACACTAACTAGAAGCCTCAGAATGCCTACTAACTTCAGGGCATAGGCATAGAGTAGCAGCCCTTTAAGTAGTTGGTGAGCCCGCTAGAGGCACTCACCAGATGCTGTGTTTTAGCTGCCAGAACTCAACCAAAGCAGCAGTGTATATATGTAGCCAGGCCTTACATGCTGTGTATATGCAGCAATCATGGCTATTCGGACCCCACTATGCCGCTCTTCTTATTACGTTTGTTGTGTCTTGTGCTCTTTACACACTGATAGACTAGAATCTCAAAGCACCATAGAACTGAGCAAAATCTAAGATCTACAAGGACCCACATTTTAGAGGCGCATGTCTAGTGCTAGTGCATTGGGCTAGGAACCAGGCGACATGGGTTCTGTTCCTGGTTCTGACACTGACCTCCCGGGTGACCACAGGCAAGTCACTTCACCTCCATGTGTCTGTTTCCCCTCCCATTATCTATTTAAAATGTAAGTTCTTGTGGTCAGGTCCTGTCACTCACTTATGTGTTGCTACCGCACCCAGCACAGCAGGGCCGGAGTTTGACGGGGAGGACTCTAGGCTGTGCTGCATTACCAATAATCATAACAGGGCAAACATCTACCAGGGTAGGTACAGCCAATCTTCAAGTACTTTGTCCAGTCTAGATTTTAAATGTCCCAAGCAGTGGCATTTCCACCACTCCGTTTGAAAGACTCTTCTGCAACCTAATAGATGTTGTCCTCTTTTCTTGATATTCAGTTCAAATGCTCCTTTCCTTAAGTTTGTCCCGTTCTTTCTAGTTATACATTGTTTGGCCACCACAAGCAATTCCTCTCCCACCTCGGTATTTATGCCCTGCAGGTATTTGTGGATAATTTTGTTCCTATAGCCTCGAAAGAGCCTATTTTGGGGAAAGTTAGAGATAACAGCAATTGACATTTCTAATAGAGTTTGGACGGGGCTGGGGAAAGTACAAAAAATTAAGGAAAGAAAGACAATCCATTTGGAGATTTTTCCACCCTCACCCCCATTTTTTATCCCTTTCGTAGTGCACCATATATTTCTAGTTATCCTAGTGTTTGTTGTCAGGATAGTCTAGTGGGTAGAGCACAAGTCTGGGCATCAGGAAACTTGGGTCCTCATCCCACTTCTGCAAATGACTCTTTGTCACATTGGGAGAGTCACTTGCTGTTCCTGTGCGACAAATTAGGCATCAGTAAAATGAAGCTAATGATACCTAGTCACCTTTTACAAGTACTTAGAGATCTACAGCATAGAATAATAGAATATCAGGGTTGGAAGGGACCTCAGGAGGTCATCTAGTCCAACCCCCTGCTCAGAGCAGGACCAATTCCCAACTAAATCATCCCAGCCAGGGCTTTGTCAAGCCTGACCTTAAAAACCAATAAAGAAGGAGATTTCACCATCTCCCTAGGTAACCCATTCCAGTGCTTCACCACCCTCCTAGTGAAAAAGTTTTTCCTAATATCCAACCTAAACCTCCCCCACTGCAACTTGAGACCATTGCTCCTTGTTATGTCATCTGCCACGACTGAGAACAGTCTAGCTCCAACCTCTTTGGAACCCCCTTTCAGGTAGTTGAAAGCAGCTATCAAATCCCCCCTCATTCTTCTCTTCTGCAGACTAAACAAAGTAGGAAAGTGCTGTATCATTATGCAAGATTACAACTATTACAATAGTTGAAATCTGAATGATAAGGATGCGGGGCTACCTGTGCAAATGTATTAGGCGCACGGTGCAGTCTGAATGTGCAGTTATGTGGCAAATTTGTGAGTGTAATTGCCGTCATTGGTAAGCACAACCATCTAATGTTGCGTTGCTTCTAATTGGCCGTTCGCATGTGCAGTGTCCTGATTTGGCGTGCATAGCTGCAGACATTTGGTGCAAGAATTTTGTTTGAACATCCATCCCCTGAGTGTTTGTATGTAGCTTTTAAATTAAGCCAACTGGGGAAGGCACAATGGTCTTCCTTGTAATAGCTACAAAATAGCAGGACATTGGCTTTTAAAGGGTATGCAGCTCATGTAGACGTGTCTTCCAAAAGTGACTCCTGTTCTTTCTGTCTGTACCGAGCAGACACAGGAATGGATGGACGATTCACTGGGATGGACCAAGAGAAGGTGTTCGTTGGGTCTGGGCTGAGAATGCTGCTGTGAAGTCTTTCAGCAGACGAACACATTCCTGGTGAACTGGGATTTAATACTGTGTTATTAGAGATGACGCTGGGAGATTGCCGTCGGCAGAACATCATTTAAATTGACAGTTGTAACAGCTTGCTGCGGCAACGTCCCATGAAATGTGTTTTTCAGTCAAATATTTGTATGAAATCTGATAAGTGGGGCAGAGCTGAGGGGAGCTAAGACACCCTTTGCAGTGAGAGTGAGGCTGTGGAATCAAAGAAACACAGTGGATTATGGCTGCTAAGCTGTGATGTTTTCCCCACAAGGCTAGTGATCTTGCAGCCTTTAGTTCATGTGGCTTCACCTGCATTTAGACTAGAGAAGTCTCTGCCTAGCAGATAAGAATACTTCCCCATCCAGTTTCTCATTTGCAGCCCCTGTTTGTTGTTGTTGTTGGTGTTGCTGTAGTGCCTAGCAACCCCGTCCTTCTCAAGGCAACTCAAGAGCAGCATTGATGGATGCTGGAGGTGCAGCCTTCCTTTGTGAAAGCTCAGACAGGGAGGCTGGGCCTTTGAAGGTGAGGAGATGAGAGGGGTACAGAGAGCCGTGCAGGGAAGAACGTGGCATTTGCTTGCTTTCGAAGTGCAACAACTCTGCGGAGTCTTTCCTGTGGCACTGGAAAAAGATTCCCACATTTCCATGCTGCAATAAAATTAGTTCTCCTCATTTGAACAAGACCTGCAGGGTTTTCCTGTTTGTATCTTAAAGAAACAGCTGGCAGCTTTAGTTCTGTGCTCCAGTCCCATCCCACATGGCTAGCTGAGAGCTGTTGTTCTAAAGGACACACTCCTGCCCTGTTTTGTATGACAGGGAAATGACGCTATCCCCATCTTTCACTTGATTCGTGGTTTTCATGCTGAAGGATTCCACTGACCTTGAAACTGCAGATCAAAATCTGCTTTCATTTACACTGGTGTAAATCCAGATTGACTCCATTGTTTTTAAATAGAGCTCCTTAATTCAGTGGAGTTGTTCCAGTTTTTACACTAGTGTAAAAGGAAAGCTGCATTTGGCCCTGTCTGGGATCATTTCAACTTGCCCTTATAAATGCACCCACTTCTGGTGTGGAATGAGGCAGCTGTGCTTTTATGTTGAGGCTTTAATTTCAATCTCCATTTAAAGTTGCCTCTGCAAAAAGAGGTTCAGGTCCAATCATTCCTGCATTTATTATAACTTATTTTGTAAGCTACACAATGTATTCCTTTCTCAGTGTGTTTCCCCAGTGGGGCTGATAACCTTCCTCTCTAGTGTCTTGATCTCTCCATTTTTCCATTTCTTTTTTACTTGCAGTTAAATACGGAATTGCAACCCATTTGAAAATAATGAAAGCTCAGAGTTGGGCAGGCTCGGTTTACACGAATTTCTAGGATCAGGTTTCTCAGGTGGCTGATATTTGAAGCTGTTTGCATAATGAACCTGTTGGGTCATGAAAAACGCTCTTAATCTTTTTTTCTCTGGCAGGAGGTGCTAAGTGATTATGTGACTCTGAGAGGCAGGGAAGGTGTGAAAGAGGAGGGATGAAATGCGGACCTGGTCTTTTAAGGCCAGAAGATACCATTAGATCATGTAGTTTGACCTCCTTTATAACACAGAGCATTACATTTCATCCAGTTCCTTCTGTACTGAATCCAATAATTTGTGTTTGATTAAAGCATATCAGATCTTCTCAAATGAACATGAAATGGTATTTAACACTCTGGTAGGTACTTTACAAATTGTCAACAAAGTAATGATGAAGAGTAATATAGCTAAGGAGACCATTAGTGATACAACTGGGGTGTGTATGTGTGCGCGTGCGTGTGCACTACTGCATGGAATAAGAACTGCTCACGTGTGTCATAAACCCCATACTGCTGACAGAAATGCTCCTTTTGTTTAAGTGTTAGAAGCCAATCTTTTTGGAGCAGGAGGATCTGAGTTCTCTCTTGGCTGTCTCTGAAGTTCTGAAAGTGCAGCACTACTGACAACTGTGGCAATCCTAGGTGACAGTGGGTTTGATACAAAATTCCCATCCCTCATATTCCATTAAGCAGAACTGACAAGGACTAACATTGGCACTAGAGATTGCAGCAAAGATGTCAAGAGTAATAGAACAAAATGAAGGATGTAAATATAGGACAAGGTGAGCTGTTTCCCCTGCTTCTGAGGATTTGCCTAGAAGTACTGATACCTGATCATGGTGTCTGAAGCTGTCGAGTGCGTTACATCTCCTGTATTACAAACAGCCCTGTGTTTGAACCTCCCAAACTCCATGAGAGCTGGAATTGTTGTTTGTTCGAGGTGCCTCTAAAATCCTGATATGCATTTTGTTATTAAGGCAGCTGGATAGAGCATTCCACTTCATTAAGAACCACTCGTTAATACTTTAGCACTGGAGGTTTTCTGGAGCGATAGATGAGTACCCGCTAATGCTTTAAATTGAATCCTGGTATAAATAGCAGGCTTCATTCAGTTCTCCTATGCGAGTTTCTTTAAGACGGGGTAACTCCATTAACATCAATGGAATTCCTTCTGGTTTATACCAGTCCAAGAGGAGAACCAACCCCGGCCTTTGCAGCGATGTTATTAAACAAACAGGCTACACCTGTGAAAACGTCTTTGGGAAAGGGGCTAAGAACAGAGATAACGATTGGAGTCAGCAGCTAGCCACGAGCCGAACGGCAATGGTTTGAGGTGTCTTGGTTGCAGATGGGAGTTGTTAATTATTATAATTAACATTGTGGTAGTGCCAAAAGGCCCTACTTGAGATTATTGCCCTATTGTGCTAGGCACTTAGTAAGAGATGGTCCCTGTTCCAAAGGACTCTTGTAATCTAAGGCCCCAAGGTTTACATGCTTAACTAGATGCAAGGGAGCAGTGCCACTGAAATCACTCTGGGACTTGATCAGTGTTGCTAACTCCCACCATTTTATTGGGAAGTCTCGTGATCCTCGGTGTTACTCTGAAAGCCCGAGCTACAGTTAAGAGATTGCGTGGGCATCTCGGCTTTCGTTTTGAAAAGTAAGTTGCTAACCCTCCTGGTTGCAGAGTCCTGAGCGCCCTGTGACGAAACCAGAAAGTGAATAATAGAACCTGGCATTTGATTTTCTTTTTTTAATCTCATTTTTAAGCCAATCACTTAATTTTTACGGCCGTGACTGGGGATCTTTGGCTGCTTGGGGTGGACAATAGCAGGACTGAAGTGGGGCCTAGGACTTGGGCTAGTCCTCTGTACGGGGTGGATTTCAGCCTTATGGAGGAGCTAGGTGCTCTCCAGTGCTACCAATAGGCTGGAGAATAGTAGGTTTGGTTTATGGGCTGTTGATCAAAATGTGCTAACAACATCGGTGGGAACTGGCCAGCAGTTTGTCCATAGCATAAGCTCATGGACTTCTGTACTGTTTCTAGTAATGGTGCCATGAAATGACCTTTACACCTAATGGGTTTGGAAGCTGGAATTTTCCAAGTACCTGACACCCTTGGGCCTCTTGGTAAAACCCAGCCTGCATTTCTTCTTCTTTCTTATACTTTCTCTCCTCCATCTTTCCCTTCCTAACTGGGAAATGCCACAGCCACCACCACAGCGCCTCTGGGACCTGCACAACTAACCAATGAGCAGAGGTTTCTGGTCCCAGCTGGAGCCTGGGGTTTGATTTTAGTCCCATTTAAAAAAAAAAGGACAAGAAATGGAACGATGCTGACCTGAGATGGCCCTTCCAGCTGGAGAACTCCCAAGAGAGGCAGTGTCCTAAAGGAGCTGCAGTATTTATTTCAGGAGGATATCACCACCATTGTTATGGGTGTTGCAGTTGTGCCTACTTGCACCTCCAGGGTCACAGCTTCACTGTGTTGGAAGCTGTACACACTCGTGGTAAGAGAGTTCCTGCCCCAAAGAGCTTACAGGATCAGTAGACAAGACAGCGGGTGGTAGAAATGAAGCATTATGACCCCCAGCAAACAGATTGGCTGAGTCAGCCAGTTTCACCAAGGAAGTTGAGTCCGGCATTGAACCCAGGGATCCTGACTCCCAGGCTATCGTCGTCACCACCAGACCATTCTGGCTTGTCTGGTGTAGAGTTTGCAATTTGCACAGGGTAAATTACAGACATGCCAGCATACATCACAAATTGTATATTCAGTTGTAACATTTGCAATTCATACATATGCAAACCAAGAATCGTTTGCAGAAGCAACCGGCAAATCATTGTGAATAACTAATACATTCAAGAACCTGGTGATCTGCTTATGGGCAGATCAGGAACGGAAAAAGAAAGGCCGCGTTCACTGAACCAATGAGTCGTTGCAAACGATTCACTCAGCTCCAACCTTTCCAGCGTCATTGGCCCCTTCCCATGGGTCTGAAGAGAGTGACTCCTACGGTGAATTCCTTTCCTGGGCGGGTTTTACACAACACTGTTCAGTGTGGCAAAGGAGGGGGTGTGGTAGCCACCAAAATTATAACCTAGAGAACGGAAGGAGTGGTTGTCAGGCCTGCTGAGGAGGCAGGTCCAAAGAAATAACCTTACCGTGGTTACGAAAGGCCTGGCACTGAGCCCAAGAGATCACTTCACAATGATCAGCTATAGGAAGCCTTCCAAGTTGACCCCCAGGGCTGCCCGGGGGGGGGGACGACAAGTGGGGCAATTTGCCCCGGGCCCCACACGGGCCCCCCACGAGAGTTTTGAGGTGTCCCCACGAGAGTTTTCGGT
Organism: Malaclemys terrapin pileata; assembly: GCF_027887155.1. NCBI lineage: Eukaryota > Metazoa > Chordata > Testudines > Emydidae > Malaclemys > Malaclemys terrapin. Next base: position 6,507,643 of record NC_071514.1, read on the forward strand.
GGGTCTTCGGCGGCAGGTCCTTCAGTGCCGCCGAACACACCCAGAGCGAGTGAAGGACCCGCTGCTGAAGACCCAGAGCTTCTTCCGCTCCAGGTCTTCGGCGGCAATTCGGCAGTGGATCCTTCACTCACTCCGGGACCCGCCACCGAAGTGCCCTGAAGACCCGGAGCAGAAGGACCCCCGCTGCCGAAGACCCTGGCCCCCGGAATCCTCTGGGTGGCCCTGTTGACTCCATGTGACTATCACACCTCATGGACAGTAGCGATGACTGTGAAAAACAGAAGAATTTCCCTGGGCTTTAAAAACCAAACCAAACCTTATTTGAAGCATTGCACGGTCCCAGAGGATTTGAGCAGAGGTTGGGAAATCAACTCTTCCTCTTTCAGAAGGAAACTAACAGTCTGTCACCCTCCCTAGGAAGAGCTGTTCAGAAAGGTCATGGGTGAATTTCCAAGATTGCCTGGAAAACTCTTGGGCTGGGTCTTCACTAGGCGAAAGACACTTGGGTAAAATCCTAGTGAGGACAAAGCACTTTGCCGCTTTCACCCATGTTAACAGGTCGAGTTAAAAATTGGGTGCCCCGTAGGCATTAACTTGATCTTGATTTAAGAACCCACCTTTTTTCTTTTTTCCTAATGAAGATAGGACCTTGGAGGGGATGGGATTGTCTGCTTATTGCAGTGATCTACCCTAAGGATGTCTTCTTTTTTTGGAGCGTTTCAGTAGCAGGGTCCTCCTAACTAGTATGGTTACCTCCCCAAAAACTAAACTCTGTTAAAAGTTCGTCTGGATGGACAGAAGCTTCAGAGATACTTTTATCTTTATAGGCTCAAAAAGAGACACTTTGTCTTCAACTTTTAATATGACAGTTGGATCCCAGCAGGAAATGATCTTCTTTCTCAGAGGTCTCCTTTTGGTAACAGCTTTCACTAACACCCTCTTCTTACTCATTATGTCTCAACTCATCACATTCAGGATGCACATTCCTCATTCCTGAGTGGATGTTACTAAAGTTCCTTTTCTTCTGAGGGCCAGACTTCCTTCTGGGCTTTCCGTGGAAGGGCGACAAGATCTTTTTTAATGAGTTGCATCTCCCTGGTTTTATTTTTCCTTCCAAGTTGTCATGCATTGTTTCACTCCGATTGACTTTGGTCTTCCCATCTGTCGCATTTGTGACTCCTCAAATGCAACTCTCTGCTTTTTTCTGAGAAAACATTCTGCATGACCTGACGACATTGACTCTGACTGCAAGACCAAGTTCGTGTGTGATATTTGGGGGGACTTGAAAGGTTTTTCTTATCATCTGTCCCCTGTGCGCTGCCTCAGCCCCCTGCAAATTAGCATTGTTTACCTGACACCAGAAGTGTAAAGCTGCATCTGTCACCAGGCAGAGCTGGATCAGTTAATGACCCTTATCAGAAAGCAGCATGTGCAGTGTTTTGCTACGGAACCTAGTGCCATAAATATATTTCCCTAGTACTCCTGCTAGATGTACGATAGTGTGAACTGCAAATAGAGCTCATGCAAATAGATTTCAGCCCATCTGGAGCCCAAATGGGAAACTCATCCCTGAATGTTACACAGATCCCTGGGGTGATCTCAGTGTAGCTGAGTAGGGGGCAGTGACAGGGTTGCTGACCTGTGGGGATGAGGGGTATTTTGTCTTCTCCACAAGAGGTAGCACAATATCCGTGGCTGCTCTGTAATGTTGTTCCTGGAAGTGTCTCCTTCTATGGCACCATGGAAGTTGAATTGCTGGCACTGGAAAATCCCATTTTTGGAAGCGAAGGGCTGACAGGGCGAACATGCTTCCAGGAACTGATGAGTCGTGGTGGGTACGCGAGTCCGTTCCCGTGTGTTGGCATAGCTGGCTTTGTTCCCTGACTCCCAATCACTTAGGGATTTCAGCCCTGCAGCCCTGCTGCAGACAGGGTGTTACTGGGCATGCCTCCTTTGGGTCTTAGTGCTGGTAAAAGGTGCCAGCTTGACAGCTCTGGGAACTGGAATCCAGCCACCAAACAGGTGAGTGCAGGATTCCCCCAGTACCGGGAGCAGGTCTTTCAGCTAAGAATGACACTGCCCAATGTGGGGGTGGTTAAGGAGGAGCGGACACTTGTTCATTAGGTCCTGGACAGAGGGCACCAAACTTGTATCCTGTCGAGCATTTGTTCCTTCCTGATTCAAGCTGCTTTATATATTTCAATATTTGTTAATCTGACCCTTGCTACGTTTGTATGCTTTGCATGTGTACATTGCCTCTGTGAGACAGACAAATATTACAAATCATACAGAGGTCAAGTGACATATCCTAGGTTACACAGTGAGTCGGTGTACTCCTGAGGGCATTCTGCGCCAAAAAATTACAAATTCTGCGCACAATATTTTAAAATTCTGCAAAATTCTGAAAATTTTATTGGTCAAATAAATGTGGAGGCTCCAGCATGGCATTGGGGAGCACAGGCCACTGGCTGCACAGAGGTGAGAGATCACTGTGCAGCTCCCCCCTTCTCCCCATGGGACACGGACTCAGCGGTGAAGCTGTACCCAACCCTGACACAGCGCAAGGACTGGGCCTGCCCCAGAGCCCTGCCCCTCCATGCCAGGTGCACCAGGTGTGGGCAGGCAGGCTCAGCAAGGCAGGATTGAAGTGTGGGGGGATCCAGGTGTGGGTTGAGAGGGTTCTGTGTGGGACAATCTGGGTGCGGGTGGCTCAGTGGGGGATCCAGGTGTGGGGGGGATCTGGATTCACAGGGGCTTGTTGGGGGGTTCTGGGTGCAAAGGTAATTGGACTCTGCAGGGGGGTCCAGGTGAAGGTGGTTGGGGTTCAGTGGGGGATGTTTTTGGTGTGGGGGAGTCTGGTGTGGAGGGCTCAGTGGGGTGGGGATCCAGGTGCAGCTGTTTGGAGCTTGGTGGGGTGAGGATCCGGGTACAGGTGGCTCGTCGGGGTGGTCCGAGTGCAGGGGGAGTGGGGCTCATCGGGGGGGTTATTAGTATGGGGGAGTGAGGCTTGATGGGGACGTCTGGGTATGAGGGGGTCTGGATGCATGGGGGTTGGGTGGATGGGGGAGCAGGTCCCTATACAGGAATCCCTCCCCCTGAAGCTGAGGAGTGATGGGTGCAGGAAGCGGCAAGGGAGTTGGGAGAGTTTCCTGCAACTGAGGGAGAAATCTGGGTCTAACGAATGTTCCCTCTAATTTTTTTCCATCCATGTGTGGACTAAATATTGTTATGTGCACCGAGATATGTAAGGATGTGCACCACCAATAGAGACAAAAAGCCTAGATATAATGTATATTTTTAAATAAGTTACGATAGGGGTAATTACTCCAGCCAGGACAGGTTAGGCATTTTAGAACTCACTACGCGAAGAATTAAATTGAAGTGTAAGAGAAATAAAAATTATGAAATGCACAGAGCAGTCAAAACCCGTTGAAAGAATAAAATGACAGAGAATAGATGTGTGTTGCAGAAAGTACCAAGAAGTAACAACAAGGATAATACAAGTATGTGTTGGGAGGTGAGTGTGAAAGAGACTGCCTGTGTGTGTGTGAGACACAGAGGGTGTGTGTGTGTCTGACACAGGGTGCATGTGTGTGACACAGTGACGGTGTGTGTGTGTGTGACAGGGATAGTGTGTGCGCTGTCTTCTGGGGAAAGTGGTGTGCTATCTCTTTAAGACACTCAATGAAAGCTCTCCTGCTCTGTCCTGAGCCCTGTTGTCCCCCTCCCCCGCTCTGCACAGGGGGAGGGGGAGAGAGAGAGACTGTGTGAGCTGGCTGCTGGGGAAATCTTAGAAACAGTGCACTGTCTCTTTAAGAAAGGCCCTCAGCCACTCACCACTTAGACCTCAGACCATGGTGCAGCAGCTCTGTGTCCTCCTGAGCCAGGCTGTCCCCTCTGCCCTGCTCTGTGGAGATGGGGTACAGGGGCGGGGGGACGGGGGACACTCTGACATCAGCACCCTCCTCCCCACCTCACCCCCGCTCTGCACAGCCAGCAGGAGGGTCCCGGGAGCAGCTGCAGGATGGAGCAACGTGGGGGGGGAGGGGCACCTAACCACATGCTGCCGGCTGTGCATGCTCTGCTAATCAGCTGGGAGGCACTTGAATCTCTCCTGCGCGGCCGCCCAAGCATGCAGCTTACAGGGAACACAGGGTCTAACCTGGCCCCAGATGTGGTGTAGGGGAAGAGGAAGTCCCGTCCTCCCCAGCCCAGCTGGGACTAGCAGCTGAGCCCGCCACAGGTTAGGAGCCACCAGCTGGATCTTCCCCAGTCCCACCCCCTGCTCCACAGTGATTTACTCCTCTGCCGGCTGTCCTGGGCACCCAAAACATACTGTTGGGGAGGGTTGCATAGCCACTCTTGTGACTTCCCTTTGCTTCCCCATCAGAAAGTCATTTTTCTGTGGGAAAGCAAATAAATCTCCGGGGGACATAAATTCTGCACGTGCACAGTAGTGAAGAATTCCCCCCCGAAGTAGTCAGTGGCAGAGATGGCCAGAGAAGCTAGAACTCATGACTCCCACTCCTGTTCTTGAATCACATTTCCTCCTTAAAGGGTTAGATCCTGGCTCTGTCGGGAAGCCGGAAACAGGGGTGGCTGAAGCAGCTACATTGTCAAGGGGCGACAGCCAGGCTGGAAGCAGATGAGCAGGGCTGAAGTGCAGAGCAGAGGGTTGGTCTCAGGACAGGTGTCGCGGGTCAGTAGTGAGGCACGTTGACAGGGTTGCATAAGGAATGGGACCAGGATAGTACGGGATTGCACTGTGGATTGAGGTAATGCTGTGGAACTCGATACCCAGCCCTGCATCCGTCTATACAGTGGGCCTGATTCTGATCTCACAGGAGAAACTATAAAGCTGGTGTTGGTGAGATCAGAATCAGGCCCTGAGCATGGCTATCGCCAGTGCTGTGTGCAGTGTTGTTGTAGCCGTGTCAGTCCCAGGATATTAGAGACAAGGTGGCTGAGGTAATATCTTTTATTGGACCAACTTCTGTTGGTGAGAGAGACAAGCTTTCAAGCTTACACAGAGCTCTTCTTCACGTCTTGTCTCTCTGTAGCCAATGCTATCAATCTTGCTGCCGCACATTCCAGACTCTCTAGTCCTTCAAACAGGAGCACAAAATACAATCCTCCTTCCAGGCGAGCACAGCGGCATGTTGGCAATATATTTGCCAGCTATGGTGTCTGTAGCCTCTGCTGTGTACACGTTTTGTAAAGGTTATTTGTATTGCCAGTTAGGAAGCCTTGCTCATGGAGTGATGCTCCGACACTGGCCCGTGACTGATTTAAAGTCTAGTGACTCTTGTACATACCATTCATCTCATGGTAACGCCATCTGCCAAGTTCTGACTGCAGGAAGTGAGTGTAATGGGATGAGTACAATGAAGGTTCGTATGGGTCAATGCCGAGTGGAGGCGTTCAGGAGAACAGCTGTATCGTATAGATTGCGTGGTAATAAGACTGGAATTCCTTTTGCATAAACCAGGTTAAAGATATTGCTCTGGACCACATAATATAGCGGTCCCATTCTGTGGACCACATACAGAAAGATCCTTTTGCGGATCTTCTCCTTTTTTAGACCTCCCCCCGCTTTCTCAGTAACTTCTGTAGAATTAGGTTCTCCAACAATTCTCGTTTGAAGGAGCCCTTTGAGGGCTTGTTGGTCCATCGCTCAGGCATCACTAGCATACGCTGGCTGGACAGCTGTTTTAGGATGAGAGAAGGGCATTGCACAGCGAACTGCAGTGGGAATCCCCGTCTCGGAGACCCCGAGGTTTTCTCTAGTGTTTTCTTGCCATTGTGCAGGTCCGACTGGAAAGCTTACCCTACCCTGAACAACTTTCCATCAGCGTAGTCTGTTCGCCACATGACCTGTGAAATCAAGAGAAATGGATAGATAAGAAGCTGGCAGAAGGGAAGGGGCTTGTCCGTATCAAAACTGATCAGTGTTGCTCCGTGCCACTGCAGGGGCCTCGGGCATTGGTGCACCTTGGTCCTGCCTGCTTTGTGTCTGTGGCACGCAATAGTCTAGTCTCCTGTAGGCTGTAGTACTTTGGTCTAATTTCGGTTGGTGGGTTAGTTTGTGGGTGTTGAGTGGGGTTGGTGATCTGAGAGCTACAAGAGGTCAGACTTGATGATCCGGCCTTATACTCTCTGATGATGATGTCTCAGCCCATCTGAGTCCTTCCCTTCATATCCCCAGACCCTTTCCACTCTGGACCTTGGCCTCTCCCCAACATAAACCCACTCCCCCTTGCAACCCCTTGCCCTGCCCCTTTCAGCCCTACTGGCTCTTGTGCATACCCCCAACTCTTCCCCTTTCAGCCCTTGCCTCCACCCCTTATGCCTGCAAGTCCCTTCCTGTTTAGAAGGATGTACAATAGGATTTGACATTCCTAAACCTGGAATCCTTAAACCATTGGCTGATAAGTAGGGCCTCCAGTAGAACAACAAAAGAGCCACAAGTCTCTTTATAAGAAGGTGCCATCTTTACATAGTCGTTCTGCAGAGTGGAGTCTGCTGGAAAATCATGAATATGCCCTGCTAAGCTTGGCTGGCTAAAGTTTGAGCAATTCTTAATGTTTATCAGTGAATAAAGGGGCATCCATAGTGCAGTCTGTCTGGCTCTGCTCCCTTTTGGCTTAATGAAGAACAGTTCTAAACGTGTGTAGGGAAACAGCGAGCCATTGTTGACAGCTTTACAGGAGGCTGAATGGTGGGCAAAGTGCACCCTGACTGATTAGCAGCAGACCTTAAGACTGCCTGTAAATACAGCTCTGTGCCCTGCAGGCCTCAAGGCTTCTAAAAAAAATAAATAAATCCACAAATCAGTTCCTGGAAGAATGCCATGGCTTGGTCTCTCGCTGGGCTTTTGGGAACACATCGTTTAGAATGTTGACTTCCTAGGTGAATCGGTACATTAAAGGGTTTAATTTCTGAGCAGAAATCCATGTTGGCTGTGTAAGGAAGTTGAGAGGAGTGAAACAGAACTGTCTGGTGGCCTCTTCTTTCACTGGGATTAGGCTCCACTGGCTTCCCAGAGTCTCAACTCCAGAGCACAGACAAGGGAAAACTGTTTTACAGACTGTTCATCTCAAGCCAGTTGGACAGACGTTGCCCAGAACTGCTCCCAGCAATCATGCTTAACCAGTGTAACACTCTCGATAGAAATACTTGGAAAGTTTTTTGTGACATTTACCCTGTGTGTGTGTGTGTGCACACGCGCACTCTACATACACTCTTTGATCCTCACTTTGAAAGGGCCTTGAATGAGTCTTTTTTTGTGGGTTTCTTTTGAAGGTGCCATTTTATCCTGCCACTTTGGTATCTAAGTACTTGACTTTGCTCATAAATCAGGCACTTATATATGTCTACATGAAGTGGTAACATTTGTACCAGCTGTTATGCATGCAGGAGAGTGGCTGCTTTTTAAAAACTAGAGTGGATTTTTATTTGTTAGTGACTTGGGGATATTTTTTCCGGTGGTCTAGACTTCCAGCTATTTTATTTGAGGGCAATGATTTGAGCACAGGAGGTGAAAACTCTTGGGGTCTAATCTGGATACCTTCACTGGCAATAGGAAAATCATTTAACTTCTCATGCTTTTGTTTCCCATTCTATATTTATCATCGCTTTAAATACTTAGTACTATTTTATTAATAATAATATTCACATTACCCTAGCACAGACTTGATATATGGAAAGACACAGCGTTCCAAAGAGTTATAAGCTAAAAGATATGTTCTTACCTGTTGTCTTGCCCAGAGAATCACTGCACTAACTGTCTGCAAAGCAGTGCAAAGCGTATACAGTATAAAAGACACAATATGAAAGCTCATGTATGTAGGTGGGCAGAAGAGACCAAGGCTGGCTAATGCAGCATCCTCGGTGTAATCAAAGCAGAGAGAAAAGCATCTCCACGTTCAAAAATATCCTTTATGCCTACCTTGTGCACTGACCTGACTGCTCCACTGCAGCCTAAAAAAGAAAAAGACACGAACATCTCCACGAAGGAAGCGAGGAACATGGGCATTGCCACACCTCATCAGAGCAATGGTCTGTGTAGCCAAGGGTCCTGTCCCCAACAGTGGTCAGGGCCAGATTTTGTTTTTGTTTTGAGCTTTTGATGCTATGTAGCGTTAGAGGTTCTAATTCTCCAAGTCGTTTAAGCGTGTGCCTAACTCTGTGCATGTAAGTAGTTCTCAATGCCTAAAAGAAGGCACATGCTCAAGCACTTTGGTGAATGGAGAGGGAAAAAGAGGACCAAACCGGAACTTTTTTATCCAGAATCACCCCACTCTAGAGGTACAGGACGAATCACTTTTTATCCAGAATCACCCCACTCTAGAGGTACAGGACGAATCACTTTTTATCCAGAATCACCCCACTCTAGAGGTACAGGAAGATTCCACTCTGGACCTGGGACGGTTGTAGCAGAAACTACAAACTTGCTGACATTGTTTTGCAAAACCTAACACTGGGCCAGTGTTCCTGAGCTGGTGTAAATCAGTGTTGCCCCACTGATGTCAGTGGGACTGTGCTGATCTACGCCAGCTCAGGATACGTCTCATTCAGCGCGGCGCTGTGCAGAGATTTATTGCTATATGCAGATACCGAAGCTCATGTTTCAGAGGCTCTAATGCTTTTGCCTGACTGCCATGGTTGTGGGCAGAATACCAGGCTTGAACTTTGAAGAGGGACGAGTGGTTTTAGGAGCCTAACTTCAAAGCGCCCAGTTTGAGACCATCGGAAAGGGCCTGAATTTCAGATGTCTCAAGTGGGACGCCCCGAATCACTAGTCACTTGAAAGTGTTGACCTGGCTTCGTTCTGGGACCAGCTCATCTCTGGGCCACTTGGTGTTTGTGTTTCCTTGTATGCACTGTGTGCACGCTCTCTCTGTGTTCTGATGAGCACTGCTATAAATCCAGAAATGCTTGTGACACCGTTTTGGAGTCTCTTATTATGTAGATTGTCCCAGAACTGTTCATGACACACTTTGAGTACATAGGTGGTGTGCAAACATCCTGCTTCAGAGATCTTAGAATCTAATCACCCCAAACCTCTTTGTTCTCCAATCCTTCCCAGATGGGCAGCATCCACAAGAAAAACTCATAGATAGCGCCACAAGAGGATCTAGCCAGACGGGAAAGGCAGCTTTGTGGGACGTTACTTCTCTTCCTTTGTCGTCGTCATCTTCCCCGCTGCACAATCCGTATGGCCCCTGAGTTGTGGGGCGTGGGGGTAGGGGAAAGTTTTGCAAGCACAATGCCTGTATTTCCGAAGGGGCATGCTTTGCAATGGATAATTTGCCTCTTTATTAGCTGCAGAATAACAGGAGCAGTAGCACTGACTTTCTCAATTGAACAGCTGCTAGGTGCTAGAATCTGTTCCCAGAGGAGATCTATAAGGATGAATTTCAGACTCCTACTCCGCAGAGGGTGAGAAAGTTCATGGAAAAGAAGATTGAGATACCGAGATATCCGGCAATCAAGCAACAAACTGTTGACATGTGAGAGCTGACGGTGTCGCGTCATGTTTAACCTATAGTGTCTTAGCTGATGCAGAGCGTTTATGGAATCTAGGGGAGATGTGTCAATTCCATCTCTGGAAGAAGTCTCCTAGTCACTGAAAGTGACCATCGGAAATGAGCTGAGCAAATAACATTCCCCCCCGTTGCATTTGGAGTATTTTTAGCTGATGATGTGCACTAGCAACAACAGAAAAGGATACCTTTATGCTTGCCGTTTGGGCCTGTTTTTAATAAATCTGTCTCAAAGTTTTGAGATTGTCCCTTTGTTAAATTTTCAAACAAGCAACTGCATGCTTTCTCCCATGCTGCCCCGCATGCTGGAAGGCACTCCCTTTAAACATCCTCAAAGTCACCTCATTGTCCTCCTTCAAATCCCTGTTCAAAACTCGCCTTTGCTGTGATGCCTTCAAAAAACCTGACAATGGTTAGGTAGCTGGTGCGCTGAGATCACTGTCAGTCACGATGACATAAGAACATAAGAGCGGCCATACTGGGTCAGACCAAAGGTCCATCTAGCCCAGTATCCTGTCTTCCAACAACTGCCAACGTCAGGTGCTTCAGAGGGAATGAACAGAACAGGGAATCATCAAGTGATCCATCCCCGGTCACCCATTCCCAGCTTTTGGCAAACAGAGGCTAGGGACATCATCCCTGTCCATCCTGACTAATAGCCATGGATGGACCTATCCTCCATGAACTTATCTAGTTCTTTTTTGAACCGTATTATAGTCTTGACCTTCACAACATCCTCTGGCAAAGAGTTCCACAGACTGACTCTGCGTTGTGTGAAAAAATACTTCCCTTTGTTTGTTTTAAACCTGCTGCCTATTAATTTCATTTGGTGACCCCAAGTCCTTGTGTTATGAGAAGGAGTAAATAACACTTCCTTATTTACTTTTTCTACACCAATCATATCCCCCCTTAGTCGTCTCTTTTCCAAGCTGAAAAGTCCCAATCTTATGACTCTCTCCTCATACGGAAGCCGTTCCATACCCCAGATCGTTTTTGTTGCCCTTTTCTTATTCCTAGATATCTTTTTTGAGATATGCAGTATTCAAGATGTGGGCGTACCATGGGTTTATATAGAGGCAATATGATATTTTCTGTCTTCTTATCTATCCCTTTCTTAATGATTCCCAACATTCTGTTCGCTTTTTTGACTGCCACTGCACAGTGAGAAGATGTCTTAAGGTTTCCTTGTACTCCCCTGTCTGTCTGTAACCGTCTGTTGTCTCTTATCTTATAATTAGATTGTAAGATCTTTGGGACAAGGAGTCTTTGTTTTGTGTTCGTACTGCACCTAGCACAATGAGGTCCTGGTTCATGACTGGAGCTCCTAAGTGCTATAGTAATACAAATAATTATAATAATGTTTGGATCTCAGGTTTGGGTTTGATATTTTCTTCAATATTTACTTGATTACTCTTCTGATTGGAAACGGGGACCATTTTTCTGATGCCTGGGAGCACTTTCACCAAAGACTTGGATGATTCTAAAAAATCTCATTCACTTTTCACCGCTTACTCTATGCTACAATAATAATGGAGGAGCAACTAGTAAAACATACAAAAACTAACAGTAAAATTTTTTTTAAGTACATCAGAAGTAAGAAGAATGACAATCAGAGGGGCCATTGGATGATCAAGGTGCTACAGGAGCACTCGAAGACAAAATTGTTGTGGAGAAGCTAAATAAATTCTTTGCATTGGTCTTCACTGAAGAGGATGTGAGGGAGATTCCTATACCTGAGTCATTCTTTGTCGGTGGCAATCTAAGGTACTGTCCCACATTGAAGTGTCAATAGAGGAAGTTTTGGAACAAACTGAAAAATTAAACCGTGATAAGTCATCAGGACCACATGGTATTCACCCAAGAGTTCTGAAGGAACTCAAATATGAAATTACAGAAATACTAACCGTGATATGTACCTATTGTTTAAATCAGCCTCTGTACCAGATGACTGAAGGCTCCAGAGGTGATCCTGGCAATTACAGGCCAATAATCCTAACTTCAGTACCAGGCAAATTGGTTGAAACTATAGTAAAGAACTGAATTATCAGACACCTAGGTGAGCACAATATGTTGGGAAGAATTAACACGCTTTTGTAAAGGAAAATCTATTAGCTTTCTTTGAGGGAGTCAACAAGCATGTGGACAAGGTGATCCAGTGGATATAGTGCACTTAGACTTCAGAAAGCCTTTGACAAGGTCCCACACCAAAGGCTGTTAGGCACAGTAAGCTGTCATGGGATAAGAAGGAAGGTCTTCTCATGGATCCATAACTGGTTAAAAGATAGGAAACAAAGGATAGGAATACATGGTCAGTTTTCACAATAAAGAGAGTTAATTAGTGGGGTTCCCCAAGGATCGGGGACTTGTGCTGTTCAACATATTCATAAATGATCTGGAAAAAGGGGATGAACAGCGGTGTGGCAAAATTTGCAGATAAAAAATTACTCAAAACAGTTAAATCCAAAGCAGACCGTGAAGAGCTACAAAGGGATCTCACTAAACCAGGTGACTGGGCAACAAAATGGCAGTTGCAATTCAAAGTTGATTAGTGCAAAGTAATGCACATTGGAAAACATAATCCTAACTATACATACAAAATGATGGGGTCTAAATTGGCTGTTACCACTCAAGAAAGAGATCTTAGAGTCATTGTAGATAATTCTCTGATAACATCTACTCAATGTACAACACCAGTAAAAAACAACAACCTAACAGAATGTTAGAAGCCATTAGGAAAGGGATAGATAATAAGAAAATATCATAATGCCTCTATATAAATCCATGGCACCCCCATATCTTGAATACTATCTGAAATTCTGGTCATCCTATCTCAAAAAAGATTTATTAGAATTGGAGAAGGTACAGAGAAGGGCTTCCATACGAGGAGAGATTAAAAAGACCGGGACTGTACCAAATGATTCAGAGGAGGGTGTAAGAACCCTACAGTAGCAAATGTGGAATAATCTGAAACACCCTTCTTCCATTTAGTCTCATCCTCATCCTGGGCTTTAATAGTTAGAGATCGCTTTAAGCCATGCAGAACCTTCCAGAATTTGTATCCTTAATTATGATAATTGTGACTATTCTTCATATCCAACCCTTCTCTGAATCTCGCTAAATTCTTGGCTGCAGTGACTTGTTCTGCAACCACATTAGATGTTGTGTGGAAAAGTATTTCCTTTTACTTGTTTTGAATTTCCCACCTTCACCGGTGCTGACTTTTCATTGTGCCGGGGGGTGCTCGACCCTCAGCTTTGTCCCAGGCCCCGCCCCCACTCCCTTCCCTAAATGCTACACCCCTGCCCCACCTCTTCCCTCTTCCTCCCCCAAGCATGCCATGTCCTCGCTCCTCCCCCGCCTCCTGCATGCTGCGAAACAGCTGATTGCGGTGGGCGGGAGGGAGGGGGAGGCGCTGATCAGCGAGGCCGCCCATTCTTTATATTATTCACCATCCTATTCCTTTCGCATCCAAACATCTTGTTCGCTTTTTGATCGAGGTTTTCATGAAGCTCTGATGCCCAGGTCCTTTCTTGAGTTGATACAGTTAATTGAGAGCTGTATGAGGAGTTTTAACTTCCCCTCCAATGTGTATTACTTGGCATTTGTCAACATTACCTTTCATTTACCATCGTGTTGCCCATTCGCCTAATTTGGTTAGGTCCCTCTGAAGTTCCTCATGCCTCTCTTTAGTCCTGACTAGCCTAAATAACCTTGTGTCATCTGCAAATTTTGCCCTTCCCTGCTCACCCCCCTTTGCGGGTCATTAATAAATGTATTAAACAACACAAGTCCTTGAGAATGCTTGCTGTTAACCTTTTACCATTTAATCCCGCTCTTTGCTTTCTGTCTCTCAGCCACGACAAAGCTTTGCCTCTCACCCCGTGACTGCTCAGCGTCTTCAGTAGTTTCTTGTGCGCAACCTGGTCAGAATCCTTTTGGGAATCTAAATAAATTAGGTCAGCTGGTTCTCCTTCATCCACAACTTTATTGACACATTCAAAGAATTTTAAGCGATTTAGAGAGACATGATTTTCCTTTGCAGAATCCGTGGTGATCAGACTCTATCAGATGATGATCTTCCAGTTATTTAGTTATTCTGTTTTTAATTTATTGTTTCAACCAGTTTGGCAGGTAATGATGTAAGGCTTACGGGTCTATAATTTCCCCAGATCACTCCTAGAGTCTGTTTGACTAGACTAAATTGATTGAGCTTCTTTAGTCTCCCATTACAAGGCATGTTTTCCAGACCTCAGATCATTCTTGGAGGTCGGTGTTCACTGCTGTTAGTGTATTAGGTTTTATGAAGTGTATGAGTCAGAACATCACGCCTCTTGGTGCCATTGGCACTGTGGCTTTGATAGGAAAGGTGCTTTGTTTGGCCGCCTGGCGTAGAACTGCTGGGGGCTCTGTGCTCACCCCTGGCCTCCCTTTTCCAATAGGACTTCAAACTCTGGCATAATTTGGCGGCTGGGACACACAAGCTAAGCTGCTGTGGATGCAGAACTCTAGGGATGAGGACTGAGCTGTTTCTATCGCAACCGCTAGCCGCGGTGGCTGGGCTCTCTGATCCTATGGTAAAAGACCCCCAAAATTGAGTCAAGTTGTAAAACCGTTTAGGAGGTTGTGAGGCACGAGGATCCATTTTACAGGAAAACCCCCCCAAAAGCATGAACCCCTCACCCCCAATTTGTAACCCAAGGGGACATCAGGAGCACCAGAAAAGTCTGGCAAAGCTTTTTGCTAGAAATTGGTGCTCGTCCGATTAAGCAAATCGCTTTCAAAGTGCCTCCCCATGCTCTGTCCTGAAGCGATGCATGGGGTCTGCAGAAGGAAGAGACGGAGTAGCTGCCGTGAGGCGTGGCTGATCGGAGCGTTAAAATCCCGGCATTTCAGGCCCACTCTGGAGTTGGTTGGTGATTCTGGCACCGCGCTGCAGTGGCTTCGAGGAAAGTCTTAAATCAGGCAGAAAAAGAGAAGTGCCCATTAAAGTCTGTGATGGCAGCAGCTTTGTCCCAGGCTATGGGTAGTGAGCAAAGCGCTCCCATCTGGGCGGGTGCTCATTGGCCCGAGCAGAGAGGAGGGGGGTTCTGCTTTATCACTGGATTCTACTTGGAAATACCCAGCCTGGCTCCTGAATGGCCAACTTCATGCCTAGTTAACCCAGTATAGCAGGCTGGGGGGTGCCTTTTGTGCTGCATATGCCCCATGAAGAAGGGGCTGAATAGGTCCATAGGTCCATACCCCATCTGTGCTGCCAGCCTTAAACAGGACACTGCACAAGGGGATTTGAGGGCAGGCCTAGAGCAGGCCCGTGGGCTGTGCTAGTGCCTTGCACCAAAGGTCCGGCAGTCCCAGTGAGGGGTGCAGAGCGAAAGCGGATGCTCTTGCAGCTCACAGGTATGTTGGATGCAGCGGGTGGACTGGGGAACTCCATGACTAGAGGCTGCGACGGTAATACAAATAAATAATAACAATTCCCGATCCCTGCACAAAGCCAGAGCAAACGTCACCCTGTGTGCATGCACAGACGCCTAACTATGTGTTCACCAGCTACCCCAGCGGGTGTAGATCTACTTACATGTTTAAAGTGTAGTGACCCAATACCCATGTCCTCCACTGTCTCCCCTGACCCCGGTTTCTTTCTGGTTCCATCTCAAAATTGCCCTCATGTTTTCCAACCCCCTGCTGGACTTGTTGAGACTTCCCTCCTTCCACTCCCTTGGCTCATTTAGAGCCAGCCTTCTCGCCCTCTGTGTAATATGCCCACACCTGGTGCAGAAGCTTTCTAATCTGCAGCGGGAGAAACCCCCTGTGTCTTATCACTTGAGCATTTCATTTCAAATCTGGATTGAAAATTTCCCTCTCCTCCCTCCCCTGCTCTCCCACAAAAGCGCCACTCTCCACTGTTTCTCCTTGGTAGCTGTGTTATTTCACTCTTCAAAGCATTTTAGGGATATAGGCCCCAATTCAGCACCGGACTCCTGTCCGTGAGTAACACTCTCTCCCTGTTCAGCAAAGCCCCATTCAAGGCAGTGCGATCAGCTGCTTTGCTGAACCGAGAGAGCGTGACTCATGGACTTCCCTGCTTTGCTGACCTGGAGCTGTAGTGTTGATGAAAGACGCTATTCAGAATACAGTTGCATTTATCTGGTACTTCAGCTGACATGGGTCTTTTTAACTCTCTACGTGCATTTTTATAGTAAACACCTCCTGAGTATGTCAAGGAAATCCATGGCCTAACACAACTGCAATTAAGTGGTGTCACACGTGGGTTACAATCAGCAAACCGAGGGCTTGTTTCTGAGTGACAGGCACCGCCTCCCTCTCACTTATTGCTGATGTTTTCTAACACGTGCCTCTGTAATGGAGCGAGTGTGGGTCCTCAGCGCCTGATTCCCCTCTCACTACTTCTCTGCTTGGGTAACTCCAGTGACTTCAGGGTAGAGAATCACCCCCATGATATTTAAACAGTGGGCCAGACTTTTGGCTGGCGTAACTCCACTGAAATCAATATTTTGCCCAATATGTACCGCAGGGAATAGAATGTCTTTTGCCATCCACGGTAGCCCCGTCAGCATGCTAATTTGAGTATCCCTTGAATTTTGCTATAGTGTGATCGTACCTTTGGCTATAAGCCAATGGTGTTTGTAACCTTTTATGTCATAGGCCTGGCCTGGCCTGAATGAATGTAATTGAATGTAGCAAAATCCTGTTCAGCTCCCAGTGTATTTATAAGCATGAAACCAGATCACAGATGCGCCTTTTTCAATCAGTCACTCCTTCTAATGTAATAGTTCCATTGTGTAAAGTGATGATATGTGCTCAGACCTGGCTGAAATACCTACTTTTTCTCTGAACTTTGTTGCGACTCTGCTTGGGTATTTGGAAAGAGTTTGGAGGTTAAATCTTAAGAATGTCCAATATAAATGTTGCCCAGGGTAAAAGTCCACAGCGTGCTTCTTTGTATCTCTGCTTCCATCTGGTGGACAAATGCTGGCTACGGGTCTTTTTCTGCACAGGGTCCTGACTCAGGGATTTTCCCCAGTCCTCTTTTAGAGCATGTTTGCATTATTCTAAAGAAGAAGTCTTCATTCAGACACACTTGGGACTTCAGCAAAATTTGGATCCAGATCTAAACTTTGGGGGGTTGGACCCAACTCCAGTAAAAAACCCACATTCAGTTCACAGCATGGTGCATGGAGTGGGTTTCATAGGTGCCTTGTTGGCAGAAGACCGCAGAAGCTTCCTGTGTTTCTGGGTCTCCACTCTTTAACACTGCAGGAAAAGCTTCTAGGTTAGTTTGAAACAGACATGTCAGTGGGTTACATTTCCTAATCCCAAACTTCCTTGTTGATAATCCTGCTACTTTGCACTAACATAATTCGTTTCATTTCTAGATTATGTGTTTACTTGCGCATAAGAATCTGTTTCCTTGCTAACCTTGGAGTTGGTGTCAACCAACACTAGGGGGAGGTTAACTAGACACTTAGATACCATGGTGATGGGCACCAGTACAAGATAGAGGGCCATGTTGGTTTGTAAGCTGTAAATACACACTTTTTTTCTGCTAATATTGATGACTTCATGTGAATGAAGAGATTCTAATTAGACCAAAGGGGGAGGGGTTAGAATCACTTGATACCGTTGGATCCCAGCAAAGAGGGTAAACTCAGATGTGTGAGACAATCTAGCCCCAATGCTAGCTGCCGCCCAGGAAGACCAAGAAATCCAAGTGGGAATATCCTAACGCTGCATCCCTAGTTTGTGTTTTGCTCTACTACCTGCACCTTAGTTGATGCTCTGTTTCTAATGTCCTGTGTCATGTCTTGGTCTGAGAATTAGAATTTCTGTGCTGAAAACAGCTTCCGGCGCAAGGCTGTCGGCAAAGTTGTGACTTTCTGCACCCGTGCCAAGGAACTGGGAACATTAAGGTATTTTACTGACTCGGAGTGAAATTGTTGGGGGAATGTTATGCCTTCAGAGGAGCCATGGAACTGCTTCTGCCCCTTATTAGAGAGACAAAGTGGGTGAGGTAAGATCTTTTATTGGACCAATTTCTGTTGGGGAGTGGTCTCTTTCACCAACAGATGTTGGTCCAATAAAAGATATTACCTCACCTACCTTGTCTCTCTAATATCCTGGGACTGGTGCGCATATCTACCCCTTATTTACCATGTAGACAATGCCACAGTTAATCCTTAGAAACACATGCATTGCCATACCAGATAAATTTACTTGTCCAGCAAATCCATTGTTCTACCTCTGGTCGTGACCAATGTTTGATATTTTGGAGTTAAACAACCCTCTCACCCTACTAATACAGCTGGGCAACTCTGCAGTGCTGAACATGTAGGAGAGCTGGAGAGCATGCTGGGTGCACGTGTCTTTCTGCAGTTCCTTCCTGTCCCCCCACCTGATCAGTTTACCCCTTAAAGCATAAGATTCAATTCCCCTTATTTTAGCTCACGTTAGGCAGGTGCAGACTCTAACCTCATGCTGTATGTGGCTTTGTTTGCTGATTTGTTCCTAAAGTGGTGACGCATTGGGATCAAAACCAGTAACTTACAGAGTCAAGACGCTTTGGGGTAGATCCTGACCCTGTTGGAGTCCAGAGCGAAACTTCCTTTGACTTCATTGAGGGCACAATTTCACCCATGGTTCATCAGATAAATCACCCCATCCCTTTACCCTGAAAGTGGTTGCATGGCCCCTTTTCACTGACAGTCATGGGTGGGTCTGGCTTCTGGAAGGATGCAGTTTTATTGCCAGAGGGAAGTTGCTGCAGCTGGATTAGGAACGAGGAATTCTTCCATTAATCTTACTCCATGATATATTAGCTTTCTTACTTTTCTTCTCCTTCCACCTTGTCCTCTGCTGAAGAAGAAATTGAGGAGGGCAGGGTGGAGGTGAAGTAGAGAGAATACTTACCCATCTTTATGAAGTGCTTTGAGATCTGAGGATTAAAAATGCTGCATCTAAGAGCTCAATACTGATATTACTGCATGCATTTTGCAATACACCAGGCTGACAATGAAGCATTCCCTCTTGTATGGACACCAAAGGGCTGCCTGTACCTCCCAGTGAAAAGGACGCGCACCTTTTGGTAACTTCAGCAAGCAGGGTCTAAAAGACTGACAGCGTCCTTGAAGGCACAACAATATTCTTTGTCAGGAACGAGAGCACCTAGAGCAACCTTAAGGGAGGTTGTAATTACTTGTATTGTGCAGCACTGCAGATCTCCACCTGGCGAAGAAAACAACAGCATCCTTCAGAAGGCAGTGAATCTCTTTCATTAGCTGCAGAGAGAATAGGATTCCTAGTGTCAAAGCTGCTGTCAACTGATAAAAAATTCTAGTTTTGGCAAAGACATTTCCTGTCTCCGTAACCTCTTCTTATAAACTTGGCTGAGAGAGTCAGAAGGTTCACGTCAAACAAAAAAAGACCACTCTTGAGTGTCCAGAAGTTGTGCGATACATATACACACTGGATATAGATATATCTCCCGATGGCAGTGGTTCCCAAACTTTAACAACCTGTGAACCCCTCTCACTAAAATGTCAAGTCTTGCGAATCCCCTCCTAAAAATGAATATTTCCTGGGATTTTCTCCTTTACCTGAGTATAAATTATAAAAGCCACGATACTGGAAATATAAAATTTGTTTTTATGATATGCTTATTACACACTATTTATTATTAAATATTATTTATCATTACAGCATTTTTATTACATTATGAAAACGGCAACACTCTTCCAAGATCTCACTTTTGTAGCTTGTATCGCTTTGAATAAGCCTGTTATAAGACAAGGCTCCTATGTTTAATCAAGGAGTATCAGATGTGAAACAGCATGAAGGTATTTACGAAGCCAACTCAAAGAGTTCCTCTTACACAAGCATTCAGGTCTTGAGCAGTCCAGGCAAACAACGCACGTTACAACAAAGCTTAAACTTGTTCTTCATAATAATTTTAAAAACAATACGAGCTGCCTATTTAATTTTGGAAAAAGCAAACAATATCCACCTCTCTTTCCATTTCTTATAAGGAGTCTTGAAGTTTAAATCTCCTCAGTGTGATAGAGATGCTTGCTTTGATCTGCTTAGCTCTTGGAAGTCCAGGGGCTCCGGACTGCTGGCCCCGTGCTGCCCAGGGTCCTGAGGGACAGCTCTGTCGCCATTAGGGAATTTTTCCCCGAAAACCCCCTGTAACATTTCGCAGACACCCAGGGGTTCACGAACCTCAGTTTGGGAACCACTGCCCTATGTGAATGCATAAACACTTTGGATTATCTATACATACATCTATAACCTCTGCGTGTTGTATGTAATATATATATTTTGACTTGTTCTTTGTGCACAAAGATGAAGAAGGTGTGGTGTGCAGAGAACTGATCTCTCAGTGGTTGACTTTAAAACCTAGCAGCTGGTTATCAGAATGTCTGTGACAACCTTTCCATATTGAAAACAAAGAAATCCACCTTTCTGCTTACAGACAGGATTCAGCTATTAATGGGTGAAGTAATAAATTTGAACACAAACCAAGGATTTCTAGTATTTTATTCGGTAGCTTCCTAGGAATCCTTAGAAAACCCTTTCCCGACCACAGTTCAGCGTAAAACTTTGCCAGCTTCAACATTGTGGAATTTGGCCACTCATTTTGTGCACACAGCATTTGCAGCTGGGCTCAAAGCCCCTTGAAAATCTGGCCCTTTGTGCTGGTTAAAGGGACGCTGTCAACTAGAGCGAGTCTCAGATTTTACAATTTTAAATAATTAAATTGAACTTTTGTTCTGAAGACAAAAATAATAGCGATGAGGGCTGCTTACCAGATTGAATGTGATGAGAAATTAGATGGACCTAAGATGTAGATTTCAGATCACACTTTGCACTGGAATTCCTCTAAGTCTGGACACGTTCAGATCTGGGGTTCTGGTTTGGTCCATTGTAGAGGTTCTGAACCACAAAGTGCCTGCTCCTTTTATTGGAGCTATGTGGATGGGACCTGGGGTTGGTGCAGAATTTCAGTGGGGCTCCAGGCATGCATCCACTTTCACTCACCTGGATCTGATTGCAGGATCGGAGCAGGACTCTAGATCAGGTTCTACGCTTTCTCAAAGTCCCACAATGTTTGGCTGTGGGCTTGTGGTTCAGGGTTTGACTTGAACAGAAATGTGGATCTGAAATAGAAACCCATTCCCCTGAAGTCTTGCGTGTCCATTCCAAACCCAACCACATGGCACTCCTATTGGAGAACCAGGAAGTGAAGGTAACCAGAAACAAAGGTAAAATTGACCAGACCAGTTGAGTGAACTGCAAAAAATGTAGCAAACTGTGTAAACAGTGAGGAAGAAAAGCCTGTTTTCTGTGTTGGTTTGTTCTTGAAATGGAGGTAAGGAATTTGCTGGTTTTTAATATAAATAGAATGTGGACAACACTTCTTTAAAGAGTTTCTTTTATCCCTCTTTTATTTTTTTCTGGGTTTATTAGGTTCCCAACCAGCAGTGACTCGAGATGTCGCGATTGTTGCTGCTCCAGAGAACACCACAGTGGTAGTTGGAGAGACTGCAGTCATGGAGTGCATGGCCTCTGCAGATCCCACCCCATTTGTCTCTTGGATACGACAGGGTAAATGAAGATAATTATTCTTTTGATGTTGAGAGGAGTCTATGGACACTTTATTTTTAAAATCTATTAAAAGGGAAAGTGCTGTGGAAGAGAGGGCGCTTTTTAAATTGCTAACAACCATATGGGGCTGTGTACGCAGTGATCTGGAGTGTCCTTTCTGAGCTGGGATTACTAATTGAATCTAAAATGTTACAAAGCATGCAACTTATTTTATAGTTGTTTGATCTGTAAAATATATGAAATTCTGGTTACTTGATGCCTTTTGATGTAAATTAGTCATGGCAGTATTGTATGAGCCAGAGCATTGAAGGTCACCGTATAAGGGTCAGGTTGATGACACTTCTTTTGTAGCAGTTCAGAAAGGTTAGTGGGAATTCTAACACATCTGCTGTTGCTTTGTAAAAATAACTTTTGTTATCTTGCAGGATTATAAAATGTGATAAAGATTCTTTAGTCATTTAAGGGGCCTTGTTTTCAAAAGTAAATCCTCTTATGGTCAAGATAACGAAGGTCTGAGAAAGAGTAAAGATATCATTAAGTGCCTATAAACGAGCCAGACTGACTTTCCCGTGTCAAGGGCCGATCAGCCTAAATCAGAAGTAGGGCTGGCGTAACCATCACTGAGATTGTGTCAGATGTTTCACATGAGCGATTAAACGTTGAAACTTGCCATGTGGGTTCTCAGCCCAGGAACCGCTTATCAAAAACATATTGAAAGAGTTTTCAAAAATCTATGTTATGACATAAGCCTCTTTCCTCGCCCTCATAACCATTTAATCAAATCAGTCTTTAGCTGTAACTTGCCCGCTCCAGTGGCTCTTCGTTAATGGCAATGTTTTTGGATGTGCTAATATTTCATATTTCCCCCCTCTCCCCCCCCCCAAAAAAAAAAAAAAAAAGAAAAGAAGCTTGCAGGTCTCAGTGTGGGGAATAAAACCAGGAAGGATTAATCATTGAGGCAAAGCTGGAAGTTTGCATTTCATCCCGTGTTCTTAGGACATAATTAGCAATACCCATCTTTCCCATGCTACATAATTTATTCATTGCTACATCGAGAGCGGTGAGTGCCCAGAGTATTTGTAATCAGAGTCAATTAGCACAGTGAGAGTTTGGGTATTATTTTTTTTTTAATTAAATGGGTGGCGCATTTTCTTTCAAGCTTTGGTTTTTAAATGTTTGTTCCGTGTCCTCGGTTTTTCGGTCTGAATGTCCTTGGCTTAGCATGGATGAGCTGATGGGGCCTCATCAGTCTTCAAGTGGTTATTAAAACAGATTTGGTTCCAAAATGGCAGTAAAAAGCGGGGCTGAGAGACTCTGGATGAGTAAAGTCCTGTCACGTTGAGGGTTTCAAGTGTAGGTTACCAGTTCAAACTCTGCCACGGTTGGTATTGTCAGTTCCATCTGGTTTTCAAGTCACTTGTGTTCAGGCACGTGTGCAAAATGTGCCTGCCGTTGCGTTCCTGAATTGAACGCCTGGGTACTGAATTGTGGGCCCATCCGCAGACCGGGCAGTAAATGTGAGGGTGTGTAGACTTTGCTCACAGCTGCGTTCCACATCGACGGTGCTAGGTGAGTAGCCCTTGCCCCTTGGAGCAAGTCACTACTCGGAGGAGGATGCATCTGTGTACCCTGAAGGCAGGAAGCTTGTCTCCAGCCTTGACTGAATGCAGCCAGCAGTGGGCTGTGGAGCCAGGAAAGGCAGTGTCTTTGGAGGGTGGGGGGAATGGCAGAGTTTCCAGCTGGTGTGTTCTTGCTTGTCAGGATGAGAAGTTGCAGAAGTAGCGAAGATGTTAGCAGCAGTGCCAGGGTCGAAAGCCACCACGGCTCTTGTGCGGGGGAGAGGCGGTGAACGGCATAGTTCCGCACCGTGCATTGGAAGCTGGTGGGTTAGTTTTGAAACCTAAAACAAAGCTCTAAAATAATAAATCAGGCATGAGTGCATGAGCCCCCTCTGCCCCGTCTAGCTCAGCCTGGTAGCTGGCAGGTTGGATTTACAAGCGTCCAGAGAAGCCTCTCCTCCCGCAAGCAAATTCACCCACAAACTCAATCTGGCCCAAAGTCCCCTTGCTTTGCTGAAACCCTGACACAGAGGAGGGGACGCTTGGGTCACGTGGAGTCAACGTCGCTGGCTCCAGGCCACCGGCTCCCTCTGAGGTCTGTTGGGAGCAAGGAGGAAGCAAGGTGGCAGCAGGGGCGGGAGCGGTGAGGGTGGCCTGCGTGGCAGAGAAGCCAAGGGTTGCTTTAAATTACACCCAAGCCATTTTGACTCCTGGCCAGCCCTGGATCAGCGTCCCCCACACTCCTTTGCTCTCCGCTCTCTGTTCTGCGGAACTGCTGGTCCTCTGACCCAACATTGCTCCTGGAGCTTTGCAGCAGTGACGTTACAATTAAAGGTGTTTGGAGAAGGAACGGAAACTGGGCTCATGCCCTTTTCTCATACGCCCCTTCTGAGGCCCCGAGAAGTCCTCCAGCAAAACCAGGCAAGGGGCAAACGCAATTCCCCGGGCTTTCAGGGGGAAGCGGAGGTTCCTCATCACCCCCCAGGATCAGGCCCCAAAGCCATTTATCACTTTCTCCAAGAACTCTTTCTTTGCTGAAATTTCTCATGCCAGGAGAACTGTAGAGTCCCTGGATCTACCCTGCTTTCAAAGTGACAGTGCTGTGCAGGGCCGTGTCCTAGCCACAGCAAGAAACAGACCAGAAGTCTTCAAATGTCGCTGATCTGACAAATCTTTGTCGGTTCCAAGTTAAAGGCTCATGTGGAAAATTCAGCCTTTGCTGTTCATGACAGGGTTAGGTTTCAAAACCCAGGCCAGTAAATTCCCATGTAATCAAACTGGCTAATATGTTACAGGTCAGTAACCAGAGCAGGTACATAAAAATTTATTAGCGGGTTTGGCAAATTCATTGCATCCTCCGTGTTGTGAGCCAGTTCAGTACAGCTTCCAGGAGCCGGACAGGAAAAAATCTCTTCAGTTAATGGTGATTCAGTGCTCTGGCTCTTTGTAAAACAAAATGTGCTTGTGGGGTTTTTAGCAGACAAATACACACTGGATTCCATCCCTCAACCTGGTCCAGTAGGCACGTAATAAAGCAATTATCTTCTTCACATATGTCAGCCTTAGATATGATCTGAATCCAGACACCCCGGAGCATAGGGGATGTTTGGCTCCAAGTCACAACTTCTTGGCTATAGTGGACTAAACCCAGATCCAAACTTGGGATCAGTTTGGATCAGGATGAGAACTAGTCTAAGTCCATCCCTAGGAGAAACCCAATGGTGAAAATGATAAGCATGGGCTATCTCTTCTTCTCAGCCGCTACTCCTTGCCAGCGCAATATAGGTTCTTCTTGGGGAGCGCTGGTGTACGCATTAACTATGGGATTAAATTCTCACCACAGCTCTGCACCTGAAAGATGCCACCCATTACTCAGCAGCAGAACAACTTTGACTTTCATTGTAGCAGAACACGTGCTCTGCTACAGTTAAGGTTGATCTGAATTTGTTCTATAGCATCTATGAGTGTAGAGTGCTAGCATGAGCATTACTGACGTGCTGGGGCTTAGCACAAAGAGGGCACTGTTAAGGTTGTTTTGCGGGGGTGATATTGGTATATTTCCTGGTTTTCAGAGGTTTACGTTAGCTACTCTCCATATTCTGGAAAGACACAAGGCTTAGCTGGCCAACCTTAGCTCTAGGTTAATGAAGTTTGGGGCATTTAATTTTTTATCATAGAGACCATTAAAAAATTGCTTGGATGCAGCATTATTCTTCCTGTTGGTTCTGCATTAGGAAGTAAATTAAGTTAATTAAAAGTTATAGAGCTAGAAGTGGCTTCCCCATTTTCCTCTGTTCTCCTTCAGTTATCCAGCTGAATTGCCCAATTAAAAACTGCCCCTAGTTTCCGGAGGTCAGCTATTTCATTTATTTACTTAAAGGTATTTCCGGGGCGCTCATTGTCCAAGCGTCCGAGCACCACACAAACAATGAAGACTCTTGACAACCATTGGAAGAAGCAGGGAAGTAATACTATCTACATTATCCAAAGGAGAAAACTGAGGCACAGAGTGATTAAGTGATTTGACCGAGGCTATACACATGGGAAGTCAGTGGCAGAGATGGGAATAGAAGCCATTTTATTATTAGTCATATTACAGTAGTACCTCAAGTATAGTCAGATCAGTACTATTTTGTGCTTGGTGCTGTACAGACATGTAGTAAGAGATTGTCCTTATCTCAAATTGCTTCCCGCCTAAATAGTCAAGACGGATAAAGAATGGGTGAGAAAAAAAGTGCCATTTATCCCCATTTTACAGATGGGAAACTGAGGCCCAAAGAGACCAGCTGACTTGTTCAAGGTCATGTACAGAGGCAGAGCTAGGAATTGAACTTTTCATGATGGTTATTAGTTAAAATCTGGAACCCCTGGTGTCTCGCCGGGATCCCTAATGTAGGCTTTACACCCCTGGTGTGTGTTTTTGTGCTCCGCAGATGGGAAGCCTATTTCCACGGACGTGATTGTGTTAGGCCGGACCAACCTCCTAATTCCTCGGGCCCAGCCCCATCACTCTGGCGTGTACGTCTGCCGGGCGAACAAACCCCAGACCAGGCAGTTTGTTACAGCTGCGGCTGAGCTCAGCGTCCTTGGTGAGTTGACAGAATAAACATTTCAGATGTAAACACCGCTCTGGATAATTGCTTTTCCCCTAAAACCACATCCAGAGGCTCCCCCAGAAGTGATGCTCACAGCTCTCTCGCTGTGTCTAAGAGGGGAACGTAATTAGAAGAAAGCCATCAGGACCCAAGTAGTCAATCCGAGCGTGGAATCGTTCTCGATGGCATTATTACCGTTTCATTTTTTTTACTTACTGAAGCATTTTTTTTTTCTTTTTGCAGAGTTCCCTTGTGAAAATCAGTATCAGCAACTAACTTCCAGTATTATAAGGAAGCCGTTGGGGAGACCAGTCTAGGAACAGGGAGCGAGTTGATACAGATTTTTTGGGGCTAGTCTAAATTAAGCCTCAAGAGTTTGCCTGGCAAACCCTCCCGTGTACCTGGAGCTGTTTCAGACATCATGTGGCTTGGGAGGAAAGGGCTTGCCTTGTCTTTTTCTTTTTTTACCTTCATTTCTCTGCTTTTCTTTCAGCACCTCCCAGCATCTCCCAGTCTCCCGAAACTATTTCCCGCACCCGCGCCAGCACAGCCAGGTTTGTCTGCAAAGCAGAAGGGGAGCCCGCCCCCATCATTCATTGGCTGAAGAACGGAGAGCCCATCCTGTCCAATGGCCGGGTGAAAATTCAGAGCAGCGGCAGCCTGGTGATCAACCAGATCGGGCTGGAGGATGCCGGCTATTACCAGTGTGTGGCGGAGAACAGGCTGGGGATGGCATGTGCCACCGCCAAGCTCTCGGTCATTGTGCGGGAGGGCTTGCCGAGTGCTCCCAAGAAGGTGTCCGCCGTCTCCCTGTCTAGCACCACCGTCTTAGTGTCCTGGGAGCGTCCAGAGTACAACAGCGAGCAGATCATTGGCTTTTCCCTGCATTATCAGAAGGCCCTGGGTAGGTGCTCGCGGTTTGCGTAGTTGGGTTGTTGTCACCACCGTAAAATAGCGGTGAGAACACGAATCCACGCGCTGCATGTCCCCCTTTGTGGGCTTGTGCGTCATTATTCATTTTTTAACTACATCTTGCCCAGACAGGAGCGGCCGTTCGCGTGTTCTTATCCTGTCAGATGGGGTGTAATCAAACTGGGTGAGCTTAGCCTGACTGTTCAGGCGGCTATACTGTGGTGTTTGCAGTGCCTCTTCAGAGAACCTGCCACTCATACTATTAACTTCTCCCCACTAGAGTCAGAGAAATCTAGTGAGGCAACGGGGTTTCAGAGCACCTTACCCTAGGATTTTTTGGAAGCTCAGTTTATATGGCAGAGCTGCCCCCTCCCCCCCCCCCACACACTTGTTAAGGCTGTTGTTCTATTAATGGGATGGCGCTAAGGATTTGGAGCCTTAAGACCACCTCTGGCTCTGCTTACCCACTTTTGCACGTGCAGTTCATTGCACCTACCAGTTTTGCACATGCATATTGGGCAATTGGGTGCCCATCTCCCCATTCTGTGCATGCAAGAGGCCACTTTTGTGATGCAATCAGTTGCATGACTGGAAATGGCCGTGCAAAAGTGGAAGCCTGGGATGAAAATTTGACCTTGAACATCTCTGGGGAATGCATGTTTGAAACAGGCCCCGGTGAATCCCACAGATGCAATGAAGAAATAACCATACTGGGATTCTAATCTGGGATCCCAGCCAGACTGAGTAGTTTCCTACCTTCCAAATCACTGTTCCGTCCTCTGGCTGGCTGTGAAAAACTGAAAGAAGAGTAGGTGAACATCTATACTGAGCTCACTCGGACACTTCTGAAAATGTTACCCTCGGAGATTCAGGAGCTTAAATCCCGTTGATGTAGGCACTGCTGAAAACTTTTCTGTTAGTCTTTATTCCATTCTGACCCTGCTGTCCTTTCAATTTTATGTACATTTATTATGATTAAGGCTAAGATTTTGTCACGGATATTTATAGTCAAAGTCACGGACAGGTCACGGGCAAAAAAGAAAAATTAACGGAAGCCGTGACCTGTCCGTGACTTTTACTAAAAATATCCCTGACAAAATGGGGAGCTGCAGGTCCCCACACCGCCTGAAGCAGGATAGCTGTGCAAGGGCTAGGAGCCACCTGCAGCTCTGGGGCCCCCCTCTGCCCATGAGGGTCAGAAGCTGTTGGGTGTCCCCGCCTCCCGCAGCTCCAGGGGCCTGCCACAGCCTGGAGCTCAGGGTTCCCCGCCACCCCCACTGGCAGCTCCAGGGGTTCCCTGCCCCCTGGGGCAGCCAGGAGCTCAGGGGTTCCTCTGAGGTGGCCAGGAGCTTGGGGGTTCCCCCACCACCAGCGGCTCCAGGGATTCCCTGCCACTCAGGGCGACCGGGAGCTCGGGATTTCCCCCACCACCCGTGGCAGACGGGAGCTGAGGGGTTCCCCTGCCGCCTGTGGCGGACGGGAGCTGCAAGGTAATCCACCGCCTTCTGCGGCAGTACCCCACAGTTCCCTGCCCCCACAGGCAGCGGGGAACCCTGCAGCTTCCGACCACTGCAGCCTGAAGTCACGGACGTCGCGGAAGTCACAGATTCTGACTAAATCGTAGCCTTAATTATGATCATTGAATGTACAAAACACCAGAAAAACGCTTGGTGCCAAGGGGCAATGACAGTGACTAAAACAGTCAAACTTGGGTCCCTAAAGCTAGGCGTCAACATATACAATCTGAATCCGGGGTCTGACTGTCAGAGAATTTAGCTGAGAATCTCCCACGTCTGCGGATGTCGGTGGGAAGCAAGAACTCACATGAAAATCAGGCTGCTTATTTAGGTGCCTTTGGATGGATTTAGGTGCTTAACTTGGGCTAAAATGTTCACACGTAGGCATCTAACGTCCTGCCCGAAGAGTTCAATGCCTAAGTTAAGATTTGCCGGAACATGACGGAGGAAGGTGGCAGACGGTGACAGAGGGAGGACAAGGGGTAAGCCATAGTGGTTTCAAAGAGGGAAGGCTACAGTTTGTAGGCTTTGTGGAAGAGCTGATTTTGGACTTGATGGGTGTCTTGCTCGTTGTACCGATGATGGGTTTTTGCCTTGTCTCTAGGAACTGATAATGTGGAATACCAATTTGCTGTCAATAATGATACCACTGAGCTTCAAGTGAAAGACCTGGAACCCAATACCAATTATGTTTTCTACATGGTTGCGTACTCCCAGCTAGGAGCCAGTCGGACATCCTCTTCCATTATCGTGCGGACACTGGAGGACGGTGCGTTGAGTAGACGTGCACGGGTGTGTCTGAAAGTATTCTCAAACGATCAAGTAATTGTTACGCTTTGCAAATGGAAACATCACAAAACACCCTACAGAGAATGGTGTCAGCTTGGAGAAATCCAGACGCGTTGTGAATGTGGCCTGTTGCGTCTGGATATTTATTTACGCGGTTTTTTTTTCAGAGTGTGGGGAACAGTGATCTGCATGGGCAGCAACAGGCATTAGATATTATCCTGCTGTCTTCTGATCCTGGTGCAGTTGACACACAGGCACCATTACTTGAACTGCATTCAGCTGGTCTGGATTTTTATTTAGGTAACAGTGATTTTGCTCCATGTGGACTTGATCCAAAGCCCACTGAAGCAAATGGAAAGACTCCCATTCACAGCCAGCGGCTTGGGGTCAGGCCTGCAGTCAAGTCTATTAAAAGATTATATTTTGCATTTATATCACCTTTCATTCCAAGTGTTCCAAAGCGTTTCTTGAACCGTATATACAGACCACTGCCAAAATGCAGCCGCACAGGGGCGCTGGCCAGCTAGCCCATAACATGCTGTAGGACATTAAAGGGAAATTTTGGCCACGTACCAGGCAAACCCCTTCTGTTATGGGATCTGTAATGTCCATACATGACTTGTAAAGTTTAATCTGAAATTCACCCACTTGGTAAACTGCATGATCTCTGTGTATCTGTGTAATGGGGTACAGTCACTGCTGGCGGTGCCCCCTTGTGGCTGGTCTGGGGATCATGTCTCGTATAGTCTAGTCTAGTGCCCCTTTCCATCAGTCACTCAGTTGCTGCTGTCTCTCTCCTCCCGTACTTCACAGTACTTCACAGCGCTCGCTCTTCATGACTCAGCCCTCCAGATGGGTCACTTTATAGTCTTCCCCCTCCGGGGTCCCAAAGTCCCTCTGGACCAACTGTCCATACGCTGTCCCAGTCTTCCGTGCCAATTACCAGTCTGTGCCACTTCCCCAGTGGCTGCTAAGGAAACCTGAGCCCGCCCACTACTCCGGGTTACCGCCCAGCGACCCTATTATCAGCATCCAAGGTCTACGCAGTCTCAACTCTCACTGCTCTGTCCCTGGGCTTCTTCCTGCTTTGCCTTCCACAGGCTTTCTTCCCCACACCTCCCCTGGGCGAACCCCTTCCGTCTGGGACAGGATCCCAGGGCATTTGCTCCCCCTGGGTTTCCAGAGAGTGACTGCAGACTCTCTCCCTGCAGCTCCCTGCTGCTCTCCACTTCCTGGCTTATACAAGTCCAGCCTGGTCCTGCCCAGCTGATCTCCATCTTCAGTTAGACTTTTTCAATCAATCCTGACTCTCCCCCCGGTGCAGTAGAAGGTTAATTGGCCCCTTCTGAGCCACCATAACCCCGTCAGGGCTGGCGTGGGGTGTATTCCCTGTCACACTCTGCCTCGGAGGTATGAACAGCTGCCCGGAATACAAATCTCTGGTTCTAGGGAAACTTGTTTTTCAAACCTGATGCTTAGATCCTTGAGCCATCCCCCGTGGCATTAAATCTCTCTGTTTCCATGGCAAAAATCTGAAAGCAGATAGGCCTGTCTAAAGCAAACTACCAAATCCTTAGTGGAACAGGGAGCATTTCTGAGTGTCCTGAGGATATCTGTGTTTAAATTCTGGAAGCAAACAGGTAATGAAACATTGAAATGCTAGTGGGGCAAAGACAGAAGTGGAAGCCGTTGTGGTCCAACCACAGGCATTAAGTATGTGAGACCCAACAAAGGGCATGGAGTGTCATCAGCCACCAGCAGTTATGATTGTATGCTCTGCAGGGACAATACTTTCAGGACTGAGGGCATCCCAGGTTCGCCTGCCCAGACGAGTGGGTCAGCTTGGGCAATCCCAAGCCAATCCCTGAACCTCTGAAGCCCTGTGGTTCAGACATACGTGCTCCCAAGTGGAGCTAATCCCCGGTTGCGCCTCTTGTCGAAGCAACTTGTTGCTCTTGGTTTTGGGCTGAGGAGACGTCTCATCTGTTCGTTGCTTCTGTCCCAGTTCCCAGCGCTGCTCCTCAACTGTCTCTGTCGAGTATGACCCCGGCCGACATCAGAGTGACGTGGCTCCCTCTCCCTCCGGAGCTGAGTAATGGGAAGATAACGAAATATAAAATTGATTACTGCACCCTCAAGGAAGGTGAGGAGGAAATGGGCTCAGTGAGAAGTAGAGGTTGGTGCATTATTGCAGTTCTCAGAAACGTATTGTGTGTGTGGTTAATGCTAACAGAAGGTGCCGGGCTGGAAACCTTTGGGACCAGAGGCCTCTGTTTATCCACAGGAGACGTGCAGCATAGAGACCAGCACTGCAAACTGCCCCACTGATGTGCCTCAAACCTCTCCTGAAAGGGTTAGACAAGAATTCACTCCCCAGAGCCCACTCTGTACCTGGCCCCCCTGGGCTGAGCTCTGCCATTGCACTTGCCAGCTGTAGATTTCGCCCTGTCGGCCTATGGCCACATGGGAACTGGACTGAGGATTGCATTTCATACGGGCCAGCAAACAACCACCAGAGGGTAACAACTTCTGGCTGTCGCTGGTGCTTTGTGTTTAATGATCATAGGGGTAGGTGGGGAAGAGCAATCGATGAATTGGAAAAAATCAGATCATTGTGTCGAAATAAAACCGGTATCCTGGCAAGCCTATATAACCCCATTTGCCAGTTTTCGGCTTGATCTGGTTTTATTTCTATTGTTAGCCAGTATACTAACCCTTCAATGGGGACACGGGCACTTTCTCATCAGTGCCGGCTTCCCAGCCCTAAAGCATTCCTCGCTCTGCAGCTGCTCACCGCCAGGATGTAAGGAGGGGATTGAAAATGTGACAAAGGGTCACATTCCCATGGGTTTGAGCTGTGTTTCTGTTCTGCACCGTGACGCCTGGTTCTTGGTTTTAGTCTCAGTGCCTAAAAGCGGTTGCAGCCAACCCAACGAGTCAATGGGAAGCGGTTGAAATGTTTGCACCCCGGGGCTGATGTGTGGTTGTTTAAGGTCTGTCCGCACTGCAGCTGGGAGGTGGGATTCCCAGTGCGGAGAGACAGTCCTGTGGTAACTCAGCTCGAGCTCGGGTGCTAAAAATAGCAGTGTGGATCTTGCAGCACGGCTGTCAGCTCGGGCTACCCACCCGAGCTCAGACCCAGGGGGGCGGGTGGGCTTGGACCCGGGCGGCCAGCCTGAGCTGCCGCCAGACTTGCAGCTTCCACACTGCTGTTTTTAATGCACTAGCTCGAGCACACGTCTGTCTACCCGCGCCTGGTAACACACCTCCCAACTGCAGTGTAGACACAGCCTTCATGTTAAAGAACCGGGGCAAAATTCCCACAGGAGCTCAAACTGGATGAATCGTTTAAATGTGACCTTTGCATTAACCATAGGGCCACTGTTTGAATCTCTAGCAAGGCTGATCTTTGCAGCTCCGATGGAAATCTCCCACCAGGCTCTGTTTAAACCTTTAACTGAATGCGCCTTATAACAGAGATGATCTGAGGAGGCCATGTTCAAATCTGGGTCTGGATTAGATTTAGGCTGGATTTGAAGTGCCGTGAGTCGGGGGTAAGGTTCTTGGTTCATATCAGTTAATTTAAGGCTAGCATTTGGCTGCAGATTTGATGGCACCAAAATCTCAGTAGGGGCTCTTCTGAGATTTTGGCCCAGGGTATTGAGATGTCTGCCATCTAGAACGGTGGAAATTTCACCCCGTCAGCTGTTCTCGTGAGATTTCTGCCAGCTTCCCGCTGTCTCACGATTCCTGATGTATCCAGACTGGAATTGTGTGTGTTCATTGGGGAGAACAGACCCCTTCCTGTTCTGATTGTGACCCAGAATCGAAACCGGAAAGGGATCGCTGAGTCAGGATTCCAGTTGTGGCTCATCTCTAGTTATAAACCATCAGCGTGCTGTTACGTGACAATGTGACCTGCAGGGAAGTTCGCCACTGGGCCAAAAGCCAGCACATGCACCATGCAAGTCTCATCTCAGCTTATTCGCAGCCCGGATCTCCCGCTGCTGGCCCTCGGCACAGGGGCGAATTCACCTGGATTGGAATAAAGACGTCTAATTGGGGTTTCCTTGGCTCTAGCAGATCAGATCTCCTCCACCGAGGTGGGTGCGAATGAGACACAAATCACCCTTGAGTCGCTCCATCCCAATAAAGTCTACAAAGTGCGCATTGCAGCCAGCACCAGTGCAGGGTATGGCGCCCCTTCGGAGTGGACACAGCATCGTACTCCTGACAAGGACAACCAAACGCACGGTAAGGTAGGGTGACCAGACAGCAAGTGTGAAAAATTGGGGCAGGGGGTGGGGGATAGTAGGCTTCTATATAAGAAAAAGCCTCAAATATCGGGACTGTCCCTATAAAAGCAGGACATCTGGTCACACTACGGTGGGGGGGCGTGGCGTGCGCTACATAGCTCCTTTCTCTTCGCTGGGTCTTGGAAGAGCACCCCTGTGAGGATGGGAGGTCAATACCATGATCCCCATTTCACAGATGCGGGAAGCTGAGGCAGTTAGACTACATGGCTTACCCAACCCCACACAAGGTTGTGTCTACACTAGGGAATTGTAGCGTGAGGTCCCCGTCACACCAGAACCCCTCCACTAGCTTTCCATTTAGTGTAGGGAACCAGAATGCTTTTCCCCGTCCCATGCTGCTTGGTGTGTTTTTGATGGGTCCTTCTCCCCATCACCTCCCAGATCTTCCTCAGGCTGCAGGCTATAAGCAAGGGCTCATGAAAAATGAGCGTGGGCGTGTCTGGAAGTGGGTAGGCAAAATCGACATACAGAGATGAACGCAGAGCCAACAGGCAGCAGCCGGTAAAAGTGGTGCTGTAGTTAACTCAAAATAGGGCAGGTAAACCCCACCCCACCGCAGTAGATCTCAGTCACCAGCTCTATCTGCTACTCTGCACCCCCTTGCTATGTAGATGAACATCAATTCTGTTATTCTGTGGTCATCTGGTTGGCCCATTCAGTGACAGAATCATCACCGCTCCTCTCTGGCACTTCAGGGGCATGTCCCCTCACTGGGACAGACCCTGCGTGTCCTTCAGAGGTGGAGAGAAGGAAGCCCCTTAGCAAAGCAAGGAAACACCGAGGAGTTGCTGAAATGTGGGTTTCTTTCCTCTTGTTTTTCTAGTTCCGTTTGCCCCGACCGAATTAAAAGTCCGAGCGAAAATGGAATCCCTCCTGGTCACGTGGCAGCCCCCAGCCAACCATGCCCAGATTTCAGGCTACAAGCTATACTACCGGGAAGTGGGCACGGAAGAGTCAAGTGACGAAAACCCCTCAGAAGGCACGGAAGAGGAGAGCTGGGATGTGGGGCCCATAAAGCTAAAGAAGAAAGTGAAGCAGTATGAATTAACTCGACTAGGTTAGCTGGTAAAGTCTACTTCTTACCAACATGCACTGGCACTGCAGTTCCACCTTGCAGTGCAAGGAGGTCGTGATGAAGAACTTCTAAGAAGGGGCAAAGTTCTTTGGCTGCAAGCCCTTCAGATGTACCATTGCATCTTACAGAGTCTTTTACTACTGCTTTTTCTACTACTACAGAGTCTGAATGTACTTGAGTTCTAAAGCTCCTCCCACTGTTAAATCTTTAGCCAACTGTTGCAGGGATGAGTGTACTGAGAGCTTAGGGGGCAGAAATTAATCTCTGTCTCTTTCAGGTACTTGTAAGACCACCTGTCAGTGCAGGATCCAAGTACTAAATCATTTTCATAATATTAAATATTAAAACGCAGAAACTCCTGAAAGCTAATGTAGTGGCAGATGATTCTCTAATCAGTGATTAAATTATATCTGGTGAAGCACAAATTGAAATGGTTGGTGTATCCTACGTTCGTATCTCAAAACTCAGCTTAGAACAATCATCTGTTCCCACCTACATATTTCTAAGAACCTCTCATAGAATCATAGAAGATTAGGATTGGAAGAGACCGCAGGAGGTCATCTAGTCCAATTCCCTGCTCAAAGCAGGACCAACCCCAACTAAATCATCCCAGCCAGGGCTTTGTCAAGCCTGACCTTAAAAACCTCTAATGAAGGAGATTCTACTACCTCCCTAGGTAACCCATTCCAGTGCTTCACCACCCTCCTACTGAAATAGTTTTTCCTAATACCCAACCTAGACCTCCTCCACTGCAACTTGAGATCATTGCTTTTTGCTCTGTCATCTGCCACCACTGAGAACAGCCGAGCTCCATCCTCTTTGGAACCCCCTGCTGCTATCAAATCCCGTCACTCTTCTCTTCTGCAGACTAAATAACCCCAATTCCTTCAGCCTCTCCTCATAAGTCATGTACCCCAGCCCCCTAATCATTTTTGTTGCCCTCCTCTGGACTCTCTCCAATTTGTCTACATCCTTTCTTGGCAACAAGGGCACACTGTTAACTCATATCCAGCTTCTCGTCCACTGTAATCCCCAGGTCCTTT
The DNA here is from genome assembly GCF_027887155.1 of Malaclemys terrapin pileata. NCBI lineage: Eukaryota > Metazoa > Chordata > Testudines > Emydidae > Malaclemys > Malaclemys terrapin. Next base: position 6,543,116 of record NC_071514.1, read on the forward strand.
TCTGCAGAACTGCCGCTTAGCCAGTTGGTCCCCAGCCTGTAGCAGTGCATGGGATTCTTCTGTCCTAAGTGCAGGACTCTGCACTTATCCTTGTTGAACCTCATTCGATTTCTTTTGGCCCAATCCTCCAATTTGTCTAGGTCACTCTGGACCCTATCCCTACCCTCCAACATATCTACCTCTCCCCCCAGCTTAGTGTCATCTGCAAACTTGCTGAGGGTGCAATCCATCCCATCATCCAGATCATTAATGAAGATGTTGAACAGAACCAGCCCCAGGACCGACCCTGGGGCACTCCGCTTGATACCAGCTGCCAACTAGACATCGAGCCGTTGATCACTACCTGCTGAGCCCGATGATCTAGCCAGCTTTCTATCCACCTTATAGTCCATTCATCCAATCCATACTTTTTTAACTTGCTAGCAAGAATACTTCAGGAGACTGTATCAAAAGCTTTGCTAAAAGTCAAGGTATATCACGTCCATTACTTTCCCCGTATCCACAGAGCCAGTTATCTCATCATAGAAGGCCATCAGGTTGCTCAGGCATGACTTGCCCTTGGTGAATCCATGTGGACTGTTCCTGATCACCTTCCTCTCCTCCAAGTGTTTCAAAATGGATTCCTTGAGGACCTGCTCCATGATTTTTCCAGGGACTCAGGTCAGGCTGACCAGTGTGTAGTTCCCCGGATTCTCCTTCTTCCCTTTTTTAAAGATGGGCACTATATTTGCCTTTTTCCAATTGTCTGGGACCTCCCCCGATCGCCACGAGTTTTCAAAGATAATGGCCAATGGCTCTGCAATCCCATCAGCCAACTCCCTCAGCACCCTCAGATGCATTGCATCTGGCCCCATGGACTTGTGCATGTCCAGCTTTTCTAAATAGTCCTTAACCTGTTCTTTCACAACTGAGGGCTGGTCACTTCCTCCTCATACTGTGCTGCCCAGTGCAGCAGTCTGGGAGCTGACCTTGTCTGTGAAGAGCGAGGCAAAAAAAGCATTGAGTACTTCAGCTTTTTCCACATCCTCTGTCACTAGGTTGCCTCCCCCATTCAGTAAGGGTCCCACACTTTCCCTGGCTGCCTTCTTGTTTCTAACATACCTGTAGAAACCCTTCTTGTTACTCTTCACATCCCTTGCTAGCGGCAACTCCAATTGTGCTTTGGCCTTCCCGATTACACCCCTGCATGCTCGAGCAATATTTTTATATTCCTCCCTAGTCATCTGTCCAAGTTTCCACTTCTTGTAAGCTTTCTTTTTGTGTTTAATCTCACCGAAGATTTCTCTGTTAAGCCAAGCTGGTCGCCTGCCATATTTACTATTCTTTCTGCACATTGGGATGGTTTGTTCCTGCGTCCTCAATAAGCCTTCTTTAAAATACAGCCAGCTCTCCTGGACTCCTTTCCCCGTCAATTAGCCTCCCAGGGGATCCTGCCCATCAGTTCCCTGAGGGAGTCAAAGTCTGCTTTTCTGAAGTCCAGGGACCATATTCTGCTGCTCTCCTTTCTTCCTTTTGTCAGGATCCTGAACTCAACCATCTCATGGTCACTGCTGCCCATGTTGCCACCCACTTCTACTTCCCCTACCAATTCTTCCCTGTTTGTGAGCAGCAGGTCAAGAGGAGCACAGCCCCTAGTTGGTTCCTCCAGCACTTGCACCAGGAAATTGTCCCCAACACTCTCCAAAAACTTCCTGGATTGTCTGTGCACTGCTGTATTGCTCTCCCAGCAGATGTCAGGGGATTGAATTCCCCCATGAGAACCAGGGCCTGTGATCTGGAAGCTTCTGTTAGTTGTCCGAAGAAAGCCTTGTCTACCTCCTCCTCCTGGTCTGGTGGTCTATAGCAGATGCCCACCACGACAGCACCCTTGTTTTTCTTGCCTCTAAACTTAACCCAAAGACTCTCAACAGGCTTTTCTCCAGTTTCATACTGGAGCTCTGAGCAATCATACTGCTCTCTCACCTACAGTGTATGTAAGATGCATCTCTAATGCAGCCAAGCGTGTTTGTTACTTAAGGTTAAAAAGCACCTGAGATGTCTGCTCCAGATTAAAATACAACCATGAGTTAATCCTCACCACACCTCTCTGAGGTCGGTATCATTTCCCCCATTTTACAGAGGAGGAAAATTGAGGCCAAAAGGTTCAGACCTGGTGGTCAGAGAATGAGTCTGAATCCTAGCAATCAGATCTGAAAGATAACCTTAGCCAACAAGATGCTTGTAACCATTTACAACAATAGACTGTCTGTATAGTATAGAGTAATTAGTTAATTAACCAACTGATAAGAAATCAGACATGCCACATGTACTCTTGAAATAGGACTCTCCTACTTAGACTGTTTACCTCCTCTGCCCCATGGCTCACCCTTGTAATTGTCGCATCCTGTAACTAGTTGGTTAATTACTAGACTCAGAGCTACAATATGTGGGGCTCTATGGGACTGATCTTCAGCTAGTGTAAAATCAGCATAACTCCCTGGAAGTCAATGCAGTTGTGCTGATTTTCCCCAGCTGAGGATCGGGCCCCATATAATGCAGCATTTTGCTTTGTTGACAAAGGCCAGCTGTTGAAACAGCAGTCTGAGTGTGCGTGCCAGCTTGATTTACACACCTAACATATATTATGGATGGTTTAACAGTCAGTATATAGGACCTGGGAGGCTAACTTGTGTCACCACTAAATAAACTTCCCCCTCTAGAATTGCGTTACAGCTATGTCTACTCATAGCCTGGAGAGGGTGTTAACAGTTACAAGTCACCTGAAGAATTTAGATCTGTAATTACTGCACTGAGGAAACCACATCTGTACATCATGTCCTGTCCTTACCACTGACAAACTAGCGAGGAGAGTGGCTCAGGAATGATCTGAATTGGTTCCAAATGCTCTGGCACATCAGTGCTCAGAACATCACTTGTTCATCCGTAATTACTTCCTTAAATCTGGGCATCACTCATCTCTTGATGGTTTCCTTATGCTGGGGCTGGTGTGGATTAACTATCGTAACTTCATGAAGAGGCTGAAATGTCTTCCAGTTGGGGGCGTCCTCTTTTGCTTTTCTGTGGAATGACGTGCTCCTGGGGGCTAGGAAAAGGGAAGGGGTAGAAGCACCTAGCATTCGCTGAGAATGCAAAGGTGGCGGGGAAGGCAGGGGAATGTGAACCCCCATCAAGAGTCAAAGTATGAGCGTGCTAATTTAAGGCTAGACTGTGCAACCCTTGCACTGGTGAGTGCCCGCGCACACAAGCAGGTGTTGATTTCGTTGAGGTTACGTGTGCGAGTCAGGATTGCACAATCTGGCACTTGGCGAGACTATTGCAATTCAGTTGAGACGAGGGGTTGGATAAGGAACTGCAAAGTATTAAAAAGGGAACAGAGTCAGGAAAATCATGGTGCAGGAAATAGGAGAAATGGGACATTGTAATCAACACAAGTCTGTCATTCCGGGCTTAACCCTGATACGTGCTGAGCTCCAAGAACGCTCATTGATTTCAGTGGACATTCTAGGTCTGACTCTAGCAATTAATCACTAGTAACAGAATGCAACAACCCGGGCCGGGATCTAGAAGAAAAAGAAACACTGAGGTTCTAATTCCGCCATCCATGTTAATGGCTAGTAAGTAGTACCTTACTTTGGGAGCGGTACCAGGTACTTCTTAGCCTGAGAAAGGTGGGAGAGTCAACGCTTAACGAGCCCTTAAAAAAATGAATGCAAAAATATATATTAGTCTATTGGAAATATCACAGCCATCCAGATGCCATATTTGAAGCGATGCAGAGTAGATTCTTCTGGATCAATTTAATATAGGCATTCACATATATGAGGGGATGCGACGAAATCTATCTGTTTTCACCCTGCCTGCTAGCTTCAATAGCAAAGCTTGACAAGTATCCTGTAAGCTTTCAGATACTGAACTTCTGGGGCTCAATTATAAGAAACAGGAGCCTTCGAAATCCAACGTGGCCTGATTTTCAGGTGGTGCAGTGGAAATGATCCGGATTCGTGTGCCGGGGGTTGCAGATACACATCCCCGCTTCTAGTTTGCATAAGTGGCAAAAATTGATGCTAAGAATCTCCAGAGTTATAACTGTTGCCCCTTGCGGAAAGTTTGCAGTATCAAACCTCGTGTTTCACAATCTCTATTAGAGATCAGAATGAGAAGCAGAGTATCACGTCCGCTTGCTGTATGGTTTCCTGTACCTTCCTCTGAAGCATCTGGCGCTGGCCACGGTCACAGACTGGGCTAGATGGACCTCAGGTCTGATCCAGTCTGGCAATTCCTATATAAGTACTGAGCACCCGGCTGCAACTTCTGGTGTCAATGGGATCTGCTGGATACTGGCACTCCTGGAAATCTGGCCACTCAGTTAAGTGCCTAAATGGGGATTTAGGAGCCTGACTTTAGGCTCCGATTGTTGGAAAATTTTGGCCACAATGTTTAAAAGGAAAAAGTTGTTACTGTGTTAACAGTGTTTGCGGGCACAGTAAGACTTGGCCTTTCCTTCCTGTCTTTGTGCTGTTTCTTCCAATGCAGGTTGTCCACTACCATCTTCCTTATTGCCCTGACTCTCCTCTCCCCAAACCAGACTCATTTCCCAAGGTTCCTCTCGGAAGCTTTTGTGAAGCTGAGAAAGTAACACACAGAGTGAAACTCTGAGCAGGCGTACGGGGAGCAGGGCCACTGATCAGTTCCGTGCCCCTGAGCCTGAGAACTCAGCGACTCTGTAGTCCAACAATGATAGCCCCCGCCTCAGTGAATTTCAGAGGAGGCATGAATGCAGGTCAGCCGGTCTGTTTTCATCATCGCGCAACACCCAGGCGGCTTTTGAGGGAGACAAAACTGTGTTTGCTTTGGGGAGCTTTTCAGCGAGGAAAATGTGGCCGAACTGTTTTTAGATTCCGAACGTGAACACCTATTGTGAAGCAGGGGCAGCCTTCCACGCACCCTTTGGGTAATTGGCACCAATAGGCCCTGGGAGCATAATTGGAGCAGTAATAATAAAATTGGCATCAGCGAGACGGGCTTTGTGCTGCTTACATTGGCACGGCAAGGGAGCCGGTGAGCCATCGGGGCAGGGGATGAATAGGCACGTCCCTAATTAACAAACTTCGTCAGCTAAATGCAGCCGAGGGAACCAAAGAGACTGTGGGCTGCTTTCAGCGCCTTTCTGAACAAGGGACTAGATGTCCAGAGAGAATTGCCAGTTTCCCTCTATTTAAAAACTTTGAATCTTTTAAGTAGTTTCCTTGAATAAACATCCCTGCTAAAATGTCCCCCAACATGGCAGGAGAGGCTTCTAGTTTGTGAAAGACGAGAAGAAAGAGGCAGGCAAGCTTTGCAACGACCTTTTGGACTGTGTGAGCTAAGTTTGGTGTCCGTTGTAGGAACTAACGAAAGCGCAGCTAATGCTGCTGGGAGATATTCTGGGCCTTTTCCTGCAACCCCGTTTGGGGTCAGTGGAAGAATTGCCCTTGAAACGGGGATCTCTGTTTCCTTTCTGAAGGCGCCTGACTTTATTATTAAAGCAGCTGTGTCTGAGAAAGCGGTAGGCTCCGTTTGTTGTGGTGCGCACCAGAGTTTTTCTGACTGTAAGAATCTCTCTTGGTAGATGAGACAGATTGGGACGGATCCTATGCTTCTGTGTGCACCAAAAACTCTTGTTGACTTTAATAGACATTTTCAGGGTGCAAGGAATTGCAGGATCCAGCGCTGTGTCTTTAAAAATCCGCCCCGGTAGCTGTACAACGTATCCTTCTGAATACATGAACCGGGCTTTCCCTGAGCAGAGGTTACTGGCACAGTCACACCAGGAATCGCTTTGAGAGACCTTCTCCCACCAGGCTCAGGGGCCGCTGAAGGGCCCCCTGCATAATTAGAGGGTGATTGGAAAATGAAGCTCGCAGCGTTTTGTAGATTTGCAAGGGTGTTGCTGAGTTACAAGGATAAATTCAATGTGAAGCTTTTGTTTACTTTGGAGGGTCAGCTTTAGTACACATACGTGTGTGTGTGTGTGAGAGAGAGAGAGAGAGAGAGAGAAATAAACACACTTGTCTTCTGTGGTAGGTTGGTCTTGGATGGGAGCAAAAGGGTGTAAGCTCTGAGATATTTCGTAGAGCACTTGTTAGTGCAGTATCTAAGCAATTAATAGGATCAGGCCCTAAATTACTGGGTAAAGCAACTGGAGCAAAGAGTAGTAATGTGTCACCTCGCTTTGGAGAGGCCATTGGGTTACCACCCCATCAGAGTTTTCCCAGATAATCCTACTCCAATGCTTGCAGGACATTCATAGCTCCTCAAACAACTTCCGGGACCTTTTAAACACAGTCATCTTGCGCTGTGGGACCATGTCGTGATGAAGCTTTAATGCAGCATGATGCTATCTTCCATGGTAGAGGCGAGCACACAGGATTGGGGATCAGGAAATCGTGAGTTCTTATTATATTGGCTCTGCCACTGACTCAATCTGTGACCCTGAGCAAGTCACCTTGCTTCCCTTGGCCTTGGTTTCCCCAGTGATAAAATGGGGATGATAACACTTTGTAGGGTGGTGGTGGCTTGATGAATTAGCTAATATCTGAACATGGAATCCGAATGGTTGTAAGCCAGTGCAGCTCTGTTGAGATTGGGTGAAGATGAACTTCTGCTGAATGATTTTTGCAACCAAAAACGTTCATTTTTCCAGCCCCGGGGAGACTCTATGAGGTGAAGCTGGTGGCATTCAATAAGCACGAGGATGGCTACGCGGCTGTATGGAAGGGCAAAACGGAAAAGGCACCCGTGACCGCAGTAGGTAAGAAATACTTCATAGGGCAGTTCCTAGCTATTTCACCCGCGACCTTCTGCCTGCATGTTCTTCTCTCTTCTGCTCTGCCCCTGGTTCTAAGAGAGTGAACGGGATAAAGATATGGAGGCAGACGTTTAGGAACCAAAGACAAGAGTTGTGATCTAGCACTGGTGTCCAACATAATCATTCCCAGTTGAGAATGAGCGGGGCCATCCGAATTTTTAGAGCCCCCAAAAAGTGTTCCTTAGGAGCTGGCTGGAGTGCTCAACGCATTACGGGATCAACCTTAATTGTTCATAGTAAAGCATCTTGAAGGGGGTGGAAATGTCCCCACTCTCTATTACTATGATTGGGTGCCACTGAACTCAGATGGCCTTTACCCCACCCTCCCCACCACCCTCCACCCCCTTTCTGAGTAGGGTGACCAAGACAGCAAGTGTGAAAAATCAGAATGGGGTGGAGGGCAATAGGACCCTATATAAGAAAAAGACCCAAAAATCAGGACATCTGGTCACCCTATTTCTGAGAAACATTGCGGGAGCTGTATTGGAGATGCAAGATACACCTCTACTCTGATATAACACGACCCGGGGCACTAGGGTAATACAGATAAATAATACAGACATATGTATCAGTTTCATTATTCGTTTCCCTTCGTGGTGAAATTAGGCTATGATTGTGATTCTCAAAGCGTATTCTATCTGTTCGTGATTAAGGCGAAGATTTTGTCACGGATATTTTTAGTAAAAGTCACGGGCAGGTCATGGGTAATAAAGAAAAATTCATGGAAGCCATGACCTAACCCTGACTTTTACTAAAAATCCCTGAGACAAAATGGGGATCTGTGGATGCCTACAGCGGGGCAGCTGTCCAGGGGCTAGGAGCTCCGGGGGCCCCCACTGCAGGTTGGGTATCAGAGCTCAAGGTCATGGCTGGGAGATGCCAAGGCCCCCACCACCTGCAGCAGCTGGGGGCTGCGGGGTACCCCTGCCGTCCGCAGCTCCAGGGGTCCCACACCAGCTGCAGTGGCCGAGAGCTTAGGGGTTCCCCTACCGCCCACACCCACAATGGCTGGGAGTTCAGGGGTTCCCCTGCTGCCCCCGAGGGCCGGGAGCTCCGGGGGCCGCCAGAGGCGGCAGGGGTACACTGCAGCTCCCCACTGCCGCAGGCTGAAATCACGGAGGTCGCTGGAAGTCACGGATTCTGTGACTTCTGTGATCTCCATGACTAAATCGTGGTACTTATGTTGCCCAGTACCATTGTATCTGAGCACCTGGCAATCTTTAATTGATTTATCCTCGCACACCCTGGGAGGCAGGGCACTTATCCCCATTGCACAGATGGGGAACTGAGGCAGAGAGTAACCAAGTGACTTGCCCAAGGTCAAATAGGAAGCCTGTGTCAGAATAGAGAATTGAGCCCAGGCTAGTGCTCTAACCACTGGGCCCATCCTCCTCTCGATTCACCAGCAGTGACTGCTCTTCTCTCTCCCATGCCACTTACACTTGTGTATTTCTTTCTTCTTCCTTCATGTACCATAGACCCTCCAGTTCAGAAGGGCCCCCCACTGCCCCCAGCCCAGGTCTATGCAGAGTCCAACAGTTCGACCTCGATTTGGCTCAGGTGGAAGAAACCAGACTTCACCACGGTCAAGATCGTCAATTACACCGTGCGGTTCAGCCCTTGGGGACTGAAAAACGCCTCTCTTGTCACTTACTACACCAGGTAAGAGTGTCGCGCAACAGGCCGAGCGACCCAACGGCTTCCTTGGTGGAAAGAAAACAAGCATGCAGGAGAAATACGTGGGAAACCTCGCGGCTGGGTGGTTTAGTAGACCCTGCGCCTTTCTACGGCCAGGGCGCATGTGACTCTGACTTGTATCCATTTGCTCAATTCTAAATCAGGGCTGGGCAAAAAGTGGCTCCTGGAGAACGGGCCGTATCTGAAACACAGAGATGGGGCTTAGGAGAAAGCAGGCATTTTTCCATCTTGATTTGTAGGGGTCAGGCTGCACTGCATGCTGGGATCTGTAGTTCCCATGTCTTTATATTAAGGATAAAGCCAGTTGCAGTATTGTCAGCCCCAAATATTCAAAGATCATGACTCATCAGGCTCCCCAAAATTGGGTTTTGGTTTAAAAATCATGACATTTAAAAATATATATATAATACATTTGGGGTGGCTCGTATATTTGTTTTCTGGGTTTTGAGGCTTTAGCGGCATCACGGTTTCAAGCTTTTCTCTGCAAGAAAATCATAAATAAATGAACAGCCATGAAGGCTAGAAACATACGTGATTCTCACGTAATCCCATGACTCCTGGAACTTGGACTTTAAGAAACATATGAAAGAGAGTGAGACTTGTGATAGACTCGTGAGAGGTGGGAGCACTGCCGCTTTGATCCACTCCATTGCACCCACATCTTTTCTGGCCCACGGACTCCTGGTAAGGCGATGGGACCCCGGCCTGCGTTAATCTGCCCTGTGTGTCTGCGTTCCTTGGCAGTTCTGATGAAGGTATTCTCATCAGCGGATTGAAACCTTACACCAAATATGAGTTTGCAGTCCAGTCTAATGGAGTTGGGATTGACGGACCGTTCGGCAGCGTGGTGGAGAGGTTCACCCTTCCTGACCGTAAGTATGGCAACGCGGTGAAAATAAATCCCAAACTCACGGTGCTCTCCCTGATTGGAGGAAGGCCAGTCTCACCTCCTGTGCCTTGCCCACTAGTGGATGTAAATCTCTGAAGACCATTTTCAGCTGCCAGTTCTGTCGTTCCCTCTGCGCACTCACTCAGCAGATGTAATGTATTTGTACGATGAAATGCTTGGGCATCCGGCTCGCTGTCACTTGTCGGCCCTCAGTTCTCTTTTTGCATCAGTGGAGGCTGAGAGCCATCCCAAAGCCCGCTGACAAGATGCTGCCACTGGAGTTGGCTTTGTAAGCACAGAGGAATGGAAGCAGAACTCGAGAAGAGCAATTGATACAAATCAGGGCAAATGTGTTTATTTCAGATTTGAGTTTTCTTTTGTTTGGGGGAGGGAGGTGGATTTTCTCTGAGAAATACTGCTTTCTAGTGAGGAATTGAGCTGCCCTGGGGATTGCTTTGAGCGATGGGTCCTGGCTAATGCTGACAGATGTTGTCAAAATGGGTCGCTGAGCCCAGCATGGTGGTGTAGAGACAGTGGCAGGAGTTGGCAGAGGCTGAGAGCACTGCTAGCTCTGGTAAGTCAGGGGATAACCTCTCTTGTCCAATAGCAACCTCCAGTGGCTGTTTTGGGAGTGGAGTTAACCGACTTTGGAGGGTGGGTCCCATCTAGCTGTGGTGATAAGAGAGCTTTGCGGGCGGGGGAATTACAAACCAGAAGGGGGCAGGGAGCTCGGAGGATCCCTTGCCCAAGGATAAGAAAAGCTTTGGTGTATTTTAATGCTGTATTTCTGACTGAGCTGGGCAGCTACACCCGTGTTTTCCTGCTACTCCTTAGCTCGCTGGCCAAGACAGACAAACTCCCCATTGTTTGTGCTGCAGAGAGCACACCCTTCCATTCAGCTCCAAAGTCAACAATGAGCAGCCCTGTTTGTGCACCATTTGCATCCACCAAAGTAGGCTCGTGTCTGCCTGGTGCGTGCAGATCACTTCGGTGCGCATCCGGCCACCCAACTCCCATCTGCAAATGCAGCTTTGGCACGTGCCCGCTTTGGGGGGCACCAAATTGGAGGCGTGGTTCCCCTTTGGTTCCTGTTGCACGTTTGGGGCAGTCGTCATATCCTTTGTCTCTCCAGGGCCGTCGACGCCACCGTCCGACCTCAGGCTGCATCCAATCAACCCATACGCCGTGCAGGTGCATTGGTGTCCTCCAGTCGAACCCAACGGCATCATCGTGGAGTATGTCATCCTGTATAATGCAAACAACACGCAGCCCGACGACATGTGGACTCTGCTGAGGAAAGAAGGTGAGCACCAGGAGTAGCTCAGGAGTGTGTCCATTGGGCCGGGTCCAGAGCGGAGGTGCGTTGACTTCAATCCTAGTTGGGCACTAATAAATGTCAGTTCAGAATCCCCCCATTTGCCTTGCCCTCTCTGCTTTCTGACGGGAGTCCTGCGTCTCTGCTGTCCGGCCTCTAAACACGGATAACAGAGAAGTCTAATGAGCTGGGGGACAGAGAACGTTGAGGAAAGGCTGCGCTAGCCTGCAATACAATTAGAAATAGCGGCAGCAGAGGAGACCCACAGCTGAGAGCAGAGCATGCGCACTGAGAAGAGACGTGTGGGAGAGGTGGTGTGTTTGGAAGCAGGTGGGTTTTCTTGCCTCTTTAGCAAGGCTCTTGGGTGCCCTTCGTTTCCTGGCTGCAGAGAGACAAGACGCTCTCGCTAGGCAGTGAAAGAACTTTGTGTTGACGGAGCATCAAGGCTGTGGCTCAGAGATAAGAAAGGAGGAAAGCGGGTGGGTCGGGGGTTGAAAGAAAAAGCTCCATGTTTGTAGCTGTTCAGAATCTAGCCCTGTGAGCTAGAGGCTGTGAGCACATCGGCCACCTGAGATCATCCCGGAGGCCCTCTGCAAAACCAGGTCGCTCCTGTGTGTGGCGGTTTTCATGTGATAGAGAACGGTGTCCGGGTGAAGCTGCTGGCTGGGGAGGTGAAGCCCATGCCAGCGAGCGGAAATGCTGCGTGTAAGGTGCAGCGAGACGTTAAGAGCTCAGCTGGTCGTTTCTTGCAGTTTATTCACCCATTGCCCTGAAGGAGAACTGAGCTTTTGAATGAGAAGACAGAAGGATACAAAATCAACAGGCAGGGCCGGCTCCAGGCACCAGCCCATCAAGATTGTGCTTGGGGCGGCACCTGGAGGAGGGCAGCGCGGCGCGGTGCTCCAGCTCCGGCCGCTGGGGAGAGCGGAGCCGCAGCGGGCTCGCCGCCCTCCCCCGGCGCTCTGGCCGCCAGGGAGAACGGGGCCACGACTGGGCTCGCCACCCTCCCCACGGCGCTCCGGCCGCCAGGGAGAACAGGGCCACGACTGGGCTCGCCACCCTCCCCCCGGCGCTCCGGCCAGTCGAGGAGAGTGGCCCGTGGCCAGGCTCGGCACCCTTCCCTGCCGCGCTCTGGGGGGGGTGGAGTGGGGCGACTGGAGGCTTTTTTGCCTGGGGCGGCAAAAAAGCTAGAGCCGGCCCTGTCAACAGGGCACACATTAAATGGGTTAAAACCTGCCTGACCGCTAGGTCTCAAAATGTAACTGCAAACGGGGAATCAGCTTCCAGCGGGTGTATTTCTAGTGGACTTCCACAGCGATCAGTTCTTGGCCCTATGCTACTTAATATTTTTATCAATGACCTGGAAGAAAAGATAAACTCACTACTGACAAGGTGTAGAGATGACAAACAGCTTGGGGGAGGGGTAAATAAGGAAGAGTGATCTGGATTGCTCAGTGAGCTGGGCGCAAGCAAATGATATGCCTTTCAGTACGGCCAAACACAGAATTAGATACCTAGGCCCAAAGAATGTAGCCTGCTTCCAGGATGGGGGACTCAAGCCTGGGAAGCAGTGACTCTGGAAAGGGCTTGGGTAATCAGCGGAACACAGTGGCCAAAAGGGCTAATGCGATCCTTGATGCACAAAGAGGGAAATCTCAGCAGGAATAGGGAGGTGATATGACCTCAGTAGTGACACTGGCGCAACCATTTTGGAAATACTGCGGCCAGTTCTGCATTCTGACAAATGGGAGAGGGTCAGGGAAGAGCCACGAGAATGATTAAAGGATTAGAAAACCTGCCTTATAGCGATTGACACGTGGAGCTCAATCTATTTAGCTTGACAAAGAGAAGGTTGAGGGGTGACTTGACCCCGGCTGGTGAGTACCTACCTGGGGAACAGAAATGTGATGAAAGAACAATATCCAATGGCTGGAAGTTGAAGCAAAACAAATTCAGACGGGAAAGAAGGTGCACATTTTTCATCGTGATGGTAATTAACTTACCGAGGGATGTGGTGCATTCTCAATCGCTGGCTACTTGTAAAACTAGATCGGGAATGTAGGACTGGGGCAGGGGGTTGGGGTGCAAGAGGGGGTGTGGAGTGTGGGAGGGGGCTCGGCAGGGGGTTGGGGTGCTGCTTGCAGGAGGAGTTCAGGGTGCGGGCTCTGGCCCGGCTGCTCCAGGATGGCCCTGCCTGCCCTGGCCCTGCACCACTCCTGAAAGTGGCTGGCATGTCCGGCAGTGGCTCCTGGGGGTGGGGTGGGGCAGGCGGCTCTGCTGTGTGCTGCCCTCACCTGTGGGTACCACCCCCAAAGCTTCCATTGGCCGCGGTTCCCTATTCTCGGCCAATGGGAGCTGCGGGGGGCTGCGCCTGCAGGCGAGGGCAGCTCATGGAGCCCTCTGCCCCTTCCTCCCCCAGGAGCTGCAGGGACATGGTGCCGGCCGCTTCCGGGAGTGGCGCGGGGCCAGGGCAGGCAGGGAGCCTGCCTTAGCCCCACTGCGCCACGGGGCTGGCAATCCTGCAGGCTGGATTGAAAGCCGTGATGGGCCGGATCCGGCCCGCGGGCCGTAATTTGCCCTCCTAGACTAGATGAACACAATGGCCTTTTGGCCTTGGAATCTATGAATCTATGAAAACGGAAAGGGTCAGAAATCTCTGGGGATGGATGGAGCTGAACTGTGGAGGCTGGTGGTTGACGATTTCGAAATGGATGTTCATTAGGAATTAACGTTAGCACATAGCGGATTGGGATCGGATCCTGCTAACAGTTCAGCATGTAGAGAACTCGACTCATGAGGGTCCTCCCACTGGCTCCAATGGGATTGCTCATTGGGCTCCATCCATGGTAGCACAGAGGGGGAGGTCTAGGGGTATGGCCAAGGAATGACATAAATGTCAAGATTTTCAGGCCTGAAGGGGCCAGCGGATCGACCTCCTGCATAGTACAGGCCAGAGAATTCCATACTGCGTCCAGCCGAGAACTTAGGAGCACGAGGTAGTGCAGCTGCAGGAGAGGCTTCGGTGGGATTACTCACATGAGTAAAGTTTCACACATGCCAGGGTCAGGCTGCTAGCGAGCAAATTATGTTAGCTAATTCATAACTGTCCTGGGATCTCTTTATGTTACATGGCTCGCAGACTCTGCTAGCTAAGAGAATGAAACAAAGTTCTGCAATCCCCCCAGATAGCATCTAAACTAAACATTACACCTTCTCACCTGCTTTTGAACAGGAAATATTTTCAGCACCGAGGTGCGTGGCTTGGAGAGCAACACCAGGTACTACTTCAAGATGGGAGCAAAGACCATTGTAGGATCCGGGCCGTACTCGAACGTAAAGGATGTGCACACGCTTCGCGAGAAGCTGTCAGGTAGCCCGGTTTTTACTCCCCCAGGAAGCATGCCCTGGTCTCGAGGAGTCACTCCGAGCATTGAGTCACGCTCCATAACTGCCCTTAGTTAGTAGTGTCGTTTAGTTTTGTGTTTAAGCGAATGCATGAAACTGTCTGATCCCGCCGCGGGATACACAGAACGTGAATGTGTTTAAACCAATGCAGAGGATTGAGCCAAATTCACTGTGTGCGCAGCTCTTGCTGACGTCTGTGGCAGTTGCCGATCCGTATCTCGGGGCAAGAATTTGTCTCTCTTTCCCCACCTTGCAGCGGTTGTATTAGTTCATGTAGTATTAAGGCAGCTGAATTGTAGACAGGTGCCAGGTTGCTTTTATCTGCTTCAACGGTCACTGCCAAGTACTTTTTATAATAGTGTGTTGTCTGCGTATCTCTGCGGGTGCGTGTGTTAGATATGGGCCCAACGTGGGGCCACTTCTCCCACTTCCCCTGGGCTTTAGGGAACACTAGCTCTGGACCAGTAATCGGGGCCATTTTATATCTACGCACCCGAAGTTGGTGCTTTTCTGAATGCCCCGGACGCTCTGCGTCCTCTTCCCGGTAGGGCTTGAGACGCTGACTCGACTCTGTCCTTCGCCTACTAGATGTTCTGGATGTCCACTCGGTCACTGGGATCATCGTGGGAGTCTGCTTAGGTCTCCTCTGCATACTCTTCTGTATGTGTGCCAGTTTCCGCAGCAGCAAGCAGAGGTATGCGTTGCATTATCCGGACAGCCAGGAGAACAAAGCTCTGATGGGGAGCAGCACAGAAAACCCTGTCAGATTCTTTCCCACACTGAACTGGGCTGTGTTGCAGAACAATGGAATTTAAGGCAGTTAAAGGTGCAGGCCCTAAGAATAATCCACGGCTTGCCATATAGAATTCCTTCTCTGTCACCTTGTTTTGAGGGGTGTGCCCGCCCAGGAGCGCTCTTTGATGAATGCAGGCGGGTTGGCTGGTTTGTATGCTGCTGTGGTAGCTTTTCTTTAATCTGCATTGTTAGAGTAATTGTTTTTGCACCAAAATAGAACGCTAATTGCCCTATCAAAGAACATTATCTTTTCTTCATCTCGGTGTATGCACAACACTGCTCCGTTGCGTTTGGGTGCCGGGCTGATCGTTCTGAGCATGCTCTGAACAGTTTTGTGAGCTTCCAGCAGGGGAGACTGTTAGAGGATTCCCTTTCTTCCTGATGTAATGGAGTGGGTTGGCGTGATCGGGGCCAGATCCTCATTCGGGGCATATTGGCCGAGTCCTGTTGATTTGACCTGGGTGTCAGAACCTGCCCTGTAAGTGCTTATAAAGGAAATCATTTGAAGCTCGACTTTTGACGTAAGCCGTAGTTTTAGAGAGAGGCATTGTGAGCGGGTGGATTGAGCACAGGGCTGGGACCTAGGAGCTCCTGAAGTCTCATCCAGGCTCTGCCACTAACCCACCCCCATCACGTAACCTCCCTCTGTCACCTGTAAAACGGGGATGATTAAACGCATCCGCGTCACGTGGGGTGTGATAAGCATGAGTGAGAGTAAATCCGTGCCCTTGTCTCTCGCTCCCGTTCTGGGGCACTAAGCACCAGCCGCTGTGATCTGCTGGGCAGGGGGCGGGTTGTAGAATCTGCACACTGTGCTTGTTACAGAGCACGGGCTCGGGGTGTATTGGCCATATGTGGCGAGCACAGGGGCCTTAACACCGATCCCTACGCCCAGCAGAGCAGTTCCAGTCCTGTTGATAACAGCCCAAGCAGAGAGGGGCAGTTTGGTCCAGCATCTGCCACTGTTCATGAGTTGGGAGCTGACACCCCTTGAGCTCCGATTGGCTGGACAGAGGAGCGCAGGGCTGTTTGCCCTCCGAGGTGGAAACTTTTGTTTGTTTTCCCATCCCCTGCAGGGAGGCTCTGCCAGGCCTGGATTCTCAAGCAGCCGGGAATCACAGCTCCTGTCACCGGGGCAGGCAGGGACCACCCGGGCCCAGCGCCAAGTCTGATTCTCATGAGCTGGAGTCCCTCATGTCCCCGCTCTCTGAAGAGGTTCCCTTGCCCCTGCTGGACATCACGGAGCTGACGGAAGTGCACAGCCTCATCCACACCAGCCTTCCAGATGACGGCATCCACGGGATAAGAAAGGTATTGCCGGTGCGAATGCTCACCACCCCCTTGCTCAGATAACCCTCTTAACCTGGAGCGGCACCAAGGAACCAAGTTATTGTGCGCAGAGCCTGGGTCTGATTTTCCCCTCTGGCTCTGGAAAGTGCTGGCCTGAATGGATCATTCCATGGTCGGCACCATGCTAGCAAGGGGGGTTCCTGTATCAGCTGATGCTGAGTATCCCTCACTACAGAGTATTATCAAGTGTATTTTCCTCTGATATGGTTATCCTGAGCTATTTCCCCCCAACACGCTGGTTTTCATGTCCAGCCATGGTAAGAATTCCCCAGTTCCTGCAGCGAGTCCATGTCATCACCAGTGCCAGAGGAGGATATACCCTGATGATGCTTTGGGGGTTCACCCAGACCAGTAAGGGGGGGGTGTCACCACCTGCCCTGTAGCCCTGGGTGCTTTTGTGCTGTTCAGCTTTGGCTCCGAGCCCTGCCACCAGCATCCTGCTCATGGCACCATGGCCTCACCCTGGCCTCCACCAGCCTGGCTCCTCCTTCCAGGGCGACACCAACAGCCCTTTCAGTCCTGAGTCCCCCCAAACCGTCTCCCCTGCAGCAACTCTTGCCTTCCAGGCTAATAGGACCCAGCTCTCAAAGGCTTGAAGGATGCTGTACCCCATCGTCCCTCTGTGATGGTTACCCCCAAGTCTTTGAGCAGGTCCTGATATCCTCAAAGTTAATCTTTGGTTTCAAAGCCAGGGGGCTCAGCTCTCTGTGTCCTCCAGGGAGCTGACATCATGCTAATTCTTGCAGTCTCCTGGGATTTTGCAATGCAAATGAATGGCCCATTGTTCTTGGCACACCTGGCTTGATTTGCCCTTGAGTCCAAGAGGTGCTGGCCATTCTCCTTTGTCTGGGAAAAAAACCCACCTTTTTTGCTTCCTTGGTTTGTTTACAGATTCCAAAAGAGAGAGTATTCATAATGTGACATACAGCGTTGTTACGTACATTTCATAATGATTGGAGCGGCCAACATGCTGTTAGTTTTCCATTGATATATTACACCTTCTAAAGGCTGAGAGTCTCAGAGCTGAGTCTGCTGAACTCCCGTGACGTTGACCCAGGGATGCTGCCGTAGCTTCAAGGCAGGAGTAGATTCCTTGGCTGCAATGATCCCTTTTTGGGGAAGGATTGAATAGTGGGTGGATCTCCATAGTTACGGATTCGTGACCTGTTGCTTCTGCCTCAGTCCAGCTCCACCTCATCTCCAGGGAGCACAGCTCTGTGCTGTAGAGTAGAGAAGTTCTGCTCCCAGCAGAACTGCATTGGTTCTGCTCCATCCAGGTCCTTCGTGCCCAAAATAGAGGCAGGGTTTGTTACTGTGGCCTCTGTATTCAGTACAAATGTTCTAGTGGCCTTCACTGCTGGAGAGACAAGGGAAAAGGTCTCACCCTCTACTTAGCACCAATATGAATCCATTAGGACCAAACCACGATCATCCTATAGAATTTAATAGGGGTGAGACGAAACAGAGTTCTGTAGAAAACGAATAGGGATTTTTAGAAATTAAACCTATAGCATTTAAAAGAGACTTAATATCCTTTCTTTAGCTTTTCTCGTCCTGTGGAATTCTATAGGAGGGATATAATTCTCCATTTCATTCTATATGATGGTTAAAAAAATGCCTTATAGAAAGGTCTTCCTTATCTAATTTTGGACTTTCCCATAAGGATTCTGCTGAAAGCCAGACCTTACTGTCGTTGACGGTCAGCCATGCAAATTCTGCGGAGTGATTCCCCTTCTTCAAAGGCGGGTAGACCTGCAGACTTGTGCTGGGGGTTTTAGCTGCCTGGCATGTCTATGGGCCTGTGGCAATATCATTACAGATGCTGATGTTTGCTAAATCCCCTATGCTTTGGCTCCAGGCTTCCTCAAAGTGTGATGGTATTTTGGACCAGGGCTTGGGTTTGGACCAGTCCTTGTATTGATAGTCAGTAGAAAGACTCCCATTGGCTTCATCAGAATTTGAATCAGGTCCTGTGTTAGCTCCTTGAGCCCTGCGATAGAGCATGCGTGTCCGTCAAAAGGCCCCACAATAGCATGTTGCGATTCTCCGAAGGAGAACTTCCTCCAGCCTTTCGGTAAGAAAGATGATGGTGGACTCTACCTTGTTGTCTGTCCGGTCATAACTCTGGTTCAGTTGCAAGCCTGGTGCAATTTAATGACCATGACCAAGAAACTGGACTTTCCAATCAAGACAAGTAACTGTACAAGGATCTTGTGGCCATCAGTAAGTCAAAAGAGAGACGCTTTAGCTCAAGCCAATGTGATGGACATGACGCATGGATGATGAGGTGGAATTCTAGGGACTGTATTTTGCAGGAGTTGGGACTGGATGATTATAATGATCCATTCTGGCCTTTGAATCCATTGATCTATGAGAGAAGGTTGAAGTGGTTGTTGGTGAAGTGCGAAAGAGGACGACAGTTTATCTTTGGCCTGAAGCAATGAGATTCTCCATTTATTTGAAAACAGCCTGTCACAAAAGAGAGCATTGAAAGCAGAACCAGAATGCTGCATTGGAGGACTTATACTGAGAAATATCTGAGGCTTTTTATAGAGAAAAATGGTTGGTCCTGTCTGATATTGTGGATGCTCTCAGGTTCCAATCCCTTTGTGACTCTTGCTAAACTCTGTGAGATCTTGTGGCCACGAATTCCACAGATTAACGATCGGGTTTCTAATGCAAATATTTGCGTTCAGAAACTCGACATCTGCTTTCTACAAATACGCTCTGCAGTATTAACTTTAAAATGTGCCGGTTTTATAAACCTCAAGTTCACTAGCGTGCTCGCAAAGAGCAAACATCAGGAAGGCGAACGCAGTTGAAGGGAGCTTGTGTTTTTATTTGTGGATCTATATGTCCGGAGGTGTTCTCTGAGCTCTGTGTAATTTGCCTGACATTGCCTCGTCTTTCTCTTCTCCCTGCCCGCTTTTCTCTCTCAAGCTTGTCTGAAGCATTTCATTCCATTAGGGAACCTTTAATTGGCCTAATTTAGTTAATCTGTTTATGTCTTTCTTTGTAACCCGGGGAGAGTGTGTAAGGTAATTAGAAGGTTGAGTGAAACAGGCGCATTGTGAGCACACGGGATTTCATGTTTGCATCAATCATATGCTTGTATGTCACTGGTGTTAAGGTGTATTCATGATAGCAAACTTTAATCAAATCCAAGTGCAAAATAAGGGAGACGTGCGAGAGGCTGGCACTGCAACCCGCCTTGGAGAGTTTGCCTCTTTATTAGAGAACGCGGAGACTTATTCTTTTTGATACTCCTTGTCTGCCTTAACTGTCACAAGGGTCAGAGTGGTTCACCGTGGTTTCCCAGATGTTCCATCCGATCAAGACTAACAGGAAAAGATAGGAGAGCACGTGAGGTTTCCTGTGTAGCAATCACAGCTCCTTGCAGTGTTAGTATCTAAGGGTTGGGTTGCTCCCCCCCCCCCCCTTTTTTTTTTTAACAGCCCTTTCCATTAAATGAGGAACACATGTTTTTCTTTAAAGAGTTACTTAGCTCCTGATCTCTGATTTGGGGTCCTGGAGGTAAAACTCTCTGCCCAATCGACTCATTTTTCTCCTGCCTTTTGGGGATAATAAATCCAGATCTCTCTGTGGATACTGCCCAAGTGGGAATTTAATCCCTAGAAACGCAAGATCTGCTCCCCAAAGGAGCCCGAATGCCAATCACGGTCTGTTCAGGGTTTGTCTTCAGAGAGTTGAAGGCCTCAGAATCTCAGTATCTGAGTCCTGTCTTGGCGTTCGGCAGATGGATTATCAAAGATCAAAGGTTTGCATGGTGTACAGTCTGGCTGTAATTTAATCGGCTGAGTGGGAGGCTGGTTAATGCTCCTACAGCCAGGGTTTCACTTTCAGTCCCAGTCTGCCATAGCTTCTGGCAGCTCCGCAGGACTTTGCTGCCTGCATTGTTGGACTGTCTATGCCACGGAGATGTACATGTGTCTGTTCAAGTGCTGTGCTGTCTTCTACAGTACCTTGGATTTGCTCCTAGTCTTCAGAAATCCCGACTCCT
Organism: Malaclemys terrapin pileata; assembly: GCF_027887155.1. Lineage (NCBI taxonomy): Eukaryota > Metazoa > Chordata > Testudines > Emydidae > Malaclemys > Malaclemys terrapin. Next base: position 6,563,436 of record NC_071514.1, read on the forward strand.
CCATGAAATTATATTGGCGCTCCACCTGGGCTTGGTGAGCAGGAGAAATGCAGCAGTGTTAAGTCTCGATAGGCCAGTAGAGTGACCACAAAGCTCAGACCGCCAGTAACTTCCTGGTTCTTGTTCTCTGAGAAAGTCAGTAATAGATTTCTGGGGCATCTGTGTCACCACTGGACAGCAAACCATGTGCATTATCCTGAAGGATGCCAAGGAAAAGTGCCCGTGCTTGGAACGAAATCTGCCAGCCGATCGGATCGATTAAGCATCTGCATTCTCTGCAGAGCTCCTCTTGGGGCTTATCTCAGCTTGATCCAGCATGGGTGTGCAAGAGGGAAGAGTGCAAGGATTCTCCCGCGCACCCCACCCCAGGCCAGGGGCTGGACGCAATCAGCGTCCTGTCAACTCTGCAGGGCTGGCCCCTGATTCAGCAATGAGGCGTGTGCGGAAAGTCAAGCAGGTGCTTTACGTGCTTTGCTGAATCGGGGCTCTACTTTCCCTCCCCCAGGGGGTGAGGTGGTAGCGCTGCTCCCCAGCTGCACACGCCCACAGCACCGACCTCGCACAGGGCAGGGAAAAGGCTGATCCAGTAGCCGTGCTCCCAGGTGTCGCAGCAGGCATTAAGCCTGGCCAAGCACAGAGCCCCTGCTGGCGTGAGGCGTGTCCCCACATCTCCAATGCCCAGCTGGGGCGGAGGAGACACAAACAAGCTCTAACAGAGGAAGGATTGTCCAGTGGTTAGGACACTAGCCTGGGACATGGGAGTTCCGTGGTCTGCTACAGAGTAACCGTGGGCAAGTCACTTGAGTCTCACTGTGCCTCAGTTTCCTCATCTGCAGAATGGGAATATGAGCATTGCCTTGCCGCACAGGGGTGAATAAAGACTGTGAGGGGCCCAGATGCTGTGGTGGTGGGGTCAGAGAAGAGGCGTCACCATTACAATGATCTGTTCCAGGTTTAGGGTTTTTTTTTCATAAACGACGCTAGCCTCTTCCCTAGCTGAATTCTAACTCTGCCCCTTAGTATCATGTGGCGGCAACACCGCTAAGTAGCTACCACCCCCCGGTCCCCATGGGAATGATTTTAAGATCTGGTAAGGGGCGCCATCAAATCCTAAAGAAATGGAATTTTTTGAATCTCTGCTTGTGTGTTGGAAGGTTTTCACTGGAAGAACCAAGGCATTATTTTGTTACAAAGAAATGGATACAAATGTAAGGATCCCTGTCTTCAAAAGGGCACATGTGATTTAGCCTGGCTGCCTACATCTAGAGTATGGTCATCAGCGTCAATTGCACTAGGATCTTCAGTGCTGAATGCACAAAACCCTACCTATTCCTTTAGCAGGCAGCAAGTAGCAGGCTGTGGTAGTTGCCAGACATGGGCAGTAGGGGGAGACATCACGACATAGAGTGAGCTAGTGTCTTGTACAAACGCTTCCAAACCTAACCTGTGCGCTTACACTCAATTTGTGAGCACGCCCCGGGTGCTGTGTGCGTGCAGTCAGGAACAGGCACATCGGGACACTGTAACTTAGACAATGGGGACCAGAATTCCAGCAGATGTCGTTTTCTACTCTTTGGTCACTGGAAAGAGTCATGGCCTTATAGTTACAGCTCAGGGCGGTGCGTCGGGAGATGAGGACTCTTGCAAGTTCTGACAGATTCTTTAAATGACCTTGGTCAAGTCACTTAACTTATCCTACCTTGGTTTCCTCATCCATAAAATGGTGACAATGCTACTTTCCTACAGTAATGGTCATTAAAACCGGGACATCTCTCCTTTGCAACTGTTAAATTTACCATGGCATTTTCCACCCTAAGGAAACTGAGTCCTGTAAATACCAAAAGGGACTGTATAGCTTAATTCATTAAGGCTTGCACAGTGATTTGCAAGCCTCCGATAGACGGTGCTGTCAAACTGAGAAGCATTCTTCTTCTTTCTGGCTTTTCCTCGTTTCTCTCTTTCTCTGAAGTTTGTAGAGTGAAACAGACCATGACATAAAAATTCTTCAGGCATTAGCGTGGCACGGACGCTAAGCTGTAAATCCATTGGTACTCAGGTGAACAGCAGGAGCCTTGTAACTGCAGAGATGGAGATAGCATCCAAATTGTTGCAAGAGTGCTCTGTGTCTGTACATAATGTAAATAGGTAATGGATCAATAAGGGGCCAGGAGATGAGGCTCAAGAACACATCCCAGAATATATTGGCTATTGTGTGCTGCAGATGGCATCCTCTGTGCAGCTCTTTGCATGAGATTCTCCCGTCGCAGGTAGCGTGAATATGTCGGCTAGGAGCCCCGGAGGTCGGAGTGGAGGGAAGAGTCTCGCGGTGAGTTTTGCTCTGCTGTGCCACAGACCGAGCTCTGCTGTGCTGAGGGGATTTTTGCTCCGAGCTGTGAGTGAGGCTATGAAAACCCCTGGCGTGGAAAGCAGCCGAACAATAGGAAGGTGGAGGACTTAGACGAATGACCCCAGGGAAGCCCCACTCAGCAGAGGAGAGATCCAGTCTGGTTTGTATAGGAAATTGCACCATCGCCCACAGTTTAGAGTTTGCTCATCTTCTCCAAGCCTGCGTCTGAAGCCCAGGAGGTACCGCTGGCTCTGTGGGGTGACCTGATCCCTTTCCAGATGACAGGGACACTGTAGGCAATTCTCGCTGTCTTTAAATATTGCTTTTTCTAGTAGACATTGCGAGGCCACGGCACTGGTGGGAGGTGCCGAGTGCCGCCCCAGAGACGGACGTGGTATTCCACAGACCAGGACTAACACTCATGACACCTCCCCACCCTCGGCTTCCCTGCCTTTCCCCACCACTGCACCTCCAGCCTGACCATTGACAGGGAGGAGGTCATTCCATCTCCACCCCCTGCTCTGGCCTCTCTGCTAAGAGTGCCAACAAGGCTGCCAGATGGGCTGGTGGCTTTTGTGATGTGGGTGCCCGTCCCCCGGGAACTGGGCTGAGACCCACCGAGCCCATTGCACCAAACAGCCCTCAGGTGGTAGCAACGTGACTCGTAGCTGCTCTGGATTCAGGCTACTGACCCCAGAGGCAAAAGGCTCTGTGCCCCATTATCCCTCCAACGTGCTATTCAGCCCGACTTACCAGTGTCTTCCTGCACCACAAAGGCCCTGTTCTGGGTCCAGCTGGATGCTGGTAACGCCCACCCCGAGGGAGCTGTCTGTTTCTCAGGCAGTAACTTGAAATTGAAGCCTTCCTGCCTGCGGAGCAGAAGGCTTTTGTATTCACTTGGGGCTCTGTGCAGGGATACTTCCTCCCTCATAGCAACATCTCAGAGCAGTGCAATTAAACTTTAGCTGGAAGGGCAAGCCTCTTCCTCCTCCTCCTCCTCCTTCTCCAAGCCTCTAACCAGCCACTAGGGGATGTAAGAGCCCAATGCATGCTGCACTCTGCCCTTCCCCTCTCTTTCTCCTGCCTCCAGCGCAGGTCTGACCAAGGAGTGACAACCCGGGTCTGTGCATGGCAGGGCACGTTCTCGCCTACTGCGTTATCCATCCATCCTGGCAGCTCTGGATCATTGTGCAACAGATGGGCTGCAAGATATTAAATTATAGCAATTGCCAGATGGGCATCACTTGGGGACAGAAATCTCCTGGCTCTCCAGGGAATGGGAGCAACGTGGCATCAGCAGGCCAGACTTTCCTGCCATGCCTATGTGCTTTCAAGCAAGACCCGGTTGTGGGAAGCTGGATGTAGGGACAGGAGACTAGGGCAGTCTCCACGATCCAGTCACTCCTTACCCTCGATGTTGTGAATGCCACCAGATAACTAGCAGGGATGTGAATTCCTGTCCTAGGAACTGAAATGAGATAGCTCATTTCACTGAGCTGTCCTGGGTTTGCATTCAGAGCACTGAACTAGAGAAGAAAGGCTACATCATTCACCCCCTGAGCTATCCAGCCCGTCCTGGTTTTGACATTAACAGGAAGGGAGTACGGCCTAATGGTTGGGGCAGAGGAGTGCCAGTAATAAGATCTAGTTCTTCTACGGGGCTTTTCCTCAGTAGATTTCAAGGAGCTCAGCATCATTAGTGCTATTTAACAGATGGGGAAACTGAGGCCCAGAGCTGTGAGGTGACTTGGCCAAGATCACCCAACAGAGCAGTGGCAGAGCCAAGAATAAAACCCAGGTCGTCTTAGTGTCAATCCAATGCTCTACCCACTTGGCCACACAGACTCTGGAGTACTGATTCCAGCCGTGCCACTGATGCAAACACATGACTTCACTTCTCTGTACCTCGATCCCCCATCTGTAAAATGAATACAATTAATAACATTTACCAGCCTCACAGGTGATCACGGAGCTTTCTTGATTTAGAATGCTGTGAGATCCCCAGCTGAAACATGCGCTACATGTGCAATCTGGGATTATTCTTGATCAGGATCTTTTGACAGCTCAAGGCTTAACAAATGTTGCCACTGCAATGACTTTTACACAGTCTGATGTAGTCAGGATGCCAAGAAATTGGCAGTAACAAGGCTACGTGACCTTTTAAAACTAGCAAATCGGCTCTTGGACTTTAATCGTTCAACCAGAAATCGGTTGTGTTGTGAACGCCTTGCGCTTGAAGTTACAGCTGTGTTCAGCAAGCTGCTCTCAGTGCTTGTAGGTTCTTTCTCCATTAATTCACGTTGGTTTAGCATTCAGTCATATGTAGGGCTTTCCCTTTTGATTTTTCTTTATGATGATATTACCATAGCCCTGAGATGCCCCAACTGAGACTGGACCTTCTGCTGCTCTAGGTTCCATATCAACACACAGTTAGAGAGAGTCCCTGCTCCAAAGAGCTTACAGTTTAAGATAGGGAGAAAGAAAGTATTATTATATAGGGGTATGTGTGTATGTATATATATATGTGTATATAGATTATCTAGATCTATCTATCTATATAGGGAGACAGAAAGTATTAATATAATACTTGTATCATACCCATGCTGCAGATGAGGAAACGGAGGCACAGAGACACTATGTACAGGAAGCCTCGAGCAGAGCCAAGAATTGAACATGCCTCTCCAGCCCAGTACCTTAACCACCAGGCCATCCTTTCTTCTTGCTTATAAATAAACATTTGAACCGCGCAGCTGTAATGAGAGCTGGTTGCCACTGCAGGTGAGCTGTCAGCAGAGGCCAGTTGGTGGCGCTCCTGCGTCGTGCTGGCAGCTGCTTCAGCCAAAGGAGGGTCATGCCCGTTTTGTGATCATTTTTTGTCTGTCCTGCAGTGTGTCTTCTTCAAATGCTGGTTTCCAGTTGTCATCGGGGGAATGACACAGCTCCCTTTCCCTCTCAAATGCACCTCCTAAACACCACTACCTTTGATATCCAACAGGACAGGTGATAAATGATGCTTGTAATGTAGTGGCTAAGGGTGGTACAGCTCTGTGTCCCTCTAGTGGGTGGGGCGGATTGAACATTTTCTGTCTATATTGTTTTTGACTAAATGAAATTTTTCGTAAAATGTGTATGCTTTCCATGGAAACGCTTCGTCCAAACACTTAATACTCAAAAATCAAAAATTTTCAACACCAACACCAATTTTTTTTTTGATTTGGAGACAATACTGGAGTCTCTCATGGGAGTTGTAGTTTGGCTGCCTCATGCCTCCATTTTTTTTAATAGGACATGCTCCGCAGTGGACTTCAGTTTCCATGATGCACTAGGGAGGCTCAGGAAGAGGGTAGAGATTGGTGCATCATGGGAGATGTAGTTTGGTCACTTTTTTTCACTTTAGTTGAAATTTGCTGAGGGGGACATTTTCCAACCAGTTCTAAATAAGACCCCTACTCCTGCTGACAGATAACAAAAAGTCTCCTTTATCTCAAGTGGTAGAGGCCTGAGGGGTTTTTTTTGTATTGGGATTCAATGTTCCTGGGTTCTATCCCCGCTGCTTACCATGATGTCTGTATGTTTGCATGACGGGATTTAAATTGAGTTTAAACCGATGTGATCCCAAAGCAAATGCGGTTTCAGAGTGTGCTGATGTTGTGAGAGGCAGTGTTCTTTAGACTCCTTTGGCACTCGATTGGGGTATAAATGGCTATGTACGTATTCTAAATGTGGATCCCCAGCTAACAGAGTTGCAGGAAATCACAGGCTGTTGCTGGTGAAGGAAACATGAACCCATATCATTTTTACCAGCAGTTGCTGATACTACAAAGAGGTTACAGTGGAAAAAGTCTATTTGCTTTGATGAGTTTAGCTGAAACGGAAATGTCTTTGCTATCGGCCCTTTATTGGAAGATGGTTACGTATTCATTCTCTCGTTTGAAGTGAACAGTTTATTATTCAGAGAGTGATTTTTTTGCCCCTCTAAATTAAATCTGAGACTGACACTCCCTTCCTTAGCTAATACACTGTAAAAGTCCAGAGACCATTTTCCTGCTTTCCTACAACTTCTCCCCCAGACTTCTCAAACTAAGCTTTAACAAACAGACCTGCAGCTAATTGCAAGTGCTTGGCCTAGGAGATATTCGCTCCCTAGGAGGGAATGTTTTTTGTAAATGGAACCTGTCTGAGTAACGTGGTAGACAGTTGCCTGGTGAAGCGGATGGGGTTTTTTGTTTGGTTGTTGCAAATAGCAAACTGGTACAAAAAAACGTTGCTCTTCATCACAGCTAATTTCAGCCGGAGCTGAACAATCTGTTCCCACAGTCATCAAAACCTATGTAAACATGGCAGATTGACATTTCCGCTAGCAGTTGCTCCTTTGGGGATTGCACCGGGGTTGCTGTTTCTTTCCACATTTTTGGTTTGCACAGGAAGCCTACAAAAAGAGTGTGCGAGTATGCAAAGGGTGTGGGGGGGTGTTATGTGTGTGCAGGTATCTCTGATAGCGTGTGCGTGCATGCAGATATGTATAATAGCACATATGGCCATGTGCGTGTGTGCGTATACCTTCTAGTCTGAAACATCCAGACTTTATTTGCTCAGTAATGATATGTTCTCTGGAAAAAGCTCATAATCCACCAGTCATTGACCTATCTGCAGAAAGCCATTCAGATGGCAGCAGGAGCAAATTAGTGTAATTAAATGCTGTTTCATTTATTAATATTCCTTATTGTGTTTCATCCCAGCCAGCTATATGTGATCACTTGTCTGTTTTCTCATTACTTACCGTTAGTTTAATTATCGCTGACCCAAACGAAAGGGAGAGGGGCACGGGGCATTGGTCCAGAATAGACTGTATTGTTAATGGACGGGAAGTGACCGTTAGCAGAGATGCTGTCACCGTGATCAGCATATTTCCAGTTTTGAAAACGAGCACCTGAAATCTACAGCTTTGCTTTGATGATCTTTCTTTCTGAAGCTCACTGCTGCATAAACAACATCTTTGATATCTGGTCTCTACAGGCCTGATCCTGTAGTGATGGGACTTCGGTGGGAGCAAGGTTTGGCCCTAGAGATTTTTGTGCAAAGCAATTATTATCTAGAGAGGTCTTATCCTGCGAGGTGCTAAGTGCCTTTAGCTGCTGTTTGAAGTCAAAGTGGGCCGAGGGCACTCAGCACCTCCTAAGCATGTACATGAGTATTTTTATTTGCCCGATGCCAGCCCCGACAACCTGGTCTAATGTGTGACTTTTTGTAAGTGACTGACTTTGGAATGCTCGGCTTACGTGCAACATCTGGTCCTGCATTGCTGCCTCATTTCCAGCCAGATGGACTGAGGCACAAGGAGGTCAAATGACTCATACAAGGCCACACTGGTGTCAGAAGCCTCTTTGCTCCTGCAGCTAGACACAGGCTCTGTGATATACTCACTGGGCATTAGATCGAGAGAGAGAGAGAGAAAGAAGAACGATTTTCCTCCATTTAAACCGTACAGCTTCCCCTCCCTCCCCCCACGCTCTTCTCCAGTTCTCAGAGAATTTATTCTTTGTGGGACAAATAGACCACCAAAGAAAAATGGGGCTACATTTCTGCTTAACCGCCAAGCCAGAAAGAGGAGTTGCTCTACCCACACTAAGCTTTTGGTAACAAGGTGAGTTGCGTAAACACAAGGTTGCCCAGTAAAATCAAGCCCCGCAAAGAAATTACCTCTGTCCATGAACTAAGAGTCTGAGCTGTGAAATAATTTGAGCTCTTAAAGGCACACATTTCCCATGCACAGAGGTGTGCATTCAGCAGTTTATTGCAAGGGGAAGCCAAGAGAACCCAGAACAAATTGCATTCAGCCCATATAATTTAATTAGATCTACAAAAAGGTAACACTGGTTGCCTGGGGGATTTGAAGCTCGACTAAGAATAGCTTGGTGGTCTGCTTAAAAAAAAAAAGACACCCCCCCCCCCCCTAAGTTTTGTGCCCCTGTATTGGTGAAGTTACCACATTTTTCCCCTGCGCTCTAACTTTAAGCAGGCAATCCATTCATACATACCTCAGCTTGAATATGCCTGGATAGTGTATTTGTGTGGTGAGTCTTTCTCCGTAGAGCAGAATAGTGATTGTTCCAATCACCAAAGTGAATGATGCCATCAGACAGCGCTGAAAGATCCATTTATTTCCAAAAAAGACCATTTGTTTCTATCACTGAATTAATTTTCAGTAGGCTAGAACTGTTCCTGGTTTCTTTCTGGCTCGATATTTCTCCTGGTGGGGAGTTGATGCATTCTCCCACAATAAAATCCATGTTTTTCCCTTCTCCCACCATGAAGGTTCCCCATAAATCAGCTTCTCTCTGTATCTAGGCTCTAATTTTCTCTTGCATGGCCTCCCACCCTCTTTGCTCAACCCAAATGTCACTGCTAGCTTGTTCCCATCACTCATTCCTGCGCTGCTATAGCACATTAGTGAAGACATTACTACGCCGGCGGGAGAACTTCTCCCATCGGCATAGTTAATCCACCTCCCCGATAGGCGGTAGCTAGCTCTCCTGTCGACATAGCTCTGTCTACACCGGGGATTAGATCGGTATAACCGTGTCACTCAGGCGTGTGGATTTTTCACTCCCCTGAGCAACGTAGTTATACTGATATAAGTTTGCAGCCTAGACCTGGTCTAAGCAAGCACATTTCTTTTCAAGATGAAAGCGTTACAGAGAAAACATAACAGCAATAATAAGCGTTCCTATACGCCTGCTAAAAGCTTACCAGAGGTCACCCTCAGTCTTATGGGGCCTCAGTAGGCCAAAATCTTCCAGCCTCTCCCAGGAAAGACCGGGGCCCTCCTTAGACAGAAGGTCTTGTCTGTTTGGTGGATCAGAAAGCCTGTTTAAACTCAGGCTGTTTATCCGAAGTCCTTTCTTTGTTGAACCAAAATATATGAGCCTCTCCAGGCGGTGGTACCTCTGTGGAGGTGTTACACCCTGAGTGAATATGCCTAATCACCCCACAGTGTTCTTAGTTCCCCGGGGGTCTGTGGTTCCCATCCCCCATGGAGTTACAGACAATCCCCGGACCACTGGGATAAATAAACTGAATAGAGTGAGAGCTCTCAAAGATACTGCAGGAAATTGCCATCGCTGTCACAGCGACCCACCTGCTGTCCTATGTTGTTCTTAGACAAAATAGTTACTGCAAAGAAATTCATTTTAACTTGTATTTAGGGTAAAAACTTGGCTTTTTGACAAAATGAAACAAAATTGTAAAAAAAAAAAATTTCCATTTTTGGTTGCTGAAAAAAGCATCTTACAAAATCCCATGGAAGCTTTCAAAGAAAAATTTCAATGAAAATAAAAAATAATAATTTTCATTGAAATTTTTAATGAAAGAGGAAAATAAATTCCTAACCAGATGTTCCAGGCAGCCTTTCAAAGTAGGGCACCAATTCATTATTTGTCACCTTTCTCTTACTGCGCAGCCCTGTGCATTTACAGCGGTAGATAAATAATCCTAATGATGCACCGTTAGAACTCGAGGTTTGGCTTAGATCCTTCCATCACAAAAAGTACTGTAGTTAAAACGTCGAGAGGGACTAGTGGTAGCTAGTATAATACCAGGCAGGGCTGGAGAGAATTAGCTGATGTGTTATGGGTAAATGTCCATAATTGCTATGGTAAAGTTACTTCTCAGAATAACATTCATAGTCCTAAATGAAAATGTTACATTGCTTATTCTCATAGATAGCCAATAATTGTTACTGTTTCTTCCAGAAGAGTTACTGTGTTGTTACTGTGAAATAACGTGAATAGACAATAATATGAAGATACTTCCTGTATTGTGAGCTGAGGAACTCCAAGGTCAAAGATGGCTTGTTAGAATCATAGAATATCAGGGTTGGAAGGGACCTCAGGAGGTCATCTAGTCCAACCCCCTGCTCAAAGCAGGACTAATCCCCAGACAGATTTTTGCCCACTCAAGGATTAAACTCACAACCCTGGGTTTAGCAAGCCAATGCTCAAACCACTAAGCTATCCCTCTTCCCCCCACCCCCACCCTCACCCTTTTTTTTTTTTTTAATTATTAAATAAGTTGCCCACTGAAATTTTTTTTTTTAAACTTAGAATCAAAGCATTAGCCCAGAAGACAGTTGTTATTGGGTCAAGAGGAAGCACCTTGCGTTGCGGTTATTATACTGAAATGTCTAACAATGAGATGTTTTTGCGACGTAATTGGGTTTTTCTTCTTCTGTTAGCTGGGTGAAATGAGAAGTTGTGGCAGCCATGTTTGTTGTGGGCATGTGGATGGTGAGTTCTAAGGGCAATAGCCAATGAGAGTGTAAGGATTTGCATAGTGTGCCAGTACCAAAAACTATGATATCCATCGGTGAGTCAGTAGCAATGCAGCGTCCCTGCCCTCTGATTGGCTTAGACCATTCCATGTTGGTATAATCCACAGAACTCTGACATTAACTTGTCACCACTGTGTGTATGTATCAACTGTAGCTGCTGCTGAATGTGGTTAACCATTTTGCTAACCAAGTGTCTGAATATAAATTGGCCAATGTGTAACAATTTCTATTAAAGTGCATTTCAAAAGTAACCCAACTGCTTTGTCTGCTTTTGCTACTGCCATGTTTCCTAGGATGAGATTCGTAGCAGAATTCATTGATATAAAGCACCTGATTTTTCAGCCCTCAGTCTCTATGTGTGTACAAACAAAATTGTGCGCGCACACAAACACACGTGAGTGGCATGTTTCAGATGCAAACGCTTACCTACATCTTTGAACACCTCTGCATGCACAAGGGTTAAAATGTACCCCTGAAAAACCCATTCACCTTAATGGAGTTTGCAGGTGCACATTCTATAGGTGTTAAACATTTCAAGACGTCTGTGCAGGTTTTTGTACCTGCAAAGTGTGGGTGAATAGATGTGAGTGTGCAGTTTTTGCATATGCACACGCAAGAGGGAGCCAGACAGAAGATCAGCTGAAGATCTGGCCCAAAATGGGATTCGGATTCTTCCTTATATAAAACATGCAAAATGGAAAAGCTCAAATAATAAAATGCTAAAAGATTCTAACTCACGGAGGAACTTTAAGAAAGAGAGGCAGAGTGGTGTATTAGAGACCTACATTCTATTCCTAACTTTTCTACTGAGCCACTATTAGATGTTAGGCAAGTCAATTAGTCTCTCTGTGCCTGAGTTTCTCCACATCTTTATCCACCTGTATAAAGTGTTTTGAGAGCGTTATAGGAAGGTAGCTACTGAAGTGTGGAGTATTATTCCCACTGACTCCAACCCACTAGTGTCTTGGCATGTACATGCAGTAGGGTCTGATGCCAAACCAATTGAGATAAAAGAGCATTTTCCCCCTGACTTCCATGGGCTTTGAATTAGGTCTTCAAAAGGAAGATGCATGCAGTGTGGTGCTACCTGATACATTGCATCCTATTGGTCTTGAAATCTATGAAATCAGCAGAGACTCCCATATTAGATTTGGAGTATGAACTCTTCTCGTAATGTGTCACAGGAAGAACAGTATTAGAAATATTGGGTCAGAGCTAAGAAAATCCCAATTATCCACTTGCTCCACATCGGACCATAACAAATCAGTGCACTAAACCCCATGTTCTGTGGTGGTAATGTCCGCTTGTCAGGGCTAGTGTTATTGTGACATCATTGGAAGTGTGTTGGCTGCATTTAACCGACATCTTCAAACCATATGGCATTTCTCCATCTTCTTCTTTGTGTTGAACTGCCTGTTCTTTCAGGGTTGGAAGGATACAAATCTGTGTCTTGGAAATAATCTGATCATTGCTTTCCTTTTTATTCTGCAGTCTACATGGAATAAATCAGTTAATCAGAACTGGACAAGTAGCATAGCCAGATGTGGAGATGCCATTACAAAAGAGCCGACTGCTGCTGTGAATGGGACACTGAAGCCGCCTTCTAATGCAGGACAAAAGCTTTTGCTACAAGCGCTGGTGTACAATGCTGTTACGGTGGGTGTTTTCAGTATTTTAGTGTCAGCGACTTGTGCATTACGGTACATTTGTTATGTGTCCCTTCGTCTTTTCCCTGATTGTAGAGGGAGAGAAAATATTTACCCCGTAGAGTTCATCTCCGTTTGCTGATTATGGTTTTTGTTCCGTTGCCCAAGTATATCACTGCATGTCATGTGTGATTTGCGTACGTGGGGAAAAGTTGTTTTACTTTCAGGGAGTCCTCTGTGTCTCTCTCAGAGGTCCAGCAATCCCCCTGTTCTCACTGCCTTACTTTCCTCAGTCCTTGTGGTCTTGAATCGGTGGCCAAGGGTGGAGTGGAGCAGATTCCTTGTTAATGAGGTGGAGAGGCTGCCGTGCTCTCATCTGGGGAGCAGAAATCAGGCTCCAGAGAACAGATTTGGTTTTTTTATGTAGCAGTGCAGTAAAGTTACACATAAAATGAGTTAGGATCGACAGTAACCAGCATAGAGAGTTATTAAGATCTATTTTATTCTAACCTGGAGAAGGAATTGCATTTTTGCTTATAGAAAGAGTCAAAAATCAAGGGTTGTTTTAAATTCCTTTGAAAGGTAGCATAAAGCCATTTCCATTATCCTTCGTCTACAGATCAGGAAAAAATTCAGGTTTCATAGATTCCAAGCCCAGAAAGGACCACTGTGATAATCTAGTCTGATCTTCTGCATAACATAGGCCATAGGGCTTCCCAAAACAAATTCCTAGAGCAGATCTTTTAGAAAAACATCCAATCTTGTTTTAAAAATCCTTGGAAAATTATTCCAATGGTTAATTACTTGCAACATTATAAATTTATGCCTGAATTTGTCTAGCTTCAATGTCCAGACATTGGATTGTGTTATATCTTTCTCTGCAATATTGAAGAGCCCATTATTAAATATTTGTTTCCCACGTAGATACTTATGGCCTGTGATCAACTCACCCCTTAACCGTCTCTTTTTTAAGATAAATAGATGGCGCATGTGAGTCTGTCGCTGTAAGGCAAATTTTCTAATCCTTCAGTCACTCTTGTGGCTCTTCTCTGAACCCTCTCCAATTTATCAGCATCCTTTGTGGGCACCAGAACTGGTCACAGTATTCTAGCAGGAGTTGCACCAGTGCCAAATATAGGGGAAAAATAACCTCTCTGCTCCAACTCAAGATTCCCCTCTTTATGCATCCAAGGATCACATTAGCTCTTTTGGCCACAGAGTCATTTTGGGGGGCTCATGTTCGATTGATTATCCACCACACCCAAATCTTTTTGAGAGTCACTACTTCCTAGGATAGAGTCCCCCGTCCTGTAAGTAGGGCTTACGGTCTTTATTCCCAGATGTGTACATATACATTTAGCTGTGTTAAAACACATTCTGTTTGCATGCACCCAATTTACCAAGTGATACAGATCGCTCTAAATCAGCGACCTGTCCTCTTCATTACTGACCCCTCTCCTAGTCTTTGTGTCATCTGCATATTTTATCAGTGAAGATTTTACATTTTCTTCCAGGCCATTGATAAAAATGTTAAATAGCGTAGGACCAAGAACCAATCCCTGAGGGACCCCACTGTAAGCACACCCGCTCGATGATTCCCCATTTTCAATTACATTTTGAGACCTATCGGTTAGCCAGTTTTGGATCCATTTAATGTGTGCCATATTCATTGTATATAGTTCTAGTTTTTAAATCAAATTGGTGTGCGGTACTGTCAAACGTCTTGCTGAAATCTAAATGTATTACATCAGTGCTTTTACCCTAAGAACCAAACTTGTCATCTCATCAAAAAAAAAATGATATCAAGTTTGTTTGACAGGATCTATTTTCCACAAATGCTTGTTGATTTGCGTTAATTACATTACCCTCCTTTAATTCCTTATTAATCGAGTCCCATATCAGCTGCTCCGTTCTCTTGCCCAGGATCGATGTTAGGCTGACAAATCTTATAATTACCTGCGTCATCCCTTTTATCTTTTCTAAAATATTGGCACATTTGCTTCATTCCAGTCGTCTAGAACTTCCCCAGTGTTCCAAGACTTATTGAAAATCAGCATTAACATTTCTGATGTTGTGTTCTCAAATTTAGGAATACAGATGTATTTCAATTAAGCAGTTGCTAATATCATAATCTGTGTCAAGGCTCCATTGAAGCAATTTGATACAAACTCAGCTGACTCTGTAAAGCAAGAGATTTGCCTGGTGTTGCTTTAAGATTTTGTCTTCTCTCCTCTAATAAGTACCTCCACCTATCCTATGCTTCCTTCCTAGATAGCAGTGTGAAAATCAGTTATACACAGGATGTAATTAATGTTGTGTGGAGAGTTGAGACAATGTTTTACAACCCAATTACAGAGTGTCATTTACATCACAGTTTAGCTACCCATCAGAGTTTGTCAACAAAAGGAGAGAAGTGTTAAAATATGTAAATGTTACACAAAATTGGCTTAACTAGGAAGCCGGAGAGTTACACATAGGATAGTTCACTTCCTTGTTTTGGATTGTTTCCTTTCAGTAAGTGAAGTTGTTAACCAGCAAAGGCAATAAACTTTGAAAAGATTTTAAAGCGAATTGTCTAAAAGCTCTCTATGGGCTTCCAAAATAGAGAAATCTGCTTAGTTAACAATTTGAGTCTAATATAGTAACTCCCCGCTTAAAAATAAATGCAAAGGCCCCAAGAACACAGGACACTGTTTAAATGTTGCATGAGTGAAATCGTTCTGTTCTTTCCGATTCTAAGGGCTTTGTTTTATAACAGCTTTTGCAGATTACAAAATAGGATTAAGGTAACTAGCAAATATTGCTCTGCTTATACACTGCAGCCAATGTTTTCAAAAGCGAATAGTCAGCTTGGGTGCCTCATGTTTTGGGTGCCCAACTTCAGATGCCACAAAGGGGCCTGATACTTAGAAAGTGCCGAGCATGCACCTTCTGAAAATCTGTCCCTTTTAAGCACCTAAAATCACGAGGACTTTTGAAAATCTCAACCTTTGTCTCTAGAAGGAGAGGGCCTTGTGGAATCGTTGTAATGTACGTGTTCCAATTTCAATATTTGATAGCTAAGGACGTGGGGAATATCCTTAAGAATCTGAAGGCATCCATGTTATTCTAGGCGGTGTCGCCCTGTGGACAGAGTACTGGACTAGAACTCAAGACATCTGGGTTCTATTCCTGGCTTGGCTACTGGCAAGCCAGGTGACTGTGAGCCAGTTACTACAATGCTTTGTGCCTCAGTTTCCCCAGCTCTACAATGGAGGTAATGATGCTCACCTCCTTTGTAAAAATCTCCTTTTGAGATCTACTGATGAAAAGTGCTATGTCGGAGCAAGTTATTACTACTGTTGTTATTATAACATTGCCAACTCTCACAATTTCACGGTTGCTATATTTGCTGGGGTTTTTTTTCTTAATGTCCCAGTTCCTGGAGTCACGTGATTATATGAGAATCTCAGCTTACATTTAAAAAATAAAAGGTACATTTCGAGCTCCTCGTGCTTGAAAAAATGAATTCTCGAGGCCCAGAACCCAAAGGCAAATAAAAAGAAACCCACACTTTTCATTTTTTTAAACTTTCATTAGTTTTTGGAACCTGATTCATTATTTTTGAATGCTTGGGGTTGGCCGTACTGCTATCCAGCCACTTAATGTCACTGTACACTATTAGCCATACCTCTAAGCCAACCCCTGGTATAGTTTGCTAGGATCCTGGAGTCTAGTCCCCTTTCTGCTGTTGACTCACTGGGTAACCTGTGGAAGTCTTTGCCTCAGTTTTCCCATCTGTAGCTATATGTGTTGTGAGGCTTCCAAAGCAGCTTGAGGTCCTGTGATGGAAGGTGATCATAGAATATCAGGGTTGGAAGGGACCTCAGGAGGTCATCTAGTCCAACCCCCTGCTCAAAGCAGGACCAATCCCCAGACAGATTTTTGCCCTAGATCCCTGAGTGGCCCCCTCAAGGATTGAACTCACAACCCTGGGTTTAGCAGGCCAATGCTCAAACCACTGAGCTATCCCTCCCTCCAATGATGTATAAGTGCAGAGTACCTGTATCTGGATGTAGTCCTCCTGCCCAGTTTACAGTGTGAATTCTGTTATGCCCACTGTGCTCATTCCCGAGAGAACGCTTTCGCTGTTATAAATGAGCGCTCTGCGCCTAGCGTCTGGACTGGCGATCGGCAATCCACACCGGGGAGGTGAATGCCATGCCCTGCGTGTGTTGACTTCAGATTTGCAAATACATTTTATAACACAGTCTTGGGAAAGCCATTCCAACCTTGCTCACTTGCCAAGCTCAAAACCCAGAATATTATTTTTTTTCCTGAAATCATTGATGGAATCACAACCGTCTAAAACCATGTGGACAAACGCCCGGAAATGCTTTGGGCTATTGATCTGAATAGGCTTTTGTTAGATTGTTTGTCTTTTAAAATGACACAGCCTGATGTTTATTTTTTTAAATGACGTCTTTGGTTTTGGGTATACAGTGAGCTCTGTCTCTGAGCTGCATGCTTTATTTCCAACATTAATTACCAAAAGCTGATGGAAAATGCAATTAAACTCAGCTGGCATTTTGGAAAATCTGGTTGGGTTAAAATAGCATCGCTTGACTTTAGACCTGAAAAGAGAAGCTTGGAAAAGTTGCCTGCATTGAAAAAGAGCATATGCTCTTGTTTCTGAGCGGAACAAAGCTGTTCTGCCATAAAGCCATTCGGACTTTGGCTATTGCTCATGGTACAGCATGAGCCGTGTTTAGACTCCAATCCAGTGAGGCATATAAAGACACGCTGAATTTTAAGGATGTGCGTAGGCCCATTGAACTCAATGGGATTACTCACGTGCTCCCGGTTAAACACGGGCTTCTCCGTTTGTCAGGATCCAGGGACTGAATGATCTGAATTTAGTCACTTTCTCCCTTTGCTTTCTGCTTGCTAACAGAATGAAGTGATGAAAAATCAACCACCCATCAGCCTCCATCAAGTGGAAGCCGAGATCATCGTCCATTCCGATTTCTCAGCCTCTGACAGAGACTCTCAGCTTCACACGCTGGACACTGAAGAAATGGGTCCTGAGGATCACAACCCAGAAAACGTCCCCTCTGATGAGCAGCCCCTTCACACCTCCGCAAGCGCCAAGCAGAATGTCAGCAAAGCATTAGCGGACTGCCAAGGCAAACCTGAGCTTCAGACCCAGGATGCCCTGTTAAGTACTGACAGAAAGACTAACAAAACGGAAGCTGTCAGCCCTCATGGGCTCACCAATGGCTTCCACAGGCACGGAGAAAGTCTGGACTCTATGGAAAGCGGGGATTCGGACTGTCTTCAAGAAGGCAGAGGGAACGTACAGCCAGTCAAGTGCCAAGCTTTTCCCACAGGCCAGCAGGACCCCCCTCTGTGTAGTATCTCTGCGCTAATCAATTCATCCTCAGCATCTGAGAACGTAACGCGTGTCCATAACCATTAAAGAGGAAATTAATCTGATTTTGACCATGGGAGAGCTAGAAGAAGTAGGTGTGAGTTAGTGGGGGCCAGATCAGGAGAGATACTGTGTGCCCTCATCTTGCAGTGAATTCGATGGGGGAAAAAGGGTGCTCAGTACCTCAGAGGCTCAAGTTCTTGGGCAGGTGAACAGCCCTAAATATACACGAAATAAATCAATATGTAGATGGCCGTGGGCCCAATCCAACTCCCACTGAAGCGCCTAAAACAGAACCTTCAGCCTGTGCCATTGTTTCCTTTTATTCCATGATGGGGCGTGCCGGGACATTTTTCATGGTGGAAAGAGGGAAAATACATTAAGCGCATGTTCCCCAATGTTCCTCTTCGCCAGGGAGGGCCCCAGCCTTGCTTAGCCCTCTTCAGCTTTGCGATGCGTTTTGCGAAGCAAGCACCCAAAGGGGTTGAAACAAACGCCAGCCGGAAGGTAATTAGCCGTAACCAGTGGCCTTCTCCGCTCGCCCATGGTTAAAATGATTTTAATAATCCCTTTGTACACTACCCCAGTAAATATTACTAGCAGGCTGATGTAGTGGCCTTTTATTACACACTCTGCGAGTGCCTCTAACAACTTGTACTATATAGAACCTTCTCCAGCATCTCGGTCACTTCACCAAGCTGGACTTTGTGTTATGTAGGTTCTTGTACCTATCGTTTTAGGTACGTCTCTCTCCTTTTAATGTACGACAGTGTATTTTTATTTCCTCGGAGCATCTTTATATTATTTAATTTTATAAAGTGGAGTAGAGTGTGGTATAGAGTAGCATTTTTACTACTTCTCTCTTTATTTTTTTCCTCCTTAACAACACAACTACCTCATGTCTGTTGGAGAAAAAAAAAGCAGTAGATTGACTCTTTTGTTATAGTCCATTTTAGTTTTTAACTTATTCTTATACTGCCTTTTTCTAAAGAATATGTTTGCACTGGTTGTTGACTATTTTTTAATGAATAGTGCTGCAGGTCTGAAGTCTTGCTCTTTCTTTTGTTTCTTTGGAATCCGTTACGGCAGGACCCCCTGCCCTAAGACTGGCACGTCGGGTGTGTTTGGCCGTATAACCATGTGCTTCACAAAAAGGCCATCTCAGATGGGGCGATGGTTAGCAGCGGTTTGTTTTTAAGGGACGTTTTCAAACGGGATTTGGGGAGCGTCAGTTTGTTAGGACCCAACTTTAGACATAGAATCATAGAATATCAGGGTTGGAAGAGACCTCAGTGAGTCCAGTCCCCTGCTCAAAGCAGGACCAACACCAACTAAAGAGACACTTTAAAGAGGCCAGACTGCCTGAGGGTGGGTACTCAACAGTTTCTGAAAATCGGGTCCCTTTAAAGTGGCTCAAATTCGGCAGCCAAAATCACAAGTCGCTTCTGACAATCTTGACCAAAATGGATTTTGAGGCTGGGTCTAGCCTTCGAGCGGGGGCGTCCGCTTCCCTGCTCGAGGAGACTGACTTACTCAGAGACAACCCGTGCCTGCGATAGTGGGGGGCAGAGTGAGGACAGCCGGCTTCAACAATGTTACTGAGCATGCTCCGTTCGTGTGAGCATGCTCAATACAAGCCACGCCGCAAATCTGGGCAGGGGAAAGGGGGCATGTGAGCCTTCTGCCACGCATCACCTCTGCTTACACTAGCTGCCATGAAGCTAGCGCCCTAAAAATGGAGTGTAGCCACGGGTGGGCGAGCTGTGGGAGGGGCCAGCCTTCCCGAGTACAGACCAATGGCGCGTACTCACGTAGCTAGCCTGTTGCACCGCACTCCGCTCCATTTTTAGCATGCTAGGTTGATGGGCCGTCTCCTCACGCTGGGATTCGCACTCGGCGCGAGGACATCCCCTTAAAAGGACAGTGCCACGTTAACAAAAACCGTTCTTTCTTGTTCAAATAGCCCCTTGAATGATCACAGACAGACTTTAAATAATCTCATTTACTCTTCATTATCTAGGCTGTTGACTGAGGGCATTTCTCGCCGCTTGACCCATTGAAAAGAATTTCCCTTAATTCCCACCCTGTCTCGGGTCGCTTTCAGATTCTCAAAATGCAGCTTTGAATAGCGAGCGCTGCAGACTGGGCCACATCCTGAGGGGTGCGGAGGATCTGCACTTCCCATTGAATTCATTGGAGATTGCGGGTGCTGAGGAGAGGCTCAGCATTTCTTCGGATTTAGCCAAAAAAAGCCCCCAAACCTGCTTCCGTTGGCATTAGCCAGAAGAATATCCTGGAGACCTTTGTGTTAATCTGAGGGTTTGTAAAAAGTGTTTACATCTCAGTCCAGATTGTGATACAGGATCACCCTTGCGAGCAAAGGGTAACCTTGTACTCCACAGGCAGCCCCGTTAGCGACTCAAAATACCCAGGGGTGGCTCCAGGCACCAGCGCTCCAAGCGCGTGCCTGGGGTGGCAAGCTGCGGGGGGCCGCCCTGCTGGTCCTTGCGAGGGCGGCAGTCAGGCAGCCTTCGGCGGCGTGCCTGTGGGAGGTCCGCCGGTCCCGTGGATTTGGCGGAAATTCGGTGGCGGGTACGCTGAATCCGCGGGACCGGCGGACCTCCTGCAGGCATGCCGCCTACAGCAGCCTGCCTGCCGTGCTTGGGGCGGCAAAAAAGCTAGAGCCGCCCCTGAAGATACCACTTCATGCAAGAGTGTTGCAGTCTGGCCCTATAACTGGAGCTGAATTGACCTGACTGCGTCCCTTTATTTCGTCATTATTTACTTGCAAAAGGTCCCATTGGCAGTGACTTCCGTGGGCAAGAGTCTGCAAAGTCCCCTGTTTCCTCTGTTTTGTTAACGTGGATGGATATGAAGGATGCCTTCCTCTCCCATCAACTCTGACGGTGAAGAGGGAGGGGACTCTCCCGTCCTGCAGTGTTTTTTCTTTCCATGGTGCGTGCCTGTAACTCCCATTCATGTTCATGGCATTTACTGGTGCCTGTCAAGGAAAGAATCAGATCCCTCTTGAGCGGTCCGATCCTGCCCTGCCTACTCACTTTGACTCCAAGTGGAACCCCATGTGTGTAAAAAGAACAGGAGTACTTGTGGCACCTTAGAGACTAACAAATTTATTAGAGCATAAGCTTTCGTGGACTACAGCCCACTTCTTCGGATGCATATGGGCTGTAGTCCACGAAAGCTTATGCTCTAATAAATTTGTTAGTCTCTAAGGTGCCACAAGTACTCCTGTTTTTTTTGCGGATACAGACTAACACGGCTGCTACTCTGAAACCCATGTGTGTGTGTACAGTGATAGGATGTACTAAAAGGGCCCGGTCCAACACCCATTCAAGCCAATGGATCAGGCCCTGGTAGGTTCTAACCTGAATCTGAGGACCTTGCTTTCTCCTGCCTTTGGGCCACCCTTCTCTAGCATATAACTTCTGTCCCCACTTCGTCTTTCCATGCCCTGCCCAGCCCCAAAGATGGTTTGGAGCCTAGCATAGCCTCTTGAATGCCATTCCATGAGCAGCCACAAAGTGTATGAAAGGCGACCTCCATTGCATCCCACCTACCTTGCTCCCAGTGCCACCCACACTGAAGGAGCAACAGGGCGAGGACGTGTCTGTACAGAGAGTTACTGTGCGGCAAGCCGGGGTATCCAGCTAAAGCGTCCCAGCCTGGCCGTGTGGACCCTGCTACTCTGTGACCCTGCTTTGCAGTAGTTCAAAGTGCACTAGGGGACTTTACGTGCACGGCAGCCTAGAATGCTACACCCCAGCTCGCTGCCTCTCCATACAGACAAACCCTGAGATCCCTGTTGAACAGGCTCGTCATTCATAACCATCATTTGTTAGACCGTCAGGAGTGCCCGCCCCAAGACCATGCGATGGCAGGGTCAGTGAAGGGGGCTGTTATGCTCAAGGACTAACTTTAAAAAAATGAGTAGCTCTGCTATTCCAAAAGAGCCTTTTTCGAGACACGTGGTCTGTGCCTGGTTCCGAATGAGGCCTCCACCTGGCTTCCTGTTTTGTGGGTGGAAATTTCACACTCACCCAATTTTGTGAGGCAAATATTTGCAGGTGCAACTGTCTACAGTGCCATGTGGGATAGCAGCTGCCAATCACGTCTCATTGACCTCAGCCATGCCTACATTTCTTTCCAGACATGTCGATGGGTTTTAAATTAACTGGAACCACTCAGGAAATAGACCTAGCTGTCAATACAGCCATTGCAATGGAAACATGTGCTCGGTGAGCAGCAGCAGTCAAAGGAGAGAAGGGCGGGGGGGGGGTAAAACCAGATGTTAGGCTAAATTAAGAAAGGGATAGGGAATAATGCTGGAAATACTGCGTGCCATTGTCAAATCAATGATACTCACTCTGCTTGGAGACAGTGTTCAACTCTGGATACCCCTGCTCAGAAAGCCTACAGGAGAAATGGAAAGGGGGCAGAGAAAGGCACAGAACAGGATAAAAGGCTTTGAGAGGAGATTAGAATAAAATGGAGCAATATACAGTTGTGGTGAAAAGCTCACCATTTCCCATAGATACCGAAGCTTTGCTGTGAGCTAACCTCCGTATTTGTGGTACTCCCTCTACTAAGGCTAGGAAAGTACAGTGGATGCTGCTTAATACTAACGATGTCCGGTTAATAGCAACATTTTGCTGGGAACCAGTCCTGTCCCACTGACCTTAATGTTAATGAGATGCGGATACTAGCAGCAGCACCGTCGCTTACTGAGAACTGCTTTTGGAGGAAAGGCCCCGGCCACAGGCGGGTTTGTGAGGCTGCAGACAATGAAGGAAACTCTGGGACCTGCCTTCCCTGGTTGCAGCCCCGCAAACCTGCCTTATTGGCAACAGCCAGAGAACGGCTGGCCACAGAGGGGTTGCTAATGAACGGAATCTAGTGTAGAGGAGTCGTGCACATATTGCACTATTTACTTAGCTTAGTTAAAGTTGGCACCTAGTTTAGCGAGGGGCAGATCTGAGGGGACGCAGTACAGGTATTTAAATAAAGAGTAGCACAGAGAAGGTTAGTTGGGAGCTCCTCTTCATTTATTCATATAATACCAGAGCAGGGTGACACACACAGCACCCAGTTTGAAACGGATGAAAGGAAATGCATTCTAAACAATGCACGATTAAGCTGTGGAACTCGCTGCTACAGGATATTTTGCTAAGAGCTTGAAAATCAAAAGATTAAACATTTCCATGGACAATAAGAGCAGTTACATTAGATAGGATAAAACTACATAAGGAATATAACCCTTTTTGCTTTGGAGCATAAACCAACCACTAGCTGTCTGGGGTTAGGCAGGAATTTCCTTTGATGCACCATAATTCCAGAATGGGCTTCCTGGGACTTCCTCCAAAGCATCTGGTACTGGCCACTGTCAGAGATGGGATTACAGACTAGATGGTACGAGCCATTTCCGATGTTCCTATTTGTCCCTCCTAAATTGTGGATGCAAAACGGGAGGAGGCCAAGTCTCGAAATCAGGCTCTTTTACTAGAATGGATCACTGCTATTACCTTATAGTTAAGGTTAAGACCAGCTTTCTGTTTAAATCTTGACTCGTTTAAATGCCCAGATTGCCGTGAATGTCATATGCTGTACAGCATTCTCTTCTCACTAGCCAATAGTTATTGCTGATTTCCTCAGGCCTCTGACATTGAGAGACCTGATTCGCTGTAAGTGTCTCTTCCCCATCCCAAACAGAAGTCTGAGAAAGGATCTTTCCCTTTCCTATGTTCTGTAAAGGCCCAGTCATGCTGCCTGCCACAGGCAAAGCTCCCAGGAACAAAAGCTGGGGTGATTCTTACACAGTTGGAAATTTCAAAGGGAAAAACTATTGTAAATTGATGTATAATATTTGGGGGCATCTTACCTGATAGGAATCCTTGATGCTATTTGCTGAACCACCGTCTCAACTGACCCTTTCAGTGACTGCACATCTCAACTCTTCAGTTTAATTCACATTCGGGAAGGGAGTGGAGTTTCATGACTAGGGTCCAGAACTAGCTTGAGGGAGTTCTGGATTCTGCTTGCCATCTCTACCACACTGACTTGCTATGTAACCTTGGTTAAGTCACGTAACCTTCCCGTGCCTCAGTTTCCCTATCTGGACAAACCTACCTCACAGGGGTTTTGTGCGGCTTAGTTAAACGCTTTGAGATCCTCAGAGGAAAGATGCTATGAAAAGTGTGAATGATTCTCTT
Organism: Malaclemys terrapin pileata; assembly: GCF_027887155.1. NCBI lineage: Eukaryota > Metazoa > Chordata > Testudines > Emydidae > Malaclemys > Malaclemys terrapin. Next base: position 6,587,395 of record NC_071514.1, read on the forward strand.
TGTGCTACTTAGAATCATAGAATATTAGGGTTGGAAGAGATCTCAGGAGGTCATCTACTCCAATCCCCTGCTCAAAGCAGGACCAACATCAACTAAATCATCCCAGCCAAGGCGTTGTCAAGCCGGGCTTAAAAACCTATAAAGATGGAGATTCCACCACCTCCCTAGGTAACCCATTCCAGTGCGTCACTTACCATTATTGTGTAGGCAGAAAGCTTGCATCACATGGATACTTTTGTTTCCTTGCATCCAACCTTCCTCTCTACTCTTATTCCACCAAACCGAATTGTTCCAGAGCATGAAACTTGAAACAGAGCATGTTCCAGAGCACTGGAACATCAGCATACTGCAGTGCCCCTGGATTGGTAAAAACAAAAGAATCTCTGTTGGTGTCAACCAGTGTCGTTCCCTTGAAGTCAAGGGGTTTACACCAGCTGAGGACCTGACCCCAAAACTGTACTGAAGTCACTTTTTAACACGATCTTCCACATTAGCGCACACCATGGATTATGTTCAGTGTTCGGTTAGGGAGGTATCCGAATTTACGTGGCTGTTTCCCTGGCTCCTGCACTTATTATACATATGTCGGGCGTTTATATTCGCATTGTTGACTAAAAGCTGGAGAAATGGGTTAATATTATGCATTCTGTGTACAAAGCTGAAATAACCAGTGCATATATTTTTGTATCATGAAATGTTTTCCAGAAGTAAGTAGCTTTCTTGCACCTTTCTCTCACACACACACACACACACACAAGGTTGATACCTTTAATTACACATTAGATTTCGTGTATCTTACTAAAAGTTAGCACTGTTTTTTCCTCCACCACCCGTTCTTTCCTTCAGTAACACTAAAGATTATTGCTGTTCAGTTTTTTGCCTATCTATATTGTTTTTACATTGTTTAAATATCAAATGTGTCTCCCCAACGTAAGTTTTGTAGTGTTAATGTTACCATTTGGTTACACAACTATATCTTTTCCATGCTGCTGGGAAAGTCACAATTCTGATTCTTTTCTTTGAATTTCCTCTCATGTGAAACATGACTTGGTTAAAAACATCTGGTTGTCAACTTTTTCGTTTGGTTGATTTGGTTTATTTTTTCACAGACAGTAAAGTTCTGGTTTAAAGAGTAACAAATTAGATAATTTATAACCTTCTAGGGTTTCTAATTTTTGAAAAGTAAATAACGAATAACGTTGTTATCTGTCCAGGATGGATGCTTTATAAGAAAGTGACCATTTTTGTATCACACGATATATGTTTTTTGTTCTCATTAAAAATTGATCCCTGAGTATCCTAGTTAGAAAAGAAATGTTTAGTCTAGTTCTATTTTTATCATTTCCCCCTTGCTAATATTTTAAAAATTAAATGAAATATACTTTTTTTTTTTTTTTTTTTTTTACATAATGCATAAGGAAGGGTAACCGGAACTTCATCTTGTTCAAAGATTGTCTGTATTTGGTTCCATGCTGTATTTAATTATAACTTTCTTTCTTCAGAGACTATTCTTACTTCCCAAATACTCTTTAGTGTTAAAATGTAAGAAGAAGTTGTCCTTATATTCCTTAACTAATGTATTATTAATAAAATATTTACAAAAAAAGGTAGAATCCAATGTAGGATTTAATCTGTATGTAGAGCTGGTTATCCCCCAGGTGGGGGGATAGTTTCCTTAACCATGTTTGGGCTACTGGGTTCCGCACTGCTAATATTGAAGTCAATGGGAGTTTTGCTATTACACAGTGGTACTTACACTATCTTTTAAAGCAGAGATATAATAGCAGAAAAGATGGTATCTTACAAAAGTGGTGGGACTTGCATCAAGCCCCCAGTTCCAAACTTCCCTAGAACTTGTGGAAGTTTGGATCTGGGCCAAACTATGCTCCTCAGAACCCTCTCTTATGCTCTTTGGTTCAGGTGTGTTGGACTGCACAGGATTCATGTTTTCCAACATTTAGAATCCAGAATATTGTCTATTGAGGGGTAAATTCACATGAGGGAATGGCCTGGAGGGAACTTCTACAATATCTGTGAGTGCTGCAGAGAGGATGGATTTCTGTGCCCATAATTGTCCATCATTTCTACAGTACGATCCGTGATTGTTCATTATGGGGTTTCTTGCCCTTTCCTCGGAAGCAGCTGTCACGGTTGGAGACAAGTTGCTGGACCAGATGGACCTTAGCCTGATCTGGTCTGGCAATTAGTGTGTTTGCACCAGGTCCAAAGTGAGAGGTCCCGGAGGAGCTACTGGGAGCAGAGCCAAGGGATCCGCCCGCTTGTGAAGGCTGGGAATTTCCCAGGGAGCCTAATCCAAAACTTCAGGACAAGCAACGGAAGTTGGGCACCTAACTCTTTTCCATCGCAGTCTAGCCCGTGGATGGTCTGCATCACAGGTGATAGTTTGGATTTGTTAGGTGTGTCTCTATGCCTGACGTATCTCCATCCCTGTCTGGTGTTAATAAGACAAAGCATCCAGCAAATGAATGGGGGGGGGGGGTGGAATTCTTCTCCCCGTGGTGCCTTGGATTGACACGTTCAGCTCAGACTCCGAAAACTTTGCTGTAAAAAGCATTGCTGTCACTTGCCCCACTTAGCGGCCCAGTCCTGCAAGAAGCTGAGCTATGAGATACCGAACACCCTCAACTTCCAAGGCGGTGGAAGTGGCTCAGAACTGGGCAAGCTTGTGCTCAGTGGAAGCGAGCACTTACGCCGTGCAATACAGTTACGTATAGATGTGACTATGGAGGGTTCAGGCCCAAATAGGCCCTGACTCATGTTTATATTTTCAATTTATACCATGCACCTCTATCGTACGACAAAGAATTAAACTCTCTGGCAATAATCCCCTCATCCAGCAGCGTGTCACAATTGACAGAGAGAGACCTTCCCATCCCACCATAAAGGATCCCTCCCAGTGCAACTCGCCCAATTCACAACAAGCTGGAGTGAAGAGAGTGGCAGTTGCAACAATGCCAGAAGGTCAATAAACCCAGCGTATGAGCCCAAGGGTGACAGTCAGGGGCCGGTGACAATGTCCTGCCCCCCACCCTTGCCAACATTCCTATCCAGGGACCAGCAGCCCAGCTCACCTCAACTACCAGGTGAAAGGGTTTGTCTCTGAGATGCACTTGGCTGGGCACATCAGCATTAACACCGGTCATCCAGAAACATGCTGGGAATCCAGGTACTTGCTCAACACTCAGGCTATGTCTACACTTAAAATGTAACGGTGGCACAGCTCCAACTGCACCGCTGTAGCACATCAGTGCAGCCACCCGCTACAGCGGCGGAAAAGGGTTCTCCCGTGAGTATGGTAAATCCACCGCTCCGAGAGGGGGGAGCTAGTTGACCTTCCGTCGACCTAGAGCTGTCTACACAGGGACTTAGGTTGGCTTAACTATGTTGCTCAGGGGCTGAATTTTTCTCACCCCTGAGCAACATAACTGGGTCGATCTAAGGTTCTAGTATAGACCGGCCGTAAGTCAAGCCTCTGAACATGCCAGCAAGGCAAGTAGCAGAGCTAGAAACAGAATCGAAGAGACTGGTTTCTGAGTTCCCTGACCTAACCGCTAGAGGGCAACACATAATTTAACTGCCTTGTGTCCTTTGTCTACTGTTATGAGCTGGGGTGGGCAAAACCTTGTTCTGGGTTGTGGCCTCTATTTCAAATAGCCTTGATAGTTCTGTGATAAACTAGTGTGTCCCTAGGGAGAGAGCTGAGCTCCCATGGTACTACAGTTTTCAGATCAATAGGGTGAAAGTCACCCTGTACGATTCTCTTCGTTTGGGAGGCTCTAGGAACACACGGAGACCAAGGACAGTCACCACAAACACAGTCACAGGTAAGAAGTCTTGTTTGTATTATAAATTTTACTAAGCAGATAATTAAGATTACAACCACGTGCACAAACCCCGAGAGAGCCCATGCCATAGCTACTGCTGTATTCATACTCTCGTTGCCAGAGATGTTATAGAGTCTGGTGGATCTCTCAACAGGTGGTCACTGATGGAGGGGTAGTTCCTGCTGGAATCTTCCCACCCTATCCATATCAGGGAACCCTTTTTATCTTGTTGTTATAACCACGCCTACCACCTTATGCATACGCGTGAGGGTGCTAACCTCCCTTTCCTTATCTGTACTTCCACACCTCATCAATTTTGGGGTGCCCTGTTTTTATAGGTTGTCCTCTTAATTCCCCTTATTCTTATAAACATTTATGTAAACATGTTTCCATGGTAACCCATGGTAAGAGCAGACTTTTCCATGACGTTACAATCAGGTGCCTTGCATGGTCTAGACAGGTACATTGTGCAGTATATTTTCTTGGAACATCACCTATTATCATGTTCTTTACAGTAATCTTGTAACTTGCCTGGCATAGGGTTACTCTTGGGTCACCTATTTATGTCAAACTCCCTGAAGCCTACTATGACCAAGCTGAGATCATACAGGCCTCAGCCTATAGCATCACATTACTTATATACCTGATACACACTTATCACACCTCACTATTTATCACTGTTCTACTCCTATCCTGCTTAGTGCTATACCTAGATCTACAACTGAAATCTATTCATCGCACATCGTTTGCACATGAAAGAACATAGGAGTTTGCCATGACCACAGGTAACACAATTAAATGATAAAATGGCCCGTTTGGCTACAGGGTTGAGTTAAAACCGTGTTCAGACTGATGTGGGAGCGAGCCTTCCATTTAAGATCGTTGTAAGAAACAGAGAAGGGGCCCCACCTAACAAAGGCAAATAGAGTGCCCAGAAACTGGCAGTGGGTGCCACTGGCCATTGTGGCCAGATGGAGGTGGGTGTTGGCTAACGGGGCTTGGGGCTGCATGCTAGGCAGCTGCTCCTTTAGTTCTTGGTTCCATCTGTGTCCAGAGACCCAGGACTTTGTACATGGTTTGTAAATAAACAAAACAGCATCAGAGAAATACCTGATTGTGACCAATTTCTACTCCCAATTGGAACATCCCCAGGGCCCCAAAATGTGACTAGCCACTGTGGTTGGAAAGAAGCCACCCTGCAATGCAGAGAAGAGAGCTTCCACTTTTCCCGTAGTCAGCCAGGACTCTGCCGGAGCTCATTATGTTGGCATGAATAGAAAGGAAAGGCCGGCCTGGGACTTCCTTTTTATTCTTGCACTCAGAGGGTTAGCAGCTCCCCTTACTTCCCCATCTGCACATCTGCAATAATTTGTCATAATGGAGCTGGGCCTTCAAAAAGGCCAGGATCTGAATGAGTCATTAGTTTGCATTTCATTCTCATCACTGTCTTTTATTACCCCCAGACGCTCTATGCTACAGTACAGCCAGCAAAGATATTACAGGCATGGGGCTAGTCTGCAAACAGGCATTATGTAATTCAGTAGCTGTACTATGCAATGAATTACCCAGCTCAGCTCTCTGGCAAGTGATATAATGGGATTCAATTGGCTGTCGTGCAATACGGTCCAGTCAGTGATGTTCCAAGCAAATTCTGAGGGAAAGTGGTATTGTTTGTAGCCCATGAAGGCAGATTATGGGATGGGGGGGTTCTCTGAGTTTCTCCTGCTCCAGCGGAAAGTTACTATTGGCTGCTGATACAGCATCATACAAAGACGACCCGTGCCTGCCGATAGCGGGGGAGCAGAGTGAGGACAGCCAACGTCAGTAGTGTTACTGAGCATGCTCAGTCCAAGCCAAGCAGCAAATGGGGGGGGAGAGGGTGTGACCCTACATGCCCTCCCAATGCATCGTCTTGGCAACACAGGTGCCCAGGGTGTTGTACAAAGCGGATGAAAAAAGTCCTGTGCCAAAGTTCCGAACGATGAGACCAGCAAGAGCCATTCCATGGAGATGGGCTTCTGGAGAGAGACGAAGGGCGAACACAAGATGGTGGTGTGGTGGCCTCAGAGGTGAAATCACACGGCTTGAAAGTTGCATAGGTTCTTTTTTTCTTTTTGCAGAGGGAGAATTGTTCTGTAGCTAGTAAATCGACAACTAGACATAACAGCCTGGAGGAGCGTCCTTGGAGAAGTGGTTCTTGTGAAGGGACTTCAGTGAGGAGACAGCAGAGCTGTGATGGCCTGGATCTGGATTCCCAGGAAAAGGATAGGTTGGAGCCATCCAGTTCAGCACCTGAGGCTGAGAGAAGGGCCACGAGGAACTTAAACAGTGACAAAACTCCGCTCATCAACAAAGGTGCAAATTAATGCCAGCTATAGGGCTGGTTTTCTGAGGGGAATTTTTTCAGGTGTATCATTAAACCGCTATAGTTATGTCAATGTAACACCCCTGTGAACATTCTTATTCTAGAATGAGTGGCTTTTTTGGTTTAGCTTAAACTCTTCCAAAGCTACATAAACTGAATTGGAAAAAAGGCCTCCTTGTACCAGATTGTGAATGTCCACACGGTGATGATACCAGTGTAACTCTAGTGCTTAAAATTCACACCTTCCTGTATACTGTTATAACTTTCCTATATGGACCTTTGGTCCTTGTCCACTAAGCTCTGTTCCGAAGTGAATACTGTAATATAGACCATTGAACTGCCAAAAAATGGCTTGAATTGGAACTCCCGACCTAGCGTAAGTGCTCGTCTACACAGGAAAGTTAGACTGGTACAAGGTAAGAGGTGAATTTAATCCCCTATATTTATACTGGTCTAACCCTCTGATGTGGACACCCTTATTCCAATTCCAATTCCCCGTTTTTCCAATTCAGCTTATGTTGATTGGGAAGCAGTGAGAAATGCCACACTAATTCTGGAATAAGAGTGCCCGTGCAGGGAGTTATATTAGTATAACATAGTTATTTAACTATACCAGTATAACTGAAAAAAAAATTTCTCATGTACCCAAACCCTGAGATACTCATCCCCTTATTGCCCCTCTGTAGATGCTGACGCAAATAAACACATTATGGGCTTATTCACAGACACAATACACCGGCCACTCACAAAACATTGCGTCCCCAGTGTTTCCTGGATCACCCGGTAAAGGCAATTGATTCTGAAGGGGATTTCTGCCGGGGCAAAGGAAACCAGGAGTGCTGAGAAAGATTTTGACTTGTTCAGGAATGGCAGCTCTCAAATCGTGAGCCTCAAGGGCATAGAGTGCATCCGATCTCCCACGCATATACTTGGTAATACTCCATTATAATAATACCTCATGTATTAATAGGAACACAAAAGCCAAATCTGCTACATTGTTCACGCAGTGACAGGTTGACATTTTCTGCCTAAACTATGAGGTCTGATTGCAGTATTTTCTTGATGTAAAAATGACAAGCATAAATTGGCAAGAACTCAGTTTACTAGCAATACAATTAATGTATTGAAGGTTGATTGACTGATTTAGCAAACAATTAAAATAAACACGGATGGATTCACTATTTTATTGCATTTGTAACTATAATGTCTATACGACAATATGAGACTTCCCTTTGGGTCAATTGGCATCTACCTGCCAGCAGCTCCCTCTGCATGCCAGATTGCGTACCACTGTGGCAGGATGGCTGAGTGCCCATTGGACTGGATGAGCCAGATCTTCAGCTTGGTATCAGTCCACTGAGGTCAGTAGAGCTACATCAATTTAGTCGTGCTGGGGAACTGACCCCAATATGTTCCATGACCTAGGGAAGCATTATTATTATTGACAATTTTATAAAGTGCCTTCCCTGCTGTGGGTCTGGGCCCATTGCATGGCACACCCAATCGGCCTTGAAACTGGATGTATTTTGAGCTTCCACAGCACCAACCTGCCAAGAAGAAGCTCCAACCACTTTACAAACATTAAAATTAAGCCCCATATTATCCCCATGAGCTATTATTGGGGGTGGGGGGAGAGGAGAAATGGAGGCCCACCCAGGTTAAATGACTTGCCCATGGGGCCCACAGTATGTCTATGTCAGAGCCAGGAATAGACTCCAGGAATCCTGACTTCCTACCGTGCCTCATCCCTCCATGGGAGCCCCAGTCCTGCATGGCTATGAGCAACGCCTATAGTATGCTGCCTATTACTCCAATCAAAGTTGAGGGCACGCAGCACCTCGCAGTATCAGACCCACAGGGGTGAATGGGGTTTGGGCCTGAGCCAAAGTCCCCTGAAGACAATATGGAAAAATTTTCTGAAGGGACTTAGGAGCCGAAGTCTCGTTGCAAGTCCTCGGGCTTTAGTCTCCTAAATCCCAAAGTCACTTTTTGAAAATTGGACTGTGGCTCCTAAGTCACTTAGGTCCAGCTCCTCTAAGGGAAATAAATGAGAATTAGGCACCTAAATACCTTTGACAATCTGGGCATTAGGCACTTCTGAAAAATTTTACCCTGATACTAGTTCCATTGACTTCAACAGACTTTGAAATCAGGCCCTGTAACCAGAGCTGCCCACGGGCTTTTGGGGACCATTCTGATATACTGTCCCTGTTTACTTATAGCAATAAAAAATAAGAGAAAAATCCCACCCAGCCAAGCTATTTTGATCTCAATCAGATCAGGTTAGTCAGTTCCATGCACTTGCATGGTGGGGTTGGTGTAACTGCCTCTGGTGACCATCAGCATTAACGCATCATCTCTTTTAACTGAGAAGCTAATGCAATGGGGTGGGGAGGGGACTAGAACGTAGCGGCCAGAAAGATATTTCTTTGGATTTCCTAGTTCATCTCATTTGCATGGGATGTACAGTCGTGCTCCTCTATTTTCTCTAAGGCGTCATTAGTGCTGACGCCACACGCTCATTTCCCCTGATAGCAAAACTGCCGGATCATTGGCACAGTTGTTTTCAATTAATCGAGGATATATCGCTCCTCCTCAGCTCAGCAACCTCACTGCCATGCAGAATCGCCCAGCATATGCGCAGCAAGGTACAATGGCACCAGCTACCATTCATTTATGCCTGTAATGAAATGGCGAAGGCTGTTCCTTAACAGCCACTATTAGGGCCGTAAACAAAGGATTTCTATTAGCGAAAGCGATTTCCAGAGGAGAGCCCCACCAGGCCTCCCCCCCCCCACCCCATGCTTCAGCAGAGACCTCAGGAGCAGTCATCTGACTGCATTGCCATGCAGGGGCGTCTTTGAGCTCCAATCCTGAAGATGGGCTCCAGAAAGTTTTAGGGCTAGTGTCTTCTAATCCTCTGGGGGCTTTTGTGCCTGTAATTCCTCTGGTAACGAGGGCAGTTGTCAAGACACAGGCAAGCAAGGACTGGGAAGGGCTGTGGTTGTAGTTCCCCTTTGGAATCTGTTCCATTTCCCCCGGCTGGAGCTAGTGCAGGGCGTGGGAAACCCCTGGCCACCTCTGATTTAAAGACATATTCCTCAGGCAGGACGGACGACTGGCAACCCACCTCCATCCTTGTGCTCGAAGCGCCTCTTCCTGTCAGATGTACCATTTGCACATCGCACACTGCACTGACTGAAAGGAAACCCTCTGCCTGCCACACAAGGGAAAGCAAGTGAGTGGGCTAGATCCCCAGGGTCTATAGACTTGGCTCATTGACTGGGGGGAAGGGGGGAGGAGCGAGGCCCATTGGCACCAGCTGGGGAGCTGGCTAAGGTCTTGCTCTTCAGAAAGAGATTCTGGAGATGGAAATTAATCCCTTTGGCAGAGATGCCATTTTAAATGGCCAGGTTAAATGTTCCAGCACTGAATCTAGGGGAGGTGACAGAGCTGCAGCCTGAGGGAGGACCCAGACTCCCCCTCATAGCTCTATTGGGGGGGATGTCCTCCTTAGAACAAGTCATGTTTCTGCTCTCAAACTTCCCTACCCCAGTCCCTGCTGGCCTCTTCTGTCCACAGCTGACCTGAGGATCCTCCCTGAGACAGGGGTCCTCTCTGCTGAGGGGGATCTGTGGGAAGAAGCAATGCAGCATTTGGCAGCATTACTCTTCTGCCTCACCCCCCATGGGGTCCTGGGGCAGGAGGATTTTCCCCAAGCCAGTAACACAGCTCCTTTGCCCACATACTTACTGCCATGCAGGGATCCCCAGACCTGTGGAGAGCCCTTGGCAGGCATGGGAGCATACTGCCATGGAGGTACAATAGACAAATAAATATTACTTCCTTTTTAACAATACCACCTAGCACTGTTCATCCACAGATCTCAAAGGGCTTTACAAAGTAGGCCAGTATAATTATCCCAGAGGGGGAAACTGAGGCACAGAGAAGCGCAGTGACTTGTCCAAGATCACCCAGGAAAAGCAGCAGCGGAGTCAGGACTGGACCCCAGGTTGCCTGTGTCCCGGCCTGCTGCTCTGTCCACTCCAGCAGCAATAGAAACCTTTTGCTGAAATCCTGGAACCAGCGAAGATTACCAGCTATTCTCTGGTATTCCAGAACATAAGGGATAGCAAATTGTGCTGCCTTTTTCCAAAAAGAGGAGAGGGTGTCAGGTCAATTCTCATCTCTCACAACTGGGGCTCTTAAACGTAGTTAAAATCCTGACTAATAAAATGAGACGCTCTTTGAGACGTTCCATAAAATGGCAAACCCACTCCAGGCTGAAAGCCTGGAAAACTCCAGGTCTTAATGAGTGCAGAATATGGCGCCATGATCATAAAATGGCTGGTGCAAAAACAATGTACGTGTCTATATCTAACTGCTCAGGAGACGCTGATATTTAGATAGCCCCATAACTGTGCATGGCACTTGACAGAGAGAAGAAGAAGTTGTCCTTGCCCCGAACTTCGTTTTTATTATGTCAACTGCGGCCCAGATCATCCCCCAGAACAGTAGAAACTGAGTTTCAGGGACTGAGTCTCAACTCACTGGTGTAAATCAGGAGTAACTCCATTCAATGGAGCTACTGCGGTATAAAACCAGTGTACGTGACGGAGAGTCATGCCCTCAAAGTCTCAGTTCTCATAGTCCCTGGAAGGTCTGATTGGTGGGAGACAAGGGGGATAGCTACCCCAAAAATGCTCAAGGGCAATGGACTTGAGCAGGGCTGGTTCTAAGGGCTGGAGAAAAGGGTGATTGCTCTAGGTACCAAATTCCACTCAGTGACACTACTCAGCTATTTTGGTTTATTCTCTGCTCCCCAGTCCTGGGCCACTGGGGTTGGGGTAGGGAGGCCTGAGTACTGAAAAAGTTTTCTACCCTAGCCAGCAAAATGTAGAAAAAGGACGTGTTGCCAGCTCCCAAGATTTCATCACAGCTCTTGCACTATCTGGTGTTTGCCTGAAAGCTCCAGCTCCCAGGGTCATGTGAGTATGTGCCACTCTCTGCTTCTGTTTTTGAAAAGTAAGTTTGCAGCCCTTGTGGTGGCAGAAAAAAGCTTGAAAAAGTGAATCGTAAAGGCTCAAAAACCAGAAGGCGAATAAAGAACCCAACATTTATTACAGGGGTCGGCAATGTTTGGCACGCAGCTCGCCAGGGTAAGCACCCTGGCGGGCTGGGCCAGTTTATTTATCTGTTGACGCAGCAAGTTCGTCCGAGGGGCCGCGGTTCACCGTCCTGGGCCAATGGGGGTGGCGGGAAGCCACGGCCAGCACATCCCTCGCCCATGCTGCTTCCCACCGCCCCCATTGGCCCGGGACGGCAAACCGCGGCCAGTGGGGGCCGCGATTGGCCGAACCTGCCGCGTCAGTAGGTAAAAAAACTGTCCTGGCCCGCCAGGGTGCTTACCCTGTCAAGCTGCGTGCCAAAGGTTGCCGACCCCTGATTTATTATGTCTTAAAATTAGGGCTGTCAAGGGATTAAAAAAATTAATCGCGATTAATCGCACTGTTAAAGAATAATAGAATAGCAATTATTTAAATATTTTTGGATCTTTTTACATTTTCAAATATATCAACTTCAATTACAACACAGAATACAGAGTGTACAGTGCTCACTTTATATTTATTTTTGATTACAAATATTTGCACTGTAAAAAACAAAAGAAATAGTATTCTTCAATTCACCTAATACAAGTACTGCAGTGCAATCTCTTTTATCATGAAAGTTGAACTTACAAAGATAGAATTATGCAGTTTTTTTTGCCGAGGTCATGGTGGATTCTCCATCACTGACACTTTTGAGATCAAGATGAGATGTTTTTCTAAAAGCTCTGCTCTAGGAATTATTCTGGGAAATTCTCTGGCCTGTGTTATGTAGGAGGCCAGACGAGATGATCACAGTGGTCCTTTCTGGCTTTGGATCCATGAATGAATTCAGACTTGCACCTGGATAGTAGGGAAATATTCTCATCCCCACTTCTCACACGGGGAACCTGAGGCTCTGGGCACATTAACATGACTTGTTCAAGAGCACAGAATGAGTCTGTGGTATAATTTGGGAATAGAACCCAGCGTTTCTCCTTTAGGCACCTCGTACTGCAGTGGGTTTTAAACTGAATTAGGGAACTATGTTTAACCATGGGCCAGCTAGACTTATGTATAATATGGTTTGTCCTGCCAGTATGGATGGATTAATCTCTTGAGGACCATATTTCAAAGGACGTACACCCACACTGGTCAGTCAAACTGTGTTAGAAGCCAGTGGATTTGGATTCGTGTTTGAAGTGAGCTCACCACTGCCCCCTAACTCAGGCAAAGACCAGGGTAAACAGGGCCTAGACCATGCAAAATTTTGCATTCGTTTTACAGGGTTCTTTTGGTTGACATTTATGTACCGTTATCTGTCTTTACCATCATCTGTTACAAAAGCCGTACTGTGCTGTATTTAGTCTGCAATCTGCATGCACCTCTGTCGAAAGCATGGGCTAATGCCTGACCAAAGAATTCACTTTGGTCTCAAAACAAAGTCTGCAAACTGAACCCCTAATAGCACTGCTTGGAAAAACAAAGGGAGGGGGTGTGGATCATGAACATTTCATCAACTTTTTTTTTTTTTAATGTCAAAAGATCTCTGGTTCTCCGCAAGGTGAGAATGAGCTTGTTGTACAGCAAGAGCCGGCTTATTGTCCTCCCAATTATCCAGCAATCACTGTTGAACCCCCAAAACTGAGCTCAGAAACCAGAGCTCCAAGAAATGGCCTTATAGAATCACAGGCACGTAAGACTGGAAGGGACCTCAATAGATCTTCTAGTCCAGTCCCCTGCACCTACTTTTACTCCAGGCAGGACGAAGTAATAACTAGACCATTCCTAGTTATGTTCAACCTTGAGGGGTTAGACAATTCTTTCAAGGCCAGACCACTTCCCTTGCCTCAGGCACATAGGTGCTGGATCCAGGGGTGCTGCTGCACCTCCTGGCTTGAAGTAGCAAAAACAACCCAAATACATGGCTTCTACCTCCAGCATCCCCACTATAAAAATTGCTCCAGCACCACTGCTCAGGCAGAGCTGGTTGAACACCTCTCCTGCTGTCCCCAGGGCTCCCAGCTCCTAGTAGGGAAGAAGGAATGGAGCTTCTCCTCCCTCCCCTGCGAAGCAGCAGGTGCCAGATGGGGAGCAGTTGTGAAACTGCAGCAGGGGAGGGCCAGAAAAGCTACTCCTAGGAGGCTGTTTTTAGCTTACTAGTGCTAAGGGTGATGTGGGAAGAGGAAGAAGCCAGACCACCATATGGGACAATTTCATAAATTCATCCCTGGTATAATTCCATGGAAATCAAAGGAGTATGGGCTAAACAATCATTCCTTTTGGCCTGTAATTACACATGCTCGGTCTCAGGCTTGATGGCCGCCTGGTTTCTAGTAGGCATTCTTCAGTCTCGAGAGACCAAGAGGTCAAGAATTTCCTCAGTTGGTTTTATGGCAGCTGGGACTGCGCTGAAGAGACCCACTCGAGAGAGACGATCTCTGCAGCAACAGACGGGGTATTGCGCTGGGAGTCAGGAGACCTGGGTTTTATTCCTGTCCCTGTTGCTGACCTGCTGTGTGAGCTTGTACAAGGCAACGTCCCTTTAGTGCCCTGGTTTCCCCATCTGTAAAATGAGGATAATGATCCTGACCTCCTTTGTTACGTGCTTTGAGACCCATGGATGAAGTGCACTATGTAAGAGCTACATGTTATAATTATTGGTTTCCCCTTTGACCCTCCAACTTTCTTAGTGTATAAGCTGTTTGGGGGCAGGGAGTGTCTCTCACTATGTTTGTAAAACACCTACCACAATGATCTTAGTTGGGGCCTATAGGTGCTGTACTGTAATACAATTAGTAAATAGAAATATAGTTTATGTATAATCCTCCCTCCCTCTCTCTGCTCCTGTGTGCGCATTTAGAAAAGTTAGTCTCTCTCTCTCTCTCTCTTTTTTTTTTTTTTTTGAAGTTCATTGCTGTGGATTTAAGCTACCTTAACAGTTCCTAACTTCAGCTGGAAATGTTTCACTGATACTTTTTGAACTTCCTTTGTACATCTTGTACAAAAGGGACCAAAGTTACTTCTTTTCTAGTCCTGACCATGTTGTCTGTGCACGTTCCTGATTGTTGGCACAGTCAATTAAATTCAGGCGAACAAGATTCAAGATGTTCCCATATTTAAAACATCCCCCCAAGACAAGTCAGTTAAAAAAAAAAAAAAATTTCCTTCAGAACCTGACCACAAAGGATTATTAAGTAGAATAACTTTGCCCTGAAGAGTTATGTTTAACTCTGCAAGACAAATGCAAGTGTAAAATAATTTGTTAGCTCTTAATTTGATCTTCTAGAATTAGCATGTAAAGCAATTTTCTCTTTTCTTTCAGTGCAATAAATCAATCCTTTATAGACAGAAATGTTGTTTATATCCTCTACAACAGGGGGGTGGTGGGGGAGGGACAGCACATGGGAGCTACAGGAGTTCTTCTCCATGGCTTTGTTTTAGAGAGTAGAAATCTGACTTCAGCATCTTGCATACTGTTGCTCTTTCTCTTATATGCAGCCGGTAAATGCATAACATACTTCCTTTGTAATCCCTCTCTCTTTGAATTGCCTGATTTAGAGAGCAGAGCTCTATTTTAACATCCATTTGTTCACATGGTAGAAGTTTGCTTTAATTAATTTCCAGTGGACTAAACTCACCCCTGTTGTATAAATGCACTGACTCGAGTCAAGATACACTAGGAATAAATTTAGCCCAATATGTCATGTTTTTATGGGGGGAGGAATATTTGAATTTCTTTAACTTCAGTCTAACGGTCCAAATCCCCTTCATCTGACCCAACGGTAGATAAGTTTTACCATATTAAATGGGAGATCGTCTCTTGCTCTTTGCATCAGAGTGGGCCAAATCCCTCCTTCTCAGTCACAGCAGCATAAACCCGGAGGAATTCAACGGTGCAAAGAAACACAATGCAACTCTATTTTGTAGAACCGCTGGTCTCTCAAAGCTGCCTCCTGGGATGCTTTTGCAGAGTGAAATAAATGAAGCACATGCTTTGCATTTGCACAAACCCCCAACAATTGGTGGAGGGTGCCCTTTCATTGAGCTAATCCAGAGCAAAAATAAAAACGGGCAGCGGTATTTGTAGTCGGGCCAAAGGAAAAGGTTCCCAGGCAACATTTTTGTGTGTGTGTCCTTTAATTTTTTTTTTTAAACTACGGTGCGAACACGAGCATCACTTTTTCTTGGACTCCCCTCTCTGCCTTTTCCTTTATGCTTTGCAAAAGGAGCCCGGCTCCCCTGAATCTCAGGAAAGAAAGCAGCTATTCGCCGGCTTATAAAAGAAAGTGCACGAGCCTTTTGATGTTCCCCTGGAATATCCAGGCTCCAGTTCAAAGCATAGTGGGGTAAGGAGGGGATCCGTTTGCTTTGCCTTGAAATGTCCAGTCGCATAAAGCGCCAGTTGGATCTTTTGTTCCCCAGAAGGGGCCTCCAGGAGAGAGAGGAGCGAGTGTGCAAGGGGGGAAGAGAGGGATCGCTGGCCCCGGTGCAGAGGAGGCAGTAATGTTCATGCCTGTGTGTTTGCAAAGAGCAAAGGGAGATGCTGACAGATCCCTGATAGATGTGCAAGATGGCGCAAGCCCATTCCAGCCTCTCCAGCCACCAATTGTCTTAGGCAGCGCTCGCACCATGAGGATCTAGGTTGGCTTCCAACCACCTCCACCCCTTTTTCCATTTCGGTGCTTTGCGGATATTTTTTTTGGGGGGGCTTGAAAGCCGCTTTTGGGGGGGGCTGATTCTCTCCCCCCCCCCTCCAGCTGGATTTTCCACCCCCGATCGCAGAGGAGGAGAAACACCAGCCGCACCAAAAGTGGTTCCATGGCTTCCCCCGGCTCCCCTCTGCCGGCCGGCGTGTTCGGATTCCTGCTGCTCGCCTTCGCGGGAGGTAAGCGGGGCGCCTTCTCCTGCCTGCCCGGCGGGAGAGACCCCTCCACCCCATGCCATCTACCCCGGCTCCGACCTGCCTCTCGCCGGCTCGGGGCGCCTTGCTGAGCCGCTTTGCAGAAGGGGCGGGAGCCCCTCTCTTGCGGGGGCATTTGCACCGGAATTTGTGCCTGGTTTTCTTTGCTTTAAAGGGGGGGATGTAAGGACGGGGCGGGAGGGCACCAGCGCTGATCCAGCCACACACTCCCCGTCTGTGTTTTGATTTTCCTCGCTGCTTTGCTGGGAGCACATGGTTCTGTCAACAAGCGCCTTTCCAAACAGGGAAATTTGCCAAGCAGCCGTGAATACCCCTGCTGCAAACGGGTTGCTCTCTCGCTACACCCACACCCCCACTCTGTGGCCGCGCAGCACTTGCTGGCTTGGCTGTTATCCCCCTGGGCAGTTCGGTAGTATAGACAGACTCGCTCTTTTCGGGGCTCCAGCCGGCCGCTCCGGAGTCCCATCAGTTGCATCAGGTAGGCTCATCCTTGCACTGAAATGCCCTTCTGATTTCATCTGCGTCTGACTCATTCTGAAACCGGGCCAGATGTCTGTGCGCGATATTTGGAAGCGCCGAGTAAACTTTTTTTTAAACACACACACACAGGCATTGTATTCCATCCCCATGTTCTGTATTAGCATCACATGTTTGCAAAGTTCGACAGGATTTCCCCTGTCAATCGGGCTCTTATGGGAGGGAAGGGGGGAGGCAGGGGTATGCTGGTAAACTGCAAGCCAAGCCATTTAAAATGTTCTCTGGCCAGGTTTTTGAAGTTTAAATCTTGATTGGCTTCAGTGGCGAAGATTGTGTGTAGCTGTGTAGGTTGGAGAGAAGGGGATATACACTTAAATAATGGGGGATTCCCCCTCCCCCAGAGACGTTCCTATAGAATTTTATGATGGCCTATCAAATTATAAACCAAATTAATTGGAAATGTCCCAACTATTTCAGAAATGCCATTTGTTCAATTGGAAGAAAGGAAAGACCCCCCCTGGATATAGATTCAGAATAGAGCCCATGGCATTCATTATCGGTGATAGATCACTCAGTCACACCAACCTTAATTCCTATGATTGCAATGCTGTTTGTACCGTTACTACTTAGAATTCACACCCGGAAGAATATACACACACTGGAGTGAGTGTGTGTGTGTGTAGGAATCCTACCATAAAATGCACAATCCTTGTCAATGCAAATGATCGCTCATGGGGAAGAAGTTATAGTGAAAGTTACAAGGGAAATAGCAAACTATTTTAAACCTACAAGTGTTATGCTTTCATGTAATGCTTGGCTTTAGTTCACACAAACGGCAACACAACTAGTAACACCCGCATAGGTCTAAGGCTGAACTACAAAAACATCAAAGGGATTTTCCGCTGGATCTACCACAAACCCTGCTGATAAATTGTAACATTTTCTCCCCTACTCTGGGTGCCGTTAAAATACAAAATCAATGTAAAAACAGAGCCAAGAAAGGCAAGTGATCCTCTCTGGCAAAGGTGGAAATATTCACGTGGGAAAATGATTTTCTCTCTTTCCCCCTCCCCAGTTAGTGGAGGAACCTGAACAAAATACAGTATGAGTTGTTCGAGAAACAGCTTAGCCTTCTCAGAACAGGAGAATAGTGTTACACTTAATCTGAGTGTATGAAAAATGATTAGGAAATCAGGTTGCTGGGTTATTACATTAATAAACCTGGTGCATGGTCCTTAGCAGCCAATGATAGAAGAAGTGTGTGAAGCTATTGGAAAATATAAAAACGGTGATGAATTGAACAGTAACGAGACAGGTCTCCTTATTACAATCAGCCTGGTATGATTTCTGGATAGATAATAGTGCAATTAAGGTGATTGAAATAATACTTCTGGTGTTTTTACCTCTTTTTTTCATTGCAAGTTATTGAAAGTTTAACCTTCAAAAATCAAGCTCATTATTAGTTTATTGCCTACTGATCTCTTAGATTGCATCATGTTTTCGTTTGTATTGCAGTGTGTAGTTGTTTTGGTGACTTGGTGGTGTGCTTTCCTGGTCCTTCTTAGGAACATTTGGCTGCGGTTTAAAAGGTTGTTGTTGTTTTTTCCTTCTTATTCTAGGATCCCCCCCCCCCCCCATAGGCTTAACACTGTAGAAACAGTGAGTGTAAGTTTCTGTGCTCTGCTGAACTTAAGAAAACATTCTATATGTATGTCAATCAGTAACTCAATAGAAACCTTCTCCACTGTGATGGAGGCTGTGACTCATGGGTTCTGCATACAGGAGGTACTGTGTCATGTTAGGCTTTCTTTTTCTCAGGATGTTCTCGCTTTTCATTACATAATGCTTGAGTTCCATCCTCGGGTTTTTCAAACTTTCCAAAATTAGTGTAGGCTGCCTCTTAAATAAACCCAGTGAAAGCTGAACCGGCTGGGGGCTCAGTTCATGGGAGCTGGGTTCAGCTTCAAGACAGTATTTCCTCTTCTTTTAATTTCCTGGAGTTCTTTGTTCTGGGTGATGGACAGCTTTTGTCTGTCACTGCTGAGCCCTGCATTCAAAGAAAGGCACAGGATATGAGATGCACCCAGGTTCTGCTTAGTAACAGCCTTGGAATTAAATGTTGTCATTT
Source organism: Malaclemys terrapin pileata (assembly GCF_027887155.1). Classification (NCBI taxonomy): domain Eukaryota; kingdom Metazoa; phylum Chordata; order Testudines; family Emydidae; genus Malaclemys; species Malaclemys terrapin. The sequence continues at coordinate 6,606,218 of NC_071514.1, forward strand.
ATATTTAAGTAGGCTTAACTTTGAAATTATTGAAGCTATAAGCTTTCGCTAATTCCTATTCTACATGGCTTTAGGTTTTTTTAATGTGAAAAGGGATTGCTTTCTCCTAAACTGGCATAAGACCCTGTCTTTTCTCTTAAAATACATACAGGGTATCTGGTATCATTTCCCTAATGAAACTCAAAGACAATATATGAAATTCAAACCTGCATTCGGTCTTTGTTTCGTTCAGGGAGTTCAGTTTGAGAATGTGTTGAAGTACTGAGAGCTGATCAGTTTTCATTTGCAATCAAAATCTCATGGTTAATAAAATGACAGCAAGGGTTGTCTAGCAATAACAAAAAGTTACATGTAAAACCTGAGAGTGCTGAAAAGAGAGCGTAGAGTATGCCTGCATTACCGTATTGTGTAAATATACAATGATTGTTATTGGAATAACATCATGCCCAACCCCAAGGTATCAGGGTGCCTATTATTATTTAATATTTATATTTCAACGGTACCTAATGGCTAATGCAGAGCGTGCCCTATGGTATTAGGTGCTGTACATATAGTCAGTCCCCAACCCAAGCAGCTAGATGAGACTCGGCATAATGGCAATACAGATAGAAATTTTATACATCTGTCTAATCATTTCTTCCTGTTTTTTATTACGTATCATCCTGCTGTCCTCCTACTCCCCAAACTCCCTGTGAAGTCCATTGGGAGTTGAGAGCACGTAAAGAATACAGAGTTGGGCCCAGGGTCTATATTACAGTCCTGACTCCCCAACCCCCCCTCCATTTCTACACCACTGTGACTCCACTGACTTTACTGGTGTCATTTACAGGACATACGTGAGAGCAGAATCAGGCTCCCAGCAGTAACTGCTGTCAAACAGCAGACAAGGCCTTTTTATTGTATACATACGAACGAGGAACTCTCTTTCTTTTTTCCTTCACACTGACTTTACTTTTCTGATTCCCTTCTTTGTGCCTGGAATTTCTCTCTCTCTCCTCTTCCTCTTGGAGCATGCTAAGTGCAGAGCACAGATCCCAGGCAGCGCCAGCCCCTTCTCCACTGTGCTCCACAGATACTTTAGAAGCAGTTCCATTTAGTGTGTGCTCCTTTATCCCCCCCCCCCATGCATTCGCTTCCCCACTGCCTAAAAGTAACTCCTTTGTCTGACGTGTTGAGATCAAGAGAGCCTGGCTTTATCACCATGGTGCAGCATTGACATTCAAAGGCTGGCTTCTACTCCCATTGAAGTCAATGGGAGCTTTCTTATTGACTTCAGCGGGAGCAGGATCGGGCCCGAAACGTGTGGTTTCTGTGTGAGGAGCAGCGTGTCGGTATAGCTCCATGCTGAGCGTCTGGCTTTTTCCTGTTGAAAGCAGAGAGCTAATTCTGCATTGATTAGAGACCATGCCATGCATTTCATTTTGCAGATTGTAACAGCCTCAGAACATGAGCGGCTTTCTGGTGTTTTGACCCATAATATCACCCTTTTATTTGATCTAACCAGACAAGCCAGGCAAACCTTTTGCAGATTACGAATTTTAATTTTAATTTGCCTAAATCCAAATGTGGTGGGAGGGGAAATAGTCAATTCAAAATTACTTTGGAATGACCAATTTATTTGAACTTTACTGGAGCTTGTCGTTTTACAGAGTTTGGAAACTAATAAATTACAGAACAGAGCTCATGAAAACCTACCCAGTCACTTTATCCGAAAGAATATGCAACATTTTGGTTTTTCAAGGAAATAAAAATAATTGTTGACACATGTTCGGGAGTCACTGGCAAGCATATAAAACCAATGTTTAAGGGGGCAGACATGTCAATAATTGCACTTTAAAAGAAGAGCGAGGGAAGCAGGCTGACATATTGGGAAAGGCACAAAGCTACTAATCTGGTGTTGCTATTATATCAGATGTCACTGTCCCACCGCAGCCTGCACTTGAGTGGAGCCTAGACACTTAACAGTCCAGACCTGCTGCTGCTTTGGTAATTTAAAACCGGCGTTTCATAGCAGAGAAAAGGATTCGTTTCATTTTTGCTCATTGTTTTGATGAAGCTAATCGTAAACAAAAGTTGGGTTTCCCCCCCCGCCTTTCTTTGGCAGAAGCTGGGATTGGACGACAGGGGATGGATCACTGGATAATTGCCCTGTTCTACTCTTTTCCTCTGGGGCGTCTGGCACTGGCCACGGTCGGAAGACAGGATACTGGGTTAGATGGACCATTGGTCTGACCCAGTATGACAGCTCTTTTGTAAACCAGTGCTTTTGCCGAAGGAATCTTTGCAGCTCAAACCCACGCAATGAGTGTGAAGGGGGAGAGGTGCTGATATTTCATTTGAAAGCAACTCTGATGTGTGGCCCACTCAACTGATGCCCCCTGGAGGTGGAGCCAGTACTGATCAGCTAGCCATTGGTACACCTCTACCCCGATATAACGCTGTCCTTGGGAGCCAAAAAATCTTACCGCGTTATAGTTGAAACCGCGTTATATTGAACTTGCTTTGATCCGCCGGGGTGTGCAGCCCCGCCCTCCCCCGGAGCACTGCTTTACCGCGTTATATCTGAATTCGTGTTATATCGAGTCACGTTATATCAGGGTAGAGGTGTACTAATTATATCTCCATCAGATTGATGGCCACGTTTGCCTCTGTTAATTTTCAGTAAGATGTGGAATGAGAAGTGATAAGGCAAAGGGAATCGAAGGGGATGGAAAGAGCTAGAGTGGTTGGTATCTTCTTTAAATCCCCTGGGAATTAATAAAACACCCCAAAGATTAGATTAAGTATACGCTGGGGATTTTTTTCCCCAAAGGAACCTGCTATGTCTGTCGTATGGTCATCTTCCAGTCCAGGACCGTGTAGCCCACGGCTTGGGGAGACTCTGAGTGGGGGCTGTAGACCTGTGATGCTAGAGAGAGAACTGCAGGGTCTCCATGTGTCCAGCAATCTCAAGACAGAATCCCCTTTACCGCCTTATCACCCACATGAGGTGCATGGCATTTCTGCCATCTGTTTGGAGCGAGAGCTCTCGAGGACAGTTTCCCTGCCATCATTCTCCTTGTGAAGCACCATTGTGGAGGATCCCGAAGGAAATGGGGGGTTGTTTGGATCCCAGTGCTATCGCCGGGCATTGGTTAGCTTAGATACCTACAGGTGGCAGTTCTGCCCCACAGACAGGATGGATTGACCCAGCGCCCCTGGAAGTCAGTGGGGAAGGTTCCTATTCACTTTCTGAAAGGTCAGTGTGCCCAGACACAGTGTTACAATGAGTGTCATGTTTGGGGGCAGGAAAAAGTTCCTGAGGCTGATATGTCATGTGGGGCTATCGACATAGTCGTATTTGGAGGGTGAGGAGCAATTGCCCTTTTCTCCCCAAGGGACAGAGGAGAGGACCAAGGTGTGATTGCGAGAGAGAAAGAATGATAAAGAGAGAAAATGCCAGATGTTAAAAAAATGAGGGAGAAGGTCAAGTTAGAGAAGAAAAAGGTCTTGAAGGAAGAGTGGGGACCATGGACAGAAGGAAAAAAAAAGATAATAAAAAGAACAGAACCAATGCTCTATGAGACATTTTGGATTGTTTGGTCCCATGGTGGTGGTGGTTGTTTCTAGCTGTAGTGAAGAGAGATAGGGAAATATCCCTTTAAATAGTTGTGGGCCTTCTAATGGCACACACTGTGCTCAGTGGTTTAGAAGCGGCCAGAGCATCAGTGTGCATGTAGCTAGGCCTGGCGTGTTTGAGTGTATTAGTACAGGTGGTTGTCTGGGACCCCATTGTGCCTGGGTGGCTTCTTCATATAACTTGTTGTATGAAGAGAAAAGGCACAACCATTGGTCACAAGGCTGGGGTCACAACAGCGTCTGTGCTTTCTGGTGCAGTTGTATGAAACAGAGCATGTTCCCGCCTTTGGAAGAGGATGGGTGATAATCTCTACCCCTGCCCACTCTGCTTTGGATGCTACAAGTAACCCATGTTTTCCGAGAGGTTGATTGGCATGGGCATGTTGACAAGGACATTGGGTGTTTTTGCCCTGCTTTGATGCACATAATGTGAATCAACTGTTGGGTAGAGGTACATGTATCTGATGTGGTTGACTTCCCAGAGCTGCAGTGGGATCTTGAGGATCTGTGTCTGAAATACTTACACAAAAGTTATATAGATCAAAGTTTTGTGGGCAAGATCCTTGCATGTGGCCAAATTACAGAGAGTACGAGTCAGGGTGTGTATATGCTTCCTTGGGGTACGTCTTCACTACCCACCGTATCGGCGGGTAGCAATCGATTTATCCGGGATCGATATATCATGTCTCGTTAAGACGCGATATATCGATCCCCGAACGCGCTCACTGTTGCCTCCGGAACTCCACCGGAGCGAGCGGCGGTAGCAGAGTCGACGGGGGAGCCGCGGCCGTCGATCCCGCGCCATCTGGACCCCAGGTAATTCGATCCAAGATACTTCAACTTCAGCTACACTATTCACGTGTCTTGGATCGATCCCCCCCCAGTGTAGACCAGCCCTTAATCATGCTGCTGTGCCTGGCTCTTCCTCCTGCACTGTTAGAGCAGAAGAAAGGCTGCTCTAACTTGCTCCAGGCCGCAATAACATGCAGAAGGGACCCACTAACTTACCATGTGACCTTGAGCCGCTGTCGTGTCTATTATAGTTCTTTGGGGCAGGGACTGTATCTTCCTATCTGTGCGTGTACAGCACCCAGCCCAATGGAGCTGTGGTCTTGTTTGAGGTCTCTAAGCTCATCTGTAATCTAAATAATAATAATGCATTCTATACTCCAGGGTGACTGTCTACTCTATGAACACTTTATTGTTGACTAATTCCACTCAATAGATCAATCTGGAAGAGGTCTTCTCCCTTTCCAGGTATTCCCAAATAGACTGGGAATTGAATTCGGGCCTCTTGAGTCTTAGACTGATGCCTCACCTGGACCATCCTTCCAGCCAAGAGCCCTGCTGGCTACAGCTTTGTTTAAAGATGGTCACAGCCAACACATTTTGGGTCTCACTCCGGAGCGGGCTGTAGAGTTTGGAATTTTTCTCACCTGATTTCCTTGTTGTGACTGTATTTAGAGTTCGAGCCCCTGGGAATTGTCCACTCTAGTTTATAACATTGGGGGGCATTTTGCTGAATGGGAGACTGGTTCTTCACTTCATACTTGCTCCTTACTCAGGCAAAATGTTCATCAACATTGGTGGGCACAGCTGATGGGAGGAGGGGCAATTGTACTGGGGCCCCAAAGCATCTGCAAGTGGGGTGAAATGGGAGCCAGTCAGCAAACATGTTGTAGTGGGCCCAAAAGTCCTCTCTACGGCTGCAATCCCTGGGTGAAGAGGGCTGGGCTGGGCCCTAGGTCAGATGTCCCAGAGGTGCAGTGTTATCCTTGGCAAAGTCCTCGTGCACTCCCACGAATGGTGGACATGTTTTATGTGTGCCGATGGAAAAATCACTTTATATAACCTCCCATCCAAATGGAAAGGGAATAAAAAATTCAGTGCTGGTAAACTTTACTAGGGACCCTTATAGTCTGTTCTCTTCTTTAAATGTAAATTTTCTGAATGGCCTAAAGAACCAGTTTGTACTATACTACAGAGTAGGGTTTTACTAGTCAGTGACTTGGTCAATTTCAGGAAGATTTAAAGGGACACTGTCCAGATTTTTAGGTTCCCAATTTCATCAGCCTTGAAACAGTTGTAATCTGCTAGAGAACCTCCTTCAGGTCCTAACTCTCTAATAAGAACCTAAGAATGCCCATACTGGGTCAGACCAATAGTCCATAGTGGCCAATGCCAGGTGCTTGAGAGGTAATGAACAGAACAAGGCAATGTATCGTGTGATCCATCCTGGGTTGACCTGTCCCCGCTTCTGGCAGTCAGAGGCTTAGGGGCATGCAGAACATGGGGTTGTATCCTTGACCATCTTGGCTAATAGCCACTGATGGACCTGTCCGCCATGAACTTATCTAATTCTTTTTTGAACCCAGTTATAGTTTTGGCCGTCACAACATCACCTGGCAATGAGTACCATAGGTTGACAGTGTATTTCCTTTTGTTTGTTTTAAACCTTCTGCCTATTAAATTCATTGTGTGACCCCCGGGTTCTTGTGTTATGTGAAGGAATAAATAACATTTCCCTAATCAGTTTCTCCACATCAGTCATGATTTTATAAACCTCTGTCATGTCCCCCCTTAGTCATCTTTTTTCCAAGATGAACAGTCCCAGTCTTTTTACCCTCTCCTCCTATGGAAGCTGTTCCTTACCCCTTATCATTTTTGTTGCCTTTCTCTGTACCTTGTCCAATTTTAATATAGCTTTTTTGAGATGGGGCGAGCAGAACTGATTGCCGTATTCAAGGTTTGGGCCTACCATGGCTTTATATATTGGCATTATGATATTTTCTGTCTTATTAGCTATCCCTTCTTAGTGGTTCCTAACATTCTGTTAGTTTTCTTGACTGCCGCTGCACATTGAGTGGATGTTTTCAGAGATTTACTACAATGACCCCAAGATCTCTTTCTTAGAGTGGTAACAGCTAATTTCGACTCAACATTTTGTATGTATAGTTGGGATTACATTTTCCAATGTTCATTACTTTGCATTTATCCACATTGAATTTCATCTGCCATTTTGTTGCCCATTCACCCCGTTTTGTGAGATCCCCTTGTAACTCTTTGCAGTCTGCTTTGGACTTAACTGTCTTGAGTAATTTTGTATCATCTGCAAACTTTGCAACGTCATTGTTTACCCCTTTTTCCAGATCGTTTATGACTATGTTGAACAGCACTGGTCCCAGTACAGACCCCTGGGGGACACCATTATTTACCACTCTCCGCTGTGAAAACTGACCATTTATTCCTGCCCTGTCTTTTAACCAGTTACTGATCCATGAGAGAACCTAGCGTCGTATCCCAGGACTTCTTAGTTTGCTTACGAGCCTTTGGTAAGGGACCTTCTCAAAGGCTTTCTGGAAATCCAAGTACACTGGGTCATCCTTGTCGACATGTTCCTTTAACTCCACCATTTTATTAAAGTGCTTTATGTGCGTCTCCCCGGGTTACTGAGAAATGTGGAAAGCAAAATAGTAGCCCCTTTTTGTAGGACCTGACCAAAAAAACAGTTGGTTTGTGCTCATCTTTCTGCTGGCTCTGCAGTTGACTATTAAAGGCTCTGATCCTGCTGCCAAACGTCCATAGGCATTTACCTTTACTAACCACGATAGTTCTGTGGGTAAGGCACCTTGGGCCGAACTCCTCATTGCGTTCCTCCGGGTTTATGCTCATTGGCCCCATTGACAGTGGAATAATGCAGAGGACAGTCAGGCCCCTTGTATTCAGTAGGATACACGAGGCTGGATTTAGTAGTCTGACAAGTTCACGTTGTGCCACTGACACGGTGCAAAGTGAATTTAAACCATCCAGAGAACTGGACAGGAAAATTCTCCCTGTGAAGGGGCATCTCCATTAGCCTAAAGCTGGCAAAGACTACATAGCCATGTCATATGCCAGCTGCCGCTCCTCCCCCAACATATAGGGACAAAGGGCTGGGTGAGGACAGGAGGGGGCATGGTGGAACTGAAGTGGACTGGGACCCATTTTAATTCCTGGCCCTGCCACTGACTTCCTGTGTGACTTTTAGTAAGTCATTTAATTTCTCAGTGTCTCGATTCCTTCACCTGTGAATTGGAAATAATCATAATACTAGCTTTGTCTGCTTAAACTGTAGACTCTTTGGGGCAGGGATGATCTCTCTTCCCCTGTGTTTGTACAGCGCCTAGCACAATGGGGCCCTGATCTGAGTCAGGGCCTCTACAAGTTCCACTATTACAGATAATAACAATAATTATTCTTGTAAAATAAGACTTTTTAATTTCATCTTTTTTGAAAGTACAGGAGGGGGAAAAAGGTTCCCAAACGGAAAAGGGAAAAATCAGGGGAAGAAAAATTTCTTTTCAAGCTTCTAAAGGGAATCACAATGAATGTTGAGTTTAAAAAAAAATTAAAATTATATAAAAAAAATACTTGGAAGTGTCTTTTAAGCTTTTAATTCATTCAAAGTTCTGTCTCTTTCAGCACTAGGCAAATCTCATGGTTCCGAAGTGCTAGTGCTAATTGGTTTCTCTGTGTGCTTTTCTAGGTGATCAATATTAGGAGATATTTGGCATTAAGTAATCATATACATTGTCACATATATTGTTCGGAAAGATGTAAAATATTTCTTAAAGGGGCAGTTGTAGGATGAGGGCTCCAGTCATTTTCTCTTTTCTTTTGTGTCAGTGCTAATAATACTCACCCTCCCTCCCTTTAATAGAAGGTACAGCAATTTCCCCTCACAGATTCCAAAGCACAGGCATCTGGAGTTAAGACAAGTATTTGGTTAATTGGCTGAACAATGCCCGGTTACTCCGAGCTGGCTGCTGAGTCGAGTTTTAGAACAGTTTGCATCTTTTCAGGTAGCGAATATATCACACACTGACTCAGAGAGTCTATTTTCATAAATCCCTCTTTCCAGGGACTTTGCATGGGATGATGTTAGGTTTGATATCCAGCCAAGATGTGGACAGGCATATCAGGGAATGAGACTTTTCTAATGAATGCATATGGCCTGAATAATTACCCCACTCCAATTAATTACAAAGTTGAATGGTTTACATTTGACTAGAAAATGGAGTTTATTTCCACTTTGCCCCAAATTGGTGGCTTCCTGGTAAATTTATTCTGTTGTTTATGAGACAAGAGTTTACATATGTTTGGTCCTTATCCATCTAATCTATCTATCTAATCTATCCATCCTCTCCTCCATCCAGGTTGACCTCTAAAGTAAACATTCCTTTGTCTAAAAGGAGGCTGCTTGTCCCACAGGGGGAATTCTTGTGCTAACGTCATCATTCCTTTTACTGTAATCTTGATGGTCATGGAGAAAGCCTGGGCTCCGAGTTTGGAATCTGCCTTTTAAGATCCGGAATCTGATAAGGAAAATCTTTGCTTCATGGGAGTAAATCCCCTCCGCGTCCTAGAGGACTTGAATTTCCCCATGTGTGTAAAGTCAAATGGACTTTGAAAATCTCCCCCATGGTTCAAAGGCATGGTGCCCAACTCCCTGTGAAAATCAGTTCCCAGTGGAGCCTTTGAAATATCTTACCCAAAGAGAGCATTCCTGGGCCTAAAGGACTTTAGATCAGGCAGTTCCTGGGCCTGATAGTGCCACCCTTTCCCATGTTGAGTAATGATGGGACACCTTGGAGAGTGAAGTAACGCTGAGGGCGAGTATGGGAAGCACAACCTGGCCCCATGTGAGCGGAGGAAGTGATATAGGATCTCAGGTTTTCCGGATTAATTCAGTCCTTATTGAGGCAAAACTACCGGAGATGAATGCCCTGTCCTGTACCCCTGTCTCACCTGACTGGCTCTTTCTCACATGGAGAATCCCATTGATTTCATGAACAAGGATGCGCAGAACTGGGCCTCATTCAATGGGAGTTTTGTCTGGGTGAAACCTGTGGCCAGATTCTGCCATATTTGATTCATGCTCAGTAGTACCTTGCTCCATGGATACTCAGCGCCTTACTTCCTAAGTGGTGCTTTTGGCTGGTGCACTGGGTGTCCCCTCAGGGACAAATGGGGTGGAGATGCCCTCCTCCTGACACTCCTGAATATGGGCACACAGGAATCTGGCTGTATGTTTTAGGTACTTCTATGGCCCCATTACTTTAGTTTCTGAGCACCCCCTAAACATCTTAATGTATTTATCACCTCTTGGAGGCAGGGCAGTGCTGTTATCCCCATTTCACAGAGGGGAACTGAGGCCCAGAGAGACTGAGGCCCCGATTTAGGTGCCTAAAACACACACAGGTGCCCAGTGGGGTTTTCCGACGTGTCTAAACACTTCAGAGCGTCTGAATATTCCACTAGTCACCCCTCTGCATTTTTAGGCACCTCACCTCAATACCTGGCCCTTAGTGACTTGCCCAGGGTTACACTGGAAGTCTGTGGCGGAGCAGGGAATTGACCCAAAATTTCCTAAGTCCTTAGGCTAGTGCCCTAACCACCATCCTTCCTGTAAGCAGAGGGGTGTGTGCCTGCTACTCCACATGCCCACAGAATAAGCAGGTGGGGAGTGGGCAGAGCCAGCCCCCAGGTGTCAGCAAGCATAGCTAAGCCAAGAGAGGGCTGGGGAGGCTTAATTCGCTGCTGGTGTAGGCTAGGAGGAAGCTAGCCCTCCGAAGGAAGAGGGAATCGGGGTAGGATTCCGGCCCCAGAGAGGGGTCTGTGAGTTGCAATGCATCTAGGGTGGAGCAGTCCCCCAAAAGGAACAATCCAGCTCCTCACTTAATAAAAACCACACTGAGGGTCCGCGTTCGGGGAGTATCTTTCAAGCCTTCCACAGACCAGCACGGGCCTGAGAGCAACAGATTTTTTAAACGATGGGCTACAGCCCTTTTCCTGTTCAAGCCGTGCACATTCAGGATCAAGGCAGAATGTTTACTGAGGTAAACATGATTATCCCCAATCACAGCCCCTAATGATGGTTATTATAATGACAGCGATTGTGGGGAAAGGGTGTGTAATTACGTTGATTCTTCTCTTTATTGTACATATAATAATAAGCAATTTCATGCAACAGACAAGGGGGAAGATGGGGCATTTATTTCATTAGGCTCTTCAATGATTGGTTGATGGGCCAAATCCTGAAGTCTTTATTCAGTCTTTACTCAGGCAAAATTCCCACTCAACTCAGTGGGAGTTGAATGAGTAAGAAACCCTTATTACAAAAGGCTCCAGAGGCCTCGCAGAGAATGGAGCCCTGTTGTGTTAGGTGCTATTTAGAATCTGGCCCATGCTGAATAAAAATGCTGAGCATTCGTCTAATTCCTTAATTTGGGGGGGAAATGTAATTGACGGATTGTGCCGGCTGCACACTGGGCCTCTGAGAGAGCCGCAGGGCTGTCTCTTAAAAAGGAGTTGAGGGTCCGGTAGATCACCGAGGTGCATGAGGCTATCCTGACATTCTAAGACACGTAATGAAGGGTTCGTAACCTGGTGGGAGAGCATGTTTATTTTAGGGGTCTGCTGTTAAATGGGCACATGCCTACCTCTCCAGCAGTACCTTTGACATGCTATGCATTACCCTGCCTCCTTTGCTCGCTCTGTCCCTGTGCCTCCTCTCAGGTTACACTCAGTATCTAGCCCCGGTAATCCAAGTTAAGTTGCTGTATATAAGTAATTGATAGGAACTAAAGAAAAAAAAAATAGAGGAAAAGTACCCTGGCTCGCAAAGCAGAAGGGAAGGTAGTTTTGTTTAAAAATAACCTTGTATCGCTTTCCCTTATTTATTTTTAGCTAGCATGAAAGGTACGCATAAAGAGGACCTCAAAACATCTGTGTATACAGCACCTAGGATCTGGTTCTTGGATGAGGTCTTGTAGGCCTTGCTGTCATATAAATGATAAATGATGATGAGTTCTGGCTGGGGGTCACCAGGGAAACTTCTCTATAAAGGTCCCAATTCTGCAAACCTGTGCGCGGGTAGCCCTTACTCAAGTAATTCATCCCATTGGAGCCAGTGGGAGAGAGGCAGAACTACTTAGATAAGAGCTCCAAACCCGAAAAGCCCAGTGGATCAGAATGGATTCTCTAGCACTAGTAGACTCCACCTGGTGGAACTCTGTCTGGACACAGATGCATGTACTAAGGCTCCGTTAACTCCACTAACCCATCCCAAGGCAGAATTTTAAGTTACGACACCAGCAGCGCTTTGGGACAAGGAACTTGTTGATTTCTCAACCCCACTGGCAGTTTTAGAATCATCTGATGCCATAGAGTCAAACTTCCTTCTGACCCAGTGAACGATCCCTATTCTAACAGTTTTCTTCGGTGTAACTGACATATTGCTTACTGCAGTGTTCAAAGTTGGCAGCACGTACGCTGGATTGATATTTGTTGCTTATGGTTCTATAGCAGGGATCTCAAACTCAAATCACCAGGAGGGTCACGTGAGGACTAGTACATTGGCCCAAGGGCCACATCACTGGCACCTTTTGATATAAAGGTACAAAAGCCTTGGCCCCACCCCCATTCCACGCCTTCTATGAGGCCCCGCCTCTTCCCGCCCCCATTCCAACCCCTCCCCAAAGTCCCCACCCCAACTCTGCCCCCTCCCTGCCCCTATTCCAACCCCTTCCCAAAATCCCCGCCCCTGCTCCGCCTCTTCTCCGTCTCCTCCCCTGAGCGCGTGGCTCCCCACTTCTCCCCCTCCCTCCTGGAAAGCACTAAGTGCTGCCAAACAGCTGTTTGATGGTGGGAAGCTCCTGGAGGTAGGCAGAGGAACGGGGATGCGGCGCACTGGGGAGAAGGGGGGGGGCAGCAGGTGAGGGGAGCTTGGTGGCCGCAGGAAATAACCCCGCGGACCGCGTGTTTGAGACCCCTGTTCTATAGTAATAGTTAGAGAAGGAGAAGACATAAGGTAACTGGAAAGTTCCCAAGGTAGTTGCCCAGATTGCCACTATGGTATCTATGAGCATGGCAGTAGGAACTTGTCCACATCCAAGGAATTTGCAGCAGTGTAACTACATCAGTGACGTCCTTGGAGACTAAACACCCCTCTCCCCCCTACAAGTGGACTTTCCAGGGCAGGGTTGAGACATATGGGCAGGGTAACATGAAAGGAACTTTAACCGCCACTGCCCTGCTGCCTTTTTCTCCTCCTCCCTGCAAATCAGTGGGAGAGTTTTGCTGTTGATTTCTGTGGATGCAGGATTGAGCCCGCTGTGTTCTTTGCTGATTCTATCTGTTGAGGACATTGCTGATTAACTGATGGCTACACCCATTAATTTAAACTGGAAACCTTTCCTGTGCTCCTAGGATATAAAGAGGTGAAGAGATACTGATACGTACCATGGAGAAAGGCATCAATATTGCTGTTTTGCTCAGTTACACTAGTTTTTCCAGACAGGACCATTTAAAATCCAAGCCCCCCGTTGACATCAGAGGGAGTAAGATGAGACTCGAGGTGTATAGAAAGGAAATTCGGTGCTGTTGTTTCTGGAATATGTAGCAGAGAACTTTTCCACTGAGTATCAGCAAGACATGACACTCATACTCGTTCTGCAAATTGGTGAGTTCCAGTTCTATTGCACACGCAGTCTGCAGCAAGTAGCATTTTTTTTCAGAGAACTGTAGAAATTGCAGAAGGAAGAGGCATGTTTGAAGATCTGGTCCCTTCCTGGAACTGCAGGATTGTGTTCAACTGCATATCTATTTGATTTAGTTGGGGCAAGTGCTGCTTTGAGCTGGGGGTTGGACTAGATGACCTCCTGAGGTCTCTTCCAACCCTAATCTTCTATGATTCTCTGATCTCCTCATGTTTGAAAGCAGCATCTGGTGAATGCCCCACATGACGAGGCTTCCACCACAACCCTTGGGAGACTTGTAAAACATAATTGTTGGGAAGACTTTCCTAATACTCAGCTTACATTTTCCTTTTCTCAGTGTCCTGACAGTACCTCTAGTGATCCTTCCTCTTAACCACCCTAATAAATTCTCCATCCATAGTGTTTACATGCTTCTAATATTTATATTAGGACAGCTGTTCTTTGGTCCCCTTTTACATTTCAGGTCTGCATGTAAACACTTACTCTGCACTATTCTTAAAAGTGCTGGCCTGTTTTCACCTTTCCTTCAAGTCTGTAATCACGACTGCATTGCAAATTATAGCCTAAAAAGGTATGCTGGACTAAATGGAGCATAAAATACAAAGGACATAGTGTTTAGACATTCTGTTGGGAAAAGGAGAAAATTAGTATGTAGCTTTGTGGTGTGAAGTGTGGGTTTGCTTAGTGTTAGAAATTCTATGTTAACCGATGTTCTAAAGACGTCAGTTAGTGTAATGGGCTTGCAGGAGATGTTTTGTGTTTCTGCTCTATAAGATTGTGAGTTAATATTACTGTGCCTAATTGACTGTTCATTAAGAATGTAATCATGACATCACGTGACTGCTACAGCATAAGATACACTAGGCGGTAAAAGTAAACAGCTGCCCAACTCTGCCGAATAAGGGGCTTCCCTCAGAAGGCACCACTAGCTTCCTGGAAACAATAAGTTGCAAAGACCTTGAGGGTCGTGACCCCTGAGGGGGTGTCGTGATAAGTCAGGGGGCCATGGCCACCATATCTTTCTGTATGCTTAGAGGAGCGGCTGAAGCTTTTTTTTCTGTTGTCACCTAGGGTCATGAGGTGTAGAGTGGCTGTTCTAAAGTAACAGATGCCCGTTGTTTGAACGAATCCTCCTTTTACAGACATTGCCCCAGCAGTCAGGGCTCAGGTAATAGTCTTGAAGTGGGTATAGTATGGCTGAGATTTCCTAAGACGCCTCAAGGATTTGGATGCCCAGTTCCCTTCGGGCATCTTTGAACAATGCTGCCTGCAGCTGCTCCTTATTGTATTCCCCTGGCCAGCTCCATGCTGATTCAAATGAAACCACAGACTCCTTGTTGGAATGTGCATGCTCCTGGAGGCACAGCTCTTCCCAGGTGCGCCTCAGGGCGCCAGGAGCAACTAACTATTCCTTGCTGGAGTGGTCCCTTTCCAGTCTTCTTGACCAAGCAGCTTGTGCACAAGTGCTTCTGCCTGTTTCTTGGGAAAGGTACTTATGGCCCAGACACATACAGCAACCTGTTGTTTCTAGACTGGTTTCGCGAATCCCTGGTCTTAGTCAAAGCTTTAACTCTGGATGCTTCTTGTGGATTAAACAAACTTTGTTTGTTCCCCTTTCCCCCATCTTCTAGATTTTGGTCATTCCACCGAGCTGGCCTTCGCTGTGGAGCCCAGCGATGACATAGCAGTGCAGGAGCGGCCGCTGGTGCTGTACTGCCAGGTGGAGGGAATCCCGCCCATCACCATTACGTGGCGGAAGAACGGGGCGATGATCGTGGAGAATGAGAACACCTTCGTGCTGGCCAATGGATCGCTGTACGTCTCCCGCTTCCAGAAAGTCAGGGGGGATGGGTCGTCTGATGAAGGTGAATACGACTGCATGGCTCAAAACCGCTTTGGGCTGGTGGTCAGCCGCAAGGCGAAGATTCAAGCAGCTAGTAAGTACTGCGCTCGCCCTATCCGTGCCTCCAAATTCCAGCCAAGGATGGTTTTGTTTTTTAATTAGAAATGTTCATTCCCTGGTAGCATTCAAGGATGCAAATTAGTTGTATTGGCTGGCTGGAGGTAGAGCAGTAAGTCTACAAGGATCTAGCACAGTGTTTCCCAAACTTGGGACGCCACTTGTGCAGGGAAAGCCCCTGGCGGGCCAGGCCAGTTTGTTTACCTGCCGCGTCCGCAGGTTCGGCCGATCGCGGCTCCCACTGGCTGCGGTTCGCTGCTCCAGGCTAATGGGAGCTGCTGGAAGCAGCGGCCAGTACGTCCCTCGGCCCGCACCGCTTCCCGCAGCTCCCATTGGCCTGGAGCGGTGAACCACAGCCAGTGGGAGCCGCGATCGGCCGGACCTGCGGACGCAGCAGGTAAACAAACCGGCCCGGCCCACCAGGGGCTTTCCCTACACAAGCGGCATCCCAAGTTTGGGAAACACTGACCTAGATGATATGAACGCCAAGTGGGTGTCACGACTTGATTATAGATCTGAGACAGACCGGTACATGTGCTGCCATTCTGTCCCAGAACTAATGGATTTTGGGAGCCCAGCTGCCACTTACATTTGCTCCCTGCCTGCCCTCCCTGTATCTGGTGCACAGAGGTGTGATTTGGGCATGCTTTCAGAACTGACGCAAGAGCGTCCGGGCCCCTCTTCCTATAGATCTTACATGCAGGGCTGGAAAGGTGAAAGTTCATATATGGACGGGATTGCTAAACAGTAAGAACCAAGCCATTGGCAGGCTTCTGTCTGGAAAATTGAATGGGGGTTGAGGAAAGGATTAAAGGAGTGAGAGAAAAAGACGAGTCGGGAGCAGATGTGGGCTATCGCTGTGATCTAATCTCCGGAATAATTGTACTCCTGTAAAAGGAGAGCTAATCAGCCCTTGCTTAAGGAGGAGAAAAATAAAGAGACCTCATGGTAGTAAATCCCCTGTCCCAAAGGAGTGAGTCACAGTCAGTCACACAGCGAATACTCCATCACTCATGTCTCTTCTGTGCTGTGTTTTGAAACCTCTTTGCCTCTCGCCGCTGCTAGGTACCATTCATAAGGCATCACTTTTCCAACAGTAGGCAAAGACCTTTTGAAGGTCACAGTTTCTTTGTTATTTAAGGCAGGCGGCATGGAAGCAGCAAGTCTTATTTACTCCTTGGCATTGCCTTTGGGGGCAAGGCTAACAACACAAGACAGATTGTCTGTTGTAGGAGCCTGTGGGGGGGAAAAATGAAAATGTCAAAGAGTGAATGAAATTAAAAAAAAAGGAAGAAAGGGAAAAAAATACCGAGCAGGACACAATTGTGATTCCGTGGCCTGCCTGTGCCTGCAGTCTGCTGCTCTCTTATTTATCCCATTGTATTTGGAAATGCTGTTCATGAGGTTAATTCTTTCTTGAGTGGCATGCGCTCTGCTGGTGCTTTCCTAAATGTAGCCTGCTTGGGTTTTTGATTGCTGGTTTGGTCATGAGTGTGAGCCTTGTCCAGATAACAGCAGCAGCTAATGACCCCCTGAGTGGTGGTTTCTCTGTGTGTGCCTTGCACGGAGAGTATGTCCTTTTGCCTGTAGGCTATCTGCAGGCTGCCTGAGGTCCACTAGGGTGTCCTTTTTGCATTCAACCAGATCTGGTGGTTATATCTAGGCATGTACTTTATGTACCGTTCGAGTAAGGAGATACCCCATTCCCACCTTGGCTATCACCAGGCTGAGGTCCTTCATGTAAAAATTCTGGGCCACCTTTATGAAAAGGCCCCAACTCCTTTAAGAGAACATGTTTTGCTCACCCTTGGAGTAGTCCCGTAAAAACGCTTCCATTGCCTTTGTAATTTATTTTGAGACCATCCGATGGAAGGGGCAAAAAAGCCCAGGCAACATCCTCTGTAAGGGTGTGAAACTTCCCTGGTTATACTTATTGCCACCGAAACCACTTAAAACCCTTCCTTTCCTGCTGGAGGGCTTTGGCTCGCTGACTGCCCTTAAAGGCAACGCCCTGCCGTCAACCGTTCCTGAGTGTACGGAGAGGCCATCAGCCAACCTCGCTGTTTAGTGGTGTGAGTAATGACAGTATCGAGGAGGCAAAGGGTTTGGGTCTGTGCAGGTAAGCAGTCAGATCTATAACCTGTCAGTCTCCAGAGGACAAGCCTCAGAGTGTTTTTGGTGACCAGTTTTGTCACTTCTGAGCTGGGAGATGGCTGACACAGGAGTACAATGTCAGACTTCCTGGACCTGTAAGTGGGAGATGTAAGAGCCAGAGGATAGCTGCCGGTCAATAAACAATAAACGTAGCTCTCTAGGCTACGGTGTCAATATGGATGTGAAGAGCTGCATGTTCCTGAATAGCATTTCCTTTGGTAACTAGATTTTAGCTTAAATCAAAATGGAAGAGAATCACGTTGAAAATACTCTGGGCCCTATTCTGGCTTTGGGCTTGGAGCTGTCATAATTTTTTCCCATGCGCCATTAACCCTGTACAGACTATACTGTCTTCGCCCCACCCGTGCAGTGAGATCCCGCCAGTAACAGGAGTCATCTGCAGGGCATTGTGTTGGATGGGGCTGAGCACGTGTACTTGGGCCAGTGTAACCCACTGTTCAGTGTGTGTTGCTGATCCATAGAAAATATGAATCTGCTGCAAGTGCCCGCTAGACACTTAGTTCGGTGGCTTATTCTTTAGGTCCTGGGTTCAATCCTCTCTGACGATCAAGATGATGGCTGTTCTCCCAGGCCCCAAAGGTTCACCACCCATCTTGCTTCTTCGTTAGACTGTAGACTGGCACCTCAGTCAGCTGGGTATCAAAAGAGAACTGTTTCTATTGTTTTCAGAATTTTTATTAGGTTTGAGTTTTTTTTGACCGAAACAGGTGAAATTGGCATGAATTCATGCTACGGTTTGGTGTCCCTGAATCTGCATCTTTTGCTGAAAAAAGGTTTAGGGTGGAAAAATTTTGCCCAGCTCTATTTAGAAGCAATGTTTCTAACAGGTGGAAATTGGTTTGCCATCTCTTGCACTGGACTTCCACACTGCCAGGGCCACTGGTTATTTATTATTTGTCCCATGGTAGCACCTACGGGTCCCAGTCGTGGATCAGGGTTCCGTTGTGCTAGGTGCTGTACAAACACATGCCAAAAAGATGGTCCTTGCCTTGAGGAGCCCACCTCGCGCACTAAGCACAGAAATTCCAGTTACATTACCTGGTAATGAGCACTTATAATCCTGGGAGCCTTGAATAGCTTGGGCACTGGTTTGCTTTAAGGAAGAAAATATGTGTTGTATAAACCCTTTCTGAAAGAGTTAAAATGTCTATGGGCTAAATCCTGCTCCCCGTGCAGATATGCCCTTCGCTTGGTATTGACAGCTGGGCAGAAAAGTGAAGGAGAAATAAAAAAAAATCATGCAAGTTGATCAAGGCTGCGCTACTGAGAAGTAAAAGGAATCTGATAAAGCAGAGCCCTCAGAGAGCTCTGCTATATGTTTCACTCTGTTCAAAGGGATGCCGTTTGTCTCATATCATCATTACAGACTCCGGCGTTGTATTGTTCCTTGGCCTATAGTCTTCTTGGCTCTGTGGAGCGTCCATGTTTGCATTCAGGAAGTGTTGTTGGATATCACATATTTTTTTAATGTTTCAGGTTCATTTCAACACATTGATATTGGGTAAAATTTAACTGGAAAACCAGGCTGATCACAGATGATGTACATATAATACAGGGCCCTCATGGTATGAATGCTCAGATTCGAACTCCTCATAGATTATTGGCACTGAAATGAAAGGTTATGCCGTATATCTCAAGGAAGGTAAATTACCCGAGCTTTGCAATAAAGTCTCAGATTTGGCAATATTTAGACACCTCAGAGATGCAATGATTTGGGGAATTTTAATATAGAGAAACATGATCTGAGCATAGAAGTGGGGGCCAGACATTCCTGAATCAACCAAGACTCCAAATCCCAGCTCTGGCACTGATTTTTCCTGCAGCCTTGGGCAAGTCATGTCATTTCTCTGCCTCAGTTTCCCGATCTGTAAAATGGGGCTAAACTGCACTTTTTGACCTCCTAGGGACAGGGTTATCAAATTTAATTAGTTAAATGGTATATGATTGCTATGTAGTCTCATTAATAAAACCTAGGCTTCATAAGGGTACTTCTGTTGCTATATAGTAGTATTGCATGGATGGAAATTGGCTTGTTCTGTTATGTGGATTTTCAGAACATGTGCTAATAGTATTTTCATACAGTAATTAATCATACAGTAGTAATTAAACCGAACAAAGACCTTTGATATTTGTACCTGCATCTAGCAAACTTCTTTGCCTGTCGTTGATCAGAACTTTCCAGTTGTTTTTTGTTCGTTTGTCCAACTCCAGTGAGTGGGTTTGAAAGGTCGCAGCATACGGCATGCTCTTTTATCATCTGATTGTTATTGAATACAGATATTTTTTTTCTAAAGATAACAGAACAGTTTCATAACTTATTTACTCATAACTCTTAGCTTCCTTACTTAAAATCAGTTTCGTGTATCCACAGTTCTCCTGAGGGAAAGATCAGGGAGGATGTGTGAATGTATCTGGGTAGGTCTGGCTCTGGCTTGCAGAGATTCGTGGGCAGGGGGAAGAAAGAGGGATCCTCGTTTAACAGGACAGCATTAAAGATCTTCAATTTGCCCCCGGAAAAGCTGATTAGAGGCACTTTGATGAGGCATTTTATTGCTCGTTTCACACTAGTTCTCTTTTTCTCTCCTGGCCTGCAGATGTTGTGCTTAACTATAGTAGCATCATTCAGTGGGCAGGCCACCGGTCTGGGAGTCAGGAGACTGAGGGATCAGTTCCTGGTTCTGACACTGAACTCCTGGGTAACCTTGAGCAAGCCACTTCCCTTCTTTGTGCCTCGGTTTCCCCCATCTGTAAAATGGGGATGATGAGTCTGACCTTCTTGGTAAAGCTCTTTGAGATCAGTGGATGGAAATGCCATATAATCACTAGGTATTAATAATGAAAAGGTGTGATGTTTTGTTTTTGTTTTACATTCCCCTTTTGGTGGATAAAACAGATGCAAAGGGCTTGATTGTGTCTATAGGCACAGCCCTGAGCGAGCGCTAGTCCATAAACTGTAGCATATCAACACTACCCTCTCGGAGGCACAAATCCCTCCCTGCCTCCTTCTCCTTCCAGCGGAATAGCACCTTCTGCTGGCTTCTCCCAGTGGCATGCAGGCGTACGGATTGGTGGAACTCAGACTCCTTCCACTCTCTGTTTACTCCCACCTACCTGCTCAGGTGAGGGAAGATAAATGGATCTAAGATCTGGAAGGGATGAAGGAATGGGTCTAAGATCTGGAAGGGATGAAGGAATCGTTCTAAGATATGGAGGGGAGGAAGGAATGGGTCTAAGATCTGGAAGGGATGAAGGAATCGGTCTAAGATCTGGAAGGGAGGAAGGAATCGGTCTAAGATCTGGAGGGGAGGAAGGAATTGGTCTAAGATCTGGAGGGGAGGAAGGAATGGGTTAGGAGCCCTTATGCTCTTGTAATTCAGGTCTCACAGCCTAGTCCCAAATAAACACAGGATGAGTTTAATGTGAAAGAAGTGAGTAATATTTCCATTCTATTGGGTTTATGCCATGCATGCTGGTGTTATGCCACTCTCCAGGCCTCCTTCAGGAGAAGAGCACTACAGAATGTAATGCAGCCATGTTCCTGGCTATCACTGCCCTTTGTTTATCTAGGGCTTATCTGGCAGCCCTGTGTCCTCTTGCAGAATTTGCAGCCTTTCCACCCACACTATAGTTTGATGGAGCTGCACTGCATCATCATAAATCACAGCCTGGCCCGTGGAATAGGACCCATTGATTATATCACTCAATAACAAGCAATTATCGCTAATTGGAAACCACTGTCCTAGTGGATGCTGGGTCAGCTGCTGCACACATCTGGCCTGATGCTGGCAAGTTGCACAGTTTGATCTGATCGCATTAAAAAAGACAGTCGCATTGCTGGATGCCAAGTGGGTTTCCCGAAGCCAGGCGAGATGTGTTGGCCTGAGGCGTTGGTCTAGGTTGGCACCCCACAATGGCTCTGCAGAGGGCTGTACCTGCCACACAAGAGTCCCCCGCCATCATCTGTTGTCCAGAGGGACCTCAGTTACCAGCGCTGTAAGCCCCCACCTCGTTTCCCTTATTTCAGCAAATCCCCGGCCACTTGCTTCCATCCCACTGTGCCTGTGTGTACTTAGCACTTCCCCTGCTGGCAGGAGGGGAGTGTTGATATTGGGAGCAAGGCAGATGTGACTTCTGTCCTCTGCATCGATCCTTTGGAGACTGACATTACAGACAACAGCACCAACTTCTCTAGTGAACCCCGAGGCCAACACTCCTTCCCTGCTAGCCTCTGCGACCTAAAGGGTGAGGGTCTCAAGGTCACTTGCAAAAAACCCTGCTGTTCCCACATGCCTGTGAGTCCTTTTGCCTAAGCTATTTGCCCGGCGAAGAAGGTTGAGTGCTTTTTTTTTTCTTTAAAAACAGCAAAGATCTTCTCATCATTTCAACTCCTCTGCGTAGAAGGCATTCAGTATATTGAAACTGCAGCCCCGTTTGAGCTGTGGGATGGGGGACGAGCTGGTTGAGCTCAAATAATGGGAGAATTGATAGGAGGGAAGAGGCAAGAAGGAAGTCTAAAAGGATTAAGTAGAGACAAAGAGGGCTGATTATTTTATGGGTCACAATACAAGGCATTAGAGTGAGATCACAAAGGGGTGTGATTACAAAAGCAGGCCATATTGGGAGGATCAGACCAGGATCATAGTGGGAAATGTTTTTACACAGTTTTGTTCCACTCATTATGAAGTTAGCATTTTAAATTAAGGCTGAAATAAGGTGGTCCCAATGTTGTCACGAAGGTGTTTCCTGGGCAGTGCCACCATTTGGATTTGGATGCAAGTTGCAAACCACTCACCAGAACTTCCTAATCAAACCTTAGACCCACCTACCTGGTTTGTTGTTCTTCTTGTCGAGAAGCCGGAGAGCCCTTTGGGTGGAAAGTGGAGATCGGGTCACCACATTTCCAAAATTAAAAACTTGGGGTTCTTTTGTGGTGACATTTTTTAGGGTCATGAAATATTTGCACAAGACAAAAATGCACTTAAAAATATATACGCTGGTGTCGCCAGAGCCAACATCTGGCTCAAGAGGGACATGGGCAGATTACTTCTGGTGGAGGACTTTTTCCAAAGTAGGTAGGCTTCCAGCTTCCATTGATTTCAGTGGGCGTTAAGCACCTAATATCTTTGTGGATCTGGGTCTGAATGAGCTTTGATCTGAGACGTTGAATAGTGTCACTCTGAGCAAAAGAACTGCTTTGATAATGTCTGTGCTCCTCCGACTATTCTCAGTCCAAATATTGTGCATCATGCGGAACCCCCATTCAGCTGGACTGGATTGTTCTTGGTAAACCCTGAGCAGATTCTACTTGCTGTAGCAATATGTCTTGGGGGCGGGGGGAAACAACAAACAACATTTTAGTTATAAAATCAGCCAAATGGTTTGATTGGTTGAAATGAAAAAACAAGAACATTTCAGGGGTCCTGTAAAGTTCTTGTGACCCAGCAAAACCACATGAAAGAAACAGAATTGTCCAAGGAAAACTGGGACAAGTGGCTTGGATTTTTAGTAGATTTGCCGATTTAAAAGAGTTAGTCACCCATCTCCCATTGAATTTCAGAGTGTGCCTAAGTTGCCTTTGAAAGCTTGAAATTTGGTGCTTGTTTCACCTTTCTTTTAAAGGGTGCTGGTTTGCAGCAGTGTGATGTTCATTTCAATGTAATCTCACTCTTCTCTGTAATGCTGGTAATGGAGCTAAGCCAAGCCGTGGTCACAGCAATGTTTTCTCGCTTATAGGAGCGTTTGCTCTTCAGGCAGTAATAGCACTTAGTCGTTTAAAGAAGGCTCCAGGGAAATATATCAGAGGAGTTTCATTAATGGTAGCACTGTTGAGTTATTTGTCTCATTTAACCTTTGTAGCAAAGCTGAGGAAGTTTTGACATCTCTAAGGTCAGCAGGCCCTAAATAACTGATTTTGAGACATAACCAGAGCAATTTGAAGGTGGCTTTAAAACAAACAAAAAAAAAGTCTACATCCTCAACCGGTGTAAACTGGTGAAACTGGGGGCTCCACTGAAGGCAATGGAGCAATGCTGATTTACATCAGCTGCTGATCAAGCTCTTGGTGTTTCGGTTTTGTTTACTTGTGCGTTAAAAATCTCTGTTCTGTCCCTGCGTTATTTTGCCAGTGTGCCCGCCAAGATGGTGGCCGTTGTACTTGGCAAGAGTGGGGTACCGGAGTTCCTTCAGATGACTGCAGGGATTCTATGGTGTGGAGCCAGTAAATTTTCATTTTCATCGACTGGGACAGTGGTTCTCAACCTTTCCGGGCTACTGTCCCCCTTCCAGGAGTCTGATTTGTCTTGCATACCCCAAGTTTCACCTCACTTAAAAACTACACGCTTCCAAAATCAGACATAAACATACGAACGTGTCACGGCTCACCGTTACTGAAAAAGTGCTGACGTTCTCATTTTTACCATAGAATTATTAAATAAACCAGTTGGAATATAAATATTGTACTTACTTTTCAGTGTGATACTTGAACCTGTTTTTCACTTGAGCCTTGTCTGAAGCCTGAGCCCCAGGCAGCGGTGCTGAAGCATGTAACTTAGCTTCGCAGGGCTCCCTGTGGCGTGGGTCCCTAGGCAACTGCCTGCTTGCCAGCCCTGCACTTGCGAAATCCCTAAACCCCTTCCGTGACCCCTGCCACTCCCCGGGGGCTGCAACCCTCAGGTTGAGAAACACTGATCTAGGTGAGTTGAGTATCCCCTGGTAGATCTCTGCGTACCTTCAGGATACCCCTGGTTGAGGACCACTGTTCTGGGAGACGGGATGCCATTTTCTAAGACATCAAGTTGCCTGAAACTATTTAATAGCAGATGAAGCCATCAGTAGTGACTAGAGAAGGAGAAAGGAGCCCAGGAAAAGCCCAGGAATGCTCTAGTGTAGACTTCTCCATCATCCTGAGGACTGGGATTTCAGGGATGCAGCCCTGGAGCGCGGGTTGATCGCCTGAGTTGCAGACGTTTGTTGTGATGTCTTATTTTGACAGCTTGAAATCTCACTACTGAAGTGGCAGGAAACACGGTGAATGCAGGCTGCTTTATCTTGCGCCAACAGGGGGAACACAAGTAGCTGTGACCTGTTG
Source organism: Malaclemys terrapin pileata (assembly GCF_027887155.1). NCBI lineage: Eukaryota > Metazoa > Chordata > Testudines > Emydidae > Malaclemys > Malaclemys terrapin. The sequence goes on from NC_071514.1 coordinate 6,630,597, forward strand.
TCCAGGAATCCCAATAATGCCTCTATAACTTCTATCCTAATTTGGAACCTTAGAGCTTGGAATCAACATTTATTGCCAGGAATCTCCCAGACTGCAAACCTCAAGTGCTCTGAGAACCTGACCAGAAGGCGTTACAAAAGAGCAAAGAATTAGGTAACATGATTCACTGGGAATTTATTTTGGCTGGGATCTAGAGATGCCATTAAAACTTTTTTGCAAGCCTATCAGCATGCAAATAGTTTCCAAAGCCGAAGAAGAGAGGTGGCTACAAAGACTAGGTGAGAGAAACGCTTCTGCTTTTTTGGCCAACATTTACTGGAAAGACTGTGAGTAGGAATTAACTTTCTGGAGCCATTCAGCCCAGGAAATCAATACTGTTGGTCTGATGGGTAACTAGTGATTCTTTGTAACTTAAAAAATGCCGGTGCCTGGCTTGATACATTGTATTTTGCTAATCCTGGACTTGACCTGTGGTTACTGATAATGGCCACAAGAAGGAAAGGAAATAAAAGATGTTTGAAAAGATGTTTAATTTCTGAAATCCAGCAGGGTGATGGATTCTGCACTTTAACCTGCCTGCTGCAGTTACAGCTCCCTCCCGGGGAGTGACAGCCCTGGGGTAGGGTTTTAAACCCTTTTCTGTTATGTGCAAAATATGTCAACAGCTCCTAAGTGACTTAGGCACCCATGAGACTTTGGCTGCTAAGTCACTTAGGTGCTTGGGAAAAATGGACCCATAACGATACTACTTTGCACTCTGAAATCAGGGTCCCACAGTACTTTATTAATCTTCACGTGGCCCTGTGAAAGGAGCAAGTGGGAGGCTGGGAATAGAACCCAGGACTGCCGGCCCCTCTGCGCTCCAGGGCAAGAGAATGCAGAAAAGCTTCAGAGTGATACAGTGAGCGAGGAGACGGAGAACTCACTCACATGCTGGCTGAAGATAAGCAACAGGTTTCATTAGGAGAGAGTGTGCTGCCAGACTGGTGAGCCGTGCTGTGAGCACAGGTGCTAGCCTGCGCTGGAATGGGGATGTGGCCCTAAAGGTCAATGGGTGGGGGGAAGGGACTGTTGCATGATCTCTTTTCTTCCATTGTATACCGACATCTCCAGGTTGGTCCCCTTTCTGGGCATGGGATATGCTCCCGCTCCCTCCAGATCCGGCACATGGTTTTCCAGCAGGTTCCTGCTTTAAACCCAATTTTACAGTTGGGTTGACTGAGGCAAAAGGAGGTCAAACGATTCGCCGAAGGTCATTCCATAAGTGGCTCGGATTAAATCTGAACCCAGGACCCTCCCGGTTCCCAGCCTTGGCTGTGACTGCCAGGCCAGATGGCCTCCTGAATGCAACTTAAAGCTCCTCGGCCTTTTCTCTCCCTCATTGTTCTTTATTGTGGGGCTCTGAATGCAGGACGGTGAAAGTGAGAGTCGGCTGGGATTTGCAGAATCTGAGTGACTGTTTAATGACGCGGGTTCTCAGGAGAGGGTTTAAAGCTGCCTCTCTGTGTGTTTCCGTCTGTAAAAAGGTTCGAAATCTCTTTGCTCTCCACATCACTTCGAGCAGTTTTCTAAGCATAAAGCTGCCTTTCTCTCTCCAAACCAGCAGCAAGTGAAAATGGATCTCTCGTACATTTCATCTGCGCTGCTTCTGTTCCACCGCATCAGCCCACTGCCAAGCTGAGATGGGTGGAGAGGTAAAGACAGGGCTGACATCTACGTGAAGGAAACGTTTGAGCCCAAGTCCTGTGGATGGCTTGGCTGGGTGATGTTTGCCCCTGCCCTCTCCCATCTCTGGTGGCGCAGTGAATAGACATGCCATGCTCCTATGGCTTTCACACCCGGGTTGCTTGCAGGTGCCCCCCGCCGCTCGTCCCTGGGAGGGGTTTCAGTGCAGAAAGCTGCTGAATGAACCCGTGATTTGCTGTGGAAGTGAAGCCCATTTTTCCTGGGAACACACAATGCACTGAGTGGCTGGCTCCTTCCCTCAGGCCACCCTCCAGTGCCCACGGAAGGGATGCTGGTACCTACTTGATGTGGGAAAGTCTCTTCAGTCCACATGATCCCATGGTGTCCCATTTCTGTGATGTTTTCTGTGTCTGCCTTGATGCCCTATGTACCATGCAGTGGCTGGGGGTGTTGGTGGTGTAGGGGCCATGGAAAAGGAAAGGGGAACTGATGTATACATTGAAACACACAAGGGAGAATGGGAAGTTTGCTGACTGTGAAATCTTACGATAGTGCCACCTCCACATGTCCTGTCTTCGCCTCTCCTGATCCCCTGTTCACATCAGATCCACAGATGCAAAATCTGCATGGGCTGCAGCTCTGCAAGTTACTTGCTGGGTGAGCTTGGGGAAGTCATGTGGCCGTTCTGTGCCTCAGTTTCCCCACCTATAAAATGGTGGCGGCGGGGGTGGGGGGGGGGAAGAACTAACACATTGACCATTTCTGTAAATCATTTTGAGATGCTTAGGGGAAAGGTACCATATACGAGCAAAGTCTGGAGGGGACAGTTACCTCAGCCACTCTGTGCGCCAGGAATAAGCAATACTTGGCTATCGTTTCTATCCCCGTCACTTGGACAACAAGGAAGAGGACATGTCTGTACACAGGCACTGGTGTTCCTTGGAGAGCCAGGGAAATTCCTTTCCTAGGGCTGGACAGCTCCTCTCTGCAAGCCACCCTCCCCTCCTCCTCCTGCCGCTTTCTCCACCTTAGGAACAGCAGTAGCTCACATGTCTGAATGAGCTGGCACCTCTGGAGCATTCCTTGATTAATGGCGTTTCTTTGTCCGTCCTAAGAGGCCCCCATTATGTCCCTTTGATGCTGCATTTTGCACTTACCACTGTCACCGAGCTCAATGACTAATTTTCACAGGTCACGGCAGAGGGACAATGGATCAGGCTACGTTGGGAAGAAACAAATGAAATTTTGCTGCAACCGAGAGCACTAATTAAGAGCAAGGATCAATTCTAGCGCACAAAGGAGATAGTTTTAGGCGGGTGGTGTGTAAATGAGTGGTAGTGCTTGCAATAAAAAAGACGTGTGTGTGTGTGTGTGTGTGTGTGTGTGTGTATGGGCTTCAGCTGCAGTCTTGTTCTCAGTTGCATTTGATCATGGTCCAGGCTTCTGTGCTTATTCATTGTGGAAGAACAAAGTGTGTTCCTACCTAGCGTGTCTTGGAAGGTCAGGCATTAATCCTGAGAAAAGACTTATTAGATCTACTCTATTACCAGGTCAGTGCAGCATTGTAGCCTGTGAGATATGTTGTGCTGTCTAGCATTAAAAATATCAAGCCACGAGGCTCATATTCCACATGATCGTTGATGATAGTTAATATAATATATGGAGATATACTTATCTCATAGAGCTGGAAGGGACCCCGAAAGGTCATCGAGTCCAGCCCCCTGTCTAGCAGGACCGAGTACTGATTTTGCCCTAGATTCCTAAGCAGCCCCCTCAAAGATTGAGCTCACAACCCTGGGTTTAGCAGGCCAATGCTCAAACCACTGAGCTATCCCTGAAAACATTTCCACAGACTGGTAAACCTACCTGGTGCTTTACAAACACAGAATCAGATACAGTTCCTGCTCCAAAGACCCTACAGCCTCTGATGCCCTTCCTGAGTGTGAATATTGCCTCCCTCCTAGCAGTCTCATTGATTGCACTGAGACCATTCGCAGAGCAGAGTAGTACTCCAGGTGAGTGAGGATGGCAGAATCTGGGCCTAAGGCAGATGGAAAGAACAGCCCATAACAGTGCTGGGAAGCACCAGTGAGCAGAGGTGAGTGAAGGGAGAGGGGAAAGGGAGGGTTTCTGGAGGGTTTGGTAGAAGAGAGATCTTGCCAGATGTTGCAGGCACAACAGGATAGAAGGCAAGAAGCCAGGAATGCGTAAAAGTTCGTAAGGGAGCAGTAAGGAGAGAGGATTGGGGTTCACATGAGTCCTTCTCTACAGATGAAATAACCCCTTCCCAGAAAGATCCTACTTCCATTCAGTGGGAGTTGGATCAGGTCCTAAATATGGATCCGAGGGTTTGTTTAAATACCCAAGTCAGACCGGCTTAAATAAAATCTGTTTAAAAACCCTCTTCAACTGGTGCAACTATATGTAGAGCCGGGCCTCAGGTTCTTCATATCAGGTTCGCCAATGTCTCTTTTGGCTTCTCAGGCATCAGTACAATGCTCTGCATCTTCAGTTGCAAGCGCTGTTCCAGCCTATTTCAGATCCATTTGTTCAATTCTGTTTTACGTCCTCATCACCGTGGGAGTGGAACACCTCAGCTGGGACTAACATCGCTCACTTGCATTCGTTTTTAGGGTTTTAAATCTTGCACCTTTTTATGGGGTTTAGGTTTGGGTGAGGTAAATCAATGTTTTTAACCAGATTTGGACTTGAGCGGCCCTTTAAGCTGAAGACAGTCTTGTTTGTAGGCTCCATGCACCCCAGTTCTTACTGATTTTTTTAAAAGTTCCTGGAAAGGGTCGTTACACTTGCTGTGGGCTGAATCCTGAGCCGTGGCGGCTGGTCCCTGCTCGCTGGTGGGAGGGGGCTGTTCTCTTTTGTTCTCAGTAGCCACTAGTAAGTGGAGTCATTCTTTACTTTCATTGACTGTATTTTCATTAATCTTTTGTATTCACCAAGTACTTACCCCTTTACACCATTAAAAAAATACATTCACATTACCTTATTTGGGCATGTTTAGAATGAAAGGGCTTAAAGAAGTGAATGAAAACCAAGCAAATACGGCAGATGTGTAAAATGTGGCTCTAAATCCAAACTCCAGGGAGGGCACGTGTTAACTGCTGGAACTTCCCGAGTTTGAATCCTGAAGGGCCGAATCATTTCTCAGGAAGAGCTTCCGTGAGGTGTTTTGTGTCCGTAAAGGCTCCAAAGTTTTTGGCTGAAATAAGATTTCTCATATTGAGGAAACCTCCCAACAGATCAGGGTTAAACTCAAGTCCACTTACTGCCCATGCTTTACATGTTTCCATGGCATGGTTTGCCCTTTGCAGGACTAATTTGTATTAGGGCACAGGCTTTCTTCCTTCCTGCCATCTTCTCCTTCTCTCTGCTCTGAAATGAATGCTTCTGACATTATTTTCAGACAGCAAAAGGCTTTGATGGCCATAATAATACTTAGCTCTTTTCATCCATGGAGCTCAAAGTGTGTTACAAAGGAGGTGTCAGTATCATTATCCCCGTTTTACAGATGGGGAAACCGAGGCAGGGAGGGCCGGGACTTGCCCTAAGTCACTCAGCAGGCCAGATACATAGCTCAGATCAGAACCTATGTCTTTGGAGTCCTACGCCAGTGTGCTATCCTCTTAGCTATAAGCCAACCTTTAAAACCGTACTGCAGAATCAAGAGGGCACTGGCTGGGTGTCTGTCTTCAGCTCTGACCAGCTGTGTGACCCTTGGCAAGTGAATTCACCTCCCAGTGCCTCTCTTTTCCCTCCAACTGTGCTTGTTTTGTCCATTTAGACTGTGTAAGGTCTTTAGGACTGGGACTGTTTCACTGTGTTTGTACATCTCCTAGTGCCATAGGACCCCAGTCTCTGTTGGGGCCCCGAGGCACCACCATTATACAAATAATTATCATTAATAACGAGATACTAGAATGTGAAGGTGAAAGCTTTTCTTCAAATGCAATCTGCACTAACAGCAACAGAAAACTATTGCCCCGGTAAGATATATTGGGCCAGATGCTAACCTGGCTTGCACTGCACCGAAAACTAGAAGACCAATATTTTCAAAAGTGGTCTCTGATTTTGGATTGCCTTGATTCTCTGGCACCAACCGAAGACCTCTTGCCTTTGAGTCCCCCACAGCTCCTCTTGGCTTCAGGTGAAGTCCTGTGTGCTCAGCTCTCCTGAACAGAGGCTGCACGGGGTCTCTGTGCAGGCAGCCACAAGGAGAGATGCCGCCAAGTTGGGGCCCACTTTTGAAAATATTGACCTCTGGCTATAATTCCCTGAAAGTAAAGGAGCTGTGTGGGAGGCCGGTCAGAGCCCAGGTTGCCTTCTCATGCATCTCTAATGCCTGGCAATCGGCTGAAGTTTAGGTTTCAGGATCGGTGCTAGCTCCTAGCTCCACTCATTTATTTCGTTTTCCACCGCCTTCCCTTGCCCAGTTAGTGTCAATCGATATGGCTGCTCTGGTCTTGAGCTCTCCTCAGTTTTGCTGTCCCATGATGCTCAGCTCTGAAGGAAAGTCCAGTCCCTTTGTTCCCTCCCGTTTGGCGGTTCCCTCCTAAACAAGAATGCTTACTGAGGCGTTTTGTTTGGCCAGAGCAGCGGAGTACATCCAACTCACCATGGTTTCCCATGGAAATGTATAAAGGGGGTGGGAGCGAAAGTCCTGATTGTGTCTTTCATTTACGATCCTAATGCACCAAGAGATGGGGAGGAAAGAGGGGAGGGCCCCCAAAGGGTCAAATCTATCTATTGCTCAAAAAAAAAAAAAAAAAGAGAGAATTTCTTTTAAGTGAGTCTGGTTTGAAGCTAATGAGAATTGGGGAAGTTTAATGAGTGGTGGGAAGAATCTCGCTCTAGCTTCTAGTGCTGGGTTAGACAGGCTCTGGCAGGTTTGAGGGATTCCGAGTGTTAATATTGCGAGGGAAGGGTTGGATTTTGGGGAGGGCTTTTTCTCTTCCTTTCTCCTGTTAGGGTTGTACAGTTCCACTTTGGCTGCACTCTGGACTTCGCCAGGGAATCTTCTGCAGCCAGTTTTCCCTTCACGTTTTGTAGTCCAGTGTGTTTGCACGTTTTCCTTGCGGTGAGCTAAGCAAAGCGGTTGTCAGGGCCTTCTTACACCATAGGCCCTGGTCATGAGAAGAGCTCCCTGCGGGCCAAGCCCTGGACTCGTGAGTAGCTCCAGGCAGGTGCAGGGAGCGCGCTGCAGGATCGGGGCCATCGTCGGCAAAGGCGAAAATGTTTGAAAGCTGAAAATCAAATGGAGGCTGCAACTCTCTCAAGAAGTAAAACCCAAATTCCTGCCTGTGAGGAGAGGGGGGATTGTGAGGTGATGTCAGACATAAGGGACACAGCAGGGAGCAAAGAAATTCATGGAACTCCTGAGGTCGTGCCAGGATTGTGGGTCAAAGCAACACATCACAGCCTTTTTGATGCATGAACAGGGTCAAAATTTAACTAGAATTATCTGCTGGGGAGGAAACAATCGCCCTCTCTGTGCTAACAAACTAGCTGGAAGAGGCACTGCTGGAATTTCCAAACAGCGGGATTTGCAGGAGCACAAGCACCTGGTAAAATCAAGCTACTCTTAGTTAGGCTGGGTCTACACTACCCGCCTGAATCGGCGGGTAGAAATCGACCTCTCTGGGATCGATTTATCGCGTCCCGTTGGGACTTGACAATCGATCCCCGAATCGACGCTCTTACTCCACCAGCGGAGGTTGGAGTAAGTGCCGTCGACGGGAAGCCGCAGAGATCGATTTTGCCGCCGTCCCTACAGCGGGGTAAGTCGGCTGCGATACGTCGCATAGCTGAATTTGCGTATCTTAAATCAACTCCCCCTGTACTGTAGATGTAGCCTAAGTGTCCTAAGTCCTTAGTGGACTTTGGAACCTGCTTTTAAGGATTCAGCTCTGAAAATTTTGGATGGGCTTTTGCTTGAGGCCTCAGGCACTCAGGAGACCTGCGTATAATTCCTGGCTGGGCCACAAATTGTCTGTGTTGTCTTGGGCCAATTGCTTAATCTCCTTGTGTTTCAGTGCCCTATCTGTCAAATGAGAATAACAATACGCTTTTCTCCCAGCCTTTGTTTTGTCTATTGGAATGCAAGCTTTGCAGGGCAGGGCCTTTCTCTTCCTATGTGTCTGTACAGCGCCTAGCACCATAGTCTTGGGGGGGGGCCTCTAAGCATTAGTGTGTGTGTGTGTATTTATAGAAAGGTTGAGTTATAACTGTAGAGAATACGCACAGGCCATTCATGTTTTAAAATATCTGGTTAGCGTAGGTGTGAAGCAACTCAATGATTCATGGGGCTGTGGGCTCTAGGGGGAACGTGGTATCTTACCTTTGTTTCATTGCTTCCATCCCCAGAGAAGCCTGCTTAAATTTTCTTTCATTAACTAAATTCACCCAAGATTGAGAGTACCTGTTCTTCCTATGTGCCTTTCCTATGTGTGAGGATGTTTGGATGACTCACCAGTTTTAATTAGCTCTCCTGACCAAAGCATGGATCCCCTCTTCATTTACGGAAGCATGGTGACTAGAATTACAATGAAGAACATCGAACCGGTGAGTGAGAGACGTCCATCCATACTCACTTTTCCATTTCAGCGGGAGCCATATGGGATGGAAGCTGGATCACTATTTGGGAATTTTTGGCTGACACACGTTCAGACATTGGTTTGGAGTTTCACAGAGGCACTGAAATTCTGCCGTTCTATGAGAAGTGAGCACTGACTTTTATTATTTTTTTTAATTTCAGTTCTGGATTTCCTCATGTTAAAATCTGTAGTGATCTAGAATTCAGACACGTTCTAAACCTTTCGTGGGCAGAGAGGTGATTAATTGGTGAATGGATGGAAGATGCCACTTGTCTTAGCTATCCTATTCAGAGAAGGAAGGGAGCATTGGGAGTCATTAAATTGAAAGCGAGGGTAAAATTGTCCTGGGATTTGCATTCTAAACACTATTCACAGCAGGATATTGGTTTTTTAATGTCATAGGAGGTAAACTTTTTTTGCAGTGATTTTCCCTCTAATTTAAAATACGCTGGTCTGAGGTTTATGAAACTCTTGCCACAAAACAGTTGCAATCCTTGTGGATTATTCAAGATACAAAACTAAGTATATAATCTATGATCAATAAACTCCCTGGCTGAACTTGGGAGAGGAAATAAAGAGAGGGGAAGTTTCTGTATTCCAGAGATGAAAAAGGTATAGAATCGCTCCACAAAAAGGAGCCGAGGAGCCGTTAGGTTCTGAGTCTGTGTTTTCCTGCACAATGATTCCGATCGCCCTGCATCTGTCACAATTAGTTAGTCATTGTTTGAAAATTCAGAACGAATCAAATGACAGGAACTCCTGTGGCTTGAAGAAAGCGTATTCTCTTCTAATGGCCCCCGTGAATGTTTGTGCCAATTCTACCTCTAGGTTTTGTTGTCCAGCTGCTGACACTGCGAGGGAAGGAACATGATGCTGATTGCTCTTGCTCGTTCTTTGTGGCAGCTCCACTCATTTGGCAAGAGATTTGGAGGGACGGGGGTTAAATTTCGTGTTTTCCCCCTTGGTTGCCTAAAAGTCAGATTTTAAATGGAGGAAGAGAAACTGTTTGTTCGAAGGTAAAAGTTCAGGACGTGATCCAGCAAAGAGTTACTATCCCACACCATATAGCGCCGTGTAGGAGTAAAGAGACCCGGGATATAAACTCTTTGCAGGACTGGGTCCTTGTGTGTGCATGCCCGTAATAAATGTGGCTATGGACCAGCTCCTGTTCTACAGCCAAGGAGCACACAGCTCCAGGGAAGGGGGAAGAGGCTTGCATGGTTCGTGTAAAGCTCACCTTGGCACCACCTAGATCCTGACGTCATGGCACGTAGGGCCAGTCCCCTGGCACTAGGTGAGGGCTGCTGTAATTTATGGTAGCTGCTAATGAGTCCTCCTGGGGATGGATTGGTAACTGGGGATCAGTTCAGTAGAGCAGGTCTCCCTGCCATGACACCTTTCCTTCAGCCACATCCCTTGCGGCAGTGGTAGGGCAGATTGGGGGGATGGTTTAGGAACCTCCATACTGGCTGTCTGCTATTGGCGGGCCCAGGGTCCACAGGTCACACAATGCAAAGTGGCCCACAATATACGGCTATGGAAATTAAGATGCATTTATTAGCATTATTCTTCCTCTCCTCTTCCCTCTGGGCTAAAAGAAGGCATTTGCATGGGTTTCACAGTGGCAGGGCTGTAACCGCACTTTTGTTCTTGAATAAAGGCTCAGCCAGCAGAAGGTCTTTTGTCGCTGGAGTGAGGCTGTTTTGTTGTCCAGAACTATTGGAGGGAGACGTGGAGTTTCTAGCAGAGTGAGCACAGCTGAGCTCCGCAGTGTTACGGCCTGCTGCAATCGGCCTCTGCACGGTGTTTTTTGTAAATCATAAGGCACTGGTGACATTCTAACACATCCAGTAGCTGAATGGGATACTGGGTGTGTGTAAGGAGCCGAATGATTTCATTCGGTTGTGTGGAGGGTAAATCATTTCTAGCTAAATTCATGAATTATTTCTGTGGGGTGTGTCCCTAACTCCTTCCACGCTAAACACAAACCAAACATTTCAACCCAAGTGTCACTGGATGGTGGGACCCATTGGTGCAACTTCATTTTGGTGAAGGAGCAATGGCTGAGGAGACCGAGACAAGCAGACCGAGCTCCGTGCTGTTGTTCACCCCAATTGAAGCTTCATGGTGCATACTTGAACTCCCACCATAGCAACAAGTTCATCTTTAGGCCAGTATATTGGTCGCCTGCAACATGGGGCTACAGCATAACAAGGTATCCAGGAGACCATCCAGACTGTGACTTCCCGGGGAAGAAAGGTCACTTTCTCCAGGAAGGCGCGAGGGAGGGGTTTGGAATGACAACGAGAGACCTAGAAGAAAGAGGACGGCTCGCTGGAGAAAGGGCGTGGCTCTGTGATGTATGGAAATTCACCGTGGCATGAATGCGACAGGCCTCTGGAATTCTGTGGGACTTTAAGACCAATCTCCTTAATCAGTAGAGGGGAACTCTGCAGGAATAACAAAATGTACCGAGGGAGAGTGCAGGCTCTGCATTTCACACCCACAGAATGCACTGCTGGCTGCAGAATTCCAGGCGCTTTGGCAAGACCAGGAGTCACCTGCTGGCTAGTAAAGCTAACCCTTTCAGTGCACTTAATTGTGCAGCATCAGGGTGGTGAATATGGGCAGTTACTGCTGTCTAGTGGGGATAGTAGCTACAACAGGCGACTGGGAGCCAGGTCCTCCTGGGTTTTTATTCCCAGCTGCAACCCTTGCTTATTAGGGGGCCTTTTGGGTGTTCCCCTCATCATGTCTCTTATCCATCTGTAAAATTCAACTCTACTTATCCAGCTCACAGGTGCTATTGTGAGGTGTAGGAAAGGTGCTATCTAAATGCAAGGTCATAATGACTACTACTGTTATTATTGTCACTTAAAAACACCAGTCAGAGAAACCTTTACAGCACCAAAAAAAAAAAAAATTTGTGGTGAAAAATGCAGATTCAGTGACACTGAAACATTTTGTGCATTTGTGACAATTTTGCCAAATGGTTTCCGCTGCAAATTTTTTTTTTTTTTTTTTTTTGGAAAAAATCTAAACATTTTGTTATGATGTTTTTGTAATTAAATGTTTTTTTTTTATTTGAAACAACTTTCATTTTGAAATGTCCTTTGACTTTATTTTTTTTTTAATGGTCAAGAATGAAACAATTTGTAATACGTGTAATTCATTTTTCTTTACTTTTTGGTGAACTGAAAATGTGGAAAAATTTCCTTTTTGGTTCAATCTGCAGTGAATGTTTAATTTTTTGTGTGGAATTGTTGAGAATTTGCAAAATCTGTTATAGGCCCTCTACTGAGGATGTTGGGATTTTATACCAAAGGTCCATTTGTACTGCGTGCCAGTGTCTGACATCAGCACTCCAACTATGGCTAAGCCAGCCACATGCCAGAAGGATGCAATTGGTGCCGATCAAAGTGAACAGATGATAAGCGTTGGAAAACAAAAGAATGGGAGTTGTAGTTCTCTTCACCTCTCTCCACTCCAAGATTTAAAATTTCTATGGTGGGAGACACATGAGGTGGAATATTTCTGCAGAGCCACTTTCTGTTCTCTAGAGGATGAGGAGAAGTGGGGCAAATGGAAGCAGGAATAAGTTATATTGCCCACTTTGTGTTCAGAAATCCCCCTAAAATCCTGAAATTGGCTTAAAATTCATGAGATTAAAAAAAATAGGGTTCTGTTTGTTTCTGTGCCTTTAGGATATACGCAGTTCTTGCTTTCAAGCTTTTCTCCATGATCACGAGGCCTAGAAACGTACTACTTTGAATATAATGAAAGCTGAGATTATGTGATTGCAGGACTCCAGGAGCTGGAGCTTTCAGAAAATCACCACATATCACAATAAAATCACAAAAGCTGTCAAAACAGAATAAGCCGATCAGCTTCTTGTGACAAATAGACACCAATTTGTCAAATCCCTTGGGTTTGTCGTGTCATATGGTAAAAACTGGTTTATGTTTTAGCAACCATTAAATAAGTACAAATCTACTTGAGAGGCTGTGATCGGGGTGAGCTTCTCATTATCTCTCTGATACTATGCAAAAAAGGAAATTGCTGTGTCTTTTGTATTTTTTTATTTAATGCCATATAAATATAATTGCTTCAATGAACTGTCTTTACCCTCTTGAAGGAAGTTTTAATCTAGGAAGAAGCCCTTAAACGTGAATGGATGACTTTGTAATAGTTTCTGAAACACATAAGGGGGAACTACTGCTAATCACTTATGGCATGTTATGGAAGGAGCATACTGAAGTCCCATTCAAGATTCAGGAGAGTTAATATTATTGTGCATCTTGCAGGGTGAAACTCTAACAAAGCACCTCCAGGGCTGGCGGTTTCCTTATTAATTAGATCTTGGGTTTGTGGTGGGTGTTTTCCCCCTGTCTGCTGATGATACTTTAATTCTGTACAATTCTCTTCAAAATTATCATTTGGTTAAGGAGCTTAACAAGTAGCATCCAGTAGGAAAATAGGAATTAGATAAGAAATAAAATCCCACTTGTCGAGTCTTTTGTCGCTGACAGCTCCAGATGCTTCAGAGGAAGGTACAGGACTACTGCAGTGGGTAGTTCTGAGATAGCCTGTCCCCTAGGAAAGTTTCCTCCTGACCCCCAATAATTAGAGGTTCGCCGATGCCCTGAAGCATGCGAGATTCTACCGCTTCCATAACTTTTAGTTTATTTCTGATTATTATAACTCTGGATATTCCTGTTAGCCTAGCATTGACAGCCCCAAGCATCCAAAATCATGAGATTGGCTTAAATATTATGAGATTTTAAAATGAATGTGGAGTTCTTTTTAGTTGTCTTCAGGATTTTGAGACTTTAGGGTTATGTTTTCAAACTGCCCTCCACAATCATGAGGGCTGGGAACTTAATTTTTTTAGTGAAAGCTGAGATTTTCATATAATCACAGGATCCTAGGAGCTGTGGCTTTAAGAGAAACACCAAATACTGCAAGTGTCACAATAAAATCATGAAATTAAGCAACACAGCAATATCCGTATAAATAGTCTTTTGAACCCTGTTCAGCTCTTGGCCTCAGTGATACTTTGTGATAATGAGCTACATGGCCCCAAATGCAACAACTTATGGTTGCTGGGTTGTGGACTCTTACTGGAGAATACTGTTGTGGATTTTGCAGCATTGCAAGGTGATGTTACATTCACTGCCTTGTCAGAACCACAAGAGACAATGGCGGTCTGCTTGTAATCTAAGTTCCAAGCCAAGCAGAACGCATGAAGAGTATCCCCTCTGTAATAGAGTGATTGTGATAGGGTTAGCTGGGTATCCAGCTATGCTCCACCCTCCCTTCTTTAGTCAGTGGGAATCCTGCTCTCCTAATTGTAATGCAGTTAAATAAAGCAGCAAGTTCCCAGCCTGCAGTCCTGTTAGTAGACTTATGTTGGTTGCACTGAGCAGTCCCTTTACAAATTCTTCCTACAGGAGCCCCTTCATTTTTTAAAGCGAGGGGTCCAAGGTGAGTGCCTCTGCTGCTTGCCACTGCCGCTATCTGACACAGGCATAGAAATGTTCACCCAATAGGTTCCAAAGCCAAATATGTTAAGGGCTGTTAGGAAGAGGACGGTGATCAGTGGTTCGCCATGTTCACTTAAGGTAGGACTAGAAGTAATGGGCTTAATCTGCAGCAAGGGAGATTTAGGTTAGACATTGGGAAAAACTTTCGAACTCTAAGCCCTGGTCTACATTGTGTGTGTGGGGTGGAATCGACCTAAGATACGCAACTTCAGCTATGAGAATAGTGTAGCTGAAGTTGACGTATCTTAGTTCGACTTACCTCGCATCCTCACGGCGTGGGATCGACTGCCACTGCTCCCCCGTCGACTCCGCTTCCACCTCTCGCCGCAGTGGAGTTCCGGAGTCGACGGCAGATCGATCGGGGATCGATTTATCGTGTCTCTACACTAGACGCGATAAATCGATCCCCAATAGATCGATCACTACCTGCTGATCTGGCAGGTAGTGAAGACGTACCCTAAGGGTAGTTAAATACTGGAACAGGCTTCCAAGGGAGATTGTGGAATCCGCATCACTGGATGTTTTAAAGAAAAGGTTGGTGGTCTAGGTTTTCTTGGTCCTCAGCACAGAGGGTTGGACATGATTTCTTGAGACCACTTCCAGCCCCAGCTGAGGAACTGGCCTGAATGTTTCTAACTGCAATCCAAACAATAATGATCATTTCACTGTATCTACATGAGACTTTATTGTCTCTGTCTGTCGTAATTCACCTTGTTTTCACAGTCTACTGTGTGCATCACCTTGCTTCTGGAAAGTCTCTGGCTTTCATTAACAACTCATAATACACGGAGTTATCCATGTTCTGAGTTGCCTGTCTCTATTTCTGGGCTTTGCTAATACTGATTTTGGTGGTGTCAATTTACCCTCTTGTGGATTTTGTTGCTCGATACCGCACTGCATTTGCAGGCTAATTGTAAATGCGCACACAGTATCCTAAAGGTAGAACCATAAACTGGATTAATGTTCATTGATCTTTTTGAGGGATTGAGTAGAAGGAGGGAGAGGTTTGAAGTCCAGCTAGAGTTAAGTCCCTGAATGTTTCCAGGTTGGCTCAGCAGCGGGTTAGCACTTACCTTACAACTCCTCCCAGCAGCCTATCTGTTTTTTAAACAAATTATCCTTCTTCCATATCAGGTATGAAGGAAAAACATATAAGGAGAAAGGAAGTCAATTAGCCATTGACCTCACCCACAGATTTCTCCCCAGGGTGTGTCTAGGCAGTAATACCTTGGACCGGATTCTCCATTTTTCACCGGATTCTTCATATGCTACTCCAGCAGCAACAGATCTTTCCCGGGAGAACTTCCCTGACATATAGGGGCTTCCCAGCCAGTGTAACTGGTTGGAATGGTTCCATGATGGCTCCACTTGCAGCCCGTGACTTAGCAGGCATGTCGGCGAGGGAGTGGGCAGGGCTGGAGTGCTGATGCACTCTGGCTGTCCTCGAAGGTCCCAGGCTCTGGGGGAGCACGTGTGTCCTCAGCACTATTTAGAGAAGCCCTGAGGCTAGGTTTGGAATAGGGGAGACTTCCCACCACCCTGACATTACATGCATTTCCAACAGAACTGAGAGCTGTGCCCTTTCTCCTTGTTCCATTCCATCTGTCCCCATATACTACTTACCGTATATACTCGTTCATAAGCCGAATATTTTTGGTAAAAAAGTGACGCATCAAAGAGCGGGGGTCGGCTTATCAACGGGTCTACACCAAAATTTGATGATTTTAAACTCTCTGGAAAAAGTTTTCCAACCCCTGAAATATAGGGTCGGCTTATGAAAGGGTCATACAGTTTTTGCTATTTTTACCTAACCATCTTGGGGGGTCGGCTTATAAACGAACGGGCTAATGAATGAGTATATACATACATCAGATCGGATTGGTGGGCACCTCTGATGGCGGGCAGTTAGTTTTATGCCCTCAGGCTGAGTGCACTGAGCAAGATCCCCATTTCTTCCTTCCCAGCTGCCTCTGAGAGCTCCCGGATAACATCCAGTTATCTTCCGCGACGATACCCAGAGTACTTGGCTCTCTTCACCCTGAGTACCTGGGAACCTCCTGCAGCTCACCTGTCTCACGAGCAACTAGCGTCCTCTTTCAGCGGCTGGCACGCTTCTCTCGTCGCTGCACACGCACTTCCGTTTTGTCTTCTTGACAGACAGTCGCGCCTTTCATATGCTTGCTCCCTGCACAGTATCCCCCCTTGACCCCTTGACCTTAGCATGAAGTCTGGTCTTGGGATAGCAGCAATGTCTCGTTCTACTGATACAATATTACAAGCGCTCTCTTCAAATGACGTCTGCTTCTCACTTAGTTGCTTTTGGGACAACTCCCGTGGGGTCGGCTCTGATGTTTTTAATCCCCATCTCTGATATACCCAACAAAGGTTAGCTACCATTAAATCCCATAAAGGCTGCCAGTACCCGTCCCTCTCAGAACCTCATTTCACACAGTAGCCGGGTTTCTGCACAGTAGAGGTTTTGGATATTGCAATATTTTGCACTGCCAGTGTTAAGTGTCCTCTACAACCAGATATCCTACTTTAGTATAGTGCTATAAAAAGTCCTTACAAGGAGGGAATTAGACTGAGTTTAATGCTGGTGGTCTGGAAGAGTTGAAGTTACCTCTTGCATCACCCCTGTGTGCTAGGTAAGTAACCTCTCCATTTTGCAGCTTGAGAAGCTGAAGAACAGAGAGATTAAAGGCCAGATCCTTAGCTGGTATAAATCAGAGTGATTCCACTAGGTAAAAACATTTTAAGGGTCTACGTCCCACTGACTTTGAATGGGATTTAAGGTCCTGAATCACTGGTGTGCTTTTGGAAACGTTACCCATTGATTTCACTGGAGCTATGTCCATTTACGCCAGCTGAGGGTCTAGACCCAAGATAGTACAGCAAGTCTGTGCCCAAGCCAGGAACAGAAGTCAAATTTCCTGCCATCCAGTCTTCTGCTTTACCCATTAGCAGATCTGGCCTCCATGTTACAGTGTCGCCTGACCATTCTTCAAGGAAACCGTTGTCAGCCAGGTTCTCTCTGATTGTCCTTGGGTGTTTGGTCGTGATGTGTGAGAGTATCAGAGCAGCGCCACTACTGAGTGCCTGCTGGGTTTTCCTACATAGCCTGGTGCTTCAACTTACTGCCACCGACAAATGGGCATGCTACCTTTCTAGCTTCTGGGATGCTCGGTATGGATTGTTGAACAGCATTGCAGACACACAATGGTTTAAATGCTGGTGTAGACGAGGCTAGATCATTTTCACCTCTGCCAGGAAAGGCAGCTCGGAGAGCTAGGGCACTAGATTGATACTTGAGACATCGGAGTCCATTCCTGGCTCTGCCAAAGGCTTCTTTTGTGAACTTGGGCAAGTCAATGATGCTGTGCCTTATAGCCCATCTGTACAATGGGATAATAGGTCCCTTTTCCCACCCATTTCTTGTCTGTTTAGAGTGTCAGCTTTTCAGAATCTGGATTGTCTTTTACCATGTGTATGGACAGCATCTACCACGATGGAGCCTAGATCTTAGCTGGGGCATCTATGTTCCACTATAGAACAAATCACAATCATGTGTGGAACATTGGGTTCTTGCTGCTATTACTTCATCTGACATGGTTAGGTGCAGGTGGTAAATCTTGGTCTTAGTTTGGAATTTATTTTCACTAATTAGCTTTCATTTTGTCTCCGGAAGTTTGATTATATTTTTTTGGTCCAAGAAGGTTTTGCATTTAAAAAAAAAAAAAGAAAGCCAAGGGCTTCACACAAGCCCTGACAAATGGCATATTGTCCCCAACTAATAATGTGTAATTTTTCATAAGTGAATGTAATCTCGACCCATTGTAATTTCTTCTCCTAGCCTGGCTTACTGTTAATAGGATGAATAGTTACATGAAAACTCCACGAATGGCCAACTCTGGCTTTTGTAACAAATTGCCCCCAAAACCTGGGGAATGAAGGATAGGGAGTGGATGAAAATCCTGACATAAAGTGACTTTTTCTGTATTGGGAATGGTTGGCTGGCAGCCAATGACAATAATGGCCTGGCGTGCCAGAATTAACAGACAAATAACACTTTTCCACTACAGCGTAATTATGAGACGCTCTCTTAGCAGCACTCCTTCCTGTCACTCATTCTCTTGTGTCCAAAGGAGCTGTCAAGGGGGGAAATGTCTGAGTGTTGTGATGGGGCACTATGAAAACATGAGTGACAGACGGGCATTTTGACAGCTTGACTTCAGGTACTTACCGCAAATGTAAATACATTCATTTGAATCCAATTGAGACAAAAACAGGCCTTTTAATAGAAAATAAATGGAGGACAGCTTAATGGTGACATTTTGGGTGGGGTTTTTTTATGGGTTTTGCCCAGACTCACAGAGTATTGTGGAGGGTGAAGTGGTTCCCAGTCTTCAACTGCTTGAAGCACATATTTTCCCATCCAATTGCTTCCTGCTCCCCCCAGTTTAATGCTAATCCTTCTCTGAATGGCGAAACAAGCCAGCACTGTAGTTCATTCAGTGCACATTAAAGCAGCTGATAAAACCCATCCCCAGCGATATCAAGGGCTCTTTAAGCAGCCAAGAATCTCTCTTACCCAGTTCCTCGCCCCCTTTTGCCCTTTGGGGAGGTGCTACTCTGCAGGAGCAAAGGTGACAGAATCAGGCCCTTTCTAATTAATGTATCTCACAAGGTCTTAATATGCCGGGTTTTTTTTATTATCCCTGTTATTATCATGTAGAAAGACTATCCCCAGACTTAAACCAACCGGGTTATAAAATGCAAAAATAGGCTCAGTGCACACTTTTCAGAGATATAAAACGATACATCACATAAGGTGATTGTCAAAAGGGTGAGGCCATTCTCCACCCTTGACAGAGCAGACAGAAGCCCTGTCTACACTAGCACTTATGTTGGGAAAACTTTTGTCGCTCAAGGGGTGAAAAAACCACCCCTCTAAGTGACGTAAGTTTTGCTGACATAAGCGCTTATACGCACAGTGCTGTGTCGGCAGGAGATGCTCTCCTGCCGATAGAGCCACCACCGCTCGTTGAGCTGGCTTTATGATGTCGACGGGAGAGCGCTCTCCTGTCAGCATAGAGCAGCTACACACATGCTGTATCAGTACAGCTGTGCCGCTGTAAGCTTGTAAGTGTAGACCTTCTGTGAGTCTGGGTCAGTGCCTCAGCTCACACCCTACTGGGGTTTGGCTGTAGGGGTAACTCAAACAGCTTTTTCTGCTGTTTCGTTGTTCCTAGGGTGTCTCTCTAGGATCTCCTCTGTCTTAGTTCTCTGTAGCTCAACTTGCTCCTTTTTATATCCTGCTTTGAGGTAACTGGACCCACCTCTTGGTAGGACTCAGCAGTACCGAGCCTAGGCTGACTTGACAAAAGACGACAACTGGAGTACTTTCCGCCAGATACTGTTCTGTTCTCTGGAGGTTCTTGCAGCATGCTCATCATCGGAGTCTGAGCGCCTTCCAGTTGTGCGTTAAGCAACATGACTAATATCTGTAATAAGTTTTGTTCTCTCACGGGGGAGAAGTGTGTGCAGCTGAACGCATGGGCGGTGGGTATCACAGGCCAGGGGATGCTGAGCATCCCCAAACAGCCAGGCCTGGCCCCACCCTCAGTCTACCCCGAAGCCCCCTCCTGGTTCCCGCTCTTTTCCTGTGGCCCGGGCTTGGGCTGGGGCTAGGGTGGGCAGGCCTGCGGCCTGGGACTTGGGGCAGTTGGGTCCAGTACTCGGGCTACCCAGTGCTCTGGTACTGGGGGCATCCACCCGGCACTGTGGGGCTGGGGCCACCCGCCTGGGGCTGGGGGCACCCACCCAGTGCTCCAGGGCTGGGGGCACTGGGGCTGCGGCGCCCACCCGGCACTCTGGCACTGGGGGTGTTCGGGCGGCCCGGGGTTAGGCAGCAGCTTTGGGGGGGGGCTCTGGGCACTGGCAGGGGAGGGGAGGTGGCGAGAGGGGCAGGGGTGAGGTACAGCCGGGAGCTAGCCTCCCCCAATGGGCGGTTAATGCACCCATTGTTTTGGTAGGGTTGTAAATGTTGCTCTGTATTTGTTAGAGAAGGCAGGTCACAGAAATGCGCCTTGCGTTGAAGCAGAAGATGGTGGAGAGATTTGAGATGCTCCTTAATTCCTGGGGGAGACCATTCCCCAGTCTTGGGCCAGCCCTCCCTGAGAACATTCTGTCTCCCACCCAGAATGGGCTTTACCCTTATTGCAGAGTGTTCCATTGTGCCGGAGGTGTGATGCTGGCGACCCTGGTGATTCTTTCCCTCTGCAATAGGTACTGTACGGGCGATCTTCAACAGTATGTCACCCACCTGTAATTCAGCACAGGTAAGTAGGGTAGGCTGGGAATATTCATTTACTTTAAGGGCTTGGCTCAGCACCCATTGAAGTAAAAATGGCATCCCTTCCATTGACTTCCGTGGGTGCTGAATCAGGCCCCAGTGGTGTCAGAGTCCTGGAAGCACCGTTGAGTGCAAATGGATTGCAGCCACGTTGGCTTGTGGCTTGTCATCAGCCATCCACTGTACTGAGATGCATGGCACAAAAAGTCATGGCCCTAGTGACAAAATGCTGCACTGCCCCTTGATTGTAAGTCTGAGGCTACGTCTACACTACGGGGAGGGATCGATTTCAGATACGCAAATTCAGCTACGCAAATAGCGTAGCTGAATTCGACGTATCTGATCCGACTTACCCCGCTGTGAGGACGGCGGCAAATCAACCGCCGCGGCTCCCCCGTTGACGGCGCTTACTCCTACCTGGTGGAGTACGCGCGTCGATTCGGGGATCGATTATCTCGTCCCGACGAGATGAGATAAATCGATCCCTGAGAGATCGATTTTCTACCGCCGATCCGGGCGGGTAGTGAAGACCAGCCCTGAGTTTCATTAACCTGAAGTTCCTTTTACACTGGCCTAGGAGAGGTGCAAGAGAGCCTGAAAGCGGATGTAAGTGGCTGAACAGCACCTCACAGCGAGTGTATAGAAGTGTTAGGGTCTGGGGGATTCAGGCCAAAGATCTCGATAGACATGGAGGCTTGCTTTTCCACCTCTCCTCCTGCAAGGGGCTTCCTGCTCTGCCGGGTGACATCCATTGCATAACACTGAATTCCTGCAGGACTTGTAGGGTATTGAGGCTCCAAGACTGTAGTACCGATGAGCAGTTTACAATGCCAACACTCATAAGCCGGAGATGAGAAATGGGGGCTTATTTCACTTCTTCCTCAGACCTCACTTTGCTGAGCTGTGGGGAATCTGCAGTTTCAGCCACAGGTCTTGTGTCTGCCATGCATAGATGATCTCCATTATTATATCTGGTGAAGAAATGGGTGGATTGGACAGAAAGGGCTCATTAGGTCTCTATTGTGCTGGGCATTGTACAAATACGTAACAAAAAGGTCCCTGACTCAGGGAGTTTGGTATCTGAATTCCTCCGAGTTCTGGAGTGTGTGGCTCTGGGAGTTTGGATTGGAGCTGTTCTCCATAGAGGCTCCGAGGTGAGCATAGGTTGAACACTGACCATCTGGCAGGAAAACAGACAGGTAAAGCTCACTTAAAGCCAGATCCACCCTAAATCTGCATGGCAGAGCAGGACATGAGCACATGGACTCCAGTGGTTCTTGGCGCAGGCACATGCAAATCAGTTAGCAGGAGTGGTCCTTAATTTGCAAGCTCACCGGAGCAGGGAACTGTTTTCTGGGAAGCACCCAAGCATACTGGTGAGTGCTACAACATATGAAATAATGGCAATGTCCCACAGTGATGTAGGGCATGCAAGGCTATGAACAAAGTTTAGCTGGAACACATTTTCTGTGCGGTCACTTCCCCAGGCCTAGTTAGATGGGACTCAGACCCGTCACGTACATATGTGCTGTTTCACCCCACTTTTCTTCTAGGTTAGCTGTTCTACTCAGGATTAAAGGGGAAGGGGAAACAGGGAAGCTCAGTTTAATGGGATAGCGCTTCCAAATGCAGCCTAAGGTAGTGATGCCAAATAATAACAGAAACTTTACTCTTAACAGTGTAAAAATCTGTTCTGAATTGAGTTTGATGGGCGGTATCAGATTCACCCGGAGGTTGCCACTCCTTGATAATCATGTTAAACCCTGATTATTTTTTAAAATTTGTAAGCAGATATGGAGAAACCGTTTCCTCTCTTGCCCCCCTCCCCCAACTTGAAGTATCTTTCCTGCTTTCATACAAGCGTCTTCAAAACCTTTCTCTACTCCTTGATTAGTATGGTATGCAATGCATGTCAGGAAAATCCCTGGCAATAACAAACAGAGCACCCTATTCAAATAAACCAGCTGGGATATCTCATTTACCCTCCAGCTTCATCTGAGATCCTCTAACTAATGGGAGCGTATCCATGTTTAACAGAGTGAGGAGTTCAACTAGATTTTACAGTATTCCATTGCCGGGGGGCTTTGCCCATAACTAGAGCAAATGGGAGACTACTTGTTTGCAGTTAGTGAATCTCAAAGGATTTCAGTTGATTGAACACAGAATAAAGCATATAGGGTCTGATTCTGCTTTCACTTGCACTGGTGCAAATTAGGAGTCACTCCATTGACTTCAGCGGAGAGACCTGCAATTTGTATTGGTGCAATCTAATGGAGAATGAAGCCCAGGATTCCTGTTGAGGAATTAGATTGCTGCTTCCTTATTATATTGGAGGTCCATGAACTACCTTTGGGTACATAGAGGAAGACAACAGTTAAGCAGCCATTTATCTCTTATTTTTACACTGGGAGAAGTAGGAAAGATACTGTAGGAGTTGGACCTCACCTGAGTGAGAGGGGACAGGGAGATAATTGGGATTGATAAGACACATATGAGGGCTTTTTCAACACATTTGATGCATGTCAGGGGGACAAGAGCACATTTAGGAGACACAAGCTTTCAGATCATTGAAGTTTGGTTATATGAGGTTTAGCTACACGTTCTCTTAAAGTCACTATCATAGAGTCATAGAATTTAAGGCCAGAAGGGTCCACTAGATCATTTCCATTGCCTGTCCTATGCAGGAGGTCAGCCACCATCCAGCATCCGCACGCTGTCTCTAACCTATCAGCGCATAGAATTTTTAGACCAAACCCACAAGACTGTAGTGCCTGTGGACGTAACGCTGGGCGGTCTCCGGTGTCGTCTGACTGCACATAGATGGTGCATTCCACCAGGAAGCCAATGCCATGTCAACTTTAACAAAAGTAAAGCTGTCTCTGTTCGTTCATCTGTGGTGCCATGCTATGAGCACAAGCCCATTTTTCAACCCTTTCTCATGACTATTGAATATAGAGAATAATACCAAATTGGCATAGCTCCAGCTGAGTAGTTGGCAAAGCCCTGTACAGTGATTAGCTAGGGAATCCTCACAACATCTCTGGGAGGCAGGTAGATCTCACCCTCATTTTACAGATGGGGAAGCTGCGATGCAGAGTTTAAGTAACTTACCCAAGGTGACATGGTTAAACAGTGACAGAGCCAAGATTAGCACCTGAGAGTTCTTGGCTTCTAGTACCTTGTTCAGGTTCCCTGTTTCTTGTCTCTGCGTAAGAATTCCTATCCTCTTTCTAGGTCTGATTGCTTGTTGCCCTGCACCTGATGGATTCACATCAGAAGCAAGTACAAAATATTCTGGTCTGGTAGCATTTTATACCCACGGTGCAGGGTGCAAAACAATGGAGAATTAGGCCACTGGGGTGTAAGGGTCATAAGTAGCTACGCTGAAGATGAAAAGTTTAGCATTCATGAGTGTCTTTGTCCGAAGACGATGATTTTGCTGGCTGTATAAGTGCTGTGTTTGGTGAAGGAGGGACCGGGTGCAGGGTTTTCACCTTGTTTAGACTGTATCGCACCATTACTCCAGGCGTGCTGTTTGGGAGCCAAGCGCTACAAACATAAGGGGCAAATCCATGCTTGGTGTCAACTCTAGGCATGAATCTGGCCCCAAATGTCTCTCACGTGGCATCGGTGCCGTGTCGTTGCTAACTACCTGTAAGTACTGTGCGCTTCTACTCCCTCTGTGGTTAAGGAGGCAGAATCAGGCCTTTTGTAAGAGGCAAACGGTGCTGTAAATATTTCATGCTGTCAGAAGTTGAAGTATTATAGAGACAAATAGCCCATAAGGTCAGCTGTAAATAAACCTCTCTTTGCTTTTACTTGGGTTGCACTTGCTTAAGTTCATGTTGTCCTGTGGCTCTAAGTAATTCCCTCTTCCCTTGCCAGCGAGGTGACTGGCTGTTTTCCCCCCGAACAAGCAGAATACGGTGGGGTTAGAATAAAAATCTTTAACCAGGCCGTTCCACACTCGTCTCTCTCCACCTGGATTTTGACACCGATTCTGGACTCTGGCTCAACTAAATCAAAGGCTTGGAACCGTTGCCAAGCGAGGGGACAAATGAACTCCAGAGGGGGCTTGGTGGGGGCAGCTCTTTGCTTAACTGCTCTTTCAGGAAATAGCAAGTGGGGCAGCTAAGAACCAGGCAATTATTTTTCATCCATTGTCACTGCACATGCGGAGAGATTTTTTTTCTTTTTTATTACAAAGCCTGAGACATCATTGTTCCCACCACCTGAGGCATGCAAAATCCCCTTTGCTCTTCTGGATGAAGGGTGCAACGGGAGCCAGGGCTGCTTAGTAAGACCTTAGCAAACGACCAGGCAAAAACTCTTTTGGCCTATGGGGCAGAGGGAGAAATCTTCCTCTCTTTGGCTTAGATGCTCCCCTCTGCCAGTTGGCACATAGAAATGGGGCCAAGGATTGCATGGCTGACAGCTGAGGAATACGTGGCATCTGTCATGCAGGTGCCTCCCCTTTCCTCTCCCGGCCGCAGACTGTGTTTGAGAACAATGAACGTTTGGGGCAGGGCCGTAAGGAGGTGTAGGGGTAAAGCCGGAGGCACGGCACCTGAGAAATGTAGAGTCCCACCAGGAGCGTCCCAGTGGATGATGCTAGGTTGTTTGGTGTTAACTCCTCCACTCTGTGCATTAGCTCCCCCAGAAAGGGTAGGGTTAGGCCATCCTTGATGGTACTCGAGCCAAGCTGTGGTGTCAGAACGTGGAAGGGCGTTGGGCTTCAGATCCATGTCCTATCTTTGCCAGCCCATTATCTGTGTCTCATTGACATTCTGGAGGACCAAGGCATGTTCACAGTAAGTTTCTGCCTCTTTGGTTGTGTCTGTGGAAGGGCACGATTTGGTCCTGTCTCCTGGGTCTCTGCCACCATTTCTAACATGCCGCTCCTAGCACTTGTTGCAATCAAATGTCCTATTAGAGGGTTGACGCAGGCCACCGTAAACATAGCCCCCCTGAGATCTCCCACTCACGCTTCAGAGAGAAACAACCAACCACTAGATCAAATTCACCTTGACGCTTGAGCCTTTGTGACACGTGATGAAAGCCTGGGCATTGAGTTTGAAGGAGGAGACGAGAGCCTGGGAGGATTCTGTGGGTGGAATCTCAGTGCAATGCTAATATTATCAGGACATGTTCTCGCTGAGTCTACAGCTCTCACCCCGCCGCCCCTTTACTCTCTGTCTTTTTGACTTTCTCACACACAAACACATCTCTCCATCCTCAAATGAGCTCTCCAGCCATGCATTTCTAGTGCCCCCAGGATTACAGATTTGCAAACCCCACAGCCATTGTTAACTCTGTCTCCCCCTCCTCCCACTCCCTTTTCACTGCTCAGCTTTGCTGCAAAGGCGGTTTTTGAAGCAGATGTCCGACATGAGCCTTTCCCAAGTTCTCACCCCACTAGAGACATTCTCAAGAGGAACATGCTTCAGTTTTAGAATGTAGATGAGCCTTTTTCAGTCGTCAGCCCTAAAACCAAGCTGGGAATTCTCAGGCTTGAGTGAAGCAACTGCACAAAGCTGACTACAATCCCATCTCATTGTACAAGGCGGGCATTTGCAATTTTAAGCAGAGAGGGGAAGAGAATAATAAAAATAATAATAAAATCCCTCCAAATGAGCCAAGCAAATGAATTTCATTTCGGTCCGGATGTTTCCAGACCACCCTGCCCTGCACAAACAAACGAGTTAGACGGTCCGAAATTCCATCCCTGCCTTTCAGGGCTTGTCGGGGGGAATTCCTGAGTAATGGAGGTTGTACTAGGTCATGGGGGCAGCGGGAGTAAATCTTCAAAGGTTCGCTCTGGTGCTAAATTTGCTTTTTAGGCATGTAAGAGAGGGTTTTTTTTTTTTTTTTTTTTTACATCTCCCCCTCCCCAAAACCTGGGAACAATACCTTGGTGTTGGGGGGCCTGGCTGGCTCTGTGCAGTGCCCTGCAGCGTTATCTGGGAGGGGAAAGAACTGACATGGGAAAGAACCATGCTTCTTCTTGTGGACACTTAGTGGAATCAATGTGCATTCAATTAACCCCGTAAACTATACAGGCTCTTTAGAAGGTCCAGGAAAAGAGGCTTTCAGGCATTGTGCGAAGAAAGTTAAAACAAAAAGCCATCGTAATGATTCCTGTTTGGATAAAGCCCGCTGGGCTCTGAGCCGCATGGTGGGGAATGGAGGGGAACTTTTCTGAAAGCTGAGTTCAGGTGAAATCTCCTTGACTCCTTGAGTCAGGCGAATGCGCACACTGGGCCTGAGCCTGAAATCCTGACTGTGTTTGTACTCAGGCCACGCTCCCCTGGGCATTTCTGAGTAAAAACTGCGTAAGGATCCAGGGGGGCTGGAACAATTTGTGTAGCGGGGGAGGCTGAGCGCCATTGAATCAAACTGGAAACCCTGTATATGATGGAAACCACTTCAAGACAGGGGGGGCGGGCAGCACCCCCAGCACCTCTCATTCCATCACCCACCTAAGGATCTTCTTGAAAGTGATGGGAATTTTGCCTGCTTAAGGAGGTCAGGCCCGGGCCCTAGATTATAGTAGAGAAGACAGGGTGGGACCGCAACTGCACCATGCAGCGGAAATTAAAATCAGTGTCACTGCATCAGAAGGACCTGCAGAGAGGGTAACGAAGGAGGGCTTGCAAACCAAGCTGCCCTCTCAGCCTTAGAGATGGTGCCTCCAGGTCTGGTGAGTGAGACAGTTTTGTGGCCGTGTGAATGTTTGCAGTGCGCAGGACACTGGGAGTTGAGAGGCTGTGTTCTCTTCCTAGCGTTGTGGGGTTCTGTGCCTCAGTTTCCCCATCTGTAAAATGGAGTTAATGACACTTTTTGAGATCTATGGATAAAAAGTGCTAAGTGCTGTCTGTTCTGTGGACAAACAGAGGACCTTATTTCCCAGGACTGTCTGGCAACATTCATGAACACTAAATTCATGCAGCAGTTTTAAAAATAAAATTATTCCAAGCACTTTGTGTGTGTTCCCGTCGATCCTTGCAGAACTGTTCGGGGCAGATATGAAAACAGGTGTGGAGGGGTTTGGTTAGGAAGCTAGAAAATATTGATTACTGGCAAAAATAAAAACCACCCTCAATGCAAATCAGCACTAAGTAGCCCCAGTAGAATCTGTGCAATACAGTTGAACAAAGACTTTAAAACATCCAAATCCCTTTCATTGCATGCAGATGATGTTCACCTGGAGAAATCCAGCCATTTGTGGCTATTAAACTAGACACTGTAATAAGTTCAATACGTATGTCAATTTACTTTGCTGCAAATAGATTTAATTTACCAACCGCAGGGTTTTAGATGGCATCGCCTGTATTTCTGCCATTTTATGCTATTTGCCGAATGCATTATACATAAAGTTGTAAATGAACAGACCAGTCTGTGATTTGTTGTACAGATGACATGGATGTGCAAGTAAATTAACGATGAAGTCTTAGCAGCACATAGTTTAATTATATTTGCAGATGAATTAAGCAGTGCCCTATTCTTTTCTTACTGTGATATATGGTTAAAAGTATAGTTTCACCCAGGGCGTTAGAAGTAATTTGCACCATTCTCTTTGGAAGGTTCGTTACGCTTGGTGAATGGCTGCTGTTTGAGTTTATGACACAGATGCTGCCTAGACACCCGTACTTCTTTATTATTGTATTATTAATAATAATTGTGATTTATTATTTGATTTCCTTGCTTATTTGCATTGTGATAGCACCTGAGGGCCCCAACCAAAGATCAGGCTCCGCTTGTGCTAGATGCGGTAAAACAAGTAATGAAAACCAGCCCCTGTGTCAGAGAGCTTACAATCTAGGGCCCCGATCCTGCAATTGCCAGAGCCCAGGCAGGTTGTGATATCCATGCAGAGCCAGAGAGGTTCATGTAGTCTCAGGTGTATACCCACGTGCTGCCTACGTTGATGACAGGATATAAGAGGTGACTGGCACAGAGAAATGGGCAGGAGGTGGGGAGAAGGAGAAGACGTGGTTGGGAGGATGTGGGGTGATCCTGTTAACTCACAGGTTTAGCTGGGTGAGGCCAGTCTGGGATTTCATGGAAGACCCACCCCCACCAAAAGGAAAATGAATGCTGGCTGCTTCAGGAAATGGAGCTGGTGAATCTATTAGTGGCATTTTTTTCTGAAACCCTGGAAGTCATCGCTATTCAGGACAGCACGCAAGCATGTGCTTAACTCCCACTGAAGACAAGCTAAGCACGTTGCTTAAGTGATGTCTTGAAGAGGCCTAGAGTTAAGCAAGTGCTCAAGTGCTTTCCGAGTCAGGGTCCACACCAGTGCTGACACAATGGCCTAGTGCAGGGGGCAATGCCATAACAATCATTATTGCTGTCTTACTTCACTCATGTTTGTGTCCTAAGTTCTCCACCATATTAGCATGAACCATAAGAGTGTCTCTGCCGGTGTGCGTTAAGTACAACGTGTCTGATTAAACATAGCAAAGCGTTAGCAAAGGAAACACTGGTATTGTTGTGACTGCTAACAATGTTTTGCGACGCTGATTCTGTGAGGGACTCTGTTGTCTTCCCTGGGCTCCGGAAACAGCACCTTTAAAGCTGCCGCTTCTAGCGAGACACCGATGGGATTCACAATCACGGCTTTGTCCCCTATGGTCATGGGCAGATGTATAGGGATTGGGATGCTCTGGCAGGAAAAGGAAGTGCTGGTGTGAGGCTGAGTTCCAAGCCCGGAAATCGGCGTGTCCGCCAATAAAATGCCCTGTCACCAGCTCCGAGAGCAGGCAGGTCTCACCAGCTGGGAGGCCACATTGCATGAGGCTGAGAGTGCATGAGATTAGACTTTGGGGGCTTTGCTGGGCGCTGGATCGGGTCCTAGGTTGAAAAATGTCAGTGTTCCAGTATTTCTGCCTCTGCCAGCAGGCTAACCCCCGTCCTGCCCAGCGCTGAGGGGACAGCGGGCGCGCTTGCTCCACGCTCTCCATGGCATTGCGTGGGGTGGCTCACCCCAGAGCCTACTCCGCTGCTCCTTTGAGCAGGCTGCTGCACCCGCTCGGGAGCCAGGATGCACCAGCCAGTGAGAGGGCCTGTACTTAGACATAGTGATTAGCCTTGTCTAGTATGTTGCAGACTTCCTAGCTTCTAAGCTTTAAAAGTAACTTCTAAGTCAGTTTCAGTGTTGTTTGCTTTCTGGGAGTATGAACGTCAGGCGTGTGTAATATACCTTCTTGTCCATATAATGTATAAGTTACCAGCTTTGCAGTAAATCGTGGACCAGATCCTCAGCTGGTGTTAACTGGCACAATCCCTTTCAATGGCGCTATGCTACTTTACACCAGCTGTGGAATTGGCAAAATATAAGTCCATTGGGTGAAATTCTGGCTCCATTCAAGTCCAGTGGGAGTTTTGCCACTGGCTGCACTAGAGGTAGTATTTCACCCACTGCGATGTGGAAAATAGGAGTTAGATCTAGAGAAAGGTGCAAGCCGCACCAGATCCAAAGACTTGCAGCTGCGGATCTGGATTTGAATCCAAATTTGTGCCCAGCACAGAAAAAGAAGTCTGGGTGAAATCTAGCTCTGGTAAGTTTCTCTGATAAGACTTGCCTAAACACTGCTTGCTTGCCTTCAGTCTTTGGTTTTTCTTTTTGAATAAACTTCAGTTTCTGCAGGGCAATGGCTTTTAATGATTTCCTTTGAGTCCACACGCACATTTGAACAACCCCGTTTCTCCTTGACATTTGATGTGGGAGTGGGAATGTGTGTATCAGCATTGTTACTTCACGGGACCCTTCAGGCACTGAAGCTGGGACCTTGGATAAACTGGAGATTAAAATGAAGCAGAATGACACAATAAAAATCCACATTTTTCAGGTGCGCCAGGAACAAATTGGAGAGGCGATTCCTGCTAATGGGAAATTCAGTGTGTTATCTGAAGAACCATTTAATTACCGAACAAGAAACCTGTTTACTATGAAAACAAGCGGCAGCTTCGCTAATGGGCCTTTCAGATTCTCATGCTGAGTATACGTGTCTTAAAGGATAAAAGGACCAGCAACTCGGAATCCAGTCTTAACCCACCAGCCAGTTTGGGGAGGCAAAGAAATCAAGAGCCATTTATCTTTTATTAAGAATATGAAACCAGCCTTTCTTTTATATAAACACCCAGTTTATTTTCTCTCTTAGACGTTAATGGTGCTCAGTGAGCTTATTCACAAATTATAGTGTGAACAGAACAATTAGTTGCCCCTATTCAATCCACCTACCATTACCGAAACGGCAAACAAACGCACCACGTATATGAGTAGAATCAATCTTAGTTGCAAGCATATGCAATTGCCAGACACTTAACAACATATTTTTTAAAAGCCTCTTGCTTTCTCCTCACTGTCCTTCTTGCTCTCACTTCCAACATACTGTGTATATCTCCATAGTGGGCTCCCCTACTGCTCATCTCAGTTGCTGGTTAGTTATCATTCTAATAGATGGATTGTTTTAGCGGTTGTGGTTTTGATAGGGTCCCCCCCTGCCGCCATAACAATTAGAACTTTTTTAGCCAGTTCAGTTTTTCATCGCAGCTATTTTCGGTGTGTTTAAACAAGAAAAGTGTAATCTCTTGTAAGCTGAAAATGGGCGATGCTGTTCCTTTAACTGTGCAGAGGGCGTAGCTGTTTTTACTTAAAGCTCTTGCAGCAAATTGTCTCACCACATCAGGGCCTCATTTTCATCCATGTCTATCTACCCCGCCCCTCCCCCCCTTGAGTCCTAAAAGTCAAAGGCCAATGGGGGGGTGACAGAAGGCAGTGACCTCTGAATAAGTAGTCGAGCAGACGGCCACGCCCCTTCCTCTGAGCTTTTCTCTCATGGCTCCGGGGCACAGATCCGTGACCTTCACTTTAACTGAATGCCTGGACTGTGTGACTAGGACTTTGGCGTGCTCTTTAATAGGCATCCATTATCCCGCTTTTGCCAAAAGCACAGAAAACTAGGTTCGTTTAGATTGAATTTTCAGTAAAACTGGATTGGTCACCCTCTCCCCTAGGTGCCCTAAGTTAAATTGTTGCTCTTAGTGGAAGACGGACTCATGGACAGGTTTGAAGGTTTTAAATTTTATGAAAATGTCTGCTGCTTTGCAAAAATCTGCACACACACACACACACACACACACACACACACACACACACACACACACACACAGCGAGTGAAGCTCTGGTGCTCAAAGTCAGAAACTCCCAGTGCGCTGGTTTTACAAACCACATTTTATTTTGCGGATGTCTGTTTTGTGCAGAGTTGGGATGAAAACTCCGGAGTTCCACTTGATGGCACTGCCTTTCCCACCATAGCTAAAGGAGAATCTCTGTCTATTAAACACTGGTAGAATTAGGGTTCATAACCTCTTCAGAGGTTCTAGACAGTAGAGCAGGGGTTCTCAACCTTTTTCTTTCTGAGGCGCCCCCCCCCATGCTATAAAAATTCCATGCCCACCTGTTTTTCTGCATATCCAGTAGATTAAAAGCCAGGGCCGGCGCTAGGGGGTACCAAGCAGGGCTATTGCCCTGGGCCCCAGCCAGTCTAACACCGGCCCTGCTTTCTGGTTTATTTTGGCGGACCCCCTGAAACCTGCTCGTGGCCCCCCAGGGGGCCCCGGGCCCCTAGTTGAGAACCGCTGCACTAGAGGGTGACATAATCACTAATATGTCAGCAATTCTGATTTCAGACAACAGGGGTCAGTGGTGACATCAGCTCATCGGCTAAGCTAGGACATTGCAGTGTAGTAGAACTAAATGATACCAAATAGAGGGCCAGATCCCATTCTAACTGAATTAAATAGAAAGCCTCCCAGGAGCGGAGGGAGGAGGGGGTTAAACATATATTTGTTGTAAGTGGGTCTTTTAATCAGCTATTTCTGATACCACTGTCAGATATTGTTACTGCTGCACTTCTCCACAATATGTCTCTTTTATTTTCTTTGCTACTTTAAGTTTGAGTTACTGGAGCAGAGGGACGTTATGGCTGAAGAGACTAGTTTCCTCACCAACGTTGGTGCAAGAAGGATGTCATAATAAATAACAATAATGGCTGAAGTGCCTTATAAAATAAGAGCGATCCATTCATGGAGCAGATATATGTTTCTGTGCGAATTAGAAGGAACCGCTTTTCTCATTAGTATTTCCAATAAGTTCCTCTGATATTTCTAAGAAATTTATTTGGGCATAAGCTTTCGTGGGCTAAAACCCACTTCATCAGATGCATGCAGGAGATGCATGCAGGAAGATCAGAGGCTCGTTCACCTGCACATTTACCAATGTGATATATTACATCATGTGCCAGCAATGCCCCTCTGCCATGTACATTGGCCAAACCGGACTGTCTCTATGCAAAAGAATAAATGGATGCAAATCAGACATCAAGATTTAAAACATTCAAAAACCAATCGGAGAATACTTCAACCTCTCTGGTCACTCGATTACAGACCTAAAAGTCGCAATTCTTCAACAAAAAAACTTCAAAAACAGACGCCAATGAAAAACTGCAGAACTGGAATTAATTTGTAAACTGGACACCATTAAATTAGGCTTGAATAAAGACTGGGAGTGGATGGGTCATTACACAAACTAAAAACTATTTCCCCATGCTAATGTTCCCCCTACTATTATTCACACCTCCTTGTCAACTGTTTGAAATGGGCCATCCTGATTATCACTACAAAAGTTTTTTTCCTCCTGCTGATAATAGCCCACCTTAATTGATTAGTCTCGTTAGAGCTGGTATGGCAATACCCATTTTTTCATGTTCTCTGTGTGTATATATATATATATAGCTTCCTACTGTATTTTCCACTGCATGCATCTGATGAAGTGGGTTTTAGCCCATGAAAGCTTATGCCCAAATAAATTTGTTAGTCTCTACGGTGCCATGAGTTCTCCTCGTTCTTTTTGCTGATACAGACTAACACAGCTACCACTCTGAAACCTGATATTTCTGCGGATGCCATTGAAACCCCAGTTGTTGTTGTTAGAGGAGCCCAAGTTCATGTGAAAGCAATTTGCTTGATAGCTGCAGCCTTCCTCATGAATTTCCTTAAGGGAGGCTAGAAATATGCAGAACAAGATTGCAACAGAGAATGTGGAATTTGATTTTTGCATGACTGATCAGTGACGAGCTTAACCCTTTGAACATGGATAGTTTCCAGGGTCTGTCAGCCAAATGGATACTTAGATACATTAATGCCCAGTCTCCAAAGGGTTAAGCACCTGAAAGTTATTCCAATCGCTCTCTTTACTACAAACTAGGCTTATATAAGGATGTAGGTAGGCTAGAGGGCAAAGGGGCAAATTCAGCCCTGTTGTAAGTGAATGCAACTTCATGCAACGTCAACGGGAGTTGCATGCCCTTACGCCAGGGCTAAATTTAATCCAAAGACTTTAGAATGTTGATTTTTTTTTTAATTATGTTTTTAGTCACAGAACCCTGTTTTGTGACATCTGCCATGGTTTACAATTGCAGCTAGGGTAGAAGGCTAAAAAACCCCCGAAGAGAGGACAGTGGATGCTAGTGCTGATGGTACCTGAGGTTGTGATTGCTCATAGCTCATGTTCCTGTTTTCAATTAAATTAGAAAGTATTTGTGGATGAAGTGACCCATTAGTTGGGTAATAACACTGCCTTATCATGCCTGCTTATCAGTATTAGTTATGCACTATAAAACCCATACCAAAGCCCTAGGGGGAATTGATTAAATTGAAACAGGCAGCTTTGTGTATGTGTGTGATAGAACCATTGCTACATGTGAATCACACTTTGTACACCACACTGTTCCTGATAACTACTCGAGTCTTCCTAGCTGTGTGCCAATCCTGCCTTTAAGCATTCTGCATCACAGATTTCCCTTGCCTCTGCCATTTTCCACACTGAACAGAAAGAAACAGGCCATAAATTTGCTGATTATGTGCATTTAGGCAGACTAACTCCCTTAATGGCCTTTATGATGGTTGTGGCAGCCAGTGACGGAGTTTTGCATCCACAGCTCCTAACAGGAAAAGGTTGCTTGTTCACGCTATACATTGCATTAAATAAATCGGAGCCTACTGTAACTGATTGCAGATATTAAGCTTCAGTGGGATAGATTAGGAAGGCCTTCTCTCGCCACTCTGACTTCATGGGAGGGTGAGTGTTGGATTGAAGGGATTTTATTTTTTTTTAGGGAGGGGATGTATAAGAAAGAAAAAAAGCTAGAAAAAGTCACATCGAAGTTCCTGGCCAAAACTAGAACAGCATAATGTGTAAGTTTCTAGGGCTTGATTCCGTAAGGCACTGAGGCCCATGGTCCTCAAAGGTGTAGTGAGGTGCCTAACTCCCATTGACACATTGAAGTCAATGGGAGTTAGGTGCATACATACTTTTGAGGATCTGGGCCTCAGTGCCTCATGCACTGGCTTCAGTTGGAGGAAGCAACTTGTAGGGCAAGAACCTTATTTCTAGCAAGATATTACTTGCTGCCTGTATTCCCATTTCTGTTGTTCCTCTCCGGAGTGATCTGTGGTGTAAATAAATGAAGAGAACAAACAGCATTGTTATTTTTGACTTTCTAAAAGCCAGCTTCTGCTCCCAATGAAGTCAAGAGCAGTTTTGTTATCGACTTTAATGTCCAGTATAAAAAATGGAGACAAAGAGATTAACCTACCAAATGTATCAAATAGAGAACTACACATCAGATGAAACAGATTGTAGGAATTCACTGTCCATTTGAACCAGGAATGAAACCTGATAAAGTATTTAGACTCCACTACTTCAGAGAGATCTAAGGCTGATCAGCTGGAAAGAACTGGGTTTCTGGAGAACATCCTGCCACCCCCATCAGTTTCAGTTAGTCTGTTAAGGTTGTATCTGGCATGAAGCAGGAGCATGAATATCTCTTTCCTTGATCTCCTAGGACCAGACTGAAAAAGAAAGTGGTGACTTGCCACAAAAAACCATAATCAGCAAATCTCGGGCCACAAAGTGACAGATCACATTTCAGTATTGCAGTGAGGAGAGAGGGAAAGAGAAAACACCCTCCCAGTGAGATGTAGGGGTACTAATAACAAGGTAATCCAAACAAATCCACTCTTTAGAAGGCCACAACTCTGCCATTTTTGAAGGGAACCCTTGGAGTCACATCACATTTCCAAGACGTTGCATTTTCCTCTTGAAGGAAACGTCACAGCAACGGTTTGGAGCTTAAACTCTGCTTTGAATTTGAGAAGCTGCAACACCTTCAGGTCAGGCCAAGGGGCCCCTGCTAGTTGGCAACGGGGGAATATGGGTGGAGGGAGCAGGATGTCGTTTTGTCATTAGTTGGGCTTCAAAGCAATTCAGGCATTAGGTTGGAAGCGGAGTTGGGGGTTGATTGAAGGCTGTGACCCAATTAGAAAAGACTCTACAAATACACACCACTGGATTTATTCAGCTGGCACATAGCTGCTGCTTCAAGGAAAAAGCAAAATAAAAGCAGAGAGAGAGAGAGAGAGAGAGAGAGAGAGAGAGGCAGGCCATGGTACAGAAAACTACATGGGCTGATGCACTTCTTCCAGCAGCCTGTTTAACGGTCCTGAATGGAATGCAACGCGTAGTCCAAAAATGATACCAACGCTCACATTTAGTACTTGAGAGCAGCACAACGGGCAGGGGTGAAGGGGTAGAACACTGCCCATTAGGAAGGTGGGGCTGTTTAAAGTGCAGGTCTCCTCCCAGGAGTGACAGCCTCTCAGTGACTTCACGGCAGATCGGCATTGCAGTGATAGATGGCTCTGCCGGCCCTGGGTGCTTAGCCGGGAGCTGAGCTGGGCGTGCTCTGGCTCGTGCACTACAGAATGGCCAACCTCAAGCCTTCAAAAATCGTGAGTCAGGCCCTCCCCCCCCCCCCAACATCATGAGACTGGCTGAAAAACCCACGAGGTTTTCAAAAACACAGCGAGTTGTTTGGGTTCTCTTGATTTTTCTGTCTGGTTTCTGAGCCTTTAGGGGACACTGGGGCTGTGGTTCCAAGCTTGCCTCTGCCGGGCTTGACACGTAAGGAAGCTGAGATGCTTGTGCCGTCTCTTGGTTCTAGCAGCTGGGGTGTTAAGAAAACACCCCACATAGAGAGACTATAGAGTTGGCAATAACCTTGCCTCCCAGTCCAGAGCTGGTCCCGGCCCAGCCAGGAGTAGGGTAGCCAGGAGGCTTCTGTGCTCCTGCCTAAGATCCTGAAGCCCCTGGTTGGGACAGCTGAGGAGACCTTCTAGGCTGTTTTTCCATGGGGTTTCTATGGTGAGGTGATGGAGGATTCCAACTATAGATAGACAGCGTAGGCCAGTCGTAGTCTCCCAATCCATCCAGGACCACAGACTTCGGGCCGTGGTTAGAGCCACACCTGTCTACCCCATCAACACTGCTCTACCCCTCACCCCCTGGCCACCGGGGCTTGGGAGCAGCAGTAGAGTCAGGACCAGAGCTACCCAGCCAGAGAGCAAGGGAAAGGAGTAGTCGGAGGTAGGCACCCAGCTAGGGGCTGCCAGAGCATCCTTCACCTGATTGCAGGAAGCAGCCAGATCTCCCAGGACAACCCGGACAGAGCCTCAAGAAGCCACCAGAGATATCTGGACACCAGCCCAGGTAAAATGCCGGAGCCAACCAGGAGCATAGTGATTCCTATGTTTCTAAAGCTTGTTCCAGGCTACAGCCTCTGGTAATTAGGATGTTCATTTATGTAGATAAGATAATGCATATTCATCAAATATGTAAATTAGGACATTAAGTCATTTTCATGCAACCTCATGATTTCTGAACCTTCAGCCACAACTCATGGATTCTGCAGCAGACACTTAGTCATTCTGTTGATGCACAAGGCAGACTAGAATCCAGCTCGCTCTCCCACAGCTGTTTCTGCTCTGCAGTGTGAACGGCAGCAAAACGGAGCAGGAACTTGTTTTGGTTCGTACAGGTAAGGAGGTCTGACACTGAATACACCCACGGTAGATCCCGGGGATAAGACAATGCCATTATTACACAGAGACTTTTGTGACCATAACCACGTGTTCAGTCATGTGATAAAACCAGGTATCTGCCTTTCCTCAGACTTGCATCCATTACATGCAGGGCAAGTACCACACATGTATCAGATGGCGAACAATAACTCAAGTAAACGAGAGGCCCTGCCTCAGAGAGCTGACTCTGTAAGTGCCTGCTTGTGCACAGTGCGTTGCAGGGCAACAAGAGAATGGAACCATAGAGTCGCGAGCCTAGAAATCCCGACATGAGTAGGCCTTGGTCAGAGGGATTGCTTGTAGGAGTGAGGGTCTTACTGAATCTGGCCATAAGCACCAATGTGTGGCTTAACCTGAAGCTCATATGGGGTCACTCACTGATGGCTGCCACATTGGAAGGCAGAACGACTCTAGGGTTGCCAGTCCTCCAGGAGGATCCTAGAGTCTCCAGGAAGTCAAGACAAATCTTTAATTAGAGCTTATGTCACATGATAATACCTCCAGGAATACGTCCAACCAAAACTGGCAACCCTACCGTGGAGTGAAATCCTGCCTCTCCCAGCACAGCTGCACAGGAGTGAATGCGGCACCGTGTGCTGGTGGGGGGTGATCGGGAGGGTACAGGACACCACCAAGAGGCCATGTGGGAATAGAGTGACCAGATGTCCCGATTTTATAGGGACAGTCCCGATTTTGGGGTCTTTTTCTTATATAGGCTTCTATTACCCCCCACTCCCTGTCTCGATTTTTCACACTTGCTGTTTGGTCACCCTATGTGGGAAGACTCCACAGGGCAGTGTGGTGGTGCAGCTCTCTGCATCGGTGCGGAAGGGAGAGGCTGGGAGCCAGGTGAGGGCTGGGCAGGGGAAAGGCAAAGGCATTGCCAGCGGTCTGTGAATATTAGAGCTGGGTGCACAGGGCCCAGTGGGCGTTGGTAGTGGCTGTAGAGTAGCAGCTGTGGGAGGAATGGGGAAGAAATCCATGCTCCCCGCTGCAGGGACTTCTTTGGCCAGCTGTGATGCCCATGGCTTGGTATGTGGCCAGAAATTATGCCCATGACTTCAAAGGGAGGTAGTGCGTGATCCAAGACTACAGGGCTAGCTAGCTAGTACAGAGGCAGTGCTGTATCCTCACAGGAGGTCTGCAGTAAGGGGGGAAGAACCATCCTCAGGAAAAGCCACGGGGAATGCCTGCAGACATGCTAACAATGGTAGAGGACCCAGGTAACCGGCCAATAAATTGTCTTTTTCTTTTGGATTCATTCAGGGTTCTGGGTGTCCAAATGCCAGTCCCCACCGTGGCTGCAGCTTCTGGGACATCAATTACTACCAAAAGGAAAATGCATAAAGATCTGTAACCCTTTGCCTGCAAGTAGCTTAACAATACCTCTGAGCATTACCCCAAATGTATATAATAAGTCTGGACTAATAAAGTAACGAATTTATGAGCTTTTTAAAGATTTTACTAGATAAATCGAGGCTCTAATAACGTGATTCGATTTCTTAATATAAGCAATGTATTTACTGGGACCTCTTAAAAACTGTGCCCTAACATTAAAGCTGAAATTGCAGCCTATGATTTATATCTGCTGCTGGAAGCTCTGGCTTTCATTATCTGTGTAAGCTGCAAATCCAATTATATAATAGATGCGAGATAAGGGATGTAATGTTTCACATCTAATTGTTCTAACATGCAAATTCTTTCTAAAGCTGGCACATATTAAGATCAAAGGAAGTGGTGGATGCATTCGATGTCCATGTGCGGTGTAAATGGAGCCCCGCACATAGCAAAGCATTGGGTACATCAGCCTATGGTTTTGACTGGGTTTATTGCACGGCAAGATGCTTGAAAGAGCCTCCAGGAACCCCAAATCCCAAACTGAGGCTGCGGCTACACCACACCTTATGTTGGCATAATTTATGTCGCTCAGGGGTGTGAATAAGCCACCCCCTGACCTAAGCGCCGGTGTGGACAGCAGTGTTGCTGGGCAAGCTTCTCCTGCCGCCACAGCTACCGCCACTCACTGGGTGTGGATTAATTAAGCTGACGGGAGAGCTCTCTCCCATCGGCTTAGAGCATCCGCATTAGCAACGCTATAGCGGTGCAGCTACATTGGTACGGCTGCACTGTTGTAAGCTCTCTAGTGTAGCCAGAGCCTGAGAAATCTAGTTGCTGAATGAATTTAGTGCTGGTGAAAAATGCCAGATCGACTGCTCTGGAGGGCCAAGCTGTTCTACTTACATAGCAGAATATGCCACAGATCCAAACTTCCCAGCTCACCCCTTTCTCTATAGCGGATTGAGCCCAAAGCTTGGATCTGAATTTCCCAGAAGTTTGGATACAGATGTGAATGGGCCCATCTCTGAGAAAAAATATCTAAACGCAAACCAAGTGATCTCACAAAACTGGGTGACTGGGCAACAAAATGTTGATAAATGCAAAGTAATGCACATTGGAAAACATAATCCCAACTATACATACAAAATGATGGGGTCTAAATTAGCTGCTACCACTCAAGAAAGAGATTTTAGAGTCATTGTGGCTAGTTCTCTAAAAACATCCACTCAATGTGCAGCGGCAGTCAAAAACGCTAACAGAGGTTGGGCATCATTAAGAAAAGGATAGATAATAAGACAGAAAATATCATATTGCCTCTCTATAAATCCATGGTATGCCCACATCTTGAATACTTGAATACGCCCCATCTCAAAAAAGTTATACTGGACTTGGAGAAGGTTCAAAAAAGGGCAACAAAAATGATTAGGGAGGAGAGATTAATAAATTTGGGACTTTTCAGCTTGGAAAAGAAATGACTAAGGGGGGATATGATGGAGGTCTATAAAATCATGACTGGTGTGGAGAAAGTAAATGAGGTAGTGTTACTTAGTCCTTCTGATAACACAAGAACTAGGGATCACCAAATGAAATTAATAGGCAGCAGGTTTAAAGCAAACAAAAGGAAGTATTTATTCAGACAACGCACAGTCAACCTGTGGAACTCCTTGTCAGAGGATGTTGTGAAGGCCAAGGTTATAACAGGATTAAAAAAAGAACTAGATAAGTTCATGGAGGATAGGCCCATCAATGGCTATTAGCCGGGATGGGCAAGGATGGTATCCCTAGCCTCTGTTTGCCAGAAGCTGGGAATGAGCGACAGGGGATGGATCACTTGATGATTCCCTGTTCTGTTCATTCCCTCTGGGGCACCTGACACTGGCCACTGTCGGAAGACAGGATAGTGGGCTAGATGGACCTTTGGTCTGACCCCGTCTGGCCATTCTTATGTTCTTAAGTGAAATGAGTGTATGTACTGAATTCTTAATATGCACAGTTAAAATGTCACTTAGGCCAGACCTTCCAGAACTTACATCACTATACAATTTTGGATCCTAGTTTCCCATGTCCTACTGTTGATCCGACATATCGTGTAAACAGGCCATAACGTTACGAAGTTCTTGCATCTATCACTTAATTGCCAAGTTGCACCTCGACTGCTCTATTATATTATTTACCTCCATCCTTCTAAGCACTGTGTGTCCTTAGAAAGAATATCCTGGCCCAGTGGGGCGGGGCCTGCACCTTCTTGTCCGTCTGGAAAGTGCCTAGCACACAGTGAGCACTGGTTAGCTGAGAGATCCCCTGCTTTCCTGTCACCACAGGTGTGATCAGCTGAGGCCCTCAAGCAAACAGTTGCCAGGTTTAAATGGGAAGGGCTGGCAGCAGGGCATGGCCAATCATCTCGGGAACTTGCCTCTCTCTTGATCTGACATAACCCAAGTCAGCTGATCTTTGCTGTAAGGACTATCTGTTTCCCCTGGCGTTTGGGAAGCGGGATGTATGTGGATTTAGGTTTGTGGTTGTTGATGGTCCTGTTTATAGATCGTACCAGTAAGTTAGGGGAAGGAAGAGTTCATAATCATGTATTTGTTTATTTTGCAAGGTATGTAACTAGTTTTTATTGTACACACTCCTAGAGGAGCTGAGTAGGTACATTTAAAGTTATCAAGATAAACAGAGGGACAAATCTAATCCTGGTTAAGCGTGTCCAGCTCCATGTGCAACCAGCGTTGAATCTGGCCTATAAGTGTGATTTGCAGGGAAACACTGGACACATTTAAAAGATCAAAGAATTCCATAGCTTCTGGCTACCCCAACAGCCATTCACTCGCTGCTCCTCCTCTTGCTCTGTGTATTAGTCTCTGTCTCTTTATTTTACTGCTGAGGCATAAATGGCACCAGCCAGTGAATGGTTCTGATTCCAGCATTGGGTGCTTTTGATGAAGATTCCCACTAGTTATCTCGAAGCTAATGGGCTCTGTGATCTGGATGTGAATGGGTCCCATTCAGCTTTGTTTTATTCATCATCAGCAAAGCATGAAATTACAGTGGAAATGCTAATAGATTTCCTAACAACTTCATATCTACTTGTGTGAAAGGGTTATCTGCTGACTAATTAGTAAGTTAATTGTTTTATAGTTTATTGAGGTCAGAGGTTTTTTTTGAATTTTATTTTAAAGGGAGGGTGAGTGTGCATTTCTAAACAAGACTCTGTTTAATGACTGAACTGCAGGATTTATATTTGTTGGGCTGATACGAAGAGAAATCAGGAAGAGCAGTGGCATCTCCAGAAGAAATGATCCCAACCAGGCCTGTGTGAGCCAAGTGCCACACCCAGATCTCAGGGGATGAGTGGTCAAGGCTAGCTGAAAAATGTGTTTACAATTGCGTGCTTAATTTGCACTGGCATTTACAGCGCTGGTGCATGCAAATCGGGTCTTTAGATCTGTTGACAAATCGAGTGCACACATTGAAGCACGTAATTGGCTGTTTGCGTATGCAAATCATAGCAAGTGAGTGTGTAAATTAAGCATTCGACTATGCACTTCTGAGCATTGGACGATGAGGCCTGTAAGCCTAGTAAGTGTATTAATCTAATGCCAGGGTGACATTGGACCTTTAAGAGGGAAGAGACCTAGCTACCAATGATTGGTCAGTTGACCCCCCCAATTAGACTTAAAAGAGGGCACATGGGCCCTAGACGGGGGAGGTCCCTGCAGGAAGATGGGAAGGGGCAGGTCAGAGCTGCCTGGGAATGGAGTAGAGTTGCCCAAGGGAAACAGCTGCAGGAAACAGAAGCTCTGAGCTGCTGGTGATGAGGTCTGACCATTGAAAGACTGGCTTGAGCTGGGGAACCATGGCCAACTGCATGGCCTTGTGCAGAGGCCTCTAGGAATGAGGGGAAGAACCAGCGTGGTCAGTGGCCCAGAAGCAAGCGGTTGATTCTGAAGGGTGGAGGACATTAGCCAAGATGGTCCGGGATGCAGCCTGGTACTCTGGGTGTTCCGAAACCTCTGACTGCTAGAAGCTGGGACTGGATAATGGGATGGATCACTCAATAATTGCCCTGTTCTGTTCACTCCCTCTCAAGCATCTGGCACTAGCCATTGTCAGAAGACAGGCTACTGGGCTAGATGGACCAGTGGTCTGACGCAGTATGGCCGTTCTTATGTTCTCCAGGAATAGGGGTAGGTTTCACAGCTGGGGAGGCCTGGGGAGCATAATGCAGCAGAGCGGCCTCTGACAGAAGACCTGCATGGAGGGCTGTGGGAGGAGGCCAGGAATGAGGGATTGATCCTGGAGGGACGTTCCCCTGAGCGGTAGTGGGACTGACCGGTGAGGAGGCCTGGGAGAGTAAAATGCTTCAGGGAGGCTGGAGAGTGGGGCCCTGGAGCAGGGGCTAAAGGAACCAGGACAGAGTGGTCAGTAACTCTCGTCTGCCTTCTTTTGCTTTGGGGATTTGAGAGGAGCTGTTTTTACTGCGAGGGATCCATGGACTGTGGCACTTTACATTCATAAAACCATTTGAATTTGCCGCTAAGAGAGAGACAGTGTTCATTCGTACAGCTGGAAGAAAGGGGAAACTGAGGCAGGCCTGCCTGCCTTGGAGGGCGCTGGGGGTGGGGCTGCCCTATGACACTTTTCATTAATATTAAGCAATGTCGGCAGTGATTGAAGGTGGAGGGAACTGGGCTGGGCTGGCTAAAGGGCTACAGCTGGAGGCTGTTCTAATTTGAGCCAGCTGGGAAAATCTCCGAGGGGCCATTACTATAGCTGGAGATCTCTGGTGCACATGGACACCTCCTGCACACTCCATCTCCCTACTCCTATCCCTTACTCTGGCCTCAGATAGGGTCTGGTTCTCCCAGGACTGGCTACGCCCTAGGGGGGATAATCTAACCCCCGTTGTCAGGTTCACCGGCTGGTTTGAAAGATACAATCTGAACTGAAACGGGCCCAGGCAGTAACGTTCCAATCCAGATCTAGCGGCCCAGGGGTG
This sequence comes from Malaclemys terrapin pileata, assembly GCF_027887155.1. Taxonomy (NCBI): domain Eukaryota; kingdom Metazoa; phylum Chordata; order Testudines; family Emydidae; genus Malaclemys; species Malaclemys terrapin. Next base: position 6,674,112 of record NC_071514.1, read on the forward strand.
TTTGGGAACTGGAGTTGCACTCCAGGCCTGTCCCTAGCACTCAGGCCGAACTCGGGTGGTGTGCTGGGCTTTTTTTTTTTTTTTGGCGACCGTTAAATGGCCCGTTTTCTCATCTCGACGGAGCTGCTTACAAACTGCAGCCGCGCTAATTAAAGCCATTCCTGACATAAAAAGCATCCTGCCGAAAGAAAGGAAAGATCTCGCCTTCCTGGAATTTATGATTGAACATGCGCTTAACTCTGCCTTGCTTTGCTGTGGCATGAAACTCTTTCCCCCTGCATTGATTGATGTGATTTTGGGAGCGGGTGGGGGTTGGTTTTGAATGGACTTCAGTTGCAACCCATTTCTTGCCCTCCTTTCTTCCTTCTAGTTTGGTTGGTTGGTTCGGCTTCTCCACTGGTGTCCTGGCAATATCTGTTTGGCTCTTCATTGTCTCTTGCCCGTTTCCCCGAAGCATCTGTATCTTTGCTCCCCATAATGCTGCTTCCCTGGGAATCAGCTGTCTCAGATGTTGCCATACCCTGTTCTTTCTCTGTTGGTATCCCTTAAAAGCAACAGACACGTCATGGTGCCAGCACTGTAGAGACACTTTTATAAGCCACTGGTCTGGTTATGGCATACGAGTGTAACTCCATGGAGTGACTCCCAGTTTGCACTGATGTATGTCAGAGGACAACGAGGCCCATGGAGTTTTAGGCAGTTGTGTAGAATACTGCTGTGTGTTTTAGAAAGGAGGCAATGTATGAACACGACTGCAAACAGTTTTGTTCTTCCCTTGGCTTTCCAGAAATACAGTTTGGGACCAGATTTACATTGCCCTTGTCTGTCTGGCTTATATGTTGCACTGAAAACCACTATTTTGAGTTCATTACCTCTGATCTAACTAATCAGTATTTCTAAAGCAAACATCGCCTTACTATTTAAGCACTGGCATATGAGCGTTTGTCTATTCTTGCAAATTTTGCTGGTGTGGCTTCGCTAGCAAATCCCTCCTAGTGGAGATGCAGTTATACTGGCAGAAAAGTGCTTTTGCTGGCATAGCTTATTTTGGTTCAGCAAACGAAATAGCCTACATTAGGAGAAGCATTTTTATGCCACTACACTAGGGATTTTGCTGCCATAGATGTATCATAAAAAATCACTCCCCTAACTGACCTAGCTATGTCAGTAAAACTTTTAATTGCAGACCTAGCCTTACTCTCTGTGATACCTGTGTATAACTTCCGGGAGTGCAGTGTCTTTACAGAGGGTGGTATAGCTAGACTGGATCCGGCCTGTCAGGGCTTTCAATCCGGCCCGTGGGATTGCCAGCCCTGTGGCGCAGCGGGGCTAAGGCAGACTCCCTGCTGGCCCTGGCCCCGCGCCACTCCCGGAAGCGGCCGGCACTACGTCCCTGTGGCCCCTGGGGGAGGGCGGGACAGAGGGCTCCATGCGCTGCCCTCGCCAGCAGGCACCACCCCCTGCAGCTCTCATTGGCTGGGAACGGTGAACCGCCAATGGAAGCTTCAGGGGTGGTACCTGCAGATGAGGGCAGCGCGCGGTGGACCCGCCTGCCCCACCCCACCCCAAGGAGCCACTGCCGGACATGCTGGCCACTTCCGGGAGCGGCGCGGGGCCAGAGCAGGCAGAAAGCCTGCCTTAGCCCCACTGCGCACCGCTGCCACCCTGGAGCCGCTTGAGGTAAATGGCGCCTGGCTGGAGCCTGCACCCTGAACCCCTCCTGCACCCCGCACCTCAACCCCCTGCCCTGAACCCCCATCCCGCTGCCCGGAGCCCCCTGCCACACCTCACACTCCTCCTGTACCCCAACCCCCTGCCCTGAGCTCCCTCCCACATCCTGCACTCCCTCCTGCACCCAAATACCTTGCCCCAGCGCTACATTCAATTTCCCCACCCAGATGTGGCCCTCGGGCCAAAAGGCTAGCCCACCCCTGAGCTAGACCATTTAGTACCCACAGGCTCGGTCTTTAGAACTTAGGCAGACAGCCCTCCCATGGATTGCAATGAATCACAGAGACTGCAGGACGGGGCACAGGACCCCATGCTGTCATGTATTGCAAACTGTTTGAAAACAGAAGCAAGAGAGCAAACCAGTGATCACATAACAAATATTTTAGAACACGATTTAAAAATATAATGGACAAAATGCCTTTTGGAGTTTGACAATGATCCTTTTTACTAACACTATGTCAAATAAAACCTTTTGTATGCATTTGATTGGCGGTAACAATCTCTGTGCATTGGACTAAGTGAGAGAGTAAAAAAGCAAGCGGTTGCCAAGTATCTTTCCAACCTGCAGCCGAGCAGGACTCAGACGTTTCAGGATAGTGCTGCCGGATCTGGACACACACGGATTCATTTTCTTCCTGTTTATCCCAGGTTTCTTGTTAGGCTAAGTACTACAGCTCAGGGATCATCTAGGAAGGGGCTATAAAAGTTTTATTAGTGAAACAGAAAAAATGTTTGTAGTCCTATTGTTCCTTGTGAAATAAAAGCAGAAAGGGTAGATAATGGTATGCCGCTTTATTGGACTGAGCCATCAGCCATAAAGCAGGAGTGCATTTGAAGCTGACCCATTGTGCCTCTCTCTAAAGTAGAATCAGCAGTACCCAGCCGTTTGATTGGAGCCTATGGGTCTAACTAAGGATTAAAGGGAGACTCTCCAGGACTGTCAATGGACCCTGGTTAGAGATGGGAAGGGACCAAGGGAACAAGCTGCCAGATGGTGATCCCAGAGCTGGTTCCACATTGGCCCCAGACCCAAATATTACATCAACCTGGGAGATCAGCTTGGAAAAGAGGAGACTAAGGGGGGATATGATAGAGGTCTATAAAATCATGAGTGGTGTGGAGAAAGTGAATAAGGAAAAGTTATTTACTTGTTCCCATAATATAGGAACGAGGGGCCACCAATTGAAATTAATGGGCAGCAGGTTTAAAACAAATAAAAGGAAGTTCTTCTTCACACAGTGCACAGTCAACCTGTGGAACTCCTTGCCTGTGGAGGTTGTGAAGGCTAGGACTATAACAGGGTTTAAAAGAGAACTGGATAAATTCATGGAGGTTAAGTCCATTAATGGCTATTGGCCAGGATGGGTAAGGAATGGTGTCCCTAGCCTCTGTTTGTCAGAGGGTGGAGATGGATGGCAGGAGAGCGATCACTTGATCATTACCTGTTAGGTTCACACCCTCTGGGGCACCTGGCATTGGCCACTGTAGGTAGACAGGATACTGGGCTGGATGGACCTTTGGTCTGACCTAGTATGGCCGTTCTTACGTTCTTATGAGCTGTTCTAAACTCGTCCGGACAGCAGCGGCCCCCCAAGGTGCCGCCTGAAAGCTGGGAGTTGCAGGAGCGCAGTGCACTTTGGCTATGCCCGTTTCCCAGCATGCCCCCTACACCAGGCGTTGCTGTCAGTGTGGCCCAGAAGCTGGCTCTACGCCTGCTAGGGAATGTGTGGGTAAGAAGATTTGACCCGTCTCCAGCCTTTTTGTACTGCCGGAGCAATGCAAAGGGGCCGGAGTGGGCCAGAGAATCTCTCCCTCTGTTTCTGTTATCTATCCTGTGAGCTCTCCAGTCACCACCTCCTCTAGCAGTTCCTTGCATCAAGGATCAGTTTATAGAGAATTTAATTACTAAAACATAAACCTTTCTTCGTTGAACAAGTATTAATGCACTGTGCGACCTGCCTGTCAGGTATACATGAAGCTGTCCATCTCTCGGAATTACTGGGTTGAAACCAATGACTGTGAATGATTTATAACAATCCCTTTAAAAATATAGAGTCCACAGTGAAGATATTTCATTGTAAAGTGTTTGCTCACATAGGACATGTATGCTGTTAGTGCTGCTTTGCTTCCATCTGGCAGCTACAGCCGGCAGTGAAGTTTTATCAGACATTAAAGAAGTTGGAATTTTCTCCCAGACTAGAATGTTAAATCAACTCATTTTCCACCATTTTTTTTTCTTGTGCTGTTTTCTTCCTGGCAGCTTTGGGTTTGATTCCATTTCTCTGTTAAGTTTTCCATCAGCCCTATCTGTAACCATCTCGTGTTTTATTGAGCATGAATGAACGGTGATGCCTTTTAGATGACTGATATTGTCATCTGAAGATGCTCGTTTAATATAAATTTCTGCTTAGCTTCTATCCCTGCAGTGTTTTACATGTATCAAGAGATTATTTCAGCTAGCCTGAATCTGTAGCCAAACTAATCCTCTAGGAACAACAACCCTTTTCCCGTTCAGGGGCAGTTTTTAGCGTCTATATGGGCATCCTTTCAAAGACTGCTCATCATCTGTTAGAATTTTGGAAGCCCTATTCAGAGGAGTTACACCACTCTCTCTGGGTCTGAGTGTAGCCTCTAGTTTACGTATGATATTACACTCCCAAGGGTGTACACCATGGACATTTCACCCTCTTCCACCGCTGATCTCGGATGTGTGATATAATAGCGCCAACCCCCTGGTTTGTGGATCTCTGTGCATTGGGAGTCATGCACATGCATTTTGAAATGAAACGTTTTATCTGTGGCATTCATTTTGTGATTGCCTCATGGTATTTGCTTCTGGTATTTTTCCACTCTGGAAAGTAGAGCCTATATGATACTTTTCAGGAATGCACTATGTGATATTATAATAGCGTAACATTTAAAATCGGGGCCAGAATCTGGTCTCAGTGTCAATCTGGATTAAAGATGCTGAAAGTCAGTGTAGATCTCTGCGGCCCAGATTGGTGTTGGGTTCCCCCCAATACATGCACAGAGGGGTCCCTTCGGAACCCATGGAGGCCCATCTGTAGGTCTGGGGTTCATGCAGAGGAAGAGAGTGGATCTGGGGGGAGGAGGGAAGAAGTAGACAGGCAACAGGTGGGGCTGGAGTCGGGTGCACGTTGTTCCCCGATGACCCTGGGTGGAATCCCTGGGAAAGATAACACAGCCTAGGACTGTATTTCTTCCTCACGCAGCCCAAATCTGGAGTTCTGGAGCAGCTTCAGCCAGGGGCGGCCCTGGTAGCAGCATTGCCAGGAAGCCAATGGCTACCGTGTGACGGCACAGGGCTTCTGTGCAGATGGCCCTGGCTTCTCATGGACCTTTGCGGATCCACCAGGGGCATGGCCTGTGGCCTATTCCGTGGGCTGGGGGAAGTGGGGGTGAAGCAAACTTCACTTTCCATGAAGCAATATGGAAGCTGCTCCATGGGAGTGGGTCATCTGGCCCTGAAGGTGTAGATTTGGAGTAACCTCGTTGAAGTCACTGGTCTGGAGTTGTCATTGTGTCAACGAGATGAGAATTTCACCCACGGTCTCATCAACAGACTGCTGCAAGCGCGAGCTTAGCAATCAAACACAGATCATTCCATTCCTTACGTAGCTGATTCTGTTAGTGAATGAATAACGACCCGCCTCAATCCAGACTGCGTCGCTGAGTGTGTCACTGCTTGGTGTGAAGACGGAGAGAGAGAGCTAGCAGACAGCTTGCTGAAATGCCTCCTAAGTTAAAAAAAGATGTTCGCGTGGCCCAAGGTTTGTCATCTCTGTTTGCCAGGATCCCCTGAATTTCTCTAACAAGGTGATTATGCTGGTTCATGGCTCTTATCAGTGGTTATCCATGTGGTTATCTGTCTGCATTTGTGATAAATCCATGCTTAGTTGTAACAGTGACAGGCAGGCATGAGAAACGTAAGCTGGCTGGATGGGGGCCTGCTGCTTTGGGAGTGGAGCAGGAGTAAAGGCAGGCAGAATGTATATAGAGGTGGCTGAAGGGAGACTTCTGAATGCAGGTAGTGTGGGGCTAACTTTTCTCCATGCGTGGCGTGTCCTTTAATTAACTGGCAGCAGGTGAGAGCCATATGGCCAGCACTCCCTGCTTTTTGTAGTTTGTGAAGCTCCTTTGATCCTTCTCCTGTGCAGCTCTTGGCCTGCCTCTCTGGATTAACCCCGCTGCCTCTGATCCTTTCTGCTAGCGCGGCATGTATGTGGGCTTCTTACAGCTTTCTGAAGCTGGTTAGGGCATAAAAACCCGACCCTAATGATGGCTCACATTGCGCCCTCTGGTGGAGGAGGCAAACTCTGAGACATCCCCCATGCAGAGCTGAATTCCTCACTCGGGGTGAGGTCTGACCCCCGACTAGAAGAAACAGCCGGCATCCCTTCAAAATACATAGATCTCCAAGATCTCTGAGGATTACTTTGAGGCACGGAGCTGTCTGCAGAGAGGCCACGGGTCTCTGCGTTGGCTCTGGAGCCCACTGATATGTTCCCCAATAGCCCTGAGTTGTGCTGAATGGGCTTCTCCTGGCTGCAGCAGGGCCTGCTCCCCCGCCTCCGAATGAGAGGAGTTAATACAGCTGCGTGCTCTGCCTCTCTCTCTCTCTGGCAGCAGGCAGTGGAGTGGAGGTTGCACTGCAGCAAGTGGGCATGGTTAACAGGTTGCCCCCAGCCCTACCGAGCCTCTCTCCTTCCTCCTATGTCACAGGAGAGGCCAGGCAGAGTTTCCCCCTTAGATAGAATAGCCATAAGGCATGAATGTCTCTCATGAATTGAAATCCAAACCAAAGCAGCCTTATTCTGTAACGCCTGGCCAGAGAGACTGACGGATTAGAGGGGGTCCCAAGTGAATGTTGCCTTCAGCTGCAGGACTCCCTTCCCTGGCAGCACCTTCTCTCCGGCGCCTGTCCCCGCCTCCGCCTGCACTTCTAGCTCTTGCCCCACTAGCCAGGCAGGATCTTCTGTTCTACCCTAACCCTAAGCCACCAACGCTCAGTTCCAAGGCCCTTAACCTGTTGGCTCCAGTGCGGCACTGAGCTGCCTCACTCCCGCTGGGCCTGATCCACTTCTCACGTCGCTTATACCAGCTCAATGCCATTGGCTGGAGTGGTGAGTTCAGAATCCGGCCCAATGTCTTCCATGAGAGCGGAGGGGCGCCCAGCACCTTCTGGGAGGTGCTGACACCAGGCAGGATCACGTGTTACCCCAAGACCTCTTGTTATGACTTCCTTGTTTGTTAAGGGCCAGATGCTGTCACCTCTGTTCACAGTGAGTAATACGTTACTGCAGGAGGAAATCAATGGGATTGCTCCCATGAATCCTTAGGGTGGGTAAGGGGGCCACAGTGCAGCCCACTGAAATCAATGGGACTCCTTGCAGAGTAAGGGCTACAGAATCTGGGCCTGAGGTGGGCATATTGGCATCTGTGCCCTATTCATAGTCACTTCCTAGCAGAGCCGTTGTAGTTCAGCATTCGAGAAGCATTATTTAATGGATCTGGTTTCTAAGCACAGTGTATGAGCAGAGCAGTATTAATCTGGGTTGTCCCTGCTGCGGTGGCAGAATTTGCATGTGGGCATCTTGAAGCAGACAGTATCGTATGTCTTTCAGTGTAACATTGACCATTTGTTGAAAGGCGGTGCATTTCCAGAGCCCCCGGTGTACAATACGTCATGCAAATCTGCAACGGAGACTTTCTCTTGCCTTTTAATAGATTGCCCAGCTATGACTCTGGGCTGAAATGCAGCTAGTGCTGTTCTGCAAATATCACACTCCTCTCCTGTCTTCTGCCTCTTGGTCAGACCCACTGGTCAAGCTGTACGCCAGCAAAATTTCTCCCGAGCAGCCATGCATCTGCATTAATTTATATGGTTTAATGTGGCCAGCTTGTCTTAGCCTGATTTCCCCAGCGGTTCTCTGAGTCAGCTGGATGGCTGGGGCCTCAGTTTAGTGGTCCAGCCCCGTGCCAGATGGTGGGTTATGGTTTGTGAAGGCCACCAAACTGACAAGCCCATTGTGCTTTATTACAAAAGAGAGGCTGGCTGTTTTTTCTTCTGCCTTAATTTTCATTCAGCGCTGTCACTATAATAGATAGTTCTTGGGGCTTTATCTATTTATTAATTTTTTTAGTTAATTGTTAGCAGGGTATAAATCTTTGCCTTACATTTTTGACATGATTCCCTGTATCATTTTCTACCTAGATAGCCTGTAAGCTGTTTCCCCCGTCTTTTCTATAAAGCACAAACACCCAGACGTGCGCGCACACACGCCGTCTTGCCCACAGACACGAATACACAAGAATCGTATTCGCAGTCAATTTGGTCTCATAAAAAAGTTATTAAGGTATCCTAGTTGGTCTCCTAGGGAGCCATTATGTGCAATAAGGTTTCGTTAAGATAGACTTAATCAGCGTGCTGGATTTTTCGGGTGTCCAGGTGGTTTTGCAGGGCATTAATATCAGTGTTTTCAGTTGCTGACTTTGCATCGTCTTTGTTAATACCGTAGTTAGGCCCGGATTGGGGACTGAGTGTTTGTTTCCATAAAGATGTGACTCTCTGAAGAGAAGACCAACTCCACAAGTATAATGTAGCGAGGGCCGAGCTATTAGCTTTTGAGATTCCCTGAAGATCAGGCATGAAGGAAGCTGATGACAAGCTCCGACTGACAGATCTGCCAGCAGAAATGGTGCCACAGATCAAATTCAGAACTCCCGGTCATTTCCAAAAAGAAACTTTTTGAAATCTGCCAGCTCAGGAGAAATGTGAATTCCTTTTGGGCGTTGGCCATACTTTAATGATTGCTCTCTTTCCTTCCTAAGCCCCGTCCTGAGCAGCGTTTCGGCTGATGCAAAGGGCGCCTGAACAAGGCAGACAGATGGGAGTGTACCACTGTGGGACTGTTTTGGCATTCCTGCTCTTAAGTGCTTGGAAAGTGTTTAGGCTGGTTACGGTTTGTCTCTTTGTGGGGGCAGGGGAGAACAAAACAATGGCTCATCTCGGCCTTGCTGTGCCAAGTGAAGATCTTGACTTTATTTGATGCGTCTTCAGGTGGGATTCCGGGGCTAGACTGAGCAGGTGGTGGAGAGATTCGCTCTCCCCGGAACAAGTCAGGGGAGGAATTGTCCATAAATCTCAATTATTTCCTTTCCTGATTCCCCCTTTGGTCCTGGGGGGAGGAATATGCAAGTATCCCTTACCCTGCAAGTTCAACCACGCTGGCTGGTGCATTGTGGCTGCAAAGTTCCAGCTGCTCTCCCCTCTGCAGGGGTGGGGTGTGCGTGCTGCATGGAGCCTTTGTTGTCAACTTCCTGCCTGTGCTGATATGTAGGGGGACTCCTCAGTGGTGTGGGGAGCGCTTACTTTCCTTTATGGCCCCATGTCGCTGTGTCAGGTGGGGCTGCAGTCTGGCCCAGAGTTTTTAACTGACTAGTCTGCTCACGATGTTGTTGTGACCTGAAGAAGAGCTCTGTGTAAGCTCAAAAGCTGGTCTCTCTCACCAACAAAAGTTGGTCCAATAAAAGATGTTACTTTGCCCACCTTGTCTCTCTGGTATTCTGGTAACAGTCAGGGCTGGCGCAACCCCTTAGGCGACCGCAGGCGCTAACATTTGGGGGGCGGCGACCGCGGCGGCTGGATCTTCGGCCGCCCCAGTCGTCGGCGGTATTTTGGATGCGGGACCTTCCGCCGCCTCTGTCAGGGGCGGCATTTCGGGGGCGGGACCTTCCGCCGCCTAGGGCGGCAAAAAAGCTGGCAGCGCTCTTGGTAACAGTCAGTTTCTAATGACAGTGAAGATCATATTTAGCCCTTCTCCAGGACTTTTCACCTTGGCCAACGTCAACTGAAATGAATCCTCACAACAATGTTGTGAGGCTTGTGAGGTAAATATTGTTAATACTGTTTCATAGATGGGGAAAATTGGAGGTCACCGAGTGACTGAGTCAGGATTCAAGCTCAGGGCTCCGGGTTCATAGGCCACTAGACCTCTCTCCTATCAGAGGGGTAGCCGTGTTAGTCTGAATCTGTAAAAAGCAACAGAGAGTCCTGTGGCACCTTTAAGACTAACAGAAGTATTGGGAGCATAAGCTTTCGTGGGTAAGAACCTCACTTCTTCTTGCATCTGAAGAAGTGAGGTTCTTACCCACGAAAGCTTATGCTCCCAATACTTCTGTTAGTCTTAAAGGTGCCACAGGACCTTCTGTTGCTTTTTATAGACCTCTCTCCTGTGAGTTCTAACGGCAGAAAAACCTTAGGAGGCTTTCAGAGTCAGTAAACAACGTGGACACGCATGTAGCTGCCTCATCTGAATCTTAGTTGGGTGATTGAGGTTCTGTTTGGCTCCCCCTTCACTAAAACCTACCTTTGAAGTGATTTTGAATTTGGTTTGTATGAGTGCTCTTGCAATGTCAAAAATGTGCTTGTGCACTATTGCCCAGCCATCGTTCTGTTGGTTTTTTAATATATTTAATTCTCTAAGGGCTTGATCCTGAGGCCTGGTCTACACTGGGGAGGGGGGGATCGATCTAAGATATGCAACTTCAGCTACGAGAATAGTGTAGCTGAAGTCGACGTATCTTAGATCGACTTACTTCGCATCCTCGCGGTGCGGGATCGACGGCTGCCGCTCCCCCGTCGACTCTGCTTCCGCCTCTCACCCTGGTGGAGTTCCGGAGTCGACGGGGAGCGCGTTTGGGGATCGATGTATCACGTCTAGATGAGACGTGATACATCGATCTCCGATAGATCGATCACTACCCGCCGAGCTGGCGGGTAGTATAGACGTACCCTAAGAGCCTGCAATTCCCTTTACTTCAATGGGAGCTGCAGATGCTGAGTACCTCTCAGAATTAAGCCCTAAGGGGCTTTGATTATTTTCCAAGATACATTCCTGTCTCTTGTTAATGATATCTACATTTGATCCACTATGGAGGGTGTTTCTAGGTGTGTGTAAGGCGTGGTAAAGAGAGCGTGCGGTAGGCATGTAAATGTTTTTAGTTAAATAGCAGCAGCTGTGATCAGGGCTGTGTGGTGATTGTGCTTCGCTGCTGGCATGCTGAAGGGCTTCTTGCGGAAAAGATGCTCCTGGCCTAGGTGGCTTTGCAACTATATGCCAGTCGAATGGTGCAACTGATTGCTGAGGGATGACAGCATTCTGGCCAGGTCTCTGTATTTTTGCTTTTTGAAATTTTGTGATAAAATGTTGGCAAATTACACAGACGCAAAAATGCTGACACCCTCCCCTGTCACCGGTGAATCGATAGAATGCATCTTTTTTTGATCAGAGGCTGTACCCTTACCGTCGAATGCTTTGGAAGTTAGCCCACTCTTCACAGGCTTCTTAAGCCTCAGCCTCCCCTTCCCTGATTACTGGGACCTTGTATGATATCATGTGCCCCATTCTCCAAACAGTGCCAAAGGTCTTCAGGAAAAGAGAGAGGACATGACCTTCGGTTACTGATGCTCCTAATCTTAAAAGAGAGACAGAGAGAGAGCAAAAGAAGGCTTTAAAAACGTTGGGAGACCTCCTTTAAATATCGCAGAGGAGCTGCTGCTAAGGGCGCATGTGATGTATATTTGCTTTATTTTTCAGATCCCCTTTAAACATCCAGGGTAGAACCCTAATTCTGACAAGCAACAGACACATTTCCAAAGCTCCTTGTTTGACTGTGACAGAGAGCGGAGAACAGTGAAAACATACTTGAGACCCATGTACATTTTAGATATAGAGTAGGTGTCGGCTGATCACCAATACTGATAATGTTGTTTTTGTGTTCCATACGAGCCCTGTTGTTTAGAATGAATGCAGCTATTGTAAACCTTATTGCATATCTAAAACACATATGGAACCACTCTGTAGGTGGCAGTGATAACTTGCAGAAGCATGTGATAGAAAGGTGCACGATAAATTCATTTAGCTAATCTTTCTGATCTCATCTCTCCCGCTTTATGTGACATTCTTGTATATTTCAGTATCTATACCGACCTCTGAAACAGCATTCTCTTTATGACCGTATGTACAAACTGCATGCCATGGCAGGTGAGCACATTAAAGTAAAAAGTGGAAGACTCAGATATAGTGTACCTAAGGAGTAGAAGTACTGCCACCATGAGCTGCAGCCATTCCTCTTCCATCTCTTATTTTCAGACAAGCCTTTATTTTTTCTCCCTTCAAAGGAAGCAGGTGCAATTTGATAGATGGATGGTTGGGCTTGGTACTCAAGCCCTGTTTGGATCTGTCCCACTGGTGCGTGACACCATTGTGAGTTTGATAGGCAATGTTTTCCCTGTTCCTAGTAACCAGAAGCCAGTTCTTCTCTGGGCAGTTCTGGTTTCTGGAAAGCATTCACCTTCCTTCTGTTATGTTTGTGATAAGGAGGCAGATAAGGGCCTATGTTATAAACCCTCTCAAAACCAATCTCCTCTTCCTCCATATTACTAGCCTCCACATTCTCTCTCTCTTTAACAGTTGTCCTGTGTCCTAACTTGTGCTTTTCTTATTTAGTTTGGAGGCTTCCAGGGCCGGGTCTAACTCTTATTTTTAAAGTACTGTGTAGTTTATGGTGCTTTATTAATAATTCCTGTGCTGCATGTATATTGTGAGGTGAAAAAGGTAGCAGAAGAGCTCCATTGAAGCATGGGAATTATGGAATTTAGGACCAATTCCAGAAATAAGAACCCAAGCCCAACCATCCGTCTATCATTATATGCAATGGCTACTTCATTCACGGTGCTACGTCTGTCCATATGTTATTGTTGTTACAGTCGAATCTCAGAGTTATGAACACCTCGGGAATGGAGGTTGTTCATAACTTTGAAATGCTTTGTAACTCTGACCAAAACATTCTTTCAAAAGTTTACAAGTGAACATTGATTTAATACAGCTTTGAAACTTTATTATGCAGAAGAAAAACGCTTTTAACCCTCTTAATTTAAATGAAACAAGCACAAGCACGTACTTTGTCAAATCTTTTTTTTAATCTTTCCCTTTGTTTTTTTCGTAGTTTACGTTTAACACAGTACTGTACTGTATTTGGTGGTTGTTGTTTTTTGGTCGCTGCTACTGCTGCCTGATTGCGTATTTCCGGTTCCAAATTAGGTTTGTGGTTGATCGGTCCATTCGTAATTCTGGTGTTTGTAACTCTGAGGTTCTACTGTATTTATTATTTGTATTGCTGCTAGTCATGGAGCAGGACCCCTTGTGCTAGGCGCTGTACAACACAGGACAAAAAGACAGTCCCCACCCCAAGGAACTTACAATCTAAGTTTGAGACAAGAGACAACAGATGGCTACAGACAGACGGGGGAGTGCAAGGAAACAATAAGACACCATCGGTCAGCATGACAGGTAGTGATCTCTGCACGCTACCAGCCGAACCATTGTCAAGTTTTTTGCAGGCATCACGGCAGAGGGGAGTTTTGAGTGGGGATTTGGAAGTGGATAACAATGTTGCTTTGCGGCTGGTTCTGGGGTTCGCCTCCCAGGCAAGTGGAAGAAAGCACCCAGGTGTGTGTTCGAAAATGTAATAAGTGGGCAGAGGAGGCTGGCGTCAGGGCCGAGCGGAGGCCAGCATCAACAGCTCAATAGTGAATGAGAGGTGACAGGCGGGGTGGAGATTACCGTAAGGGCCTTGAAAGCGAGTCCAAGCAGCTTATGTTTGATGCAACAGAGACATATGGTGCAATGGAAGTCACTGCCTCGGGGCTTTAGCCCTACGTTGTCGAATGATTACTTACCAAGGAGTTTGGTGAGGGAGAGGATGGTGAGATGCCTGTGCTCGTTAGCCAAACCCCTAATCCAGCAATGCTAGCAGAAGGGCAAGGAAGGGGTTAACACCAGAAGACACCACCACAGAAACCCAATCCACCTCTCCTGGTGGTTCACAGGGAGAAATCCCAGAAAACATCAAAACACACAGACTGCTCAGCAGAGCTGATATGCCTGAGCAGTGAACTTTCTCTTTGAGGCGGCAGGAGCTTGGCTAGCAGCCAGCAGCGGCAGAGTAAGTGGAAAGGGGAACTTCCACAGAGAAGCTATTTTCGGCCAAGAGGGCTTCTCTCTGCGAATAAATAGAATGAAGCGTGAGGCGTACGTATGTGTCATGTGTCCCACTTTTGTGGCGTTTGGCCTATTTTCTGAAGAATGGCCGTAATTCAACTTGAATCCCCTTGGATCGGTGCCAGCAAAATAGGAAGCCGTTTCTAGTGCCAGAGGAGTGAATGAGAATTTATGTGGGTAATGTAGCCTCATGGAAGAAATGTCAGCGAAGGGCTTAGCTGTGTCTAGGGGGGAAATGAAACCTGGGCGGGTGGGGGTGGGGAGTCGCTGCACTTATTCAGTGTCGCAGTGGTTCATCCCAGTCTTCACTGCCCTAGCATCGTATTTTCACCTTGAATCTGAGTGAATTAGCATCAGCACATGGTGGTGCAGATCACGCCAGGTGCTGTGAGCACCTAGGACTCCCCTAGGAGAGCACTTGGCACCTGATAGAATCAGGCCCAGAATGGACACGAGAGATGTGTTCAGTGGTGCAGTAAACAAGGAGTGTTAGACCCGTGAGTTCTAATCCTGATTCTGCCACTGACTTGCTCTGTGACCTTGGTCGAGTTCTTTAGTTTCTCTGCCTCACTTTCCCCTTGTGTGCAATGGACATAATACTGCCATACCTCATGTGGGGGAGGAGGCCCAGATGACTGGTGTGATGTGAGTACAGCACAAATTTATTAATATTTATTTATAGTCAGTTATGTCTTTTGCTAAAGTATAAATGATTGTCAGCTTTCTTTCATTATTTAATAACAAAAGCTGCAACTAAAATCACAGGGCAACTAAAGAGGTGCTGAGCATCTGATGAGCAACAGCAAATCCCAAGGCAATCAAGATGTCTGCAAGCTGTAGAAAGAGGGAGTGGCAGATCATGTAGCAATCCCAGCTAGACATTACCAAAGGAAACCTGGAGTTTCTCTCTAGCTGAGTTTGAAAGAGACAGGCACTTGGATACCGTGTGATGGGCCTGGCATAAAAACCTGATCTGAACAGAGGCAGCAGAGATTGCCTGATTGCTTCTGGCTCCCAATGTGGCATTATCCTCACCAGGTCCCCTCCCAGTTCTTATCATCGTAGAAACGCTTCACTACTGGATCCCTATCCTTGCTCCTCTTTGTTTGAATCTGTGAAACAGAAGTAAGCAAATGTCTTGCCTGTTTCTAAAAGTCCAGCAGCCCAAGGATTTTGAAAGAGCAGGTCAGAAAAGCAAAACAGCATTAGCCCAGAGAGAGAACGATGATGTGGCATTCAAAGTCTCCTTGGCCAGTATTTGGAACTGGTCGTGTTGCTGAAGGACGAAGTTTAGACTGACATGAAGGATCAAACGGAGTAATGGACTGGCCTCTCTCACCAGTGACCCTACAGGAAAGGAAGGAGTGCCAAGACATTCAATGTGTACACCATAGCCTTTGCTGTGGGCCAAAATGTATTCTTCTCAGGACAGGACAAGTAGGCCACCACTTAGATTCTCCAGAGGCCCCTGGAATCAAGTTTTGTAGGTGAAGCTGCTTCCTTGGGAAAGATGGGAGTTCTCCCTTATTCTGACCTCTAACTGGATTACATGCATTGATGAAGTTTCCCCAAGCATGGCACGGCTGCCTCTTGTTCTTTCCCCTCCCTGTGATATCATTGCAAGGCTGGTAATTCGGTAGCAAAGCAGAACATGCATGTCACGTAGACATTGAGTATTGCAACTGGGACTTTTTAATCTGCCCTGCAATCTCTGTTCTCCAACCTGGACAATGCAAAGGGATGGTCTTGAGGTACCAGAGAGTAAATATTTCCCGGTGATGTTGTGTCTCACTGATATCCATGTAAGTAAGGGCTGAAAATGTATCCTTGTGCCTGGTTCTTGCCAGGGTCTCCGAGATCCTCATTCAGCTGTATGTCTTGCCACATTGTGGATCAACAGGTTTAATGAAAAGATAAAGGGCCTGACCTTGGAAGCCCTTATTTGTGTGAACATTCCTTCACGACTGAGGATAGTGTTGCACCAGTGACTTCAATGAAGCTGCTTGCATGAGTCAGGGTTATTGGATTGGGCTCCAAGTTTATTAGTTCTAAGCCAGATCTTGAGTTCCTTAGTCCTTTACTCCCACCGAGTAAAGACTTGGGCTGCGATTGTCAGGTATTGTAATAGAAAGGGAAATGAGAGAGTGAATTAACTGCATTGATGTGGTAGCCCTGATAAAAATGGCGTGCTGCCCCAGTGTTCTATAAATCACAGGTTCCATTCGGAAAGGAGTTTTCTGAGGTAATTAATGAGCCAGTATAAAGACATTAAATGTAGAATGTGCTGTGACAGAATGGCTTGTCATTCACTGAGCCATCTTCCCTCATGTGAATAACCACAAGGGAACAAAGGCCAGCCTCCGTATAGACTAAAGTGCACTATCTCTGATAGCTGGGAATGAAGTAATTCTCTGAAAATAACAAAGGCACAGTGAAATACATTAGTAAGCTAATTACAAGAGAGCTGTTGAAAACAGATGCTGAAAATTTCAAGCTATTATTGAAATGATTGCTAGCAGAGAAAGGGGTATCGCCAACAACAAAAATTAAAAAATGCATCTCATTTAAAATTCATTAGCCTTTGTAAATCAGAAGAGTTCCCGCCTCTCAAAGTGGGCCTGGTGGCATTTCAGTGGGCACAGCTAATGAATGGCTTCCTTTCCTTTCGTTGCCTTTCCTTCAGAATTCTGTAATTGCATGTCACCTTCCCAGAGGCCAAAACCAAACAGGCACATAGTCCCAATCTTTAAAACAAAAAGGCAAACAAATGCATCAAATCATATTCAAAAGGAAAATTGTTATGCTTCCTGCAACACACGGTGAGCCGGCTACCACTGAAATCTCTGCAAGTGTTCCCATTGACTTCAGTGGGGGCAGGATAGAGCTCTGTGTTCTTTCGTTATTGCTGGTTGGTGCTAAGATAGTTCACCCCACCTGAAAATTGTTAACATACAATCTTACTGGTCCTACAGCTTCGATATCAGGATAGATTGGACCCAACAGGTGGTAGCTAAGTGCAGAAAATGGATGTTAGAGAACTTCCCATGATACCATCAGTCAGCATCCTTATTATACAACAAATCAAAACAGTAATGTTTTAATTGCATGTGTCAGGAGTAGGGAAAAAAATCTAAATAAGGACAACTGTCTGCTGGCAACATGCTGGATTGTTTGGTTTGCACCTTATGATCCACCAATTTCTGGAGATTTATCAGACAGCTTCTTCTTTGTTTTTCCATTATCACCGGGGTCTGTCGGAATGACTTGAACTGATGATTCATGATCTCTGTCTTCACCTGCAGCATGAGGTCAGGTGCTGCACAGTGAAGGGACGTTCTCCCATCAGGGTAGGTGTCTGGTTAAAACCAAATTGAAATCTTTCAGAGCTTGGCGACGCGCTCTGCTCCAGGGGGATGCAATGTCATCAAACGCATGATGGATTTAAATTGTGTTACTAGACCTGTAAATCATCACCATGGTAAAATAGTGCCTGTCTGCTCTAGATGTGGTAGCACATCACAGGAAGCAGCACACCCGCCCATGCACCAAAGTATCAGGCAGGGAACAATATCTGGGCCTGATCCTGAGAAGTTGCTGAGCGCCTGAAATTCCCTTGGGGACACCTCCTGTGGTCCTTTGTCCCCGCTGCTATTGAGGGCAACGATAGTTTGCCTGAGTAAGGGCCTCAGGATCTTGCCCACTGCCTTGCGGTGCTCAGCACTTCTCAGGATTGGGTCCTGCAGATGTGTGCCTTCAAATGAACTGACCGTGGAGACGCGGAAAGCTAGAAGTAGCCACTTGGTACAACAACGAGCTACAGCGGCAGGGAGCAGAGGCTCCTTGCTGCCACAAGGCTACGCTGCCGATGTAACGAGTGTTGTGGTTTGCTGTTCACGTCTCTGGAGTCCACGGGAGATAAAGCCAGCCCTGGCTCCATCGTCCACGAGTCCCAGGCTTAATCCTTCGGTATCAGGGGGAGTCCTTTTGCCAAGCACAGGCGGCACTTCCGCTGTGATAGCCTCCTTCAAACTCGCGCCTCCGGAATGGCTCTGCAGGACTGTCGGAGTGTCCCCGAGCTAACCAGCGCCACCTAGTCGGGGCCGTCACTTTATAAAGATGTCAAATAACCTCCGAGTGAACTCCGTAAGCCCCATGTGCACCCTCCCAAGCAAATTAAGAGTTGTTTATGACATTTAATACTCCCTTTTCCCCCGCAGCGGCAGGGCGGGGGGAGCCCGGCTTTTGTTTCACAAATGGTTGCCTCAGGATACACTAAAAGCTGTCTCAGAGTCAGAGAACCGTTCCTTCCTGAAAAATGACTGCAAGCCAGCTTGCTGATAAAGGTCTCTCCCCGTGATGCCGCCTTTCTGATAGAAACCTCTGCTCTCCCCTTAACCAATAGGAGAGTGCTGAAAGGGCAGGTTGTGAGGAAAATGTGTTGCATGGAAGAGTGCGCCGGAAAACAAATTTTCCACTGTCCTCTGTTTTACAACTCCGCCTAGCCGGTGACTGGGTAGAAAGCTCCTGAGGGCTACAAGCTGGTGCTATAAAAAGGACGGGAGTGGCCAAAAGAGTTACCCTGTGTTCCATTAATTGGTACCATGTATCTTTAAAAGCTAGTTAAAACATGCAAAGCAGTGGGGCCTAGAGGATAGAGCCCTGGACGGTGACTTGGCGGATGCAGATTCTATTCCCAGCTTTGCCTCTGGCCTGGGTGACCTTGAGTGAGTCACTTCTTTCTGCCCAGTTCCCCTTATCTGTAAAATGGGGATCATGATACTGACCTCATTTACAAAGTGCTTGGAGATCTCTGGCTGGAAAAACTCTGTGTCAGAGCTGGGGATTTTTTCTGGCAGCCGTCTCACTTTTTTATTAATTCTCTGCATAGAAGTTGGGTTGAATTTACAGGGAAAAAGCATCTGTAAGATCATAAGAAACGAGGATCTGGGGGGAACCGTGGGATTATTGCTTTCTGGCCTTTAACAGTTGTAGGGTGTATTTTGGTGTGAACCAGCCCCTTTTGGTATCCAATCACAGTCCCTTTCCATGCATATCTCACAGATCATTTCTGTCCCGGGAAAGATCTCAGATTCACAGGAGAGTGTTCCTGCATCAAAAATTAATGGTGTGGTAGTTATTTTCCAATAAGTGAACTATAATCAATACTATAAATCTACTCGATATTCTTTAAGACTGTCAGCATGGCTTGGATATGTGTGTTTGGGAGAGAGACAGAGCATGCACGTGTGTATTGAAAAGAAGCCCATCAACATCTGAATTGTTGAGATGTAGGAGATGATGCATGTACCCATAAGTCACTTTCATGACTCAATACATTGAGCTAAATTCTGCCCTACACAGCTCTGTGGGAGTGTCTTGAAGCTGGTTGGAAGGAGAGCGGTAGCTTTACAGGGCCAGTCAGTGCCTTTAAGCCCATGGAGGACCTAGCAGCGTAAGGCAGAACTGAGCTGCTGCAGGAGGACGCAAAGGCGTAATAGTTGCCTCAGCCCCGGTTCCTCCAGGGACTCCTGTGGCATGCGTACTGGTGAGAGGGTCCCGCCAGTAGGTGCTGCCCCTCCCAGTGTCAGCTCGCTCTGCTGGCCCATGCGGGAATTGGGGGAGCCACAGTGTCATCTTCACTCCTCGTTACGACCTTCTGGGCTGGCTCGTGTTGATGCGCGTGAGACACCAGCACAGGGCTGGCATTCCCCGCTGCCACTGTGGTGGCCCCCTGGTGCCATCTTCCTTTCGCCTCGTTCACCTGCTTGGGACCATCCACAATGTGGCTTGGATGGATCTTGCTGGGACTCGGAGGTTTTACTCGGAGGGGACTGGACTCGATGACCTCTCGAGGTCCCTTCCAGTCCTAGAATCTATGAATCTATTCATAGAATCTATGAATACTGCGCGTCCTTCCTTTGCAACCTGTGTGTGGTGGAGTCATGTTAGTGAGTACCTACCTCTTGGGGATATTTAGCACCTATGCACAGAAATTATCCCCCTAATGGTTCGGCATCTTTCCACCCTTTTGGTGAAGCAACAAAACAAACAGTAACTAATTTCTGCGCCTTAAGAAGATGTTACCAGGCTGCAGATCTTTGTCTGGCCTTAGGAGAGCAGCAGGATGGCCAGTTTCCCCAGGAAAACGAAAGCAGGAAAGGGGGAGAGAGGAATGTTTAGTCCCAAGGCCTGATCCTACCTGCCTTACTCAGGAAACACGCCCATCTGAGTCCGGAACAGAGGGACTTGCTTTTCTTTGACCTGACGACACAGCTTTATCTGGCTGAGTTGTGCTGTCTGGTTTGGTGTTTTTGTCTATGTGAAGGTCTGAGATTGGATCCCACATCACAGCGTTTAAAAACTAGATTTATAAAAGACTTTCCTGTCCTCCTAGATCTTTTAAATTCCACCTGTCCTCCGGGGGAATCCCACTGAATAACGCCAAGTTCCTGTAAGCAGGGGAACATAGCTCTGCAGGGCAGGGTGTTGGCAAAGTTTTCAGGACCATTATTTAAAACAAAAGATGTTGTATCCTTTACAATCCGGACACTGGGCAATATTGTATCCCTTGGAAAGGGCAACCAAAGTTCTCTGATGCCATTGAGGGGAGGCCAGTTCTATGGCAGGTTCCTCTGTTGGAGACCCATGGGATCAGGCCTGTTACACTCCGCAATACCCCCTGGATTTCCCGTTGAGACACTAACACAGGGATTGGCAACCTTTGGCACGCGGCCCGCCAGGGTAAGCCCCCTGGCCAATGGGGGCTGCAGGAAGGGTGGCCAGCATATCCCTTGGCCCGCGCTGCTTCCCGCTGCCCCCATTGGCCTGGAGCAGCAAACCGCGGCCAGTGGGAGCCGCGATCGGTCGAACCTGCGGACGCGGCAGGTAAACAAATCGGCCTGGCCTGCCAGGGGACTTACCCTGGCGGGCCGTGTGCCAAAGGTTGCCGATCCCTGCACTAAGATCTTTTCTCACAGCCTGTTGCTGTGCCGTGGTTGGAGAGCCCCGGGGCAGCATGGCTGCTTCGTGGGCAGTTGCTAGGGCAACAGGGGCAGCCAGAGAACAGGAGCTCCATTGAAGCTGGATCTGTGGGTGTTCCTCCATCTGCCTGTTCTGTGTTGGGGAGGGGAACTCTGGACCCCCAAAGGAAGGACACGTAGGAAACATCAAGTTGAGTGTCCTGTGCCCTGCATGGGAAAAGCCCACCTAGCGCAGAATGGGGACTCCCAAGGGTGCCCTGCGAGGACCTTTCAGGTGCACTCACTCCCGTTTTGGAGCCAGCGCAGCTTAGCTTTAACGATCAGTTGTGATGATCCCAGGTCAGGAGGAAGAAAAGTCTGGCATTGTTCCTGTCTCCCTGATCTGCCTGGTGCTGGGCTGTCTGCTCAACGACTCAGAGAGCACTGGGTCAGCTGAATGAAGATGGAAAACCTTTCTCCCCCCAGCATGTGCAGGGACGAGCCACAACGCAAGTAGACAATGGGCTAGCCAGAGGGTAAGGCCATGGCTCCTCCCCTGTGCAACAGCCATCGACACTGGGTCTGCGCAGGGCGAGTGTGGTGCACACCCCCTGGGAAAGTGGAAGAGTCTTGTGATAATGTGTTTCCCCGGAGCCCTTAGAAGAATTCTAGCTGAAGTCCCTAAAATTTCCACCACAACATGTTCCTCCTCCCCCATCTCAATGCAGCCCCTACCTTCCAACCAGTCTGGACCGAAAGGGGGGGAGGGTGCAGATTGCCTGTTTTTTTGGCACATGGCCATGTAAATTGTAAAGTAAAAAGCCGATAATGCTTGACACAAATGAAGTGATTTCATCTTGCTGTGAGTATGGGATGCTGGGGTTTTTTTTAGTATCTGCTGCTTATTTTCTCCCGTAGACAGCTGCTCCGTCACGAGATGGGTTATTAGAATGCGATGCAGCGCACCAGCGCTAGTCAAACTCAATCAGCAGCTCCTGTCTTCAGGCGGTTTAAAACTGAGCAGCAAGAATAAATAAATAAATTAATGGAATAAAAATCCCCGGTCCACTCCAGGTGGAAACTTGACATGTTGGCCTGAGAATTGCTTTTGATCTGACTTTATTTGGGAACCATATTTGGATTAAATCATCTCACCCAACTTTGGTCAGAAAGAATCAGTTCTGATGATTTTTAAAGTTGCAGGAGAGTGAGGAAACGAGAGGGATCTTGTGCTCTGGGAGATTTTGTCAATACAAAAAAAAAAAAAAAAAAACGCTCCAGAGAACCTGATTCAGCCATTCCTTCTCCTGCTGCCTTGCTCTGGGAGTAGTTCCGTTTGTTCCACTATTGGAGCTGAAAAATGGTTTGGATGCCAGCAGAAAACATGTGGCCAATTGGAGTCTGTATTTGGTTCTAGGCGTGGACAATAGACACAAAACTGTTGAAAATCCGCATAGCAAGTTACAAGCTTTGGGCCTGATCCTGTGTGTGTTTTACTCAATTAGTCCTGTTGAATTCAACAGGGCTGCTCTGGGGAATGAAGATGGCTAATGAGAGTGTGGGATGGAGTCCCGTGCCCTTTCAGAAACCCCCACCCGGGTTGGGAAGTGCAGTACTGTACATAGCAAAAATGTTTTTTTTCCTCTATCTTCTGGTGACTGCATGTTTGCATTGCATTCATCCAAAATGTCTTCCTCCATTCTAACACTGCGGAGTCTCACGGCCCATTTGGTTTTCAGATCTGAGACCCAACGTGCACAATGGAGATTTGGGATTTTAAACCCTCTTATTAGAGGGAAGAGCTGAAGGGGATTTTCTTCTGTGGAGAGCGAGGCACTGCTGCTCTCTAATAGGTCCCTCCCTTTTTAAAGCTGGGAGAGAGGCGATTTTTCATTTCCCTCAGCTGGGAGTGACGGACCCCACTTCTGATACTCCTGGAGAATTAAATAGATAAATGGGCGGCGCTGTTGTTCACGCTTCACTATGCACAAAGCCGCATGCATTCAAAATAGGGCTCCATAGCCGTTCAGCCACGGCCTCACACAATAGCATCATTAGACACGGAGAGTGAGCTTCCAGTCAGGGTGAGGTTGCTGTGCAGCTGTGAATAGCCACTGGGCTCTTGTGTGAGGTGTTTTTTTTTTTTTTTATGCATCTTTTTAAAAAGAATGTAAAAAGAAGATACAGTGTCTTTTCTTAAAGACTCGTAAAACCGTTCTGTTCTGAAAGCAGGGGTCATTGAGAGGAGAGGAGAAACCCAATGGAATTTGCTTATTCTCTCTCCACAACCCCTTTTTATGTCCGGGCTCCTTTCAGACAGGCCGATTCTCAGTTCCCAGAGTGTGAAGGGTAGCAAATAAAATGACCTTGTCCAAGATAAGAATTTCTCTTTGCAGATAAAGCAGACTCCATATTTGTTAAGCCTTAACCTGCCAGCTCCTTTGAAAATATTCAGATAGTTTGCTAGGTTAATGGTGCCAGGTCTCTTAAAGCGGTAGGGAGTGAAGAGGGACATAATCCTTGTGTTTGCTGTGGGAACTTGGCTATTGGGGGGAGTTTGGAGATGGGTGAGGGGTGGTGCGGACTGCCAGCATTTAATGAGCCTAACGGACCCCGAAGATTGTTTCTCACATGCCTTTCAGCATGAGGTTGAAATACTCCAGATACACATTTAATTGGCACATTGTTTAATTACTGTGTGGAAAAGGTCCCTCTGACTTCTGTCGGCTGGATTCCTCCAAGGGTGGCCGTGATCAGGCTCTGATCTTACTGCTGTCTTACTATTATAGAGGCTTCCCTACGCCCTTATATACAGGAAGCAGAATGGAAGGTGGTTAAAATATGCTTCCACCCAGAAATGTGATTCTCACCATGTTCATTGTGTCTCAGGGATTTCCAAGATTTGCTCAGCGTACAAATAAAAAGATTTGTTCCAACTACTGTCCTCATGGACTTACCCAGGACTCAGGGATCTCTCCCTCTTATGCGTCATCCTCAGTTATACAGGTTCTGCGGGCCAGAGCTATGCCTGGGCAATCCCATTAGCCTTTAGAGAGGGGTAATCAGAAGGCAGTGGGGTGTATTGTGTCTGAGGGCCTGCTTTGGCTAGCAGAGCTTCTGTTACTGGTGGTGATGTACGAGATGGAAATAACACAGCTTGCCTCTTAGGGCTTAGACTGAGTTTGTGGGGATGGGCTGTTAGGAAAAAGGCCTTTTTAGTAGTAAACTAGCATCAGTGAGAAAATCAGAGACACATGATAAAGGCCGTTCCCCTCGCACAGTGACATTTTTACAACATTACCTTTCAGGGAAGAACCACTCTTTAAGGGAACCAGTTCTGCCACTGCCTTGCTTTGTGACTTGGGGCAAATCACTTACCTCTGTGCCTTAGTCTTCTCATCTGTAAAATGGGGTTAGTGGTACACACGCTCCTTTATAAAGGACTGTGAGGGCTTTGGATGAAAAGCTGCATATAAAAACTAAGCATCATGACTCTTCCTCCTTTTACACTCTCATTTTCACCTGTGATTTGCAATTTCTAGAGGGTCTGAGGTGTTGGTGGGCAGAAATGTGGAGCACTACTATCGAAGTGACGGCCCTTTTTGCGTGTCGTTTTGCATACAGTTGGACTTCCATGGCTTTTGAGGGTGCTTAGCACCTTGCAGGACGTGCCCTTAAGGCTGCATTGGATCACTGCATTGTATCACAAGCAACTTGGGTGTGTTGTTTTCTGGAGTAATTGATTACAAAAGTAGCAGGGCTTCCCGCTCTCCAAACGCCATGCTTTGTACTGAACCTTCAGAGTTCTTCTCCCCCGTGTCTGCAGTTGATAATAATGTTTGCGTTTTAATGATTCTAACAGGCATGGGATTTGCTTTGACATACCGAGTTAATGTTTTCTTTTTCTACATCAGATCTAGGTCAATCTCTTGCTTAGCACTAATGCTCTACCGAACAAAAAGAGATTGGCCACTAATGGTTTCAATTTAGTTTTTCACGGAGTAAAGAAAATTTCATTCAATACCTATTTTCATTTTTATTACATCAGACTTTCCGTGGCATCTGTTAGCCTGGAGAGTGTATTTGTTCTTCGATTATGGAAGACCCAGCAAACTTGTTTGCCGTAATAAATCCTCTGTGAATATGGATGAGGTCAAGATCTGCCTCTTACCTATGAGATGCTGCAGGTTTAGTGCAATGTCTTGAGGACTTTTCCTCCAGGAATCCTATAGCAAAGGAATTCTGAATTTGGAAGCTCCTTAGTGCACTCACCCACTGTCTGCCAACCACTGGAGTGGGATGTGATAGTCAATGCATTTGAGCAACACTACACAACGGTTTTAGGAAGAAGAAGTGAAGGATAATTTCTCCAGTTGCTACCAGATTTGCTCGTTACTTTGGGGTATGCTCATTTATTAGGGTTACTCTTCCGGGGGATGGGGGAGGCGGTTCTATAATTCTATTAATGTCCTGCTTATGTCACTTGTGTGTTCATGTGGAGCTCTACTCCTCCCTTCTGCAAGTCCCCTCCCAGTGGAGCTATCCTGCAGGACCTAGGTTCCCCAGGGTTGGGTTCCTCCAGGCCCAGAACCGCAGGCGCACGCACACACACACACATATTAACAGAGCAAGTCTGAGCGGACCTGATCAATCAGCACTTTCAAGCTGCCACCCTTATATGCCCCTAGACTCAGTAGTCTGGGTCGAGCAGCACTTCCAACCTGCCACCCTCGTATATCACAGCATGTCCCTATCCCTATTTTCACATCACAGTTGTACTGGTAGTAACCCTCTTGATGAGCAAACCCCACAGTAATTTTGGGCGCTGCAGGGATCTTTAGCTTAGGTAAACGGAGCGTTGCTGCAGAGTAAATGAGGAAACTAAAAACACAAAAGAGTAAAGTTCAGAGAGAGAGAGAAGCAACCAGCTTAACCATAAAAGTTATTTATTGAATAATAGTGATAACTACACAAGGAAGGCTAAACAAACATAACAGTTACATTATTAAAGGTAATAATGAGGTAGAAAAAAGAGAGAGAGCGAGAGAGGGAGGGATCTCACCCACTCCACGAGGCTTGAACTGGTTGGAGTTCCCAGGTGATGGTGGTAGCGGAGGGTCCTGAGTGCTGGAGAAAGGCAGAGCCCCCAGCACAGTCAGTCAGGAGATGGAGTCCCAGTAGAACTGATGCAGAGTTTGGGTCCATGCATCAGAACATTTACTTGGGCATAGGTCGGGGTTTTGGTAGAGAAACAACAATGGTTTAAGGGAGAACACTAGATTTGTTTATGGGTAAACTGATGACTCAAGGGTTTTGTTTAGGCTAGACAATAGGAGCTGATCGCTCTTGGCTATGGGTGGTGTTTTCTTCCAAGGAGCTCACAATGCAATTAGTCTGCTTCAGTATGTTGGATCTGAATCAAGGATTCATGACTAGAATTGGTCTGATAACTGCTGAGCTGGGTGTGTGCAGGCGTAGGTTCATTAACATCTGGAGCAGAGATCCCCCATGATGCAGTGCTTCCCTGGTATTCTGGTCCCAGAGTTCAGTGCGGTTCCCTGTTCTCCATTCTGTATGCTAATGGCGATGCCTTAATCTTGTCACCCGTGTCAGGAGGGGTCTAGGTGTGTCTCCCAGCGCCCTTCACTCTGCAAGTTTTTTCTCGGATCGGTTTTGGTTCAAGCAGAGGCTGATGTGTGTGTGCAGGGGTATCTTTCATGAGTCAGACAGGCTGGATACTGCGCCCTGGTTCCCCAAGAACACAGAGCTGAAAGTACAGTTAGGAATGAGGTAAATGTCCACACTGGGTTGTGTCCAGGACATAGTGATGAAAAATGCCATAGGCTCTTCAATACCAAAAAATGGCTAGAGCCTTGGATTTCTAGCGCATTCAAAAGATAGAGGTCTTCTGCAGCAGGTCCTCCCCCACATTGCCATGCAGAGACATTGGCTCAATACTGAATTAGAAGGAACAGTATCACCTTACAGAATCACCAGCCCTGTGTCTTGCAGCTTCTGGGGCACAGGTGCTGACTTTTGTTTTTGCTGGTGGGTGTTCCTCTCCGCCCTTTCCCTCCCTGTGTGAGCAGCGGGGCCTCAGGTGGAGCATGGGCGGGGCCTTAAGGCAGAGCATGGGCGGGGCCTCAGAGCAGAGCGGAGGCAGGGCCTTGGGGGGAAGAGGCTGAGTGGGGCCTCGAGGTGGAGCGGCAGGCGGGGCCTCTGGGGGAAGAGGCCGAGCAGGAGATGGGTCCCACAAAAGATTAATTTGGGTCCTGCGGGTGCTGAGCACCCCCTGTTTTTTCAGTGGGTGCTTAAGCCCCGGAGCACCCATGGAGTCGGCACCTATGGCCTGGGGCTTCTTTTGGAGTTCTCACATCCAACCGAACACTTTATCGCTTACGAGATCAGCACAGCTACTGCCTGTAGTCTGTGAGCACTGCTCATGCAGCCCCCAGTCCACTGGTGCAGCACCTCCTCTGCTTGGCTGTTTGTGCTCTGCATGGACAATGTGTGGCACTGCAAAAGGACGAGAGTGCCAGTTCGAGCTAGCCCTGAGCCCAGTTGATTGGGAGTAGCTCTGAGACGTTTCACGCCGTAGTCATGTTCTGGTGATAAAGATACCACCAGCATCATTCTTGGCTCTCTATGCCTGTGGTGGTCTTACAAAATACTTCCCTTGGAGGGGAGGATACCACATTTGCTTATACGCAGGCTCAGAGTGATGTTTGCTATCGCCAATGCCCCAGCAGCTACGGGCATTTTTAACCATCACGTCGTCCGTAATTGTACTTAGCAGAGTTAGATGACACAACGGTCAACATGTTGGTGCCTTGCCTACACTAATACTCCCATTGTTGCTACCACAGTCGGAGCTGAACCAGTTGAAAGTGTTAAGGGGGAAAAGACCAGGTCAGATACCCTCTAACAGCAGGTTAACGGAACCAGCCAGCAGTTTCCACTCATCCACTACTACTCAGATGCTGCAGTGATGGTTGCATTGGGGACAACTGGATGGATTAAGTTAAAAAAACCAAGATAGATGGATTAGATAGTGTCTCCCTATCTAGGAGACTAAAGAGTGCAAATGAATATTATAGTTCCATGCAATTAGTTTAAAATATAATTATGTAAATGTGCATGCAAATTAGATGCAGCCCTCAGGCTCTTGGCAAGTGGCTGATGCCGTCCTTGGTGTCGGGAAGGTGTGGGCAGCACTGCTCCCAACGTATGGTTAAACAATTAAGCCCCCCTGATAACAGGAACCCTCGTGTTTCCTGGGGAAAGGCAGTAGAGTCAGAGGAGCAAGCGCTCAGCTGTGTGAGTTTGTTGTGCAGTCAGGTGAGAAGTATGTAGGATTGTACGTACAGATTTATCTCCCTTGAATGGTGTCCCATAAAGCAGTCAGTTTCCCACCCCTTTCTCCTTTACACACCAAAGTGATTTATTTCCAGGTCGGGAACAACATCCAGGTGCTCGCTTGCTGTTAACTTTGTTGCAGTTTATATGAGCTCCAGCAAAGCCTTTGTCTTTGTAACTCTAAAGAAAGTTTCAAACCTGCTTTAAAAAATAGCATTTTGTAGGTCAGTGCATTAATTTTTAATGCAGATTGTGAAAACCAGCTGCCTTGGCAGGGGTCGCGGTGTTTCCTAGGCATTTAACATAAAACTATGCTTCAAAGCCACATTACAGGGTCACTGAAGAGTAATATTTTACTTACCATCCTCATAACTGAATTATTTATCACCTCACATGTTTTATTCATGATAAATATTAATACCAGTGTCTTTAAGAGTAGAGGTTATCACTGCAATGTTACCTATACGAAATACGATTGAAATAAAGGAATGGAAATGCGTTCTTTACCCAGGGCGATTTTCATTCACCCGCCCCTCCTCATATTAACCCCTTCAGCTACTGTGAAATGTCAATATTGGATATTGCTAGAGAACACCGTGGTCGTTTTTCCAGCTTACAGTGAGTCGCTATGCGGGGCATCTGTGTTGCTGGCGTTTTTGTTTTCTTATTTAACTTAGTTCAGTGAGTTCATGGACACCTGGTGATTAGCCAGCCGATACCAATTACAGCGTGATCACCCGGTCAGTCAGTGTGCCTGGTTATCAGTTAGTGGGTGCTTATGTACTATTGACAGGTAGGTGATGGTGACTGTACCCCCTTTTGGGGATAGAGATTGTCTTTTCACTGTGTTTGTACAGCACTGGAACAATGGGTTCCTAATCCTTGGTTAGGGGCTACCATAATACAAACAATACTAATACATCATCATTAGTTTATTGCGCACGCCACGTTCTTTCCCCTAGTGCAGGATTTCCTTCCATCTCATTATATTTGACGAGAGCTTTATTCATGGAAATATGAATCAGTTTAACAGTAGGAAAATAAATAAGGCATTAACTTTACAGGGCAAAAATGGGGCATGCTTCAGCTCCCACTGATGTGGATCAAGCCCTTCATGAGGTGAATTTATTGGGACAAACCCAGAGAATCCATAGAGGATTGAATAGTAATTTGCAGTTGATGGACACAATAACGTACCTCATCCTGGCCCTGAGCCCAAACCCATTGAAATGGAAAGTGGCCCAGTGATTTCAGAGGACGTTGGACCAGGTCTCCTTCTGGAACTCGTCCCTCTGTTGGTGAGCACTGACTGAGATCAGTGGTTCCATTTGAAGTCAGTGGGATAGCTCATGCAGTGCTTGCCAGGGTAACTCGGGGCCCGCAATCAGGCATGTTGCCCTTTTGAGAAAAAGGGATAAGGGATCATTCTTCACCTTCAAAAGTTAAATCAGAAATAGGTTCGGTCAGTTTATCGAAAGTATCAGGACCCTCCCCAGAAATACTCCCTGAAGGGAAAACAGAAAATGTTTCTGTATGCCTGTGTGTGCGGTTTCCAGGTTATGTTTCCCATTAGATTTCCCATAGACTAGGCGGGCTTTAATCCGGTCATGCAATATGTCTAGTGTGCTGAGGGTTCACGGCAGCTTGGGTGTTACTGCTGTCTACACAAGACCATATGGCAAGGGGAATTCACAAGCACTTGAAACAAAATGGATATTAATGAAATACTTAGAACCAAAGAGCAGGGTCCAGGGGAAACCTTCCCAATCCTCCAACCGCCCTGTGCTGGGGCTTTCTACCAAGCGCTATTCAATCAACTTAACAAATCCTTATTTAGCATGTTGAGCTTGAGACTGATGATTTGGGGAGCAGGGTGGTTTAAGGCAGCACATATTTAATGTATTGCTAATAGCCATCTCCCATCTGCCCAAGCCCAACTGGATTCAACAGATGAGCAACCCTGACACATACGTAGCTTGTTCCTTAGCAGATGCACATTGATTACCCTTGACATATGTAAAAGGAGGTGGGCTTTTCTGTGCGGGAGAGGGGTGTTTTTAGGGATGGTAAAGCAGAGCTAGGGTATAGGTGATTTTCTTGGAGTTTATATTATATGGTAACTTGAGGGATCCTTCTGTGTATATGGTACTAAAAATGAATCATGAGCTAAATAAAGGCTCTGAGGTGTTTATTAGCCCATGTTATGTTTATTACGCAGTCAAAAGTTAACACCTTCCAATTAATTAATAGTAATAATTATTGCATTCTGATTATGATGATTTATGGAATGCTAACAGCATGCCAGACACTTTACCCACAAATGATTATTACTCTTATTGTACTGCAAAGGCTGGTCTTTCTTCTCCTTCCCTGATGCTTTGAGAGTTATCCTTTGCTGACAGCTGGTTGAAATGAGAAGCCCAGGCGACCCCAGATGTTGTGGGCATGCAGGGTCTAATCCTACAAAGTCCTGTGCACTTTGTGGGAATCAGTACAGGCCCACTGGTTGAAAAGGATGCTTGTTGGAGATGCCCATTACCTCCCAGGCTTAGGGCCTGTAGTAACTGAGTTTAACTGTAGAGGAACGTGCATGTTATGTGGTTGTGTAGAACTGAGGTAGATGTGTGAATCAGTAGTTTATACCCATGCTTTTCGCCTTAATGTAACGGAGGGCAACCTAGATCCTAATGAGAGTCATGACCAGGAAATAACAAACAATGGGCTGTTGTCTTAAACTTGTCTTCTGTTGAAGGATACCCCAAATCCTATCATGACTGTGTGCAACTCCTTGATAAGCATGGCCATCTTTAAGCAGTTTGTGGCCTTTCCTATCCTCCTCCAGAGTGTGATGCCATGTTAGCACAGGGGGAACTCTGTTTTCTTCCCAAATTATTGCAAAACCCCACTGCATCATGCTAACAGTTTGGGAGAGCTAAAATAAGGACTAACCCGAACATTTGTCGAAAGGATCCCTCAGGACAGTGCTCCCTTTTTATTGTTTTTCTTTGACTGGAATGAATGACGGACAAAGCTCAGACTTAAAACTATTGGCCTTGTGACATGGTGACTATATGCCGGAGGCTGATCACCTGTGCAGATCCATCAATGGTTCCAATGGTGGGAACGCTACTGTAGATCATACTGCAGTGTCCTAGACCCTTCCTCTCCAGATTCCCAGCCAGGACTTCCCTCCCTGGTTTTATAGTGAGCCCAGTGCATGCTGGATCAGGGGTTTAGGGGCTGCTGTGTGAGTTCTTGTGTGATTGATAGCTCTCCTAGTTCTGTACTTAACTAGTGAGTCCCAGTGTCTTGATCTGGACAGCTTAGAATTTGGCCTGTCGTCTCTTTGTATTCAGTAATGTCAACAATTCTCCTTTCTGTCACCAATTCTCCTTTCTGAATGGTTGTTGAACTGGTCCCTCTGCTGCTCTTAGGGTGATGGAGAAAATATGCACTAAAATTGGCACTGGGATCATCTCTGATGCTGGACAGTGTTTGCCAACCTCTGTCACGATCAGTTCTGATCCTGTCATTCTAACAGCCCTGACTTTATTGGGGTTGTTCCCTTTCCTTTTGTGATGCTGGAAGTCAGAAACTTGACATGATAGGAGGCCACCTGGAGTATGTGCCAAGCAAAAAATCAACTTCCATAAAATGTTTGCTAGCCTGTTCTTTGCACTCTTTCAATGGAGAAATGAAAATAAAGTTAATGGGGAAGTTAAGTCAAACCCACAGACAGGACGTTTGTGGTGGACATGGTACAAGGGCACTGACAGCATTGGAATGAAAAGTGCAGAGACAAGACCGTTTCTGCTGTGCGGCCGAATCCAAAGCCTACTGAAGCTGGTGACAAAGACTGCCAATGAGTGACAAGGAGCATCCTACTGGCCCCTGCTGTGATGGTGGGGACACTTCTACACATGATTGCGGAGCACGTAAATCGTGTAATCGCAAGCCTCCCATCCTGCTTTCTTTGCCCAGGGGCAGGGTTTGCATGTGCAAATGCCTGGTGTGCAACATCGTTTCTGCACCCCCAGGCACGGGCCAAATTCAGATATGACCCCACAAGCGACACTTGTATTTGCTGTTTCTTGGCAGGTGAAGTGGTGGATATTTCTGCCAGGCTGGGTCATCGTGACCTGTGCTGGCAGTGCGCCCTCTCAGCGCTGAGCTGTTGTGATCTCATTTCGTGTCTTTGTTTCTCTTCTTCCCTCCTCCAGCTATGTCAGACTTCCATATTCATCCTCAGAACGCAGTTGTGGAAGAAGGCGGTGTCGCAAGGTTCCAGTGCCAGATCCATGGTTTACCAGAGCCTGTAATCTTGTGGCAAAAGAATCGAGTCCCCATCAACACGGACAATGATAGGTAAGAGACGTAGAGGTAACTTATTACTGACCGACACCCACATGTTGGAAATAGCCGGCCAGAGGCTCTCTTGCAGGTAGAGAGAGATGCAAATGCACTATCTGGACCCACTGCACACCAGAACAGGGTTCACCTGAAAGAAGGCTCTTCTCTTGTGTTTCTGCCTTGGAAAGCATTTAAATCTATGCCATGAGCTCCATCCTCCTGGCTCGGGGTGCTGGAACAATTTGTATAGTGGGGGTGCTGAGAGCCATTGAACCAAACTGTGAACCCTGTATATGATGGAAACCACTTCAAGCCAGGGGGTGCTGCACCTCTAGTTCCAGCACCTATGCTTCTGGCTAGGGGATGTGCCGAATTAATGCGTCCTAGGGCCATCCCAGGGGCTGGGAACATACTGTCCTGGCCACCCTGTATAGCCTTAATCACTTTCTGTAGGGCCTCTTCCTGAGCCAGTATGGTAGTCACTGGCCATGTTTTGTCTCAGACCGGAGAGGTTTTTTAATCAGATTGCCATGTACAATATCTATCTCTGCACTTTGCTCCCACTGCAGGTTGATTCTCCCTTGCTAGGAGCCCTCCACCAGGGACGGCTCACAAAAGTTAGTGCTCACCAGCATGACAAAGCGTTGTACAATAAGATCCTTTTATGTTCTGAAGGTTTAAAATGCAATCTCATCACTAGCGTTGCCTTCCCAAGTGAGCTACATTGTAATACCCCAGCCTTGGCAACGAGACCAAAAGAAGGGTGCCAACAGAAGACCTTTTTAGCTCTTTCCCGTTCAGTCCTCCTTAAAAAAACCAAAATCACTTTCCCCTTCTTGCCCTGTCTGAAAACTTAAATGGCATGTCCTTTCTTCCTTTGTTTGACAGCCTTCCCCCTTTGCTTAGGAAGTGCCGCTAAGCCTGTTTTGATCTTCTGAGTGTCGGCGTGGAATGAAGGGACAGGTGGCAGGCCACCCTAGTCTTTGGGAAGAGTTTCAGCACGTAACCGGAAATGCATGATGTGCTGGCTCCAGTCTGTGAAAGTCACAGCTGCAGCCAAAGAACCACAAAGCAAGTCTTCCCGGAGCCAATCCATCACGGCACACCTTGATCGTGTCTTGATGTCCGCACACTGGGGAGAGATGAAACCAGGAAGCTGTAAATATTTTTCTGAAAGGCCCCTGTTTTTACAACGTCGGTTCAGCCTCAGAATGTGGCTTGGTTCCTTTGGAGCTAAAACAAAACACACGCGAACCAGAACAATACTTGACCTTTTCAGCTCTACTGTGAACTTATAGAAGCGCCCAAGAGACCGACCACAGAGTTTAAAATGGCAACGGTCTGATTTTCCTGGTGTATTCCATCTACCCATTTGTAGCCTACTAGTGTTACGTCTGCACTGCAATAAAAGACCCTGGGCATGGCCGTGGTTGGCCCGGGTTAGCTGACTTGGGCTCGCAAGGTTGGGGCTTCAGGGCTATAAACCTGCAGTGTAGACGTTTGGGCACGCTGGAGCGGGAGCCTGGGCTCCAGCCGGAGTCTGAATGTCTAAACTGCTATTTTTAGCCCTACAACCCGATCCTGAGTCAGCTGACCTGGTCTCTGAGACTCTGAGCTGCACCGTTTTTGTGGCAGTATAGACAGACCCTAGGCTTTATTCTTCTACCTAACTCACTTTGAATGGTACTTACTCATGTGAGTAGCTCCATAAGGGTGCTTGCTAGCAGGATGCATGGCACAGTGGGACTGTTTAAGGTAAGTACTACTCAATGTGAGTAAGGGCCCCAGAATTGGGCCTAACATTTTTGGCGCTCATCAAAATGAGACTGTTAGAACCGGCTAGAGCAGGCCCATGCCATGGGCAGATCTGTGAGCAAGTTCCTCAGGTATCTGTTCCAGAGATGCACAGGGTTGGAACTGCGGTGCCAGAATAGACTGCCAGGTATGTCCACATCCCCAGACTGCTAACATTGGCCGCGCGTCTGGTAGGGATTTGAGTGAGACCACCACACCTCACTTTAGCTGAGGCTCAAAAGGAACAACCACAGAATCCAGTGCTCTGCTAACCAAACCCATTTGCCCGACTTTCCCTCTCCTTTTCCTTTGGTGAAGGAGGAATATTCAGATGCTTTCAAAGGAGCTAGTGTCGGCTCCTTCTACCTGGGCTGGGCATCCTGATTTTGAACTGATTCTGCTTCTTTTAGGATGAAGGTTGCCCAGCAGGTTTTTAACATTAGCTCAGTCCATAAATCGTGACATTTGTAATCTCTGACACCAATGGGATTTGGTGAAGAGGGTTGCTTCCTTTGTAGCTGAGTTGGAATTCTGCATTAATCATGGTTGGTGCAATTCTGTGTATAAATTGCATACACATTTGTATGCTGAGTGGTACACTTTGAGGCTTTGAAGGCAGAATAATAGCTTTGGAATTGAATCTTCTAATGTGGTGGGCAGATTGTTAACAAAAATGAAGGCTTCTGGTGGTATAATTCATCCAAAATAAAGGACATTTGAAAGTCCCAGAGAGATTGCAATCAACGGCAGTACGTCCAAAACTGATTGCTGTCATGCTGTCTCAGACATTCAGCCGAGCCCTTGGAACCCACATTGAGAGCCGGTTAGAGACACTTAACCATATGCTGATCTAGAAAAGATAGTCTCAATCTTCCCGACAGAAATAATCATTAACTCATCAAAATGTAATGACCTACTACCAGCTAATTTAACGACTTGGTTGTTTACAAAAAATGCCAGACAACCTATAATAAATATATATCTTTGAAACCCACGAACACACTCATTTAAGGTTATGCAGAACTGACTCGCAAAGGCCAGAAAATTCAGACTTCCTAAAACCTACAAACTCTGTGTGTAACTCAGGCCATTGCCATCACATAGCATTACTCCTATCGCTGGTATAGCAAGATGATGTACCAGGGACGCCACCTTTGAAGCATGTTATTTAGAGACTTTTGCAACATCAAGGTTAATCCCTTTGGGTTAAGGAGAGAACAGTATTTAAGCTTTAACTTTGAATTCCCTGGCTTTTATTGGTTTGCCAGATCACTAATGCTTTTCAATCTAGGTTGTTTTAGTTTTGTTTTTTTAATTGTTCCATTGACATGTGGTCTGAGAAGGTCTGAGGTTCATTCCCACCCGTATCATGAGGAGCCAGTAAGACAGAGATAGTTTTATTGGCAGCGTCCATAGTAACAGACACACGGCAGAAGTTCTGGTGTGTTTGGCCAATGAATGTGGTCAACAGCCCAACACGTTCTGCATCATGAGACCAGGGTATAGGGTGGACAAAAATCACCATTTGTGTAACCTGGTCCAGCGCCATGAGGCCAAACTGAGCCATCTTGCACCACATGGAACGGGAAATTAGCACTGAGGTGCGGTGGTGGTATTCTTTTGTCTTTCAACCAATGAAATCTGAATAATCACATTTTTGTCTGTGATAAGGCAGAGCTTCCAAATGACTCTCTGCCAGGCCTAAAGCCTCTTTGGGGCAGTTTTATTCCCAAACTGAAACCAACAAACAAAACCAATTTTATAACTCACGCTTTCACTGCCTCCCCTCCCGGGGGTCTCTGGCAGTCCTGCTTCTTC
Source organism: Malaclemys terrapin pileata (assembly GCF_027887155.1). Taxonomy (NCBI): domain Eukaryota; kingdom Metazoa; phylum Chordata; order Testudines; family Emydidae; genus Malaclemys; species Malaclemys terrapin. The sequence continues at coordinate 6,710,206 of NC_071514.1, forward strand.
CAGCTTCCTGCCTCTCTCTCACCTGCTGACCCTCAGCCAGTTCCTTCTCACAACCAGCCCTTCACTGGAACTCCCATTAGAGCCCCAGGGGCAGCCCACCCCCTTAATTGGCCCAGCTGGGAGCACCTGTTCTAGCACAGGCAAGCTGGACTTACTTCAGTTACAGGGGCCAGCCGCCCCGGGACATTGTCCAATTTTGGTAACATGAAAACTACTATTAACGAAGTCAAGAAAACGATGCCGCACTCAGTGGGGACGATTTCTCAAAACCGTTCACATCTCGCTAGTTCCCTCTCCGCAAACGTTCTTCTTTGCTGGTGACTCCTATCTCTGGTATAGCAAGATGATGTACCAGGGACACCACCTTTGACGTGGAACATTCCAGTGGAACATGAGAGGAAAGTTCCCGCTAAAGGGACGGTGTCCTGATTAAAAAAATCAGACCAGCCGCAACCTATCCAGTGTTTTATACGCCTTTCTTACGAGTGAATGTTACTACTGGTAAACACGTAGGAAGGGAGAATGTCTCTTCAAAGCGGAGGATAAATCCCATGCATTATGAGACCAGAGATTAACATTGAAAGGATTTTTTTAAAATATAGGCCCCGATCCTTGGGTCTGATTGAGCTGGCTTGGTGCTGTACTGGATTGTGCAGCACCTGTATGTACCCCTAAACACTGGGGCTAGTGGGTGTCAGCATGGTCCCGACTGGCCTAGGTTAGGGCAGCCTCACCTGGGACGTGCAGTTCTGCTCCCCACCCACGTTGCATTCTGCAACTGTTTTGTCGTTTGTTCTTTTCATGTCCTCTAGGTACACGCTGCTTCCCAAAGGAGTCTTGCAGATTACCGGACTCAGAGCAGAAGACAGTGGGATTTTTCACTGTGTGGCTACCAATATAGCTAATGTGAAATTCAGCCGGGAGGCCAGACTCTCTGTGTCAGGTTAGTAACAGTAAACGTGGTCGAGTTGTTCTTTCACACTTTCCCCTTCTATCCATTGTTCTGGACCAGCTCAGTTTAACAGAACTTTCGTGATAACAGTATTGAAAAGCTTTCTTCTGTCCACAAACAGTACATTCATTGTTCCTGCTTGTTGTTAGTTGCTGCCAGATTGGTCCATTTGATAGCAAATAAACCTGTCTCTTGGCCTTTTAATTAGTACCAATTGTTGGGCAGGTGGAGGAGGGAGGAAGAGGAAAACATGAGTTGTAGAAGGAAGGAAGGGAGAATACATTCTTTCTGAAATGTGAAAGATTCCCCATTTCCTTACAAACTCAGTCTACTCTGGAAGTAACTGCAACCCGTGGCGTGATCAATTATTTACCCAATCAGGGAAATACATTCTAGTGCTACTTTATATCCTAAAGAGTACTGACATTTAAAAAAGAAGAAGAAAAAAAAAGAACACAAACAATACTCAGAGCATTAAGTTGAGGTTTTATTTGGTTTTACTTGACCAAGGTGAAATCTGGCCCTGCTGAAGTCACTGGGACCAGGTTTTCACTCCTGATAGTACGGAAAACTTTAAGGGGAAATATAATGGCATATTAACTGTTTTCCAGAAGGTGGCCTGTGCTGATGCACAAAGTCTTGTTTGCCCATACAGTTTTTGCACACTGCCACCTGTGCAAACAAATGATACCATAAAAAACACACCGCTGCTTCCCTGCACAAATGGAGTATGCATGGGATTTGCTTGTGCAAATTCTTTCATTTTGTGATAACGCACAAAAATGAAGCATTCCGGTGATTTCCACGCACTCAGTGGAGGATGGATTGAATTGCCTTTGAAAATATGGCCCACAATGTTTCCATAACTTCATTAGAGTCCAGCTTGTCTTGTCTGTTGTGTTCTGTGGGCGATCGTCCATTAGACTACCCTTCTAGCACACAAGTAACAATCTAGAAGCCTCTTTGAACAATTGGCTCATCAACAATTTCTGCCAGGCCAGTCAAGTAACATCAGTTGTGTAGCCTTCTACTTAGCATTTGATCCGATGGTGTTTGGCCACTCCTTTAATTTTAGGCAGTGCTAGTCTACAAAACCTTCTTCAGTGTTTCAATCACCCTCCCTAGTGTGACGAAAAGAAAATACAAAGTCAAATCATGCACCCATAGCCCAGGAAGCAGCCAACAGTAGACGACAACTTAGAACTTTGTGCAGGAGAAGGCTGCCTCTGTCCTCAGCTTCCTTTTAGAAAACAGGTGGTTTGCTTCTTGGTGGTTTCAAAGTGTCAGAGGTTCTTAGTTTCTGTTGGTTGCATTCTTCCTGAATGGCCACTACTGGGCAAAGAACCCAGCAGTCTGGGTTTCTTCTTGGAGATATAGAAACCTAATTTACATGTCAATTTCAGCTAAGGAATTATACTGCAGAATGAATGGTAATACGGGTGCCGATTTTCAAAAAACGCGTATGTGAAATTGTGCATGGAAAATAGGTGTTCCGTAGAGAAAATCACGCATGCAGATGGTCAGTCAGACACACGACTCCAGCTGGAATTGAATTAACCATTTTTTGAAGATACACAAGGAGGAATAGAATCCAGCTTCCCTGCTGCACCTGGACAGGTCTGTAGGGCTGACAGGTGAAATAAGGCATAAAAGCATATAATGGTCAGTTGAGCGAGCCGATCTGACCCCGATTATACCCGAGGAGCAGATCCATTAAGCAAGAACTTGGACATAGTCACTTTTGAGTGTAGAACAGCACTCTGAACAAACCAATTCTGGAATTTCTGGAGCTTCAGATGTCCCTTAATGCGATACAGCGAGGCAGGACTTCAGCATCTGTAGACAATCACCACATCTCATTACCAGGAGTCACAATCCTGTTGTCTCATACAACTATGCACACTGAGGCCCCTGACCTGCCGAGTTAGACTTGTGTCACCAAGCCTGCTGTAATCCTCGGACATGGCTCTGTGGCCAGGGACGGCATAGAGCTTGGGCTGTTCCTTTCCTGAATGCAAGATGAGTCTCTCGACTGCATGTAAGAAAACACCTTTGGGAAATGGGGAGAGGCTGGGGCAGAGATATGTTGTACATCAAATCTGATGGGAGAAGAAAATGGCTTAACTGGTTCTGAAAGACCAGGTAGCATTCGAGGCCTGTTACAGATCTGCTTGCTTGATGTATGTGAACAGTAGCTGCAAGGAGGGGAAAATGAACAATAAATTATCAGTGGGCTGAAGTTCTGTTTAACAATTTACTGCTCTGAGTTATTATTTCACTCAGGGAGTAAAGTGCTAGCTGCTTTCATCTGACCATCTCTCACTCTGAATGGATATTCCCCTGGTTTCCTTTATGTGCAGCATTTGTGGTATTTGTTTTCCTTAAAGAAACAAATACCATGATGAATAAGTCAACACTGTGCAGACTGCACTGATATAAGTGCTATTTCACTAGCGGAAGTTACACCATTATCATCAGCGTGAGCACTACATAGATAGCATTTAAACGCGCTTTCACCTTGCATCAGTATAAGTGATGCACCGGCATAAGTGCATGGGAGTTGCACTGCCATAATAGAACACAAAATCACCTCACAAACCTTTGCATCTTCTTCTTGCCCTTGGATGTGATGGTGGCAGGGGATAAGAATTACACCTACTGGTGTTCTGCCCATCACCTCCATAATTGGGGCTGTGAATCTATATCATTTGTCCACCTGCAAAGAAATGAACCCACGCCAGTTTTTTATTGGAGCCTTGGAACTTGGTTTCAGAACCAAGACTTTGCTAATGGACCAGAGGAGATACAAGATGAAGCTGGTTTCTGACAAGGGCTGCAGCACCAGAACAGGATGGACTGTCAGTGTGTCTCACGGGGATGTTGGTAAAAAGAGAGACACCTGATGAGGAGGTTCAAGAAGATTCATTCTTTACTGCTGTTTCCCTGTTTCCTGGGAGCGTGGTGGAGCTTAAGTCCCTCTCTGATAGAACTGCTTGCAGGATGCTTTCTGATCAGTTTTGTTGTCCTTGCAAATTCTCCCACATGAGATGGTTGCACAAGAGGATGGACAACCTGCCTGCACCCCAACCTACCAGTTGGCACCGCTTGCCTCACTCTTAGACCATGCTGTGGTGATGGAATTGGAAGAACTGGAGGATAGAACCACTGGGGTTGCCTGCTGTGGATGTAGACCCTAAAGCATGTGTCAGTCTCGCAGCTGTCTTCCCTCTCCTCTGCTGCAGCACGGGTGGTGGCCCCATGGCAGCACAAAGCACAGATGTTTCTTCCATCCTAGTGATTGATTATTTTCAAGTGCCTTCTTAGAGCAGATGTTCCCATGTGGCTTCCCTGCCTCTCTGTACTGACACCTTTCCTACACAAGCAGACGATTGTACTGCTGCTGCTGCCTTTTTGATCAAGATAGCAATGTCATTGGTGTGCGCTTTTCTTTCTCTAACAGAGTACTTGTCCTTATTAATGGTGCCTGGGACCTTTTACCAGCCGGAACATCCTTCTCTTTGGCGCTGCTGCCACAGTGACAGAGGTGGGGACTTTGTGCCGCAACCTAAGCCAGTTTCGTTTAGGAATGCCAGCTGTTTCCTTTTACTCCCCTGCGGTGTTTTGAAACCTATTGGGCTCTGCTGCTAGGTTGCTCGCCTAGAGCTCTCGACCAAGAATCGCTCCTTCATTCCCACCCCCTGGATCAAACGAATTTCCTGTGTGGTGTGGAGAACCTCCTGACTGATCGTCTGCCAAGATCAGCCGCTCTGCATGGAAGGCTGGTGTTTTACATTTCCAGCCACAGCCAACATAGGCCCTGCTCGGCAGCCACCTACCCTTTGCTTGCCCCTGTGCCAGCACCATGGGAGGTAGCACTGGTACACTGCACTCTGGTTACTTCTGAATTGGAGGCGATGAAACCGTAAGTGGTTCCCATCTGGCTTTGGCAGTCAAAGGAGCACGGTGCAGAGCCGGGGCGCGGGAGCACACGGGCAGCGGTGTTAAGGGGCATTCTGCCCACATAGGACAGGCCCCGTCAGGGTGCAGAGTGAAGCTGTGTTGTACCTGTATACTAACAGATATGCAGGTCAGCCCCCAACCTGCCTGGCCAGGTCCCCTCTGGGGCTCTGATGTACAGCTGGAGATGCTAGCCCGTTGCTTCTTGTGAACAGAGAGCAGCGTGCTGCCCGGTCCCTGTGTCCGGGGCATGGGGAAGAAAATAGGCTGTTTGCATTTTGTATTTCCCGAGGCATGACAAGGCAAATGAGGTGGACCTCATCCCTTGTTCCAGCAACACAGAGGAATGGGTTTTCATAGATTCATAGATTCTAGGACTGGAAGGGACCTCGAGAGGTCATCGAGTCCAGTCCCCTGCCCGCATGGCAGGACCAAATACTGTCTAGACCATCCCTGATAGACATTTATCTAACCTACTCTTAAAGATCTCCAGAGATGGAGATTCCACAACTAAGGACTGGTTGCCCAGTCCTTAGTTTATTATGGCACATATACTGGTCTCTTCCTCCTCCCCCGGCCCTGCTTTATTTACTCTGAGTCTCCGCCTAGAAAACATCCCTGGATCTTGCACCTTACTGGGCTGTTCATTCCTGTTCTCATGGTGAAGACAGACACCCCTGTCATTCGATGGATATTTCCATCCGGACCAGATAAAGCAGGAGGGAAGACACCGTCAGGAACAATCCTGCCTATGAAGAGGGAGGGATAAGATGATGTATGAGGCCTTGTCCATTTGTCCTTTCTACGGTTCAGTGAGCAAATCACGTTGCATGGGGATAGAGGGGCTGGTGCAGATAAGAACGGACACACACCAGAGCTCACCATTTAAGATGAACCCCAAATGGATCCTTCTGGGGTTCAAAAGAGTTTGGACAACTTTTAAAACAGTTCTGTTTCATTTTGGCTGCTGATCGTGCCCTTCTATTTCTGGTTCTGGACAGAACTGTAGGAATCTTGGGAAAGTGCTTTATTTCAGCCTTGGCCGGAAGTGAGAAGTACCAGGAATCTTGGGAGAGAACCTGTTCTTGTGAGATGTCCGACCCAGGGCTGCAAATCCAGAGGGGTGCATGGCTTGCATAAGGTACAATGAAGTATTTGAGTTGGTCTTGGGGTTAAAACACAGCATGGCAGGCCAGGAGACCTGGGTTCCTGGGCCAGGAGAACTGGGTTCCTGGGCCAGGAGAACTGGGTTCCTAGCCCAGATTGGATCAAGGTTTTTAAAAATGGGCGCTGAAAGTTAGGTTCTTAAGGTAATATTTAGGCATTTAAATAATGGTAAGCATCCATGGACTTCAGTGAGAGATGCCGCATGTTTTTAGTGCGTTTGAAAACCAGGACTTTTTATTTAGGAGCCTAAATAAGAATTGAGGGGGGTGATTTTCAAAAAGCATGTTCATCCTACCTAGTTCTTAGACAGCGCTTTGCATCAATGGATCTTAAAGCGCTTTACAAAGAAGATCAGTATCCTTCTCCCTATTTGACAGGTGGGGAAACTGAGGCACGGGGAGGCAAGTGACTTGCCCAAGGTCACCCAGCAAAGCGGCAGCAGAGCTGGGAACAGAACCATGGTCTCTTGAATCCCACTCCAGAGCACTAGGCCAAACTGCCTCTCCTTTTCCTATGGAAGTCGACGATAAAGCTTCCATTGACTTCAGTGGGAGCTGAGTGAGGCCAGTGCTGAGTGCTTCGGAATAGGAGCCAAGCCTTGGTATTGTGATGCTGCAGAGATGGTTTGAACGGTGTTGAGATCCCTGGATAGAAAGTCTCATTTTTCAAATCTTCTAACGTTCGCCAGTTGTTAAATGTAATTAACTGCTCTGATTCGCTTCAGAGATCGGTATTGCACAGTGTAGTACTTAGCAAGGAGCCAACTTTTAAGCCACACATACACAACGTGATTTTTCTTGGATTTTACCTCTTTAAAAACAATCCATCCTGTAGCTTTATCACCCCCTGTACAACAGCCATATACATGATTAAATGAGCCACTCATTTGTGGTTGCTTCAGTACCACTGTAATATCCCCTGACCTCAGCCCCCGCTGCAGTGTGAAGCTAAAAAGTACAGGAGGAAATGAAATCTAGCCTTTGCAAAGAATTTCCAATGCAGCATTTCTGTCTGAATGATCTTTGCAGAGGAGGGAGGGATAGCTCAGTGGTTTGAGCATTGGCCTGCTAAGCCCAGGGTTGTGAGTTCAATCCTTGAGGGGGCCACTGAAGTATTGGGGCAAAATCAGTACTTGGTCCTGCTAGTGAAGGCAGGGGGCTGGACTTGATGGCCTTTCAAGGTCCCTTCCAGTTCTAGGAGCTAGGATATCTCCATTAATAAATAAATAATAAGAAGCTCCATGGACAAGAGCCAGTAGTGGAGAGATCTTAAAGCAGAATAGCACAATCCTCAATATTAATCGCAAATCAGACTCAAATGAGCCTGGGCTGACTTAATTAAACCCTTCACCTCTTCCTACCCCCACTGCTGCCCTCAAACTCCTACGAATAGAAATTGATGGATGTATTTCTCCATGCAGGTGTACAGAATATTCTTGCCACCGGCAATGGATTGTTGAAATTCCTTAAACACTGCTTGACCTCAGTGTTTGTGGAGTATAACCTAAGTACACGAGAGTGGGACTGCACCAGATATGGACTTTGGTCACTCTAAAAAGCACGCATCAGGCTATAACATTCAGTCTGTGGGTTGTCATGGCTTTGGGCTGATTTTGTCTTTCTGGAATTGGGCCCAGTTTTTAGTAACGGTAAACCTTTATTGTGTGTAAGAAAGGGTTGTATCGTATTGATTCACAGCGACGTGTAATTTGTCTGACAGGTTATGGGTCTAGTGCACAGGGTATTATTTTGCTTTATCGCATTATGGTCATGCCCAGAGGCTTCAGCCAAGCTCAGGGCCGTATTGTACTGTATGCTGCATGTCCACGTACAAGCGACAGCGCCTGCCTTGAAGAGCTTGCAGTCCAGCAAAGGAAGTATTGTTATTTCCATTTTACAGATGAGGAACTGAGGTTAAATGATTTACCCAACTACACACAGGAAGTCTGGGGCAAAACCAGGAGTTGAGCCCAGCTCCTTCCATCCGCACACAGACTGTCTGATACGTTACTTCATGCCCCCTGTGCAGAGCAGACAATCTCCTGGGGAGAGACGGCTCTCGCGAGCGTTCAGCTTGCACTGTGTGGGGCTCCGTGGAAAGCGGCAGTGTGTGGAGCGCTGAGATGCAGAAGTTCTGGATTGGAAGGCATTGCTCTTTTTGTTGCCTCTTCATGCATTCTTAGCTTCAAAGAATGGTACTGGGCGCTAAGCGGCGTTGCCACGCTCCAGCATTTCCAGGGTTTCTGAGTCCTCAAGCGTACATCAGCTCCGCCTTATCTGCCTACCTCCTGGAAGATGATGAAAGGCCCAGAAATCAGTCAAATAACAGTACAGAGGAACACGCCTCCTCCAAATCATATTTCAAATCTGTAGGAAGCACGAAAAGAAAGTTGGTCCTAGGAATATGGCACTGGGCTCTCACAAGATTTGGATTCAGTTCCCAGCTCTGCAATATGCTTCTTATGCAAGTCACCCAATGTCCATGGGCCCCAGTTGCCCACCTGTAAAATGGAATAATACTTGTCTTGTCTGTTTAGACTATGAGTTCTTCGGGACAGGGATTATCTTTTGCTAGGAGTACCTGCCTCCTCTAGCACAATCAGGTGCCAGTCTAGGCGCTACTGTGAGACAAGGAAATACTAATGGTACTGTAGCCCTGCCCGCGAGATCCGTAACTTGTCATACAAAGTGCATCAGTGTGAATCAATCTGCTCCACCCCTTTACTGCAAACCAGAAAGGTTTTCTGATCTGTTAACCGTTTGGCCCGAAGTCAGAGGTGATGTCAATTGTTGTGAAGGAACACCATGTGGAACCCCCTGTAGCATTTCCTTGGGGGGGAATGTCCCTTTAAAAAGAACCCTGGAAGGAGAGACTTAGAAGCAGCCCCTGTGAGCAACACCAGGGGTCAGAGGCAGCAGCCTAGCCAAGTTTGGGGCCAAAGCACATGGCCCCAGCAGCGATAAAAGATGGCTCCTTTACAGGCGGCTATCAGCTGTTCCGGATGCCGTGAGCCACGTCATGAAGTGGGGGAGGCTGCAGCTTCCCCTGTGTTTGTCCAGGCCCTAGCATGTTCTGGACTACCACCGTCTAAAGTCCGTGGGTGTAACTTACACACCAAGGGGGAAGCGAGAGGTGAAACAGGAAAAACAATTCACGCGAGCGAGGGCATACAAAGGTGAAAGATAAAGCTGCCCTTTCCCTAATGGGTCTCACATCTCCTTACACTTTCCCTGTAGCTGCTTTCCTTCCTCTAAGCCACTTCCCCTTTCCCCCCATGTCACATACATCAGTTTACACCCACCTATTGGCGTGTACTTTCACCAGCGGTTTTGTCACGTCTAAATCTGGTCTGTTCCATTTAACGCTGCTTTTCAACAGAGATGGTATTCGGTCCATACCATTACAGATGACAAATGCACCGTGTGCATTTCAGTTAAAAACTTGGCAGATCCATTGCTAATCAATGCTGTTTTTCTTATACTTGGCATATGTGTGCAGTATATGAATTGGATTTACAGAATGTGCTTGGGGACTGGTCATTTCTGTCAAGAGTGTTATCATGGAAACGTCAATATGCATATTTAAGGCACACTTCAACCTACACCTGTTATATAGGCAACGTCCTTGTTTGGTGTCACTAGTTAGTGAATGCATATAATGAAATCATTCGTTCTGGATTACATGGGTCACGTCCTGTTCCCATTAGGATTCATGTAGATCAATGGTTCTCAAACTTTTGTACTGGTGACCCCTTTCACATAGCAAGCCTCTGAGTGCGACCCCCCCTTATAAATTAAAAACACTTGTTTATATATTTAACACCATTATAAATGCTGGAGGCAAAGCGGGGTTTGGGGTGGAGGCTGACAGCTCGCAACCCCCCATGTAATAACCTCGTGACCCCCTGAGGGGTCCCGACCCCCAGTTTGAGAACCCCTGATGTAGATGAACTGAGCCCTCATGGGTATCATTATACTCTATAGCATCACGTGTTGCAGTTAAGCACTAAAGCCTGGTAGGTCTCAGTTAACAGTGAGTATCTCTTTGCAGGCTCCCATTCGACGGTTTACAAGGATCCCATGATTCTTGTCGGCCCAGAGAACCTCACGCTGACTGTGCACCAGACAGCTATCCTGGAATGCATTGCAACTGGGAATCCCCGGCCCATCGTGTCCTGGAGTCGACTAGGTAAGCAACTGAGTGGCAGGAATTTCTTGGCACTGCTGATTGTCCTCACACGGGAAATAATTACGTGCCACTGATTATTTATTGCACAGGACAATTCAGCCTTCTCTTTACTCTTCAGGTTAATTGTAGACTCAGAACCCCTTTTATCTTTCTGTCTAGGGTTTGTACTGCCTTCCGAGTTCCTATTTCAACTTGTTATTGAGGTGGGTTGGTTGAAGCCAGACATTTTATGAAAGGCGATAATTTTATCTTTCCAAAAAGTGACAGCCTTTTCTTTACTTACATCGAAAGCATCAACGTTGACTCCAGAGAAGTGAATTCATACACAAACATGTCTTCCAAGTAAAACAGACTTGAAAGAAAGCGTCTGTCTATTGAGTGATTTAAAATAAAACCAGGGAATGGGAGTGGTTAATAGTTGCACACATGAAGCTCTGAAGAATAGATTCTCAGTGGTGAGGTCAAGAGTATTTGTTAATCAGCATGAAAAACTGAGCCACTGTCAAATTCCATCACCCGAGTGGAGCAGTGCGGAGTTTTTTGCAATCGAAAGATGAATGTTATTTTAAGCTCTGCCTGCTCGACGTTAGCCCAGAGATCTGCATACAGTGGAAGGGTGCTTTCACATTTAACTGCCAAGCAGAAGTCTTTCCCGCATAAATAGCTGATGGCCTTTGTATTGCACTCTGGTACCTGAAAATATCTGTGTATTTGAACTGAACCCAGTGAATGTTTCCAGACCTTTGAGCTGTTCCTCCTCGGAGAAGCATATTGCAACCATTTCATTCTCACAAGATCTTCCCACCAGGATATTACTTGTTCCCCAAAGTGGCTCTGCAGGGTTATGGGCTACGTTTTTGGGAATGAAACACACTCTAAGTAGCTATGCTCACCCTAGACTTCAGCCACACTCCTTGCTTTTTAGTCATGAATCTCTGGTTCTCAGACTTTGATTAATGGTGGTTAGCTTCCCAGTCTAGAGCCTTCAGGGAAACAGCAAGAATACACTTATATAGTGGTAATCCAGAAAGATTTTTTTTTCACACTGCCTTTTCCATTCAGATTCTATAGACTGTTAATACCACCTACCCAAGTCTGTCGCTAACTGACCTTTTCCCCCTGAGCAATAATCATCATACTGATGCTGTTTTAAAAACCTGCTGGATACGCTATGCCACGGTGTTGAGATGTTCTTTTGGGCACAAGGCCGCTCTACCTTGACTCTCAACTATAATAAACTACTTTATAATTGCCCTAATTATATCAGCTCATTGGCTTGTTCAAAACACTTGTCTCCATAGAATAGTGTAGTAATGAAGATATAATAGCGTCAAGCCATATTACCCCATATAGATTCAGTCCAACACTACCATCTATCAAAAAGAAACCCAACTTCTCTGTCACGGCATTTGCTGTAGAGTTACCGAGTCAAAAGAAAACCTCACTCTTTTTATTTCCACGTAAGTGTGAACGCTTCCTCCCAAAGAAACACATTCTTTTGTCTAATTCTGCAATGATGTGAAAGGTTGCTGACGGGTTAATGGATCTAGGGATCCTTTTGACTCTGTTTTGAACTATTTCAATAACGTGTGAAAGTATCAGACATATTCATATTCCCTCACAGTCAGGAGGAGGGGAAGGGAGACAATACAATTTTGAGAGGATTCCAAGTAGGACCAAACCAGTTGAGGAGAGCGGGCAGGGGAAGGGGGGGGGGAAGAGGGGAGCGTGCATTGAAGGAGAGGTATTGTCATGCTTGATTGAGTTTATACATGTGTAGCTTCCTCATGTATGAAGTTTACCTGTCTGAGGCACCTCCTAAGACGCCAGTTCATGAAGAGTAATTGCAGGAGGACTCCTCTTAAATAACTGTTAAAGCAACACAGCTTGGAGAACAAAACTTTCCACACAGTACCATAAACTATAAAATATAGAGCAGTGGGGTCTTAAATGAAGGCAGCCCACTTAGATTAGGCTCAGTTCAGCTTTATTTAAATAAAAACTAATATCAATGAATAATTTTCACACCATTTTTTTAAAAATCAGAAAAAGTCCCCATTGAAGTATTTCACTTTTGCAGGATTTTGCCGTTTCATGGGGGTCCTTTGCACCCCTCAAATTTTATTTTGCTGGCCATTTCAATGAAATGGCAGTTGTTTTACTCAGAAATGAGCACAAATGTGAATTTTTGCATTGTTTTCTGTGTAAAAGCTGTCTTCTCTTAAACAAATGGAACCACTTTTTGCTCTGACTTTGCCAAAAGCCTGGCTGATTTTCAGTGGGAAATGGACCCAGTTTTGTTTGGAAAAAAAAATCACTCAAATCATGGGTCAATTTTTAAACGATATGCAATAAACTTTTACTTTTATTTCCTTGTGAATATTTTGTATCCCTCTACCACAAAGTTCTTGTGTTTCCCACTGCATGAAATGCTTTGCAAAGTGAAATGTTCATTAGAGGATTTGTTCCGAGAGAAGTATAAAATCATTAAGGTTTTGGTTTGTTCAAGAAAGATAAGATTTGTTCTTTCACAGCTACACACTCGAACCTGAACCCATATGCGTACAAAAATGAATCCCCAGGGAACTTATTGCAAAGCCAGCAGAATGAATAACAATTCTTAATGTGTTACGTATCAGCTTATCCTTTAACTGACAAGCTGCTGATCTGGCCTCCATCAAAGGTACTGAGACAAAATAACACACTATTTAGAGAGATCTAGAAAAGTGAGACAAGGAAGAAAGGGCAGTGATTATCTGATAGCGTTATACAGAACTCGTCAGAAAGGGTTACACAATGGGAAGGAAATTACTAAAGAGAGAGCCATTCAACACATAAACCATACAACAGTTGTAGGAGCCAATTAATTGGTAACTTATTGGACACAGAAGCTTGCAATAGATGGCTGACTGGTTGACAGGAGCACCATTCCCTGAAGTGTTTAGAAATAATAGAGTAAATTTCACCACTTCACACACTGAATAGTCAACTGTTGCAATGTATTCTAAATATGCTAATACATGGTGCCCAATGTCCGATGGAGTAGAAGACCCATGTGTCTAAAAAGTAGAAGGCTACTATGCCAAGGTACAAAGAATTCACAAAAGACCTAAATGGTCAACATTAGAAAGTTGTTACTTTCTTTCTACTTGCTACTTATAAAAGAAAGGCATCCGCGTTGTTGCATATTCATATCGCCTGGCACGTTTTAACGAATTTCTGTAATTGGTGCTGATGTGCCAGTCATTTGCTTAGTAGCCGGAACAATGGAATCCGTTACAGTGAAAAAGCATCCCAGATACCTTGGAAAATTAAATCACTTGTATCCCAAATTGCAGGGATCTTTCATCCAGATTTCACTCTAATGGGAATTTTTAAAACTTTATTTGAGCACTGCAAGGAGGTTCTTTGAGGGTGTCTCCTATTTGGAGTATAGCCAGCTTCAGTGTGACCAGTGTTTATTAATTAGTAACCCAGCCGCTCTTCACTACCAGCCGAAACCCACACCTTAAAAACAACATGCCTTTTAAGGCCCTATCAGTATTCCACCCTGCTGGTCGCTAGTTGGTTCATAGTGTTGTTTTGTCACAATTGCATCAGTATAAAGTGAAATGGAAATGACCTAATTCTGCAGTCTCAGAGTAAGTCCACATAGCTAAGGCTCAGTTCCTCCTATAGCCCCTGGAGAAGCCGTGTGACACTGGGACTCATAATGGTGTTTCATCTCCTGCTCAATCAGACAGCTTGCTGGATGTCAAACGATGGTCCGTGAACCACCTGGTTCATTGGTAGTTCTTTGATTCACTAGTCATCATTTCTAAGAGACTATAGTCTAGCAGACAGTGAATGTCACGGGGTAGGAAAATGTAGGAGGTCCACATGATGGTTTTTGTCTTACGAAGTCATTCATAGAATTAGAAGATCAGAAAGCCGCTGGCATGGCTGATTTCAGAGGACGCAAAATGTCCTGCTTATTATTAGAGAGGCCGTTGTGGTTGAGTTTCTGGAAGGGACTGCTGCATGTAAATTTCCTGGGCTCCTTGGGCCCCCGTGAAAAGGAATGCTATTTCCAAACACTAGTCCTAAAAGGGAAAGGGAGGTGCTCGGTACCTTGCAGAAGGCACATAGTACACTGTAGATTCGCTCCCTGTCCCGGGTAGGCAGTTTGGGGATCTGAGCCCCCGTCTCCATTTGAGTCTGACAGATTGATTCCAAACTTCTGTAGTGCATGTGGTGGTTTGAGCCATTTCACCAACCCAGAAGAAACCACAGAGCTCGGGTGAGAGCCGGGGGCTGGCTGCATGTGCTCTGGGAAAGGGTGTCTCAACTCTTCTGAGCTGGCATTGCAGCGGGAAAGTATTGCAGCACACCCGTCGCTCTGCATGGTTGGGGAGTTCTCACTCTCGTTTGGATGCATTGCCTCTTGTCCTTGCTAAGAGTGTGAGCTCTTCAGGGCATCTTTTCATTACCTGTTTGTATGGTGCCAGTGGGGCCCTGGTCCCTGGATAGGCTTCCAAGGCATTATCACAAGCCAAGTATGGTACGTTCATGTTCTGTTTGGGTTTGAGTTTGCCAGACTGGTTAGACTTGGAAGGCTGGCTTCTTTGGAGATTGTCCAGTCTCTGTCGTTTCAAAGGGTGGATAGCTCTTCAGCAAGCTTTGGCAAACAGAATACAGTGAACAAGCCCGTCCGGATTGGCTCTCTGCTGCTCGCTGATTCAAAATAAGTTAAAAGTCACCTCAAACATTTCACTCCCCTGAGCCCCTGTAGCGTAGGGAGCCAAGCAGCAGCGTTTAGAGCAAGTTAGCTCTGGCCTCACCTTGGCTGGGGCTGGATGTTTTTCATCTTTGTGATATAGCCTATTGCAGTGGTTGTCAACCTTTTTTTCATTCGTAGACCCCTAAAATTTACAAATGGAGGAGGGGGGACCCCTTTGGAAATCCTAGACATAGTCTGCAGACTCCCTGAGGTCCATGGACCCCCCCAGTTGAAAACCGCTGTTGTATTGAAAGATGGGGACCTGGTGATTAAAGTCAGGAAAGCAGGTTTCCTGGGTTGTGTTCCTCGCCCTGTCATTAACTCGCTGAGACTGTGGGCAAACCTCAGTGTGGGGTTTCCCTCTCTGCACAATGGGTTTGAGACTATGTGTCGACCATGCCAGGGGGTTGGGAGGGGCAGTTCATGTTTGTGGAGCCCTCTGTGCTCGTCAGAGGAAAGGAGCCAGACCTCTGCAAAGGATTATTTTTGTGCTCTCTCTGTGACTGAGAGATGGGCCTTGATGATAACACGGAGGGCTAGATCCGTGTGCACCTAACTCCAGGAGAGGGTTCATGGCTGTGAATCCTGAATGGAGGGAGGCACCACACTCTGGCCCAGCTGGGGACCTAAGTCACTCGGAGGGGCGGGGCTTGGGCCACACCCCATCCCGTGACATTTCTTACACTACATCGCTCAGGGCTGTGAAAAATGTTATACTGTAATTAGGTCGACCAAACGCCCACTGTAGATGCAGCTAGGTCTCCTTCCATCGACTTAGCTACTGCCTCTTGAGGGGGTGGGTTTACTACAGAGACGGAAGAACCCTTCCATCGCTGTAGTGTCTACACCAGTGCTTCTCAAAGCTGGTCCGCTGCTTGTTCAGGGAAAGACCCTGGCGGTCCGGGCCAGTTTGTTTACCTGCTGTGTCCGCAGGTCCGGCCGATCGCGGCTCCCACGGGCTGCGGTTCGCCGCTCCAGGCCAATGGGAGCTGCGGGAAGTGGCGCGGGCCGAGGGATGTGCTGGCCGCTGCTTCCAGCAGCTCCCATTGGCCTGGAGCAGCGAACTGCAGCCAGTGGGAGCCGCGATTGGCCGAACCTGCAGACGCGGCAGATAAACAAACCGGCCTGGACTGCCGGGGTTGTTCCTTGAACAAGTGGCAGCCCGACTTTGAGAAGCACTGGTCTACACTGCAGAGTGCTGCTGTAGACAGACCCTGAGAGACAGAGTGTGAATTGAGCCAGCAAATGCAACCATTTATGATTATTAGAGACGGCAAAACTTGTCTGACTTGAATGGTGGATGCAGTGTAGTTGTAGCCACATCGGTTCCTGGATACTAGAGGGACGAGGTGGGTGAGGGAATATCTGTTATTTGGATCGACTTCTGTTGGTGAGAGAGAGAGAGAGAGGCTTTCGAGCCACACAGAGCTCTTCACTACCTTTCCCAGAGCTGAAGGAGAGCTCTGTGTGGCTCGAAAGCGGGTCTCCCTCACTAGCAGAAGTTGGTCCCATGACATATATTACCTCAGCCGCCTTGTCTCTTGACTGGTGAATATGAGCTGGGAGAACTTTATTTTTTTTTGTTTAGAAAAAAGATAAATTTACCTGGCAGGAGAAATTTCCTCAAACTCTCCCACCTCTAATTAGTAGATGGCAGCTGTAGAGACAAATGGAAACATATAGACACTGATATTTCGACTGCGCGGTGTATCTGACGCAGCCTGGGTCTTTTCTGTTTAAATGATGTAGCCCCTGGTAAATAGGGTAATAACCCAGACAGGCATTCAAGTCATAGTTCTGTGTTATTTCTTAATTCATTTATACAATCCTACAGCCAGATACAGTCTGCTCATATATTTCACCTGTCCTACTTCCTCAAGGGAGAGATTTGATTTTTACACCTATTGTAAATATGGGCTTCAGAAAGGTCTAATTTAAAGATGAAATCAAGTCCAATTTGAATTTAATTCAGACCTTCTTTACAGTTTGGTTTAAATGATATTATTCAAAGGGAACAGACCCTTCTTACTGCTCATTAAACACTGGACAGGTCACGCTTTACTGTTCTTTTTATGGCTGAGCAATCTACTGCTGCAGCGCATTGGCCAGCTATACAATTATTTAATGACATTGTTTTTCTCCATCTGAAAGACCTGAGCACCTTTCACTGTAACTGAAATAATGAAGTGTCCAGGGTCTGCCTGCCTGGTGGAACAGTGAAACCTTTGAGTTAAACATTTCCTGTAAAACACTGCAAAGAGCATGGGCAGGAGAGGCTTCTGCAAATTTCAGAGCGTTGTGTCTTTCAATCCATAGTACCTTTTCCCACCGCTCTCTGTCAAGGTGCCATCTAAAATTAGACTATTTATTTCTGCTGGTCTGATGGATAAACACATACTGCAGGATCTGCTGATTTTTTCTTTTTTTTTGAAAGGCCTGGTTTCATATCTATCATCTCTTAGTGCTCCTGTTCTTGAGGACTTAAGCTGTCTTGGTGGTTTGGCTCCTGTGATAAGTGGTTGTGCT
The DNA here is from genome assembly GCF_027887155.1 of Malaclemys terrapin pileata. Taxonomy (NCBI): domain Eukaryota; kingdom Metazoa; phylum Chordata; order Testudines; family Emydidae; genus Malaclemys; species Malaclemys terrapin. The sequence continues at coordinate 6,727,755 of NC_071514.1, forward strand.
TTTGGTGTAAAAAAAAAATAGTTCCTGGAATGAGGAAGAAATTGCATGCCTAAACATAAGTAGAAACAAACCGAAGAAATGGGTAGATGCCCAAAATATCACAGATGGCTTGCAAAGTGGCTTTTGGGTTGGGTGATAGTTATTTGTCCCTTTCTGCTGGAAGAACGACTATACTGTAATTGACCAGTGTAGCCATTTACTTGGTTTTCTGTAAGGCTGTGGCTGGCTCTGGATTCTTCACAGGTAGGATAAAGTCCCCATAAAAGCTCTTCATTATGCACTACTATTCTACAGAAGGAATTTTCTTCCTGACCCCAGCTGCTAATCAGTTTATTGCCTGAAGCATGAAGACCAATAGCTAAGATAAAAATTATAAGGTGTCTCAGCTGCTTGACTGAGGTGACCCAACCACATTTTGAATGTCAACAGCTTCATTTCCACACTGATTTGCACATAGATTTCCCATCATTGGATTACTGTAGATATTGACACTGTATGCTCCATAGAGCCCGGAATGTTTGCAAGCAGTACCATTCGCGGTCCCTTTGGGATAAGGCTCCTTGTGAGTAAGACAACTTCGTAGTTATGCATCCAACTGGAGTAAAGCCAATCCTAGAATCAGAGGGCCAAATCAATGGGAGTTGCAGGTGCACAGCATCTCAGGATTGGGCCAATAGAAATGGAAAATAACCGTCTCATCTAGCTGATCTCCTGCCCGTGAACGATTGTTCCCTACAGAATGTTTAAAGTCTTTATTGGACTTCCACTACTTCTCTGGGGAGACTATGCCACAGTCTAATATAATCACTGGCAGGGGTTTTTCCTTAATAGTGATCCCAAATTTTCCTTTTTTCTTAATATCTCAATACACCTTTAAAGCACAACACACAAACTGTTTTGCTACCTAAAGGAGCAGCTATTTGAAGAGGGTGTGTTGTGCTCAGGTGCTAAGATCCCCAAGGCTTTATTTTTTGGTTCTGTAGGGCGTTTAACCTTCTTTCTAAACACACATGCAAGAAGGAAACAGGATTTCAGTTTCATATCTGACGAAAGGGCAGCTCCTCCAGCAATAACCACCCGGCTCTCCACTCAGACACTCTGGAACGGGCTAGGGCTGATTTAGAGCTGTGTTTGTCAGGTACGGAATCTTAAAACCCCAACCAATGGAACAATAAAATGCAATGGCCCGATACGACTGAAACACGTTGTAATTGGGGGCAAAGGCTGAGTTGAGGCCCTTGGACTGGCTTTTTCCGCACGTCACGTGCATCGTTCGAGTTGCACCGTGGAGGGCTGGAGCTAAAACTCACTGAAGTGAATGGAAGGACTCCTGTTGAATGGGACTCAGGACTAACTCCCCTCGCAGTGGGCCAGAGAGTTCAGCTTAAAGGTACACTAAGTAATTTGGTCTGGTTTCCTCTTCCAGATGGCCGTCCCATTGGCGTAGAAGGAATTCAGGTGCTGGGGACAGGAAACCTAATGATTTCTGACCTCACTGTGCAGCATTCTGGGATATACGTGTGTGCTGCTAACAAACCCGGCACCAGGGTGCGGAGAACTGCCCAGGGAAGGCTAGTCGTACAAGGTAAGATAACCAGGGTACTATTGGATAATTACACCCATTTAGCTATTTCCTCCACCTCTTCCTAGCCCCGTGTAAAGATCTGGCCCTTAACAGATGCTGGTTGAGTTTTTCCTAGATGTTCTTTGCATTGCATGTTCGTGAAGTACAATCCTCCCCAGTCCCCAGGCAGGGACTCGGCTGGCTAGCCTGAGCCGCTGCCCGTGCTGCTGCGGCCACTGCCGTGTTTAGGGGCCACCCGGAGCAGAGCTAGTACATGTCTGTCTGCCTGAGCTGAGAAGGATCATGTGACACACAGCCTTTCCTTTCGAAATCCCTCGTTCGGGTGTATCCAGCCCAGGTCAGTAGAGAACAGACGTCATTAACGTCCAATGGTTCTTTTGTTGCCTTTGTGAAACAGGTGGAAATGCCCCTATCCAGTTCTTGTGATCACAAAACTCACCCGTCATTAGTTAGCACCCTTTTTAACAGGACCAGCTGGGAGCCTAAAGGCTGAATGGGCCTGGAGATTGATTTACTCTCTCCCCTCTACCAGTGGCCCCGCCAGGGCAGGGTTGGCATGGAGGAAGCTTGTAGTGCTATTGATGCTGTGTTATACCTGTTCTCTGCGGATAACAGAGTTCACTCACCAGGGCATCTTTTGCCAGCATGACATTTATTTTGTACAGTTAAGACATTTAAAACTCTGATTCCGGATGGGCAGGGGTCCCACCGCAATGGACTCTAGCAACAGATGAAAGATTCGGAGCTGAGCCCTGTTAAAAAGTCACCTGGGACATTCCCCGTAGTCTCAGTGCCAGGGAAACGCAGGCTCCAGCATTGGCCCACAGCAATAGTCCTGACAGGGCCACTTCTCATGGGCCTTCCCGCCAGCAGCCAGAACCAAGCGCTCCGAAACTCACGAGCCACCAGTCTCCATGGTGAAAGGAGCCAGGCAAGTGTTTAGAAAGGCAACGCAGCCAGCAGCGTGGAGCTGAATGGTAATAATCCTCCCCTGATTACAGGCACTCACCTCCTCCTCGGGCTAGTCCACTTACAGCATCTCACACTCTCATCAGTTCACTCATTAACGGTTGACTGATGATATCCTGAATCTCAAATTATGCATCTCCTGCCGGAGCGGGCTAATTGAACCTTTCATGCTAGTGACAGGGAAAGTGCTATCCTTCCGCGGTGATGTTCACCTCTCAGTTACCGAGAGTCACATGCTGGGTTCACAGCTGTACTCTGCTAGCAGTGCAGAAGTGATATCAGCTCTACAACTAATTGATCCTGATCACTCAATGCATGTATTCCTTCCCATGCTGATCTATGGAGAGCACTCAGGTCAAAGGGCGATGGCCTCCTTTTTGTTCCCACCTGCTAAATCACACTAAAAGAAGCTGAAAGTATGTGAAATCCCCTCCCTGTGAGCAATTGCTGTAGTTGCCACAGGGATATTATACCATTGCCAGCAGGGATGGGAGGGGGTCACACACAGCGGTTTCCCTATTAAGATGTGGCCCACACAGCGGAAAAATTTGGGAACCCTGGCATTAAGCATTTACTTCTGTGGCACAAAATAATTGAGAGTGGCTGCAAGGTCAGATTTCTTTGTGTGATGTTTTTCCCCCGCTTGCACCCGCCGAGATAGGCACAAGGGATGCTCCCCATTCATCTTGAAAGTTAAAGGTGCTGAATAAAAGTGCTGCTAATAATTCATAGCAGGAGTAAGGCAGATTCAGGTTTTGGAGCAGTAAATCAGCAACTGCCTGGAATGCAGCCAGGTGCAGCCCAGGATTGGGATGGGATGGGGGAGTGGAAGAAAAGCAATTGCAAAGTACTTTGCGTCTGGTAGGAGATCTTTCCCAAGAGTATGCATGTGGGAAAGGCTATTGAACCAAACATGGTAGGGGAGCAGAAAAGGGAAGTTTAAAAAAAGTGCAGCTAATTTAAAAATCTTCATGAAAGTTGCACCAATAAAAGCTTTCCCTATTACTGACTGCGTCCTCTTTAGCAACAACACCATCAAGGAAACTGTTACGTAGCCGAACTCATTACAAAGAGGCAGGGTTTAAAATCACATCTTTGAAAAGGTGGGTTCCCATTCTGATTTCAATCCAGAGTGACTCTACGGACTTCCATTGGGGGTACTCTGGATTGACACTGGGGGAACGGAGAGGAGGATCGGTTCCTAGGTTTCTAATGGAAGTGCTGCCACAGCCATCGGGGACAGCCTCCTTGTCATGGAGCAAATGCTTTTCCATTAAGAACTAGAAGCTCAAAAGGGCCTGTGAATATGAGGAGCCGGCGACTGCGTCTCTGGGCAGACACAGCAGGGGTATCCAGCTCTGACTGTTGCTAGCTGAGCTGGATCTGGGAACTGTTTGGAATTCAGAGGTATAGCAAGGGTCATCCGATCTAGTGTTTAGTCTCTTTCCGAGGGCCAAATCCTTCCCCGGTGGAAGCCAGGGGCAAAACTTCCATTGGCAACAGAGTTGTGCCCTTGGTGTCCTCAACTACTGTAGCTGCCAGCAGCGTCTGCTTTATCTGAACGGTATTGTCTGAGTTTTCCCACTCAGAGCTTCGAGGGATTGTTTTCAGAGCGGTAGCCGTGTTAGTCTGTATCAGCAAAAACAACGAGGAGTTCTTGGGGCACCTTAGAGACTAGCAAATTTATTTGGGCATAAGAAACTGCCGAGACCCAGACTGCGGGTTTTAGCTTTATCAAGATATCAAAGGTGTAAATTACACAGTTTAAGGGGAAAAACCAATAACAGCGAAACAAAAGTCTGAATGATTTGGGAGGAGCTCTGCAGAAGTGCTGGGCCTCCGAAACAATGCCCAAGTCCCCACAGCATGATATTCCAAAGTGCTAATAAATAATACTCTCATTCCTGTTATGGGAGGCTCTCAGCATGCTTTCCAGGCATAAATCAATTAACCTTTGCAATACCCTGTGAAGAAGGCATTCTTGGCCACGTTTTATAGGTGGGGAAACTGAGACAAAAAGAGGTTAATGCGATTTGCCTAGTGTCGCACAATAAGTCAGTGGAAGAGTTTGGAAGAGAACCCAGGAGTCCTGACTCCCATTATTCAGCTTCAGTCACTAAGTAATGCTGCGTCCCAAAGATCTTAATGAAAATCTTGGTTGTAGGTTGGGCTGAGATCGTCACATCTGATGTCTTCACTCTCTATTTGAACACTTATTCTGTTTCAGTGATAATTATCTTTCTCATTACAATCTCCCTTTTAGATCGGCTAACACCATCTTATTATCGTCCAGGGACTTCTCCCACCTTCAAAGGTTAGGGTCTCAATCTCTCTCTCTCTCTCCCCTATCCATTTAGAGTTCTTTGATCTCTTTGTTAAGTCCCTACACAGAAAAGTTTCCGTTTTCTTCTGGGATCCTAAGACAGACATTTGAATATCACGTTGTGCCATGTCGCAAGCGAAAGTCTTGTGAGGGGCTGTTTTAAGAGTGGACTGTGTCTAAATACAAAATGGAGGGTGTTTGTGTGGGATGGATGGGAGACACGGAGGGGTCAGTGGCAGTAAAGAAAATAAATCAAAGCCCTCTCTTTCTCTATCTCCTGTACGATCTATTGTGCTTTATTATGTGTTTGGTGTCATAACAAACTGATGGGCTCTGAATGGCCAGATGGTCACCAGTGTTCTCCACTCCACGCTTCATTGCCTCCTGAAAGCTATGGAGAAAAATGAGATCCCGTCTCACAAACGACTGTCCATCTTGAGAACACATTTTAGAAGGCTCTTTTTGACAACTGTTGTCTTATATCTCTGTTCTCTGCTTTCAGAAATGGGTTTTGTTCTTTTGTACAGTGGATTCTGCAGCTCATACTCTTATGTGAGCAGTTCTGTTGATTTCATTAGCAAGGGATGCAGGATCGGGCTCCAGGTTAGAATTCATTCCCAGATGTGCTGCAGTTACCGTGTTATGTGTTGGAATTCTTGGCATTTTCATTGCCACAGTTGTTGGCCCTAGCTAAGGAGCAATGAGCACTTACACCCTAAATTCGTGCCATAAAAATGTGTTCAAGGTCTCACCATGAAAAGATTTGCATTGACTTCACCAGCTGTTAGATCAGCTCCAGAGAGAAAGGGACACTTGCAAATTTCACATCAGGGTTTGGGCTTTTGAAACTTCCCAAAGTTGGAGATATTCTGCCCTCTTTTTCCTCTCCAGTGTTTTGGACACTTACTGTGTCAGTATCCATACAGATTCTCAGTCTCGGTGCTCAGTGGAAGCAGAATTTTACTTTGGATTATTAGCCGATCTCTCATAAAAGTCATGTGTCATGTTTTGACCAGTGATGGTGCTGTTTTCCCACAGTTCTCCTTCAAGTGGACTTCTGAAGTTCAGCCTCCATTCCGATATTAAAACTCTGGGCCCAGTTTTCAGATTTTTGCCCCTTAGTGAGATGTCCACATCCTGCATTAGGATGCTCAGGTCAGTATGTAGGTACATAAAATGGGCATGCATGCTGCTACTGTAGATCCATAATTAAAAGCCCGCCTAGGCAAGTAAGTTATTATAGCTGTTAACCATCTTATGGCTGTTTGGCAACCTGCATGAAATGAATTTGGAGGGCTCAGTCCAATCCCCAGTAGTATGGAATCATAGAAATGGAGGGCTGGAAGGGACCTCAAGAGGTCATCTAGTCCAGTGGTTCTTAACCAAGGATCCAGGGCCCCCATGGGGCTGCAAGCAGGTTTCAGGGGGGCCACCAAGGAGGCCCAGCACTCGCTGGGGCCCAGGGTAGAAAGCCGAAGCCTCACCAAATGGGGCTGAAGCCCAGGGCCCAGAGCCTCACCACCTGGGGCTGAAGCCGAAGCCTGAGCAATGTAGCTTCGTGGGAGCCCCTGTGGTGTGGGGCCCCAGGCAACTGCCCTGCTTGCTACCCCCTAACTCCAGCCCTGGCTTTTATAAGCAGAAAACCAGTTGTGGTGGCACAGGTGGGCTGTGGAGTTTTTATAGCATGTTGGGGGGGGCCTCAGAAAGAAAAAAGAACCCCTGATCTAGTCCATCCCTCCACTATGAGGCAGGATCAAGTATCCCTAGACCATCTCTGACAGGTTTGACCACAGTTGTAATAACACCATAGCTGGGACTAAGTGACTCCCTGTTGGCAATCTCAGCCGAGAGACCAAGGCCTGAACGGGCCCTGGGGACTGAACTTCCATGTCCCAGCTAGATGCAGTCCCTCCACTTTCCCTATCACTGCATATGATGCACAGCACCGCTTGTGTTGCAAAGGGTGTGGATTATCAGAGCAGCTGCACACCTCCAGCTCCCGTTGGCTTCAAAGTCAGGCCCAGACGACTTCACGCTCCAGGACACCCAAAATACTTAGAAACAAATAACGATAATGGCCGTTGGTGTGAGTAGCTGCTGGTGAGACGGGACATTCCCCCGGGGATAGATACGGCGCGCCATAGATCTTCATAACATCACCATGCAGCATAGAGAGGCACAGCCAAACCTATTAGTGCATTTGTTTAAACATTTCTGAAGAAGGTATTAAGCTTTATTGCTTTTTGATACATATGTCACGCCTTTAAATAGTCATTAAAACTGTATGATCTCTTCCCTGCCTCTCATTATATCCTGGATAATCAAGCTTTCTATCCACTTGCTGTACTTCAAACAAACAAGAGCCGGGATGTGTCCGGGCCTCCTCACCACGGGTTTGACGTTACCACCTTAAATATAGCAGTGGATCTGGGTGAAATGGGTTTCTGGTTTTCTCCCCACTATGGTCTTTTGTTGTGGTAAGGTGGAGGGAGTGGAGGCATTTGGGCCAGTGAACCTCCTCTCAGGTGAAGTAAGCATCGACAAGACGATCCATCCATTATGAATGACAAAGGGGGATGGATAGCATGGAGCAGAAAGACGCTGGTGTGGGTAGGGTAAGGAGATTGGGAATGGGCAGGGTGTTTCAAACTGTCCACCTTATCCTCCTAACCCAGCAAAGAAAGAAAAACATTCAGTCGCTGCTCATTGGAAACACGTTAACGATTGGGGAAGGGAAGGGCCAGGCGACCTTCCAGAGAAACCAGGCCTCTTCCTAATCTGTGGATGGGACAAAACAATCGTATCTGTTTTCTTAGGTGTTTGGAGTTCCCCCGTTGGGAATTCCCAGTCTGTTAAGCACTGAATTCTGCTACGTCCTACACCAAAAAAAAGGCAACAATTCCTTTCTTTCCCCTTCACTTGCACTTGCTCTTCCCCTGAAATAGGCTGGTCCAGCCCACCAAAGCGTATCAGCAGCCCTGCTGCTTGAAAAACACAGGGTTACGGTATTAACAATTTACTGCAGTAACAACTCAACTTTTTCCCCACCAGCCCCCCCCCCCCCCCCACGTGAGCCTTTGCCCCCCTCCTGTGCAAACAGTTTTGCCAGTTTTCTGTAGCTCTAGTTTAGGCGAATACAGAGGAACTGAGCATGTGTATCTGATAGGACTTGCCTCAAAACATTCCTCTGATCACATTATTTAGCTACACAGGCTGTATCATTTTAGCAGAGCTACTGTATCTGGTGCTGCACGCGGTGGCCTGAATTCCGGTCTGCCCTGTGTGTGGAAGGAGGCACAGGGACCTCTGATGCACCTGTCTGGGGCCTGGGCAGCGTGCTGCTTTGCCCGCTCCTCGCTACCATGCCCGGCATCTTTCTAAGGGCCCCAGGGGGCTTGGCCAGGGCCAAATTTTCCTGTCCCATCCCTGATCCCACTGCTGTTAGTAACTGGGGAGTGCACGTATCACCTTTTAAAGGCAGCAGTAAGTGCTGCTGCTAAATGCATTCACCCAGCTCCCCCGCGACATTCTGCCTGGTCTGGGCTATGCAGGCGAAAAGCCCCAGGCTAGCTCCACTTGGCCACCGCAGCGCCGCACCCCTTCCCTTGCCAGTGCAAAAGCCAGAATTCGGCCGTATGTTGTTAAACAGCAAGCAGGAGGTTACAATAGGAGCCAGTAAGGACTGTTTCACAGGGTGCAGGAGCGGTGGAGAGGCAGGAGTCGGTCCCAGAGGTGCTCTCGGGCAGAGGCAATGGGAAGAGAAGTGGGGGGAGGAGGCCGCCGATGTTTGGTCAATCTTGTTCCTTCTCTGGAGATTTTAAGCAAGTGGAACCTGGAGTCTGGCGTTAGATCTGGTTTTGTTTAGTGAAAGAGCAGAACGGGGACACGCTGAATCCAAGGGGATGGGTTTTTGAATGGTGACTAGCGTCCCTGGCTCAGTGTCAGTGGACACAGCTGTACGTTTGGTTCCCCTGGAGTAAAAGACGACAGTGTCCCAATTACTCCCTCTTGACACCAGCTAATGAGAGAGAATGAGAAGAGAGAGTGACTCCAGAAGGGATCCGCTGGGCGGCTTCTTCCCTCTTGAAAAGATGTTTTCCCTTGAACAACGAGCGGGTTCAGGTTTTTGGGGGGTAAAGGTAACCGACCAGGGGGCGGGGTTTAATGAAACAGGACGAATGGAGTCGGAAGATGTCTGTCCCCTCATTTGGCGTCTTTGAGCGCACCTGCAGCATTGAGGGCTCCAACGAGAGTGGGCGGGCAGCGAACTGCTCGCAGAATAATTGCACTTGCAAAATTGCGCCAGCACAAAGAGGCGAGAAGGTTAAGTCACCGCTTGAAAATTAGGTCCCCACCGTGTCATGCTCTCAATACACCACTTAAGCAATACAAAGCGATCGCTCGCTGCAGGGAACAGGGTCCCTCCCCTCCCCCCCCGTTTGTCATTCTTCTACCAAAATCATCCTCCATTTTAATTTAATTTAAAAATTTACTTGATCTAGGAAGTGAAAGAGTCGGGGTGGCGGGGAGAGAAAACTCACTGATTGGAATCTAAGGAAGTTTCAGCAGGAGGTTTTAGGAAGCCGTGTCCATTAGCTTTCTAAGATTAGGTTCATTATTAGTCTCCCGCTCCTGCCAAACTAGCCTGACAATGAACTCCATCAGTGGAACACCCCCCTCCTGCTCGCAGAAGTCAAATGCTCCACTTCTCTTTGATGATTAAAAATGAAAGAGGGGGGCTCTCGTGAGGAACACATCCTCGTCTCTTCAGCGGGTTTTTTTTTTTTTGTATTGTCGCTCTCAGGGCTTGCCATCTTTATGCCGTTGCTCTTCAGTGTCGGTACCTTTCACTTTGCTTTGGCCTCGAAGCAGCAGTCAGGATGCCATTTTCTCGTACAGCTTTGATTGCGAAAGGAGTGGGAGTTGGCTTTTTTTAATCCCCTGCAGAGTCTATGCCAGATGTCGAATACACACGCCAGGGTGCGGCTCTCTCCTTGGTCACGCTGGTGTAACACAGAGGTAGCTCTGGTGGAGAAAATGGAGCTGTCTCGGTTTATAGGATTTACTTGGTGGGAGAAAAGAGTTGGATCCACCCTTTGGTCTTTTCCTTCCTTGAGGGGACACTTATGGAATCTTCACGAGACTGATCAGTCTTGCAAGGGAACAAACTACCAATGTTTTCATCTCACGAACAGTCTCGTTATGTGTATTGTGGTCGCTGCTGGCTCTCGGGCGGCACCGTGTTAACGTGCCCTCCTTGTTGGTGCCAGTCTCTGTTGGCAGAATTATTTTCCTTCTCTCGTTCCCTCCTTTTGCAGGGAGGCCTCAAGCCGATTTGTAAAATGAGGCAGAAGTCATTTCACTCCTATGTTTGCAGTTTGCATGGCAACATGGCATTTGAACAAATTATTTCCCAAACAGGTATGCAGGGTGCTCCTCCTGCCTCTGTCTAAATAATTGGCAAACATCTATTTGAAGCAAGACTTTTAACAGGCTGCTCCGGAGGCAGATTTCCCAAGGTTGGAGAGTTCTTTGCCTCCTGCAGTGCTGTCACCTGCACGGGGATACTTCAGAGGTGTCATGGAGCCATTTCACCTCAGGCTGCACTCTAATTAGCGTACTGCTAGTTAAGCAAGGAAGGACCTGGTCTGTACAGGCCCCGGAGACTGTTTTCCCTCCGAGTCAGTAAAGAACAAACGGCCCAGCATCTATCTAGCCAATCAGCTTTGTATAATAGCGACCATCCCCTTAGAATTTGAGCGATTCCTGAAGAGTAACAGCCTAACGATGTTATAGTGATGGGTCCTTCTATCCAAATTTGATTGGGAGGGGGAGTGGGTGGGGAGAAAATCACAAAAGACCAGTTGCCTAACTTTCTTCCCTGCATCCTGCAGGGCAGAAGGGGGGAAATGAACCCCACGGGGTCTGATTTTTCAGCCAGGCTGCAATCCAGTTTCTGATTTTGTGGTGACAGAGTTGTGCGTGCAAACATGCGTACACACACAATTGGAGGCATTCACTGAAAATCAGGCCCTGTCTGTATATAATTGGCAATCCTGCAAGGTGCTGTTAGGCTTGCAGAGGGTGATATATAAGCCAGGTAATAGCAATGATCAGAATAATCATCATTATTCACATTGCTCTTATCCAACCACTGCACTGGACCAACCATCAAAGCCAATAGAAATCCAAGATCATCCCATGATTGCAGTCCTCTTCAGAGAGAGAGAGAGAGAGAGGGGCTTTTTGTTCATGCAGGGTGAAGTTCATTCCTCTGCAGAGGGTCAGCACTACAGCTGTGCAAGACATAAGGCTTACGTGCAAGTAATGAGGGCTTGTCTGCACTTGAAAGTTAATTCAGATTAAGAAAGGGTGTGAATGTAAAGCTCAGTAGCTATTCCAGAATAACTCCGTGTGTGGACAAGACCTTAGTGGATCATAGACCTTGGGCTGTCTCTCTGCACATGGGGAGAATTTCACCCTGGCTGCCACATCTTAGGGAAGCCTGTCTGTGTCCTGGATTTCTGGAAGTCCGGCGATGTAAGTGTGGCAAGGAAGGGAGATGTGCATCTTTCATGGCAGTGCCCGCTAATCTCCTGCTTGGAAAATGCCTGCCTGTGCAGTGAGCGCCCCTCCCTAAATAACCTTGCTTTTGTCAAAAATATTTAATGGCAGCAAGCCACTTTGTGCCTTTGGGCTATAAATTCATTAGACCTGTGGCTGCCGTTTGTTTGTCGTCCTAGGAACTGCTGGAGATTGCAATGGGATTCGGGTCTTAGAAGCAGCAATATGGAGTGTTGTCTAGCTTTGCCCTTTGAAGCGTAACTGCTTGTATAAACTCAGCTATTCAGGCGTGCGTTTCAGGCGCCGCTTTCTGGATCCCAATATATTGCTCTATTCTGATAAATGATTTTAAGTCTCAGATGAGCTGCTTGGAGGCGGGAGAAATCATTTCCTCTTAAAATCTGGTGAAAAGTCTGAAACGTTTGTGACTATTGTGAACTGAGTAGCAGTTAGAACCGTTCTGGCTTCTGCCTCCAGGAGTTCTGGGTCCCAGGCTAAGACTTGGGCATACAGGGGCAGCTCTGATCTGTTACTGGTCTATGAACCTGCAGCAAATGGGTATCTGGCGAGGAGAGAATGGCCAGCCAAACTTTTGATATGTTACTATTGTAAAAACACGCTGTATGTAACTGCCAAAATGTTTGTAGCTCACTAAGGGAGCATCATCTAGGGGAGAGTGTCAGGAGTCTGGGTTTCCATTGCAGACGTGCCGCTGACTCTGGGCAAGTCACTTCACCTCTCTGTGCCTCAGTTTCCTCATCTGTGAAATGGGGAGAATGTTATTTACCCTCCTGTATAAAGTGCTTTGGGATCTCTGGGTGAAGACCCCTGCATATGAGCACATATTCGTCTCTGGCTGGCTGTGTATAGGGTAAAGAAATGAACTCCCTTATTCATCTGTCTTGTTTACTTGTGTTCCCCACGTCTGTCTGTCTTGCTCCACCTGTTGGCTCTTGTTTTATACTTAGATGGGAAGTTCTTTGAAGCTCGGAACAGCTTTTTGTTCTATGAATGTATAACCCCTGGCACAGTGGCGCTCTTACCCATTACTGCAGCACAAAATAATCATATTTGCAATGGTATTGCCGGAAACGCTCATAACCGTTTGTCTCTTTGAGTGAAGCAATGCTGATCGCTAACAAACTCCAGACTGCTCCACAGCCAGGCAGGTGGAAATGAATGTGGCTCATTTGAACTCCATTTGCTCGTATACTGGCAAACTCTGCAGCATACTCCAATTTCCAGAGTGATTTGTATAGCTGAGGAGCTTGAGCTCCCGTTTAGAGAGAGAATTGTCATAATATTTTGCATTTGAGCAGCGGAAAGCTCTTTGCTAATGTAGAGGAGCGGACTCACCCCTGCGGCGCCTCCTGCTGGTGACTTCCGGGAATTAGCTCGTTCCAGCTCCGGAGCGCCCTCTGCAGGCCAGTGATCCACCTGTCCTCTGGCCCCACGTCCCTCCCAGGACCCCGGTGCCCTTTTACCTGGGGTGCTGTCCCCTGGCAGTACCCCCACAGTTCTGGGTCTCCCCCTCCCAGGGGAACCCTCCACCCACTATCCCCACTCGCCTCAGTCTTGGCTACTGCCCAGTCTCCATGTAGCCCCCGTTCACTGGGGCAGAGTGCAGTATCAGCCACTCATCACAGGCAAAGGGGTTCACACCTGCTGCCTCTGCCTACCCATGGGTTGCCCCCTGCAACCCTACACCTACTAGGCCTTGCCAGGCCTGCAGCCTGGGGGTTTCTTAGGCCGGAGCTCCCTGCTCCTCCCCCAGCCCTGCTCCCAATCTAGGTGTCTGGTAAAGCTCCCTGCAGCCAGGCCCTTCTCTCTCTGAACACAGAGAAAGACTGGGCCCTTGCTCCTGGCTCCCAGCCTTTATAGGGCCAGCTGCGGCCTGATTGGGGCGTGGCCCAGCTGCAGCCACTTCCCAATCAGCCCAGCTTAGCAGCTCCCAGCCACAACCTTCCCCCAGGGCTGTTTAAAGCCCTTCAGGGCAGGAGCGGGTGTCCACCCTGCTACAGCTAACATTAAGTAGACCTTGTGCCGTCGCTCTGAGGTCGGTGACCTGGTATTTGTTGTGAAGGTGGGTAAACGGCGTCTCAGAGACAACTTGCCCAAAGACACATTTGAAGTCAGTGCTGGGACTAGAACCCAGGAATCCTGACTCCATGCCCAGCACTCTAACCACGGTACTTACCGTAGAGTGCAAAGCTATGATATCATTTGCCATTCCTGGCGGTGTGTGGGCTAGGGCGTGGAAGGATGTGAAAGTGGCACTGGAATGATACACACTATAGTTTGCGGCTCACACTTTCAAACAGGACTGCAGAGCTGCTGATCGGGCACCTTTCACCAGAGCTCATTTCATACGACGTACACAATCAGTCAGAAGGAGAAAGAAGGAATGAAGCCAACACTCCCCAGCACATGATATTAAAAAACATATGGGGGGAGGGAGGGGTTATTCTGGCTTTTGTATTTCATCCCTGTGTTTGAATTCATTCAGATCAATAAAGTTCCAGCAGGGCCTTTCTAATGTGCAGGATTCATTTTTAAGGAGCCTTCATCACATGGGCCTTGTACCACCGTAGCACTGGCCCAGAGCCATGGTACCATTGCAGTAAAGCCATGGTAAGCAGGCAGGGCTTTGTGGTTCAGGGCAGCCTAATATAATAACACGCCTCAGTGTAAACAAACAAGCATCCAGGTCCCTTAAAGAGCAGGAAGGGGACATTGTGTTTTTAAATGACTAGCCCACCTGGCATCATCCAATTACTGAAAATTCCCTCTCCCCGATTAACCAGCCCAGCTCTATTCTTTAGTTGGTTACAATCATGGTTACAGATGGGCAAGCACGATCTATAGTTATCTGTAGACCACACACGCCTGTCAAACCTGCCAAGCTACCTCTGGAGCTGATAAACTGCGGTGGTTTTCTTTTGTCAGCCTTCGCCGCGCTCACAAAATAGACTCAGGTTATTTTACACCAAGTGATTAGAACAGGCTTGGTGCCAGGGCAACGTTGGCTCCTGGCAGTGTTCCTCATGCTTCGGTTTCCTTCCCTTCACAGCCCCTGCGGAGTTCGTGCAACACCCTCAGTCAATTTCCAGACCCGTAGGGACGACTGCGATCTTCACCTGCCTGGCCCAGGGAGAGCCTTCCCCTCAGATCACCTGGCTGAAGAACGGGCAGATCCTAGAACCGACTGATCACATCAAACTGAAGAATAACAACAGGTAAATCAGTTGGCAACAGATTTCAGCCTCGTTGAGTTGGGTGGAGGGACGACAAAAAGGTCAGTGCTGACATGAAACGTACAGCCAGGGTCTGATATTGCACTGGTGTAAGTCAGGAGTAACGCTACTGAATTCAATACATTACACTGGTGTAAATTGGAGCAGAATTTTTATGTGTCGAGAACTTCACCAACCCCTAAATAATCATTTTTGGAAGTGTGCTGTCCACGCAGACATTTATTTAGATACAGGATCGATAGGGCAGCAGAGCAGATGAATTTCACCCAGGCATTACCTTTTGAATAGAAGATAGTTGAGGCTAATTTGTTACGAAAGCATAATCCCTTCATTTTTGACTGGGGTTGTTGAATTCTCCTGAAGTAACAGTGACTGACAAGCCTTTGCAGTGACGCTACTTTTGGGGAGAGATGCTGACAAATTCTATCCCATGCATTGGCGTCTCTGTGTCTTAAACGCAGGGGTGGCTCTAGGCACCAGCACAGTAAGCGTGTGCCTGGGGCGGCAAGCTGCGGGGGGCGGCATGTCGGTCACTGTGAGGGTGGCAGTCAGGAGGGCTTTGGCGGCATGCCTGCGGGAGGTCCGCCAGCGGCCAGTCCCCTGGTTTCGGCGGCAATTCAGCGGCAAGTACGCCGAAGCCGCGGGACCGGCAGACCACCCGCAGAAACGCCGCCGAATCCACCTGACCGCGGACCGCCCACAGGCATGCCGCCGAAGCCCGCCTGACTGCCATGCTAGGGGCAGCAAAAAACATAGAACCGCCCCTGCTTAAACGTCCCCTGTTCTGCTGGACGATACTTAAATGAGCGATCCCAAGACACTTCCATTCCTGCTCCTTGATTGCTTTTGGAGAGCAAAAGCGCTAGCTCAGAGTGAGGATAGAGCAGAAGAGATTGGGCAGTTTCACATGTGCTCCTGGAACAAGGGGACACTTGTAAGGAAAGACTCTCTGACCTGGCTTACAAGAGGAAGCGGAACTGAGAGCCATTATTAGTAACAATCAGGGCTCCAATGGTGGGGGAGCAGGAAGAAACACACACTTCTTCTTTATTAAAATAGAGCAACTAATTATATAGCTAAAGGAGACTAGAAAGATGGTCTTGTAGTTAAACACTGACATAGACCCAGGAAACCTGGGTTCCGTTCCCATCTCTGCCGCTGACTCCTTGTGGGAAGTCACTCAGTCTCCCTGAGCTTTAGTTTCCTATCTGTAAAAAAGGCATAATGGTATTTTTCATCTTCCACTCTTTGTCTGGCAAGTTCTTCAGAGTAGGGACTGTCTCAGTTTAAGTGTCTGCACAGCTCATAGCATAATAGGGCCCTCTTTAAAAGTGGGGTGTTCTTTTTAAAATCACACTATAAAAATGTTCTGAAAAAAGACTTTATGGAACTTGCATCAGGGGGTTCCCAGGTTTGCTGCATCTCCGTGATTCCTACCCCGGGTTTGCTCAGGTCACAAATAAAAAGATGTTTTTACTAACCAGCCCTGCAAACTCAGTCAAGATCTGAGAGCCAAGTTGGGTTCTCGGCTTGCGTGTCATTACCATAATCACGAGGCTGTAGGCCAACTGCTGCCCTCGGTGACCTCTGTGCAACTCCCTTGTTCTCAGATTCTGGCTTCAACTACACTCGTGCGGTTTTGTTGCCTTCAGGAAGGCGGCCTGGGTGTAACTGAGGAAATCATTGAAAGGCGGTAAAGTTGCAAAGGTGGGCCTGCAGTTTGAACGTAGGCTGTGATACAACAAAACACGGAAGCGTGTGCTTTAGCCTCCAACGCGTGGTCTTAAAGTCAAGCATGTGCTTAAGTGCTTCCTTTGGATCAGGACCTTTGTTTGAAATCACACCGATGAGCCTGAAAAATGCTCCCCCCATCTCTCTGTTGGTTCTGCAGAGCTGATGGGAGAAAAAGGCTGTCACTGAAGTAATCAAAGATTACTCTGCATACCCATTGGAAGCAGCCGCAGCTCTGAAGAGCTCTGAGCATCTCAAAAGCTTGTCTCTTTCACCAGCAGAAGTTGGTGCAATAAAAGATATTTTCACACCGTCAGTTCCCAGAATAGAACCACATTTTAATCTGTACCTTTTGATCCCTGGTATGCTCAAATGCTCCTGCAGGCACCCCCGTTTGAGATAATATTGGCTCGGTAGCCGAGTTTCACTAAATGTAGGCCTTTTATCTCACCGGGGAACAGCGTTTTCCGCAAGTACTAAATAACTGCATTTCCATGCTAAAATACGGTCATGTTTGTGTTGCAGAAATAATATGGTGGGATGCACTTAGTGTGAAAATTACAAGTTGACAGCACAGTTTCTATGGAAATAACACGGAAGAACGTACTATGAAATAACAGTCGCTGTGCCATACGCCTAAATTATCAGCAGAGCTTTCTGGTCCCTGGTGTGATGTAACTGTTACCTGTATTATCTGTATGCAGGAATCCAATTAACACAACATTGGTTGAGAAACGCCGCTTCCTTCAGTTTTGTCCATCAGCGACATGTTCTGGTGGCATTAGCGTCTACTTCCTGGGAGAACGATGCTTTTGTTTTTTAAAGCTTTACCAGAGGCGGCAGGTCTAATAGGCCAGGGGAGATGACTGAGGAACCCGGGATGCTGAGTAGCAGATACCGCCTCCTCAGCCGCCCCAGAACCTGCCTGGCGCATATAAAAGCTCAGGTGCTTCAGGAACAGCTGTTGCTTTTCCCACTCGGCGTCTCGGGAGGGGAGGTGTGGCACGGCACGGTTCCTATTAGGCAGCTTGGGCCAGCTCAGAGTGGCTGGGGCTGGTCTGGGGCGGCTTGGGCTGGACCAAGGCTCCTCCGGCTGCGTGTGTGTGTGGGGGGGTCGGGGCTCCAACTGCGGGGGGGAGGAGGAGGGCTCCAGGGGCAGGGGGGCCTTTGGGCTCTGGTGGGGTGGGGGAGGGCCTCATACAGAAAGGGCAGGGCCAGGGGGCTAGCCTCCCTGACGCGAGGGTCCACCCGCCGCCCATGAGCTTTATAATACCGAGGCTTTTTAGCATTAGGTTTCTGATGGGTTTGAAGCTTTGTGAAATGCTCGCAGGATGTGAGTTGGAATAAGGGTAGTGAGATATTATTCACCCTAAGTGGAGTTTTCATCCCAGTCAGGTGTCTTTATAAAACTCCAGGCCCCACAGTACCTTTGTGCACACATGCACATCCCCTGAGTGCTGGCTGAGTTCAGGGCCCCATCATGCCTGGTGCTATAGAGATAACAAGAGACAGTCCCTGCCCCTGGAAAGCTTCCAATCTACAGAGACAAGGAGTGGGAGAAAGGAAAGTGTGAGAACTGCTGATCTAGACCAAAGCTAGCGTGTGGATGCCTACAGGTGCTGTGGTCACACCTCTGATTGCAGTGTAGACATACCTTAAGGGTTTTGCCTAAGAAAATCTGTGACGGAGCCTGGCACTGAACCCAGTTCTTCTTCGTGTCCTAGTCCAGTGCTTTACCCACAAGCCCATCCGTCCTCTCAGTCTGAGGAAGGTGCTAAGTACCCAAAGCTTGGAGGTACTCAAACCTTTGGAGATAGTTTGGGAGTTAGTTTGGCCTACTTGGGCTTGCAACCCTGGGAGATGGAAGGGATGGGACACACCTGAGGGAGTTTCCAAAGCCACTCATCTGAGAAGTGCAATTGCAAGTGGGTTTACAGGACGGCTGATTGTTGTGGGAGAGGATGAACTGGAGAAAAGAAGTCAATGGTTTGTTTTCCTGCAAGGACCTTTTTCAATGTGTCCTTTCGTTTCATTCTTGGGTGCATGACTAAGTACTGTAACTTGCTTAGTTCCAGGCAAAGTCCATTTGCGATTAGGCCTTTGGATTTATCAGTCACTTGCACTCAGAAAATATTTGTCCATGTAATGATGGATCTAGAATCTAATGGTAATGAAGCTACTAAACTGCACTCTAAGCTTTTTAATTAGATTACCCGGTTTCCTGGAAAATTCATTTGGATTAAAACTCTGCTTAATATGGCTATAAAGGTCTGAATGCCCCCAAAGGGGTTTTTTGAAAAAGAATAAATCATCCAAAGTCATATTGTGCACTAATTGATTTCCAAAGGCACCATATGAACAACCCCGCTCCTGAAAACGACACAGCTAGAAGTGACGGATAAATATGTCAAGTGCCAGAAGCAGTTTGGAAGAGGGGCTCCGTCCGAGGAATGACATCGGATCAGAGCGTGCATTCTCCCCTCACCTCCATTGGAGATGTTGTTCTTGTAGACGGCTGCATAACGAAATTAAAGCACAGCAACCGGGAAAACTTCCCAGTCAAACCCTTTGGTCCTTCATCGGGCTCTTATGTTGAACAAACAGTGGGTGAAGCACTGGAATGGGTGACCTGGGGAGGTGGTGGAATCTCCTTCCTTAGAGGTTTTTAAGGTCAGGCTTGACAAAGCCCTGGCTGGGATGATTTAGTTGGGAATTGGTCCTGCTTTGAGCAGGGGGTTGGACTAGATGACCTCCTGAGGTCCCTTCCAACCCTGATATTCTATGAGTCTATAGGCACCCATTGACAGACTAGGTTGTAGAAATAGCCAAAAACTGGGGTGCTTTGGTCCCCCTCCCTCAGTCCCTAGCTCCAAAATGTCCTGTTAGATTTTGGTTTCACAAACCTAAAACCAAAATGAATTGTTCAGCTCCTGATCCCATTTATCTGAGCCCCCCTCTCACTCTCATCACACGGACAGGTCGAGGACAAATCAGTTTGTCTAAATGGATCCTGTCTTGGCCCATCTCTGCTTGGATAGGTATTTTAAAGAAATCTAGGCTCAGGGATTTCCCCTCTTTGAACTATTGTTACAGATCTCTCACCACCTACGCGAGGACTTCATGGTTGTCACTAGCATGGTGGGGAATAATTTCTGTGACTATATCTTCCAGTTCGAAAGCACGTTTCAATTTGTCTGTGTTTCTGGCTCTGGGAGGGAGGGGGGAGAAGGGGAGTTGCGGCACGCTTGGGGGATGGCGGCGGTGGAGTGGAGGTGAGCTGGGGCAGGGAGCGGTTCCCTGCCCCCCCCAAAGGATTACTCCCCACGCCCACCGGCCCCAGCTCACCTCCGCTCCACCTCTGAGCGCCCCGCTACTCGCTTCTTCTCCCTCCCTCCCAGCGCTTTCGTGCGGCAAATCTGGGAGGGAGGTGGGAGGAGGGAAGCGCAGCGTGCCCGGGGGAGGAGGTGGGACGGGGATTTGGGGAAGGGGCGGAGTTGGGACGGGGAGGGAGCGAGCACATTTGCCACCATAGGCCTAGGCCTTGTTGGCCTAGGCAATAATACGCCGCTGATTACAGTCAAAGAGAAAACTCAGAATCCCACTGGTTCGGTGGGATTTGTCCATGAGAATTGGCTTTAGGATCCAGGCCATGCAGAGGAAAGATGCTGATCGTGTTCATGCACATAAATAAATCCAAAGTAATTCACTGGCAGTCATTAATTGCACCAGTGATTCCCTGGTACTCAGCGTACTGGATTTCTGAGATGCCATAATGAACATTAAAGGATAAATGCCCAGACAGATAGAAGTGGGACTTACACACGCTGCTTGGGTGACTGTTCCACAGTCATTCTAATAGCATAAGACAGGGTAAACAGAGACTCTTTGAGAGGGTAGCTATTGCATTGTTCTTTCCACATGGTTGGGTTTCGTTCACTTTGTGCAATAATTGATCTGTGCCCCCCTGACAATACGGAGCCTAGAAAATAAAGACTGCATGGCCCAGTCCCCAGCATGCGACAGGAAGAACTGGAATGGGGCTGGGTGTGAGGAGATATTGTAGCGCTCAAATCCAGCCCCTGGTCTCTGCTCTGCCAGCATCCCCACCCTGGACATTTCCTGACAGCCCTCTCAGGGGTGTAGTCCTTCCATGAGTGGTTCTGATCCAAGCCAACCCTGGTAAGGTAGAATGCCTTGTGTGAAGTCCCTGGCTCCAGCGTCAACCCTACCTATTAAACCGTTCCTCCTGCTTCCTTGTTGCTACCAGCTGCCATGTGTATTTTGCACGTGTTCAATAGATTGCCCCCACTCAGCCCCCTGAGGTACCCTTTAAAGGAGCCGTGTTCAGATCTGTCAGGAACGCAGCTGAACACAGCAGAGAAGGTTTAGACTGCATGTGAAAATGAGGCGTGTAATCCCAAAAGAGCAGAGCTGTTTGTGTCCAAGGTCACAAAGCACTTATAGCTTCCTTAAGACAGTGTCTCAGGGCAAAAAGAAGATGCAGGCATAGACTAGCCTAGGATTCTGTACCCATCCTGGAAGGGTAGTAAGAGAGACCACCCAGCTCCTGGAGTCATAAGATTACATGAAAATCTTGCTTCTTGTTTTTAAGAAGTGTGTTTCTAGCCCTAGGGGTTGTGGAGAAAAGCTGGAAAATGTGGACCACAAAGACTTAAAAAACAAAAAGCTAATAAAATAACCCCAAATTTCTTGTTTTTAAAATCCCATGGTGGGGGGAATTCATGGTTCTCGATGCTGGGGGGTGACCATGCAGGATTTTCCTTGTCTTGTGGGTGAAGTGCAGGACAAGGAGTCAAGAGATCAAAGTTCTCAGCCCAGCCATTCCACATGGTTACTGGGAGCACCCAGATAGTGCACTAGAAAAGTACAGATAATGTGACAAGTCCTTGGGCAAGTCATTTGAATTCTGTGCCTCGGTTTCCCCTTCTCTAGAATAGGGATGATAATATTTCACCATGGTGTTATGATTCATTAATGTATGTGAAATGCTCTGACATCCTCAGGCAGAAGGAGCTGCTGTAGAAAGGTACAAAGTAGTGTTGTCTGCGGTAGACATTTGTTTAAGGAAATCTCTCCCCCCACCCATTTCCCTTCTCCTTTTTGGATTCTTGCACCTCCCATTTAGAGTCATTTAGAGACCTAATCTTGCAAAACTTCTGTTCACTCCAGTGGGACAGAGGCAGTCCCCAGAAAGGGAGGCTGAGGTACTTAAGTAATCCTTCCTGTATTCCAATCAGATAGAAGCCATATATAGGAAGTTCTGTTCTGAAGACTTTGCGGAGGGCATCATGCAGTTGAGAAGAAGCCCGTTAGCTTCTGGAAGTCTAGATCATCCTGTGTCATGCCCCGTATGGGCTGCTTCTGCACAAGGAAAGCAAACCGCAAGCCAGAGAAACTTCTGCTCCTCTTTTGTCTATTAACCACAGTAGGCAGCAGTCAGAAGGCTAGTGCAGAGGTTAATGCACTTCAGTTAAGAAGCATTGTATCTACACTGGCTTTGACTCACTTTTCTGAGATCATGCTTTAAAAATATTGCCTGATGCACTGGGAATTACGGAACTTTCCTGATAATTATATCTGATTATTCAAATTATAGGCTGGGGAAAGAGGCGGGTGTTCAGAACCCTGTCTCCTCTTGAGAGTATTTCTCTGTCCATTTGATCATTCAGGGGGAAAAGGGAATCAGTTTGGGGCATATTGTATTCTCTGTTCTCCCTCCCATTCCCCCCACCCCCCCTCACACACACAACCAAACAAGATAAAACTAGCCTGGAGCTCTTCCTGACATGTGCCAGTTCCAGCCCAGATTGGTCTCCAAAGGAAGGAGTAAATAGGAGTTCAGGGCCACGTTGTTTTGTGGTCTGAATGTAAAACAAGGAAAGACCGTTTCAAAGGCATTTGGGGTTGTTTTTCCTCGTACGGAAGGACACACCTTTGACTTTGGGGCCATTTCCTCTCATGGCTTCCCACGCCAAAGTCCTATTGAAATCAATCAGAATTTTGAGTAAGAATTGATGGCAGGAGGTAGAGCTTGGTCATACAGAATTGTCCAGATGGAATAACTGGACTAAACTGCTGCCTTATAGAGAGTCCCAAGATGAGGCCTGGGTCCTTTTGGAGGGATGTGTGCATGTGTTCTTAGGTACCAAGAGGTGGCTAAAATAATTGGAAGAGAAGGAAGGACTATTAGGGGACATGTGACCTTAAAATATAAAAAGACCGTCAACAATTTTCCCCACAAGAGAATTTGACTCTCTTCTTGAAAATTGTTCGAGCCTCATTTTCAACCCGCGGTATCGGAGTTCGGTATGTTGGAGAAACACTGAATTTAGAACTGGGTTTTGGATGGATGAAAAATTCTATCCCATGGGGTAGGTGGAAACGACTGCTCTTTATGACTAAAACCTCAGCAGATTGTGACTCATTATATCCCTCGGACCTGTGCCTTACTGAGCCAGTTATTTTAGTGATCTTCAGGCCTGGTATGGGGCTATGGACACAGTGATTCACTTGCCAAGCAATGTATAGTCTTTTTGCGTAGTCAAATGACCTTTACAAGCAAAGTCCAAGAAATACCCTTTCCATTCCCCCATCTGTAAAATGTGAATTCCAATTATTTTATGCTCTGAAGAGTTCTTAGTACATTAACATTAAAGATCGTCCAATGTGATGCCCTCTCCAAAGGAGGTGGTTTTGTTTTGAAAATGCCAGCAGTGTGGGAACAAAATATCTGATCAATGTTTTGCAAAAATCAAAGGCAATTCTGGATCACGGATAATTGTTAATGAAAAATGCATGAAGGGTCAGGCCTAGGGAATTGTGGGATTTTCCATGAAAAGCTGTGAATAAAAATCACTTTTCCTAAGAAGTAAGGTTCTTGCTATGTGATCCCTTTCTCTGACCATGGAGCCCACGTTTGTTGGAATGATTGTACATTTGACCAGCTCATTGGAATTTGTTTCATCTGACAAACATAGGGCTGAATGCTGCTCTTGGATCCTCACAGTAGATTGCAGCTCTGATTTGCTCACCCTGCATGTGCAGATTCCAGTGTGGGATACGGAACAGGTAGAGTGGAGTCTGCATACAAAGTGCCAAATCCTCACCTGCAGTTTCATTGACTTCAGTGGAGATACGCCCTTTGCACTAGCCGAGGATCTATCCACTCTGCCCTGATCTGAGAGTACACATTCGCCTACAGAATGATTTCAATGGCTCGTGATCAACGGTACCTTATTTTGCAGTTTACAACAGCAAGAGTCCAACTGCTTCCTAAATAGTTACAAACCCACAGGCTGGAATGGTTTCCCCAAAGATGGAAGGGGGAGTATAATGCATTGCTGGCAAATTCCGACACTTTTGTAGTCAATGCAATCGGCAAGAAAACATATCGCTACCCTGGCGAACGGGTGGGTCTTTTGGACGGTAGAGGTGAGCTCGCGCACTTTTCAAAATCACGCCTTTGAGGTTGGTAGATTGAAATATACCAGGAGAGGATGAGGCACGAAATAATAACAAAATTGCCACTATGAAAGGTTTATTGCTTTTCATCATTTGACCCAATAAGTGTTCAGTAGGTTCCAGGGGGTCATTTTCAGGCTAGAAATAAATCAGGTTCAGAGGTTTATTTAGCTAGGCGGCAATTGCCATAACAGCAAGTAACAAAGGCCAACGTCTACAGAGAAGGCAGGCTCTAAATATTGATTGTTCAGGAAGATTTTATTTACAAAATGGTAATTAAGGGGTTTCAATTATTCCACTGAAAAGGGCATCAGTACACCCCAGGGCTCAGGTGGCTTTTGCTATCTCAGTGACCTTAGCTTATGAACTGTCCCCCTTTAAACTCTGTTACCTTTATATGTTGAGCTCGTGTTGTCAGTATCCCTTGAATGACTTACTACCAGAGCGGTGTGGGTTAAACCCTCATCGGAGAAAATAATACACTAGAAATAAATGTAGAGAAAGTTTTGTTCCTTCTCTTTGTGCTGAATTCCAGTGCAATACACAGGCTATCATTCTAATAGATGTCAGTCCCCATCCACCTGCTCTTGTATTCGCTGTATTGTCAGCTTTTGGATATCAAATGCAAGCAATCTGCTTCTTGCTGTGGCTGAGTAGAATAACTGCCCCTTGCAGGGGAGTGAAATAGTTCAGTGGCTTGTTATGAAAACAAATAGGGGTTCATGGTCCCAGAAAATTCCCGCTGACGTGACTGAACTGCGTGCACAAATGTGGGGAACAATCAGGCCCGTGTGTTTCAAGTCTAGAGTGCAGTTGGAGAACTTCACTGATTACGGGTCGAGGGAGCTGCATGCTAAAGTGTATTTCAGTTCCCAGAAGCATGAAAAATAAGGAAGAACAAGAAGGTGGAGGGAGGGTAGGTGTTAAGCAGCTGCTCCTCACTTAAAGCTAATGTATGGGTTTGATTTTGTTTTGAAGGAATATGTAAAACCTGCTCTGCAACCTAATTGCCTCTGCGGCATGGGACGCAGAATCCCTCAAACAGAGCACAAAGCCAACAGTGAGGCATCATCATAACTCAGGCTTCTCTGCACTGAGCAGGGATCATTCATTGGGATCAGTGGTCATATCCCACAAGATGGATTTGCAGCAATTACAGGGCAGCTGACATTGATGGACCTCGGTCTTTCCCATCTCATGTGTCTCGATGATTATTTTGCTGCTGCTGTGATTTTTCTCAGTGGTCCGTTCCATCTAGCTGGCGTATTAATAACTTGCTGATTCCGTGTTATAACTCACTCTTGTGTTGGTTATGTATGGAAAACAAAACATTTGTAGAGGGGTCCCTTGTACAGCTCTGCGTGTTCTCCCGTTCCTCCTTTTATATCTTAATCCCGCCCCCAACACACACCCAGCCAGCACATACACACACACCCGAACAGACATAAGGACTGCCATACTGGGTCAGACCATGGTCCATCTTGCCCAGTGTCCCGTCTCCAAGAGTTACCTGTACCAGAGGTTCGGGAGAATGTACGGAACCCACCTTCTGGAAGTCACAGGTTTAGGGTTGCCCCAGCAAGAAGTTGCGTCCCTGACTATCTTGGATAATAGCCATTGATGGACTTATCCTCCATGAACTTTTTCAGTTCTTTTTTGAATCCAGTTATACTTTTGGTCATCACAACATCCCAGGCTAGCTGTGCAGTGTGTGAAAAAGTGCTTCCTCTTGTTTGTATAAAACCCGCTGCCATCAAACTATGTAATCAAGACAAACCTGTCATTGGCCATTATCTACTGTTTAGAGCAGGGAATCAGGAAGCCACTGCGGTGTCAGGTTCTCTGCTGGCATAAGAAGACACAACACCACAGAAGTGAACGGAATTGTACCTTCTGACATCAACAGAGAACCTGGCTCCTGAGTTCTGTTCCCAGCTCTGACACTGACTTCGGACAAGTCATTTAAACTCTCTGTGACACCCGTTTCCTATCTGTAAAATTAAGATAATCGTGCTACTCACCTCTGAAAATTGCTTTAAGATTAGTGCCAGGTATTGTTAGAGATGGATCTTAATTGCAACACGGGAGTGAAACTCCTTCAGACATTGGGAAAGCTCCGATCCCTACCCAAACTTTGCAGCTCAGACCCTTCTCTGTAAGAGGGACCAACTGAAACCAATGATCCAAGAGCCCTTGAACTCTGGGAAGTTTGGATTTGGGTTGGGATTTAGATCTGAACCGGCAGCTTGGACACCTGTAATTATTATTTTTATTTATATCTACATCCACAACAGTAAAATCCTAAAGAACCCAAAGGGCAGTTTGTGTACCATGAGTGTGTACGCATTGCATACCTGTGTGTACTTTGCGTGCACATGCAGCTGTGTGTATGCTTGTGAAAGAAAATACATTCAAAGTGAAGGTTAGACTGCTGGTGTGCTGAGACCACTGCCGGTCCTGCTGACCTGGATTGTCTCTTGTAGTTCCATGTATCCATCTATTGTTTCTCGTCTTAGACTGCAGGCCCTTTGGGGCAGGGATTGTCTCTTTGTTCTGTGTGTGTACAGCGCCTAACACAACAGGGTCCTGGTCCATGATAATACAAATAATAAATCATAATAATAATGAAATGGGCCTGGATTGAAACTAGATCACTTTTTAAGGCCTTGACTGTGGCTTCTGGAGTATGTGGGATGCAGCTTGCTATCTCCTCTGTGGCCAACCAGTTCTGCTGCCTGGGGCTAGGATATGGTGGAGCTGAAGCCCTGTCCCCTCGGCGTGTTGTGCACCCCCTAAGGAGTAGGCAGGAGCAGTCCCTGTTTCCCCCTGAAATAGACAGGAATCCTGCCTAACTCTTATGTGGGCGACCTGGGAACAGGGGAGTTCCATGCTCCCTCATCCCAGTGCCCAACCATATGACGATCAGGCAGAATCTGGACCTAAATCTGTAAGACATTCAGATACCCTGTTGATGAGCACAGGACAGCTAGATATGGAGCCTCTCTATCAGTATCTACCTACCTGCCTATTTTTAATGCATTGTGCTATCTGGGTACCACTTCTGTCCTCCATCTTACTCCAGTACTTTTGGAGAAATTGTGGTAGGTCTGAGCCAGGCTCCAATTGCAGGATTTAAAACCGATCCTGGCCAGCCAGAAAGAGGGTTACATCGTGTTCTATGAAGTGTGAATCCATAGAGCTTAAAGCCAGAAGAGACCATTCTGATCAGCTAGTTTGACTTCCTGCACAACACAGGCCAAAGCATTTCACCTAGTGGTTCCTGAATCAAGTCCATCATGTCTGGTTGAGCTAGAGCGCATTGTTTAGAAAGACATCCAACTCTGATGTAACGATTTCAAGTGATGGAGAATCCATCTCGTCCCTTGGGCAGTTCTTCCATTAATTACCCTCACTCTTAAAAACAAGCACCTTATTTCCACTCTGAATTTGTCTAGCTTCCAAATGTGGGACACTTTTGGAACGACGTCATCACACACCTCTCCAGGCAAAAGCTTTTTTCTAACCAGGCTGGCAAGTGGCCGGGAGACAGTTATTCATCTGTACAGTCGTCTCCGAGACAGACCATCACAAATACAGTCATGCTGGCCGTAGCATGTGGTAGGAAACTTTTTGAATGTGCAATTGTCGTTTACCTGAATGCTGACTGGTATATTCCTGCCATCAACAAAACTGAAAAGGCTCCCACAACTAGTCACACTCTAATCTCTGCGTTAGTTACATCGCATTTTCTCCTGATCAGGAGCGAGCCTCTTTTTTTGTGTGCACATGCTGATACCTTTCCAAGTAGGCCCCTCTTTTTCTTTGTGCCGCTGAATCAGTGAAGAGGTTTCCTTCACTTTGGAAAGCTGAGCTCTGGTCACTGGCCTAGACCTCTGACCCAAGTGAGATCAGTCATCTTGATTGCCTGTGAACCGAGAGACAGCTTGTGAATATGCTGCTTTTGAACGGCTGAGGCCTCCTGTTCCTCTCCACCCCCCACTTCAGATCGGCGTGGTGTGAATTGACAACAACCCCGCTCCCCACTTTTATCAATGCCTGTCAGTGCATTGTGCAAAAATTTGATTGAGCTCTCAGCTTAGTGGCCAGCAGAAAGCGTTCTGGCATCTCATATCGTCTGATGCGTTAATGTTGCCATCAGTCTGGCAGGAGCGGAAAAGTTTTCAAAGAGCAGATGTCCCAACGTGACAGATTTTCTGTTCACAGGGAGAAATAAAGGGCACTTGCATATTTCAGGCATTTCGAGCCAGAGCCACTCTGCTGCTGTGCGAAGGGGAGGGGGAGGTCACACAGCAGCTCGACATTTTGCTTTTGTTTGAGCTTCTTAATAAAAAAAAAACCCAACAACTTTGGGAAACAGGGCCAGATTCTGCCCCAAATGACGCCTGCTGCAGCCTCACTGATTTTGGTGGGGGTTCACAATGGGCAAAAGCAGGCAGAATTGGTCCCATAAATATTTAAGAGGCAAACTGGAGCTTACCAATGGCCTCTTCAAGGAGCAGAGCCTCATATCTGACTTGCTGCTAAGTAACCCCCCCTTAGAACGTAGGCATGATAGAGATTACCATGGTGTAGGCAGGGTGCTGGAACAATTTATGTAGTGGGGGTGCTGAGAGCCATTGAACCAAATTGTAAACCCTGGATATGATGGAACCACTTCAAGTCAGGGGGTGCTGCTGTACCCCCAGCACCCCTAGTTCCAGTACCCATGGTAGGTGCTTCCACTGAGGATATACAGGGGTCTTGATAGTCCATTTGTGATATCCGCAGGTCAGGTTGTGTTGTTTTTTTCAGCGTGAGTGTGTGAGAGAGAGAACGAGCCTTATTTTGAGGTTACTAGTTCCTTATATATTGTACCTTATGGAAAGCACAGCATTTTTCCCTAGGATAAGCACTCTGCCTGCTTCTCTGCCCTCAATTTCTACACCTCATTAAGGTTTTTGGGTGTTGCTGAAAATTTAATAATTGTATCGACCCACTGTCTGTGACCTAGTTCAAAGTAACACAACATCTGTGGCCTCTGTTGATCATTTTTAATGGCTATCTTTGGCCCTAATCATCTACCACTCACAAACTCACACTTATAAACCTCCAGGAAAGAAAAGTTTTAAAAAGTCTCTAAGGCAGAGGTTTTAGCTGCATGCTGTCTTCAGTGTTCACAGAATCTTCTTTCTTCAGCCACGACAGTCTGCTCTAGGAATGTGAGCTGCTGGTGTAAAATCTCACAAGCTATGACTCAGTGAGGAAGTTTAGTTATTTAATATGGCAGAATACAGTGATATCAGGGTCCTATTGGTAAGGCATATGGTGCCTGTGAAATATCACAGGGTATGCCTACCCAGAGCCTGATCGCTTAGCAACCCCAGGGACCTCTTGGGCTGGAAGTTCTAGCATCTGGACAACATGGTTTGGTTTAAAATGGCAGCTAATCACCTCACACTTTGCCCTCTGAAATGCTCTCTGAAAATACAGGAGAAAGGGTCAGGTATACAGTGGCTATCTTGCAGCAATTGAGTTGCCTGCCCTTTAACTCTGCTAGCATTCCACTAAGATAATCTGCCCGCAGACGTGTTGAGACAAGCCTCTTTCTAATATTGAAACAGCCAGAGGCAGATCAAATTTTAATGGAGATAATATAATTTCATCTGGACTGGCAACATGATGCTGGCTGGAGAGTAGGCTGTTTTCAACTGGGGGAAGGGAGATCTGGGTCAAAATCAAGGCACTGGTCCTATTCTTTAAGGCCCTCCATGGGTATCTTTCCATTCCTGACCCACCAGGACAGCTGCAGTCAAGAATGTTAATGCTGTTGGTGCCTGGGATGAGACTTTTGGTAGGAGGTGGTAGGGGGTAGACAGAGAGGTCCTGGAGGACTGTGGGTCTCTCTGCTGGAGATGATCCCAAGTCTTGCTCTGTTGCTGCGCAAAGGTCACCTTCTTATGCAAAAGCCTTCCTGCAATGACAGGAGTCAAAGAACAAATAAATATGGAAAACACCTCCAGGGAAGAGTACCTAAAGCTAGCCATGATGAACAGGATCCATTATGTGATTCAGATGTTATATGATTCTTATTCCTGTATGCTGCATCTAGGTACTAGAGAGATGGGTGCATTGTGAAAAACGTAGAGAGACAGTTCATGAACATGGAGGTAAATCAAATAACCCCTCCCAGCCCGCATTGAGGAGTGTCGGCAGACCATTCTTGGGCAAGTCTGCCGCAGCCCGAGCTGTACCTGTTCTGTGGCTAGAGGCAAACATCAATCCAGCACTTTTCGCCAGCGCTAAAGATAAAAGAAACAAATGTTTTTAATTTCAAATTCAACCTATGATTTGTGTTGCCATAGTGTTCAGATTCCACTCTGAGAACTGCTATTGCTCAACTTTTATTATATTGCTGTTCTTCTGTGACACATTCGAGACCACCAGCGTTGGACTTCGGCAGTAAAGAATTTCACCGGTAAAGAACAATAAGCCACCTGCTCTAATCTACAGAGCCTGTTTAGCATTACGACGGGTGGCCACAGACTGGACTTGAATTAGATGCAGTGCTCTGATCCCTTAGGCAGAATAGGCCCTCGTATTAAGAGTTGTAACTATGATCTTGGCTTGAGGTTGATCTGACCTTTTGGGGGCATTGCATGTGCGGTAAAGTGTGCATCCGAGGCTGGGGAATCTCCCGCTACCAGAGATCAGCAGGATCACCAAGCCCGACCATTTCTCGGTTATGATGCTCCACCCAGTTTCCCCCAGTAATGCAACTGCAGAAAGACCAAATCACAGTCTTCTGGAAGACAACCCCGAGTGTGGGTCCACTCAGGGCAGCTGAGGAGTCGAGGGAGAGGTGGAGAGTTTTGATCTCTTCCTGACAGCGTTGGTGCGACTTGTTTAGGTATCTGACACCTAGATACTGCGGGGATTGGTGAATTGGATATGAGTTGGAGGCTCTTTCACATGCCATCTGGTGCCAAGGTATAAATTAGAAACTGGCTGATTGAAGACCCTGGGATTAGATCAGCATCTACTTCTCTGGTGTCATGTGATTTCCTCAGCATGTTGCAACAGAGAGTTGGCTTTTTGTTTTCAGAAGGCTATATACATGTCGGAGAGCAGGGCATGAGGTACAGGTCTGGTTCAATAGGGGCTAGTTCCTAACATTTTCAGAGGCTCCCCACTACAGGAAGCTGTCAGAGAAGACATCCAAACCCCGGACCATCTAGTGAACCACTGCCCGCTAAGAGCCTTCTCTGGTGGGGCAGCTTTGATTCATTCCCTGTCACTGGAAGTCACAGAGTGGACGTCAGACTTGGACGTTGACCTTGAGTGCTTCTTTGCAAGTGGCCATATGAAAAAGGAAGGCTGGAGAGTCTGCTCCATAGATCTGAGCAGCCAGCCCAAGAATGAAATGAAAGGACAGTGAGGTGTGAACAGAGCCTGGGCACGTCTCCCTTCCCAACCCTGACTTCCCACTGTCTTCCACTGACTCTCTTCCTACATTTAAAATATATATTAAACACAGCTATAAGTCAGTGGAAGCTAAATGATTCCCATTGTTTCTGTGCAATCGGGAGGTTCCGCGCCCCCCTCTGCTTCAGAGCCAGCCTGGATAAGGCTGTTCCTAGGTACACAGATGCCCAGCGAATTCAGGAGAATAATCCCAGTATTGACGCTGCAGACGGAAGCGGCATTCCTGCTCCTTTCTCACATCATCTGTTTTATGCAAAGCTGCAAATACAGCTTTTGAATTGCATAATCCCGCCTTTCCACCATCTGTCCTTGTGGAAATCATCTCTTGTTGACACAGTTTAGCTACACGTTGGGTCTTCTTTCCCCCCTTTCCTTTCCCCTTTAATCAGCTATATTGAGCCTATGGCTATGAAGGGAGCTTATGGTTTGATTCACTGAAATCACCATATCAGCTGAAACCACCCCATTTCGTATTCCATTTACAATGTTTCCAAGGAAACAAAGGCCTAGGACATAAATAGATGGCTGTTAAACATTTGCTCATGTGCGCCAGTCCTGATGATTTGCAGGGCAGAAATATGAATGTTAAATCAACAGCAATAATGAATTTTAATACAGGCAGACCAATATTTTTGTTACAATTAAAAGAATCATTCATTATGATATACAATCAGGCAATGCTGGGTTATTTGTAATTTACATTTTCTGCTTACGGTTTTTCACTGACATAAACAATGTGCCTGATTCTGACCTTACTTAAAGTCATGTAATTTCATTGACTTCAGCAGAGTTACTCCAGATTTTCTCCAGCGTAACTGAGATCAGAATCATCCCCAGTGTTTCTTTATCTCTAACATTCACCCTAATGTTTTTTTTTTAATGCCATGATCTGGTAATAAATGAGGATTTGGTTAGACTTGGAGCATTTCTCACATACCAAAGGGTCTGTGTGTGTGTGTTTGTTTCTGGTTCAGGAATCGTTTATTGCATGCTGACTTTGACATATACTATGGTGAAGCACTGGAATGGGTTACCTAGGGAGGTGGTGGAATCTCCTTCCTTAGAAGTTTTTAAGATCAGGCTTGACAAAGCCCTGGCTGGGATGATTTAGTTGGGAATTGGTCTTGCTTTGAGCAGGGGGTTGGACTAAATGACCTCCTGAGGTCCCTTCCAACCCTGATATTCTATGATTCTATGTCACTGAAACCCTGAGACATTATGATCTAATGAAAGTTACTGCTAAGTTACAAGTGAGCCAACACACCACCCATTCAAAACCTGTCAAATGTGCTGAACAGAACTCAGGAAATCATCACGAGAACAACCAGGCCAATAAGCATAAATACAACGCAACATCTATGTGGCCACCACACTGTATAACTGTATCATGTGATACAGTGGTAAGCAGAGTTTACGTACAATAATGAATGAAAAATGTCCTCTGTGAAAATATACACCCAGCAGGATTTTGTCAGGTGATGAGAAACATCCAATAGAACATGGTAGGTTAAATGCCAGTTCAAGGGTTAGTAAAAACATTTCCAACCTTGTCCAGTCCTGGCTGATGTAAATGTACCGGTAACTTCCCGACATCAGTTAGGGACGGGGCTCAGGCACTGGGTTTAGCACCATGTCTGAGCTTTCCCAGAGTGAGGGGTTGGATCTGTGTGTTTGGTTAGGGCTCATCTCTAACAGAGACCTATGTAAGCTACATCCATGGTTTATCATTTGCCCTTGAATGTGAGATAGAAATGGTCTGAAGACATCATACACTGTACCTCTCCCACCAGATTGTTCTTCTCCCTTTCACTCCTTCCCAGTCAAGGCCCCAAGCTGTGGGAACCTTCCTCCCCGCCCAGAGAGGAGACTGGGACAGGACACTCTTCCAGATCCCTTCTGCACTTTTTTGGCTGGCCAGAGGAGTTTGCTGGAGTCATTCACCCACCAGGACCGAGCGCCAGCCTCCTAGTCAATTCCTTTTGCACTTGAACTCAGATCTTCATGTTAGTGCCTGACATCAGCCATGAAGATAACCCGTGGATGCTGTTCAGAGAGGTTTGGCTCTTTTACTAGCCTCTGGTGATCAGTATTTACAACGGCTAGCATGACATATTAATAAAGTGGGGGCCAGTCAGTGGGATTTCTAAGTGGATGGATATTCCCTTTAACTCTTCTTACATTCCTCCACACACAGGGCCGTGTTCTCCCCTTGATGAGTTCAAGTAACTCCATTTAAGGCTAATGGAAGGTAACCTTATATATAAGTATTTTAGTATTCTAGCTGTGGTCCAGAACACTACAATTTCCAGCAGAAATTACAATTCAACTACAATTTACAGCAGTGATTTGAACTATTACCATCTCTTATTTTTTAAAATAAGGGTTCCAGTATTTGCTCCCATACAATATATTGTCATGCTGAGCTTAGCAGAAATTTACATCTTCAGCGCAGGCGGAAAAAAAGCATCAACATCCCTCTTTTTAACACAATAGTAACTGGATTAACGCAGTTATAAATATATTTTGTTTGTAACCTCTTTGAGCTACTGCATCCAGGTTGTTAAAAGCAACTCCAGTTTATTCTAGCTTCAAAGGCTGCCTGCCAGTTCCTATTAGGTAGTAGAAAGAACATTGTAAGAGTACAGTGACCGAGGGTCTTTGAAGGTTGATGTATTGGATATTTACTTGTGATTTCTTGTAACCATTTGATCGCAGCGATTTTCATCTCTTTTTGTTCCAAGCTTGATTTTTGAGGAAATACGTAAGAACTTGAAAGACAAGAGCATGTATTGTCTGCCCCACTCTGTCCCGCTTTTGAGAGCTGAAAGTTATTAAAATGCTGTTTTCAGGGGTGGCTCCAGAGCCACATGCGGCTCTTCGGGGGTTAATATGCGGCTCCTTGTACAGGCACTGACTCCGGGGCTGGAGTTGTAGGCGTCAACTTTCAAATGTGCCGGGGGGTGCTCACCGCTCAACCCCTGGCTCTCCCACAGGCCCTGCCTCCACGCCACCCCTTCCCGCCCCCTCCCCTGAGCCTGACATGTCCTCGCTCCTCCCCCAGAGCCTCC
Organism: Malaclemys terrapin pileata; assembly: GCF_027887155.1. Lineage (NCBI taxonomy): Eukaryota > Metazoa > Chordata > Testudines > Emydidae > Malaclemys > Malaclemys terrapin. Next base: position 6,762,213 of record NC_071514.1, read on the forward strand.
TGCACGCCACGAAACACCTCATCAGGAGGTGCGGGGAGGGCGGGGGAGGCGCTGATTGGCAGGGCTGCCGGTGGGCGGGAGGCTTTGGGAGCGGGGCAGGGGGGAAGCTGACGTATTACTGCGGCTCTTTGGCAATGTACATTGGTAAATTCTGGCTCCTTCTCAGGCTGGCCACCCCGGCTGTTTTGAACAGTAAATAGCAAAATAGGCAGGTTGCTACTAACAAGTGTGTCCTCTTTTTTTTTTTTTTCTTTCTGAAATCGATAGTTGCTGGCTCTGTTTGTCTGAATCTGGGCAGCTGTTCCACCCCATTGGATATGAAATTGTCTCAGTTATAAATGGCCCTTGTCATAAAACCGTGCAGTTCTTGAAGCAGCAATTCACTTTAACTACCTGAGGTGTAAATGGAGTCTAATCCTTCTTATTACCACCTATCCAGTGAACAACCATCCTGTCACGCTGGCAGGACTGGGGCGCGAGCGTCAATGAACAGAGCCACCAGCATTTTAGAAATTTGAAGCATGACCGGGTTTTTTTCCCTTCTGAAATGATTGTGACTGAAAACAGCCCCCACCCCCATCCCTGCAATATGTTTGAAGAGCAGTTCCAACTATTGCAGTATGAAATCAGTGCTTTCAAACACGAGCGTCAGAAATGCACACGGAGGTTTTGTGAAAACCTGAGAACAGGCTCGCAGGCTTTGGATTTCGATTTGAAATGATCCGGTTTTTCAGCACACAAAGGCAAAGGATGAAGCTATAGCCCCGCAGGATAAGTGGGCTAATCCTAATGTTACCCTAAGACTGCTAGAATGTGCTATAATACAATTACAACATCACCAGAGGGCTTTCTGACGGGGATTGATTAGACTTGGCTTACATTTCACGTGCTTTGCCTTTGCAAGCCAGCTCATTGTTGGTAGCTATTATGATGATCCTTCCTAGCCAAGTTAACATGTGACTAGGCACAGGAACCAAGCAGGTTTAGGGCCCATCTCTGCAAGGCACCAAGCACCGTTAACAGCTGAAGTTGGCACCAGCTGAGCTCAGCACCTGTCTAGAGGCTCTTGCCTTCTTGTGGAATCAGGCTCTTCAGTGGGACTAAAATCTTACTGAAAATGGGGCTCAAAAGTCACGCCATCCCTGTGCTGTCTTGCATACTCACTCTGCTGAACTCGGATTGCTTCCCACCCTCATGACAATTTGTGATCATGAAGCACCGGTCTCATCTCTAGGCTGAAATAACAAATGACTGGCAAATATCTCAGGTGTAAAGAACTGTGCTGAAAGCAACTCAGCTGAGCTTGTGGGGAAGGGCAGACTGAGATTTTTAATTTAATTTAATTAATGGAGATATCCCATCTCCTAGAACTGGAAGGGACCTCGAAAGGTCATCGAGTCCAGCCCCCTGCCTTCACTAGCAGGACCAAGTACTGATTTTGCCCTAGATCCCCAAGTGGCCCCCTCAAGGATTGAACTCACAACCCTGGGTTTAGTAGGCCAGTGCTCAAACCACTGAGCTATCCCTCGGGCAGGTTCTAAGCAAGAAGATGAACATGGATCAGATGTGAGAATGCCACCTCGCTACTCTTCCTCGATATTCGCCTGTTTATACAGCTGAGGATTGCATTCTCCCTCTTAGCCCCACGGTATTGTACTGGGAGCCCATGTCCCACTGGCTTCCTCCGTGACCCCTAAGTCATTCTCAGAGTCACTGCTCAGTCTAGGACACAGTCGCCCATCCTGTAACTGCGACCTTTCTCCACAGCCCATGTTAGCAGCCTCTCGGGGCGTGCCTCTTCCCTTGTAACTTTAATTAGAGGCGACCACAATTTCTTCCGTTCAAGACACAGATATGGTTACAAAATCAGGATAATGTCTCCTCCTCTTCCTCTTCCTCCTCCCTGGGCTTTTCCTTTTCATGGAATCATCAACATGCAGATGCAGGGTTGGGAGCCTATTTATAGCTCCTGTTTGGCTCAGCAAGCAATGCCAAATGGGATTTATTTCAACGGTCCCTTGGTCAGTCTCAGCCGTTCGTGACGTCTTCTCAGACCCGTCCGGATGGACCTCGCTGTGGCGGGCGGGTAGGATTTTGAAGGGGCCAGATATTCCTAGGAAGGCACTCGGCTCAGAACATCTTGTTTTGTTTTGTCTGCCTGTATTTTTAGCACGCTCACAATCTACGGGATCAGTCAGGAGGATGAAGCCATCTACCAGTGCATCGCTGAGAACAGCGCCGGCTCCACCCAAGCCAGCGCCCGCCTGACGGTGCTGTGGGCGGATGGGTTGCCTGGCCCTCCGCAGAATGTGAAAGCCGAGACGGTCTCCGCAACCACTGTCCAGGTATCCTGGAGCGAACCTCTGCAGAACACCAAGGAGATCATCGGTTATGTGCTGCACATAAGGAAAGCTGCAGGTATGGGACCAAAACCTGATGCTCCTTCTCCCAGGCACTTGAATATTATGGTGATGAGGGACATGTAAATGACTAGATAGAGAGATGATCCGGTTATCTCATCCCTGTCATCTGCATCTCCCTGAGGATTAATCTTTGTGTGCAGGGCAGTGACTAGGAGATAAGAATAAGCAGAATATCAGAAAAGTGATACCAAGCCTTCCATGTAGCCTAATAGCTAAATATAAGGAACTGCGTTCTGGTATTTCCTCTAAGAGGGAAGGGAAAGTGAAGCTATATGGGCCCAGTCCAACTCCCACTGTGCGCAGAATCAGGCCCAGGCAAATGCAGTTCCGTGTTTTGATGCAAAACTACGACTTAGTAAACTGTCGCTGCAACATTTGTCCGTCCTGTCATTCCCTCTTAGGCAAACCTAATGGCTCTCTGCTTTCCCTTTCTTGTGCATTTCAGACCCCGTGGAGATGGAATACCAGGAGGCTGTTAGCAAAAGCACCTTCCAGCAGCTAGTGACCGATTTAGAGCCCTCGACCAGTTATAGCTTCTATATAAAGGCTTATACCTCCCGGGGTGCCAGCAAAGCCTCTGAAGTCATGGTGGTGAGCACGCTGGGAGAAGGTAAGGAGACCTAAAGCTTGCGAGATCTGGTGCTGGGAAACCTGCGGATAGCAACGCCATTTATCGAGCTGATAAATGTACTTGAATATTTTAGATCATGTCTTCATATTGTTCCCCCTTTTTCCTGCTCTGTATTGTGCTGTAGGATGTTACATAGAATTCAAGTGTCTCCTTATGACAAGGAGTTAATGGCCTTCCTTATTCTGGCAGTATTGTACTGGCAAATTACAAGCAGCTCACGCTCTATCTGACCCCCTATGCTACACAGCCTAACATTGTGTAATTGGAAGTTATTGAGGGTTTTTTTTTTTAAATGTAGCTGTTCCTCTGTTGGTTGTGTGACCTGTTGCAGGTGAAAGGCTCTTTATTGTTTATAATGTACCAAAGGAGAGTCTTTTCCAGCAAGTGGGGTATGTTTGTGGATTTTCTCTCTGTCTTTGTCCCCATCTAAATACACTGTAGAGACCTCTGCGATATTTTGTGCTGTGTAATGCCAGTGGCTTCCTCACACGGCCCTTTTGTTCCCATTTCTCCTTACCCAGGGGCAGTCTCCCTTCTCCGGGAAATGAATGAGTTCTTTTGATCACCTCAGTGGGGCCTGACTTTGGGCGGCCTTGTGCCTAGAATCCCCCCTCACCCCCCCAATTCTGTGTGCAGGTCTTGCGGGATGAGGCCCTAGCGATGAAGGAAGTAAAGGCTATTTGCCAGGTGGTGCTCTGGGTCTCAGTTTGGAGCTGGCGTGAGCTGGGGTAGCTGCTTTGAGGGGGAGCATGAGGTAGAATAAAACCAGCACACCTGCATAGAGGGGATCCACAGGTGATGTAGAGCGATTGGAGCTGCTCCTGTGCCACTCGCTTTCCTGGTTCCTGGCTCAGGGGGTGAGGCCGGGGAAAGGGTTGGGGCAAGGGTATCCCTACGCTGGCAGCCAGCTACACGAGAGTAGCGCTGAAGCCAATGGGAGTTGAATGCCCAGCCCATCTCAGGATCAGGCCAACGTTGCATTGTAACCTTAAACCACTTGTTTTAACAAAGACTAAAGCCCAGGTCCTCCAAGGTATTCAGGCGCTGAACTCGCATTGAGGCTCTGGGCCTAAACCCCTACGCATGAAACAAAGATCTCCGTGTTCCCCCGGAGACAAAATACTGTAGTAACGTGCGCACGGGCTCTGGTGTCTGCAGCCTGAAGAACACTGTAGTGTACTTTCTTTGGATGACACTGGTCCTCCTGAAGGCAGTTGATTAACAGCCCCACACAGGATGTCCTCGCTTTACCCACAGAACAAGAAGTTTCCTTCCCAGCCGCAAAGCCCTGACCTGGACTGACCGAATCTTTCAGTTCAGCCTCTGGGGCCTATTCGTACCTTGGCCTCTCTGTGGAGGTTGCCAGTTAGTGTCCCCAATGGGAAAGTGCTCTTTGTGATGGGAGACACTTGTCCACAGGAAACTGGACAGAAACCACCAAACCCTGTTTGACAGGCCACAGTCGTGAACTGCAATAGCTTTCAGTCACTGCCAATGTGCAGGAGCATGCAGTGTTTTCTGAAGGGGCAGTTCTCTGAGCATTTCATGGTTTATCCCAACGGCCTCTTCTTTTGCTGTGAGACAAATACATAGAAGGGGTGTGTTTTCCCTCAAGAAAGCACACAGATTATGAATTTGAAATTGAAATATCAATGATATGAGGAGAAAGGGCCTATTTCAGATATAGTTGAAATAGGGCCATTGACTTCAAGTTGGTGAATCAGATCGTGACGCGCCTTTCAGTGGATGTGAACATTTGCTGTAGTATTTAAGTAAAAGGGCTAATAAATCCTTGCAATGGGGCGGGCTGGGTAGATACCCTTCAAGGTTATTCACTCAGCATTCTGAAGTAAACCAGCCATCCTTTTCCTTTCAGCGTAGAGAGAGAGGGGGTGTAAACTTTAAATCCTTGACCCAAAGCTCTGAGTTCAGTAGCAGTAGCCAGCAGCCATGCATGCCTCATAAAACTTGGTGTTTTCTGGACAAGGTGGGGGCAGGCTGGGCAGGGCTTTTTCACATTATTCCCCTAAATCAGCACATGCACGTTTACGGATTTTGTATCAGGGTAATAAATTTCCGGGCTCTTTGAAGCTTGAAGGCATCATCGTCCAGACCTAATGTCTTTAAAAACAACATCGCCCCGTGTAACAAAGATTAACCACTAAGCTGCAATTTGTAATGGACAAGTAAGCCTGGCTAAATATCCCATTCTCCCTCCACTGAGTTTAATTCACGTTTCCCCCCCCCAATTGCTGCTGTTTAAAGGGGCTCTTGTCATCTAGTTGATCTGTAAGATGTTGTTCTAAAAGACTCTCCTAAGAACAGAAACGTTTTCGTGACTTATTTTAAGTTAAGTGAAACCAGGTTCGGTTTGTGTTTTGACAAGGAGAGACTTAGGATACGTCTGACGGTCATGGCCATGCTGCAGGTCTTTCACTGCAGTGTAGTGTAGACACATCTTTCAAACGTTAGATTCTGAGTTGCTCTGTTCCTGCGCTTGGTGGAGAAACAGAGGTGTGGGGCAGAGATGTCTTTAAGCCATCTTTGCAGACTCCAAATTCTAGTACGGCTGAGGGCCTGCTGTATTTTCCACTCTGCTTCCCACAACTGCCTTCTCGGGACAGCCAGTTACGTCTCCCCGACTCTGAGGATCGGACCTGGTTTTAGCACCACGTAGAACAGCTGCTGCTTTAAGTTTCCTCACTGACTTAGGGTCTTGAATGGACTTTACACCAGTGGAAAATTGTCATTGTGGAGCTCCCGTCTGCCACACCCAGCTGTTTTCTGTTCAAGGATAAAATATTCTATCTACAGGCTGAAAGGAGCTGCAAGAACAGAATCTGTGGCATCCCAGTTCCATGAAAACGTAGAGCACTAGATGTGGATGATCACTGAGTGTAAGACTGAAGCCAAGTTTATGTACCGTGGAACATGTTCATACGGATGCTTAGGTGGCTGTTTTGGTGAAATCTTATTGCCAGGAGAGGACCTATGCTGTCCAGGACTGTATGTGTCTGCAGAAGAAATGGGTGTGTTTGTCTATTAAAACTGACTAAAGTTACTGTGACAGGAAAAAAGATGTCGTTTCCCCTCCATACGATATTCCATGTGCAATGTCTTATCTGTTGCTGTCAAGTTTCCCCCAGGATGGCTCTGTCATCCTGACTCAGGGACAGAGGAACGGTGACACTTAGTGTCGCTGCTACTAGGAGACGTATTAGATGCACTCAGAATCCTCTGCTTTGGCACGTCTGTTGCCCGTTCCTCACACAGCGGCGGCTTGCCAAGCTTTATATCTTAAACAAAATAACAAGATGAATTTTGCCCTGGCTTACACTGCATCCAACCCCATTGTAAACCGTTGGGTCCAGTGCGTCAGGGCCAGATGTATCCCAGTAACTTCTGTATAGATGTGGCCATTGTAGTTCTTAGCCACAAGGTGAATGTCAGCACAATACAGAATTATTACCCGGTAGAGATTTTTCCAGGGTGTAATATGGTGAAGAAATTCAGCTCATTAAGAACAAGGCTACATAAGAGTATAGGGCTCTCTGCTTCTTGATGCAAACTGTGCTGAGACAGTTTACCAGAACATAAAACAGGGAGACACTACTTGCAGTGCAGAAGTGAGCTCTGCTTCCCCGGGAGGTTGTGGGTAAGGCCCCATGAAGAAGTCAGCCGGAGCTTTCTGAGAGTAAGCTGAGTTGGATTTGGCCCTTCGTTTGTAGACAAGAAAAGATCCCATAATAGGCGTTCTGGTGGCTGGCCCGAGGATGGGGATGTGGCTGCTGGGCAGTGACTTGGATTTATTTCAGATTTCGATGCCCATAAATGCACGTCTAACACACAAATGCTGGCAAATAGCAACAAGCCGTGTATATCTGCCTCCTTCAAACCCTTCCTCCAAACGGACTCCTCTCGTATTTTCTGTCACTATCTCAACTCGGGTGCTTTCTGCTTCTTTCTTTGCACCTGGTCATATTAAAAATGAAGAAGAAGAAGAAGGTAGCAAGGAGGGAAACCAAATAAACGATCTGCATCCTTGGTAAATATCTGGCATTAGAGAAGTCTTCCTCTCTGTTTTCCATTGTTCATGCTTCCTCCCTGTCTACACCACAACTGGTTCTCATTTCTCGTCATGTCTCTCTTGTTTGAATTCTAAGCTCCTCGGGGCAGGGACCTCATGTAAAGCTCTAGGCGTAGTAGTAGCACCATACTCAACAGTGTGTTGAGAAGTGGACAAGCAATCAATGCGATGGAGAGTGGGGTCTGATAACAAGGTGTGGGAGAGTCTGAGCTTCATTTTAATATAATGTTTGTTCGATCATTGGCAGAATTTCACATTTCAGCAGTTTAATGCTTCTCTTAGAGCTCTCCAGCCCAGTCCTGAGCTCCTGTAAGCCAGTTTTACATCTGCGTGACTCCACTTAGTTGGGTGGAGTGACTCCTAATTTGCACTAGCAGAAGTGAGGTGAAGATTGGGCCCGTTGTCTCAGGCTGTCTACAGGCAGGTGCAGGAAGACAGCAGCGCATTGGGCCATCTTTGGAAGGTTTTCTTCATAGTCTAGAATCTTTTTTTTTTTTATGAAAATTAAATTGCACCGGAACTGAAAGAGCCAGCACAGAAGCTGTTAGTTGTATTGTCAGGTACCATCTCAATCCAGTCACCGGAGGGAATAATTGACAGGCAGAAGGGGAAGAGATGGATTAGATCAGAGGTCCCCAACCTTTTCCGTGGGGCGGGCGCCAGACGACTAGCCACCAAGGACTGTGGCTGCCGGACAAGCAGTCGCCGAAATGCCGCCGTGAAGCGGCAACATCAGGAGGCGTCGCCGCCGAAATTTGTGAAGCGGCAACGTCGAGAGGTGTTGCCGCCGAAATTTGGCAGCATTTCAGCAGTAGCACTTCTTGACGTTGCCGCTTCTCCACGGCATTTCGACAGCTGCTTGTCCAGCAGCCAGTAGACAGGCGCACATGGATGCCCTGGCGGGCGCCATGGCAACCACAGGCACCACGTTGGGGACCCCAGGATTAGACACTGTAGGTACTTCAGTATAATATGAATTGGAAAGATGACACGGCACAAGCCTAGAAAGAGCGGAAGAGGCGAGGCCCGACTCTGAGACTATTGTAAAGTCTGAATAACTTCTTTGATTTCAGTGTATTCACTCTGGATTTATGGGCGTGTAGATGAGATCAGAATCTGTTCCAATAGTTGGGATTGCTGCTCAGCCTTCCGGTAACGAGATAAAGAGATGGCATATTACAGATGGGGAGAAACAGGTGCATGCCTTAGATGCAAACAATATGACTTTTAAAATCTCAAACTATATGTGCATCATAACCGTGTGTAAGCAGCACACACTCCTATTCTTGTCTTTTAATGCTTTTTAGGGTTTTCTCCAGGACTTTTTGACATTTCTCTAGGATGAAGACTGTTCCTTTAGTCATCTTCGGCTAAAGAGGACGCCAGGAAGAAAGTTGAAATGACCTGGGGAAAACTCCAAACAGCACGGAAGAGGAAAACAAGTATTCCATCCCTTAGTAAACTTGGGAGACTCCTTACATATATTAGATCTATTTTACCTCATATCTACTTCTGTGAAACACATATAAATGTGTGTGTACACGTGTATATATACACACATACCTCTATACTGCCATGATGTATACATTTATTTGTGTAATGAAATTATAAACAGCACATGCATTCTACAAGTGCATACATAAAATGAAAATGATATATTCCAAGTTTTAATGAATACTATATATTTCAAGCTTTGAAGGAGAGACGTTCTTGTGGTTTTTAGTAATTGTAAGGCTCTGAACCCGTAAAATAAAACCAACTCTTCACAAATTGGGGTGGCCAATGTTAATGTTTCTTTGTCCAACGGATAATAAAGGTATTTCTCCCCCCATTACCACATTTTCATTTATGAGTCAGGTAATGAGGCTTTAACAAAGGGCAGATTTTCTAGGGTGACCAGACAGCAAGTGTGAAAAATCGGGATGAGGGTGGGGGGTAATAGGTATCTATATAAGAAAAAGCCCCAAATATCGGGACTGTCCCTATAAAATCAGGACATCTGGTCACTCTACAGATTTTCAGACAGCCTGCCATTGAGCGTACCCACTTCTGCCCGCACAACCAGTGCACACTCGTTTTTGCAACGATCCTGCAGGTTTGTGTGGAGATCGGATTGCTGGGCTCCCACTGGAACCGAAACATGGCTGCTTGTATGCACAGATTTGGCAGATGCCTACTTCTGTGGTGCAATCACTTGCATGCTCAACATTGGAGTCCAGAGGGGGAGACTTTGCCCCGAGTGTGCCCACTGCTCTTCTGTTGAAACATGGCAGCTGGTTTCATTGTGTCTCCGACTCTTCGGCATACAGAGAATAGAAAGACACATGCTTCAACGAGCAGATCAGAAAGGGCAGTTTTTGCGCGTACCCCGGTGAGGCATGCACTGTAAATGCTGTGTAAGAACCTTGAGAGCTGGCGAGAGAGAACCTATGTACTGTAATATTACAATATTCAGAGGCTCACGGGCTTTGCCCAGCTGAAGCCTGCTATGGCAAAATGCCAGGAACTTGAGAATGACATCGAAATTGCACACACCTGAGCAAATGAAAAGCCTCTATGGATGCACCTCTGTGCACGTCGTGCCATTGAAAATGATCAGGCCCCTTTTATAAAAGGCATGGGCAGCAGCCTGACAAGCACTGTGGATAAGAACGTTTAGCACTAAATGCCAGATCCTAAATTCCCTCAACTTTAGAGAAATCTGGATCCAAATCCAGATCCAGGCTTTGCAGCTGGCCCTTATGCTTATAATGGTCTAAATGACGGACCTCTCCTAACTTCCTCAGCTTTCAGAGTTCATATGCTCAGGCCAGATACCGGGCTGTGGCTGAACTGAGCTTGCCGTAGCTTAGGGCTGTGCTATTTGTACATTTGTTGTCAGTGGCCCTCAGAGCCATTCCAAGTATTTCCAGCATGCAGGGTTGCACGGGTCCCTTGGTCCTGGGGGAGGGGATAGGCGTAGTAGCAGTGATGGCCACCCTGCATTACGAGTGGAGCCCTCTATGCAGGGTAGATCCTCCAGTGGCCAGACCAACTGGGGTTCCTGCTGAGTCGGTGCGAAACAGCTGCAATAGGGTGACCAGATGTCCCATTTTTAAAGGGACAGCCCCATTTCTGGGGACTTTTTCTTATATAGGCGCCTATTACCCCCCAACCCCCATCCCGTTTTTTCACAGTTGCTATCTGGTAACCCTAAGCTGCAATGAGGCTGAAATTCTGTACCCTAGTGTCCTTAGCTGTTAAGCTCTTTAAATACATCCTGTGCCTGACCAAGGTTTCTTAGTCTCTAAGGTGATTTCTGCAACACCTAGTCCTTGAGTGTTGTAGGGCAATTTAGAGATGTCCAGGCAGTTTCCCCGCCTTCCCACCCCGTCATTTCAGCTTTGTTCAGGTAGCACAAGGCCAAGCACCCCGTGCTGCCATGTGACATCTGTTTATTTAAGGATACACTCAGATTTTCAGTTCCTGGGGCTACCAAATGCTGAGCTCATCACACAGAAGTGATGTATTATTTCTCCGTAGCGGAGAGAACATCACGTGCGCCCTTGTACAGCTCAGCCCTAGCTTAGGGATTGACTCCAGGGCGGTTACCTGAATTGACTAGTGTTGTGCAGCACAGTCCTGTTGCAGCCATAGATCCATTGACTGGATTTATGCTGTGCAAGCGCCTCGGGCATCAAATGATTCTTATATAGGTCAGTTTTTATCTCCAGAATGATATTGTCATCTCATGGAATGGTACGTTTTATCCCCATTGTCCCGTAGAAAGGGTATGGGGAGAGAAGCATAATGTAATACACCTTCTTACATCCTCCTGTTAGCTGCACGGCTGCCTTCTGGGTCCTCCCCATGTTAGTTAAACCAGCGTAGACTCCTTTATGCTCTATTCAATTCTGTGTTCCGAATTCAGAGGTGATATATAAGATACATTTTGGTAAACAAGTGTGAGTCTAAATCTAACTAAGTAAATCCTGGTCTCTAACTCCGGGTCCCATATGTTATAACAGGGACACAACCATTGCTAAAATGTCATGTGGTGAAATGAACCGCTTTGAGATGTCACCATGAGCAGATGCTGGCCATGTGATGACATGAGACCAATAAATAAGGGCCACACTTCAACGGATGGGGTCCATCACCTCCACCTCCTCTAGGGATTCAGTTCACTAAGCTATTTTCCATTTTAGGGTAGGGCCTGGAGTTCCACCCCCTAGGCTGAGTCAAACGGCCTACCTCAAAGAGGGGAACCCAGGCCACCCCACAGTTTTGTCCTGGAGGGATCAGGAGGGAAGAAGAGTTATAGGAAAAATTACATTATTGGATTTAAAAAAAAATTATATCTACATCTTGGATGAAATGGCATATTCCAGTACAAGTTTAGTTCTGATCCATAAACAGACTCCACTGATGTGTGTACACATACGAAGCCAGGGTGTAAACAGATTTCCATTTCAATAACTTACACATCTGGATACTATCCTGGTAAGAAGCAAACTTTGATATAATTGGTTGTTTTCCGATAACAGATGTTAAGCCGGAATATCTTTATACAAATGAATGTGGAAGCCTGCTTTCTTATCGTTTTCTACTGAATGTACATGGGGATGTTCTCCTAATGTAGGTCAATGGGAAAACTCCCACTCATTGGTCCTTTCTATTGACTTACATGCAAGTCATTAGGAAAATTCATTGACTTGCCCTGACATTGCATCCCATTGGGAATCAGTGGAGATGGAATACCTTTTTGAAAGACATGATTGCATAGAAGTGTCTCAAACAACAGATTAGTTTTTGTTTTTCCATCACGACTGTACTTTTTTGGAAAAAAATGTTTAAAATGTCTGGGAAATTTCAGATCCTTCAGATATGCTGTTTTGACCGTAATGTCATAAAACAGTAAAAACCTGTGAAAGTAGCTTATTTGCTGTTGTCAAGCTTCAAATTGGCACAATTACTTTTTATCAACATTTGGAAACAAACTTACCTTTTCTGTTATACCAGGACAAGATGCCACTCAGTTCAATTAAAAACTGATACATTTAAAATCAGTTATTATTATGATTTATTCAAGTATACAATAACTTCTTGGAACTCTGTGCTAGAAGATATTGTCAAGACAAATATCTCAGTAAGCCTTGATAAAAGGTAGAGACAAGATAGCTGAGGTAAAGTCTTTTATTGGAGCAACTTCTACTGATGGAAGGTACAAGCTTTCAAGCTACACCCCACATAGTTGTTACTGGGGCATTTGATGCATTGGATGAGGTATGCCACATGTTGTGATAAGCATAGGTAGGACCCATGAACCTTGAAAGGTGTATGTTGTGAGGTGTATATTGATCTTTGTAGCAATGGAGATACGTCTGCACATTGTGCACCTGTTGTTCTAGCAGGGCCTGGTGCTGCTTTGAGTTGGTGTGTCCTGATCTGTAGGAAGTTAGCTTCTCATGATGAACTTGGCAAGTTTTGCAGGTTATTTGAAGGCCAGAAGTGAGGATTCAGGAAAGATTTCTTTCAGGATATGGTCCCCCTCAAATATGTGTTGTAACTGTTTGATGATACCTCATACGGGTTCCAATGGCTGGTGGTAGGTAACAACCAGAGGTGTGCTGTCAGTGGGTTTTTTTTTCTGTATCGAAGCAGGTTCTCATGGGATATTTAGGTAGTCCATTCCATGATGCAATCTACTTCTCTGGTGGAATGTCTTTGTTTAGTGAAGGTGGGTTTACGTGTGTTTAGGTGTATACGCTGGACTTTCTCTTTGGAGTTTCTCTGAGCATCTGGCTGTAGATAACAGATTTTTGTGGTGTGTCTGGGGTGGTTGCTGGCTCTGTGGAGGTGAGGTGGGTTTCTTGTATATAGTCATTTGTGGGGTTCCATTGTCAAAGCTAATCGTGGTGTCCTGGAAGTTGATGCTGGTGTGGAAGTGTTCTAGCACAGTGATTTTCAACCTGTGGTGCGCAGACTATGTAGTAAGATTTCCAAAGGGGTCCGACCTCCATTTGAAATTTTTTAGGGATCTGCAAATGAAAAAAGGTTGAAAACCACTGTTCTAGAGAAAGTTTGATGGATGGGTGATGGCTGTTGAAGTTGTGGTGGAAATCTATGAGGGAGTTTAGGTCTTCTGTCTGAGGAGGAAAATATCATGGCTTATCTCAGGGATATCGTTGGTCTTGTGGTGCATTTTGCCAGAAATTCTTTCTCAAGGTGGCCGATGAAGCGGTTGGCATATTGAGGAACCATCCTAGTATTCGTGGCTGCCCTCCTGGTTTGGACAACGGGTTTGCTGTTAAAAGTGAAGTTGTTATTGGTGAAGATGATTTTGGATTTCTGAGGGTTGTGCATTATCTTGTATGTGTTTGAGGCAGGCAGCGAAGCTGTTACGTTGAGGGATGTTGGGTGTATAGGGAGGTGACATCCGTGGTGGCAAGGATGGTGTTTGAGGGAGGTTGTTAAAGTTGCAGAGTTTCTTGGGGAAGGCCGTAGTGTCTTGGAGGAAGCTGCCCTTTTGTGTGGTGAGTGGTTTAAGGGGCTGCTCCGGCGGGGCGACGTGGGGTGGCTGGGGCCAGTGGGTGGCACAGGGCGGCTGGAGCCAGGTGGCCAGGCGGCCCAGGGATTAACAGTTAAGATGGGTTAACTGGTATGACTAATGCTTACGATTAACTGGTTAACATTTTACATTGCTAATCCTGATATTCCTTCAGTAAAAGTGCCCTGGCCATATATGATGGGCCTGCTTGGGTTCCCTTGTTCGTGTATCTTGGGAAGCATGTAGAAAGTCCCTTGAGTGGGTTCATGGGGGATGAGGTTGTAGGGTTTTTCTTCAAGTTGTTTTGGGAAGGATTTGACAGTATCTTTAAATTCCTGGGTGAATTGTGTTAGGAGGTCTCCTATGAGCTCTTTACAGTAGGTAGTGTCAGAGAGTTGTCTGTTAGCCTCGTTGACATAGCCATCACGATAAAGGACTATGGTGGTGTCCCCTTTGTCTTCAGGTTTGATCATTATTTGGTCGATGGATTTCAGAGACTATCTGCTTTCCTCTTGGTGGTAGAGAGATTGTTGTGGATGTAATGTTTGTTGAGGATTTCACAGAGAATTTTTTTCCTGAAGTAATCAATGTAATGATCCAGTGTGTGGTTTTGTCCTCTGGTAGCACGTCCAGTCCAATGATTCTTTTTTCTTATGATTATCAGTGGGGATGTGGTGCTTCTGGGTGGTGTCATCTTTGTTGTGAAAGAATTCCTTGAGGTGGAGTAGGTGGAAGAAGCCACCTCCAACATGCCTTACCCCTTCTGTTTTGCAGTCTGTCCCAATTTCGCTCCTTCCCCAAGTCTGTAGAAGAGCTCTGTGCAGCTCAAAAGCCTGTACCTTCCACCAACAGAAATTGGTCCAATAAAAGATATTACCTCCCCTATCTTGTCTCTCTCATATTCTGGGACCAACATGGCTACACCAGCACTGCAATAAATGGTTAGACATTTCTAAGAAAAAGAATAATGACTGTAATTAGAGCCGCTAGGATACAACTACAGGACCACCAATCCTTATTCTTTTGAGCACAGACTACTAACCAATTGGACTCAGATACTAATTTCATCCCTGTTAGGTACTTTATGGAAGATTAACACCTTTTTCAGAGGTATCTGATATTGGCTACTATTGGATACAGGATTCTGCTATAGATGGACTGTTGTCCTGTTGCAGTTTGGCAATTCCAGTGTTCCTGTAGACCAGGATTAATTGAGATCAGATTTATTCCCAAATTGTTATAGGGCTAGATTCTCTCCTGCACCCAGGGCAGGGGCAATAAGGAGCTAGGTCCAGCTCTCTGATTCTTGAAGCAAGCCCTGGACAAGCGACTTCAAGCTGCACAACTGGTTTAGAGTCCTTCAGGGACCCTAAAACCATCCAGGATTGCCATGGTGTGGCAGATCTCTGCCACTCCTCCTGCCTGACCCCAAAACACCTCCTCCCTCCCCTGGCATGCCCCCTACACCAGGTGTCAGGGGCCCACAACTGGCACATCGGCACCAGCAGGGAGCACACCCCTTTGACAAGAAAATTCTCTGCGGGCCAATTGTGGTCAGTTTGCACTTAGTGAATGGTGCAAAAGGGCCAGACACTGATTAGAGCATTTGCTCTTTCGAGTTTTGTGGTAGTCAGCAAAAGTGGGAATGACAGAGCAACACCTGGGACGTCTAAAGAAAGTTGTACACGAGAGTTTGGGAGTGAAAGGAGCACAGAGAGGAAGGGGAAAGCAAACCAAAAACCTCAGTCCAAACTGTCTCTCGTATTATGTGTTAGGCAGGCACCCATGTTAGTCTTTTCTCTAACCCTAAAACACAGCCTGGGGTTTCCATCACTTAGGAAGCCACCTTGCTTTTTAAACTGAATCAGCCATGAAAAACCCCCATGTTTAAATTACAGGGAAACTTGAACTGGGTTTGCAGACCCCTAAATCAGGCCGTCAAGCTAGGTGGGGTTGGCTCGCTCCTGGTACGTGGTCTCACTCTGGTTATCTTTGTGTTAAAACACTCACTCTGATGGGTGCAAGGAAGAAACAAATGTGGGGAAAATCTCTGCGCAACTCACCACTCCAGCCACCGGGAAGAGCATTGAGAATGGAGCCTGGGGGGCATATAGCTAGCTCTAAGCCTGCCCAATGCTCTGACTATAAATCTTTCTTTACCTCTATGGCATAAATCGTGGCCTGTGGAAAACAGGAAGAGATGCAATACCGCCAGGGGCGCTGGATGGCCCAAGTTCAGCAGCAGCCCTTGCTACACCCTGTCAGTGCCAGCCATGCAGCGGTGCCCAGTGCGTACATTGGGGGACAACCCAACCAGCTCCATCCCTTGTGGGAGTAAAGCACTCCTGCCACTAGCAGCTCCTCCCTTGTCTCCAGGGGCCTGAGCCCCAAATCCATTGATGTCAATGGAAAGACTCCTATTGACTTCACTGGGCTTTGGATCAGGCCCTGGCATCAGCATTATGGGTAAGTGGGGATAACCAAGTAAGAAAGGAGAGTCCTGCATCTCCCCTGCCCCGCAACCTCATGCATCCTTGAGATCCGGTAAGCACATCCCTTTCCAAAAAGATTATGATGAAACTGCTTGCAAGGTAGCAGCCACATAATGTAGAGAAATGTACTGCCTTGATTGAAACGACTTTGTTTTTCACTCTGATCCCCGATTCTTTCCCTTCTTTATTAACCTCTCTGTGTAATGGCCCCTGAAACACTCTGCAGAGCAGAGCCCAGACTAGCAAACGCTGCTGGAACAGTGACTGCAAGTCAGTGCAGGAAGCCTGAGAGCTCAGCCGGTTGCAGCATATTTCACTTATTGCTTTAAGACTGATGTCTCTAACTCCATCCTTCTGGTTTCTCCCTCCCTCAGGGATTAATCACTCTAAAAGGCTACCATTGCCCTGGGGGAGGAGAGGGGAATCTGGCAATTCACTTCCAATGCTCCTGCATTCCTGACCTGACCCGATGGAGCCGAGAATCAAATTGCAACAGAATCTACAAAGTAGCCTCCTAGCTTGTTGAACGGCCATGCTGAGAACAGGAAACGGTTTGAAACTCACACAACTTCTTGCAGGAATTCAGGACTATAAAAGCAGGATCTAGCCTAAGCTAATCTCGACCAAGTGAATCTTTCTATCACACCCCCTGACTCAGCAGCTACCATGAAATGCTAGGAGGGATTTCATTATTTTTCTGTGCACTGCCGATTATGTTTAGGCTACGACGGGAACAAGCATGACCCAAGTCGTGAAAAACCTCTCTCTCTCTCTCTCTCTGTTTCAGTCCCAGCAATTCCGTCCCTCTTTATTAAAGTTCTTAACAGCACCACCATCCAAGCGGTGTGGGAGCCCTCCGTCAAACTGGGCCAGCATGAAGGATTCAAACTCTACTACCGTAAAGTTCACCTATCCCACTTTACTGGCCCTATGCTCCTGCCCAGCAACATTACATCTTATAACATTACTCACTTGGGTAAGTACAGAGGAGGGCGTTAGCCACATTACGTGCCTTCGCTGAGCAAGAAAATTCCCCTTTATGTTGTCATCATAACAGAATGTCTAGAGTAATATACGACAGCTAGGAAATATATATCATGAGTGCCTAGCAAGGTTTGTTTTCCACTCCTCCCTTAGGCCCTCAGCCTGCCCCCACTGATTTAAGTGAGAGCAGGTTCAGGTCCTTATACTTACAATGACTGGCTTTTGCAATGCGTGTAAGATGTTTCTGTTTTCATGACAAATGCAGGCACAGCAAGATTAGTGTACTGTAGCTCTTTAACCTGAAATGCCCTCCTCGTGTCTTTTCTAAAATAGACCCATCAGTGGTATATGAAGTAAAACTCCTGGCATATAACCAGCATGGGGATGGAAACTCTACTGTCCGCTTTGTATCCCTTCGAGAAACTGTTGAAAGAACAGGTAAGAGGCAGAATCAGTCCAACTTGTGTACGCGATGTGAAACGTCACAACATGGGAGTGATATAGCCAGAGACGGTGAGGGTCTTACTAACACACAGTTAATTTAATAGTGCATCCAATGCTGTACGCTACTACTTCTGAGCCATCACCTTTAAGAAGCACTTTATTTTCTGCACAGCAAATAAATGTGAAGCTAGGTTGCATGGAGAAGCGGTGCCCTCTGGTGGCTAATGTGCTTAATTCCAGTTGCTTAATCTTTATGCAAGTTCATCACCCCTTTCTTTCTTTCTAAAGGAAGCAACTGGAAATAATATGGGCATGAACCGCCAACTCTGTAGCACACTCCAAACCACCATTACCGATTGTTAGTGTTGCTAGGAAGGAAAATATTCTGGATCTGGCTCCGTTCAGTCGATCTCTAGTTACAGAAAACAGTTTCCGGTACTCCTGTAACTAAATAGCAATGTTTGTCTTCTAAATTCAGATTGTACAGGCCACAAATGGAGAATGTGGCATACTGTTTGGTGGACAGGTTAGAGAGTGCACACAGTTAGCTCTCTCGCTTTCACAAGCAACAGCTGTGTATGGATGAGTGTGGTTATGTATTTGTATTATCACATCACCTAGGAGCCCCACTCATGGCTTAGGTGCTGTACAAACACAGAATCAAAAGATGGTCCCTGCCCCAAAGGCCATTCCTTTTTATCACCAACATTGTTTTAAAAGTCTTAGGGTTAAATCCTGGGAGTTCGTTCCGTATATGTGCAATTCCAACTAACTTCAGTGGGAACCCGGAACATGGATCCGAGGTCAAAATCTGGCTCTTAATAAACTCGGAGCCCAATTCTATCCTTAGTTACATTTAGATAAGTTCATTGTACTCAGGGGAGCAAGTCAGGCTTTTAGTGCTCGGACGGACCGCAGAACTGGGTGTAGTCACCAGTGTGCTGGGTGCATTAGACAGATTAGATGAGATTGTATTGATTATAGTAGTTTAAGGAGCCCATTGTTGTCCTGCTTTTCTAAATCTCCACACACTTATTGCAAGTGGGTGATAATAGCAGATAAAGAATCATTGTTTCTGGATTCAGAGTGGTAGCCGTTTTAGTCTGTATCAGCAAAAAGAACGAGGAGAACTTGTGGCACCTTAGAGACGAACAAATTTATTTGGGCATAAGCTTTCGTGGGCTAAGTGGGTTTTAGCCCACGAAAGCTTCTGCCCAAATAAATTAGTTAGTCTCTAAGGTGCCACGAGGACTCCTCGTTCTTTTTTCATTGTTTCTGGAGTGATTGCTTGGTTGTTAACAATCTGGGACACTTTTGTCCATGACAATCTCTTTCTGTCAACAAACCAAGTAAACAAGGAAATTCCTGTGAACAAGAAAATGAAGAAGAGCCTGTCTGAAACTGACAAAAGAACAGAGGCTCCGATTTGTAAAGGTATTTAGGCATTGCTCTACTTAGCGCTGCAAGACCTGAGTGACTTAGATGCTAAGTCCCATTTTCAAAAGTGATGTAGGAGCCTACTTCTCATCGGAAATCAAAATCACTGTCTAAATTGCCTAGTCCTTGCAATGCTGAGTGGAGAAGTGCCTAAATCCCTTTACAAATCTGGGCCTGAACTGAAGCCCAGATTTGACCCATCCTTTGCTCCTCTTGCTGGTGCACAGGAATGGACGTCTAGACAGTATTTGGTCCTGCATGAGGGCAGGAGACTGGACTCGATGACCTTTCGAGGTCCCTTCCAGTCCTTGAATCTATAGAGTTTTGGTTATGATCAGCTGTATTATCAGTTTCACATTGGAGGGTATCTTGGCTTTGGAAGGAGATGACTCCCCGGACTACCGTGGTTTTTGCCATCTCTCACTCCTTACTAGGATTCTGTTCCCACTGCAGGGAACTGGTCTCAGAGCAGCTGGTGGTTTTGCATCTGGTTTGTGAGCCGCAGTGATGGGTTAAGGATGCGTTTGCTGCCATAATTCTATTCTCCTGGCTCTTCCTCACCTAGACTAGACTCCTCTCTGGGCCCTGTATTCAGAGGCACTGACCACTTGCGGCTTCCATTGCTTTCCGTTGGAATTGTGGGCGAGAGCATCTCTGAAAATCAGGTTTCAAATAATTGTAACCTAGTTCTTTGGAGGGCATCTATGTTTGGTAGGAAGCAAGAAAGAGACTGAATGCATCAGTGCTTTAGTTACCTGGAGGCAACAGGATTCTCCTCTTGGGGGAATCTTTAATTGCTCACACCTTTTGTGTTCTTGTATGTGTTGAAAAATACCCTGGTGCTTTGGGAGTCATTTTCACCAGACGTCCAATGGGAATATCTTCAAAACATAGATTGTTATTCATACTGTCCCTTTAATGTAGTAAACATTCATCTCTGTTGGAAGTACAGATAAGTCCATCCGCTCTGTTCTAATACTTAGCCTTTGGTTTGGGGGATACCACTGAATAAGGTATTATGAACTGCTCTGGCTGGTTGCATTTTTCCTTCAGTGTAATTCCCATCATACCTCTGACACAGAGAAAATGCAAAGTTTACAGATCCCCAGGCAGGAAGGCAAAATAATTGTATGTTATCCTTTCACTTCTCATCCGAGCGCAGCATTAGAGATCAGAGATGCAGGCTCTACTTTTAAAGGAAATTGCTGGTCTCCGGAGACTAGGCTGAAAGCTTTTGTTACCATGTAGCAGAACTGCCCGACTGCAGCAAAATCTTAGGAATTGGTTCAGTTGAAAGTCCCTGCCAGCCCCTCCAGCACAAAGGGCCGGGGGGAGACGCTGGCCTGTAAATAGCTAACTGCGATAGGGGGGGTGTATTTGGGGAGAGCGCGTCGCTATCGGGGAAAGCTGTTGCGGGGCTGTTGTTTTTTCTCAGCTAGCTTTAGCCTGTAGTTGAATAGGCGCACTCGGTACCTCGGATGTTCTCGATACAGATCACGGCGAGGGGATAACGTACGGTTTGCAAGAGTGTTCAGCTGGCAGCCTGCTGCAGCCATCGACCTGCAGTCTGAATAAAACAAATATTAGGCTTGGCAGCCTGATCCCATTTCATTCATTAAATAATGGTGTCCAGTGCTAGCCCTGGGTGTTACCATGGATATCGGTTGATTGATCTGGGGACATTACAATGAAAGACTGTCAGCAACAGCTGGCACAGATGAGAGACAGCCCCGCCTCCACACCCCTCATCTGGTGCTGAATAAATACCCTCTGGCTCCGGGCCCGACGGAAGAGAGCGCCACGGCGAACGAGCACATCTTACGCCAAGTCCTAAAGAGCCACCCGCCGGGCTGTGGGGAGCCGGTTCCAGAGCAAAGAGCCCGTGCCAGCGGGGTCCTGCTGGTCACAGCCCGGAGTCCAGCTCTGAGGGCAGCCGTCAGGGCCCCCTCACTGGTGGCCATTGCTGTAGTGGGGCGTTAAGGAGAGCAAGGGAGTCGCATTGCCAGCAAAGCTGTGGGGAGGCACCCCCTCATAGTACAGTGAGGCCCCTCTTGCCCCCCAAACATTCCCTCCCTCCCTGACCCTTGCAAACCTCCCTCTCCCCCACAGCTCCCTCCCCTCTCCCAAAGGCTCCCCTCCTCTACTTTTCCCACCTTCCAACAAACACCCCCCACCCCTCCTCTCCCTAAAACACCCTCTACCCCTCCCTCCAACACCCCCACCCAAGCCTTCCCTTCCCCAAATACTCCTCAGCCCTCCCCTCTCCCACCCAACCCTTGTCCTCCCCTCCAGGCTGCTGGTTCTATAGCTCATTCCCCCGAAGCGCCTTCCACGCTCATTTTCCCCACCCCGGCTCCCCTTCAGGGAGGGGGAAAAGAGGAGCTGCTGCTGGGCTGGGATCAGTCTCTTCCCTGGAGCTGGCTCAGCCCCCACCATCCCCCAGTTGGGCTCCCCCTGCTCTGCACTCTCAGCCTGGGGGGCAATGGGGAGGGAGCTGTTCCAGGTCCTGATAGCAGGGGGAACAGAGCAGCCCCCTAGTCACTGTGACTGCGGCTGTCTCCTCCTTCCTTCTCCAACTAGGCCCAGGAAGGAGAGACAGCCTCTGAGCTACTCAAGAACATGGCCTGATGCTGGGCTTCCCACCCCAGCACATGCTGCAGCGCTTCCGTGTCTAGGCGGCTAAAACCCCAGTGACTAACTCCCTTTTCGCTGCTTCTCCTCACAGTGTTGAATCCCCCGTGTGACTGCATGAAAGATGAGCAAAATAATAAGACCTCCACCACGGGGATCATCATTGGGATCCACATTGGAGTCACGTGCATTATATTCTGTGTCCTGTTCCTCATGTGTGGATACAGAGGAAGGTACGGTTCTCTCCCCACACCGGCCGGGTGACACGAATACACTATCTACTTGTATTGTGCCGTTTGCTTTGCGCCGGTGGTTCTCAAGCTGTTCGAAGGGTTCTCAGACTCAACCGCGTTGCAGTAGCATGAATGTCTCGTGGACCACCTCCCATTTGTGAGTCCACAGGCCAGGCCATGGTCACACTTGTGATTGCAGGGTCCACTTCTCCTTCCATTGGTGATTGTGCCCCTCCCCGTGGGATTGTATAACATCCCTGTCGCTGGTACAGTAATCGCTTACCTTGGCTCTGATCAAAGACCAGTTAAGTCAATAGGAGTCTTTCCATTGGCTCCAAAGGGTCTTGGATTAGACCTGAAGTGCATAAGAGTTGTGGGTGCTCACTTTATCGTAAGCAAAGCTGTGCGGCCACATCCGGCAAGAGGCTTTTGATGTCAATCCAGCACCGCCCCCTCTACAAAACGTATTAAAAGACAGTTACACTAACTACCCTACATGGGGCAACAGCTGAGGTGGCACACGTGGTGGACACATCCGCAGGGAGATCTGCTTTGAAAGCTGTGTCAGAGAATTGGGTTATAAGGAGGAGCGAGAGAACATGGCGCACCGATAAGTGTGGAGGGGGTTTTGGGTGTCAGGGGGAGGAGAGGCGGAGACAAAGACTAGAATTGTGACTTCTCTCGGCTTCTCTCTGAACCTAGCTCCTGTTTTGGGAGGTTGTATATGAGCATAGAATTCACTGTAAGATGTGAACGGCGAGGTGTGTCCAGGCCCACATAAAGGGGCAGCATGCAGTGCTGGGAGGTGGTACACTTTCAGTTTCCTCCCCTCTCGGTTTTCCAGACTGCTGATGTGTAAAAACGTCCAGGAACAGCTGTCAACTCCCCAGATCCCGAGGAGTCAGAGGAACACCACAGGCCTGGTTCTGAATGGAGCCACTCGGAGGGACAGGGATGACCTGGACATGAATGGGAAGCAACTGGAGATGAACGAACTGGAAAGGTTGTTTCTAGCATTGCCTTCCCAGGATCAACAGGATAAGGGAATAATGGTAAGGGTCCTGCCTTGACATTAATCATGGGATTTACGGACACTCTCCTCTTTCCAACACACTCCTCTCCCCTTGTTATGTGGAGAGATTTATAGGCTTAATTCCCTTCCATGCATTGAAAATATAGATCCGCTAAGCACTAATGTTTAATCCATTCCACACTGGGAGAGTGTGTGTCTTTGTCCCCCGCTAGTGGTTAGTTCATATAAGAGGTTAAGAGTCTACTACAGCTGCTGGCTAGAGGAATTATTCTTTTATCACAAGTGATAGAGGCTCCTGCTTTTAGCACTGACGGTCTCAAGTTTGAACCCCATTGTCACCCCAAACGGGGTTGGTTACGAATGTACAACTTCATAGTGGTAGCCCACAAACAATCCTTATTCCTGGCAGATGGGGTAGATTTTAAACTGTAGATGTTAAGGACATCTATGTAAGATGTGCATATTCGTTCCTGGATGAGCCATGTCATTTCTAAGAAGCCCAGCATCTTGGTAGTGATAGCCAAATGCAACAATTATTGTCTTTGTAATGGGGTGTTTTGTCTCCTCTCAGCCAGATCACGTCCCACCTGACTCACATGATGAGACTCAGATATCTACCCTTCCACTGGATGAATTCAGCATTATAGAAGAACAACTCGATCCCCCAGCCAAAAGTCTGGCGCCTGATGATCAGGGTGGACCGCTACACAACTTTAGCCAGGAAGTCCCAGCTTTGAAACATAGTCCCACCAATGAAGGATAATTGCCAAGTCTCTAAGCCTCTTGTAGGACTCACCAAGAACCATTTCCATGTCTGGTGATGTCTTTACAATGATTCGTCAATCTCAGGTCAATTTAAGATTTCTACAGTCTGGGTTTTTTTTTTTTTTTTGCTTTATTATTTCTTTTATATCGATATACTGCTTTTTTGAAGCGCTATGAAGTTTATCTTCCTGACCTGTCTCAGGCCTCTTTGTGCATTTCTTCCTACAATTGCATTATCAAGACTGGTCATGATTGTTTTTCCCATGGCTGCTAGGTAACAGACTTTACAAATTCTCCAGTCTCTATCAATGATGGAATATGGCGGAGCCTTGTTCCCTTGGCATCCCAGCCCATGTTCCCCATTAGCAGCTTTAGGAGTACTTTGTGATCTATTTTTTATTTCATGATGACTGGATTAAGATGAATCCTTCTAACTTGACTCCAAAAATTCAGGCCGGGAAAGGCCACCTCTCCATGGATTTGATGATTTTGTACACTTTCTCTATTTCTCAGGATGCTTTTTTGGTGATTGACTATAAATAAGAAAAAAAAATATGTGTCAAAAGAGGCCTGCATGAGGGCTACTGAAAGACTTGGACAAACATCCCGAGTAGACTCAGAACCTACCTCAACCGGAATGAATGTCTTCGGGGAAGCAGCAAATATCTGTGTCTTCCTTTGTTTTCAAAACAAGTAGCGTAGCACTTGGTCTGCATAAGCTTGGTACTACCTCAGAAGTCATGCTCCATATCTGCCATGGTGTTGTCCTTTTTTTGTGTCGTCGTCATTCTGATGTAAAGCACTTCCAAACCTTGAAAGCAATGTTCTACCTCAAGTTTTATATAGAAGTTCATTCGTTTGTGTCGTCAAACCTGCTCCTCCTTCATCTGACTGTTCTGCTCTGCTCCAGTGAAACCTGTTCAAAGACAAATGAAAGGGCAGTGTGTTTGCGTTAAGTAGCGATTGTGGTGACATTTCGTTAGTGTTAAAAGCTTTACATTTAGCCAAGTCATAGTGCTTGTGTTTGGTTTTGTGTGACGGAGTTTTATATGATGGTTCTACTTTAACGACTGTTAGAGCTGTAGCAGGTCTACCACCACTAGTAACCTAAAGAGAGTCTTCACCTGCCACATTAGGGCCAAACTGGACCCTGGAGTACAGGTGAGCTGTTCCCAATTGCTCCTTCAAACCAGTGAACCCGCCCATTTTCTAAGGATTGTGGGCTTGAACCTACAAGAAAGTAAGCAGTCTGGTTTTGGCCCAACAAAGTCAATGCTTAGCCAAGAACTAAGCATGCGTCTTTTGCTGAATTAGGATCAGAGTGCTCAGCTCCATGCAGGATCCAGCCCCGAGGGAATATCCAGTTTGTCTAATTAGAGTTCCAGTCTGACACATTATGGGACATCAGCTGGATAGATTAGAACTACAGCACCTACCCATATGCACGTTCCCATCTTCACTCAGAACCCTCAGGTTCTACCATTGGCTACCTGTAATAACACACTCCCAGCGGAGATAATGGCACTTGTTGTATACTGGAGATGCTTGGCTTTTCAGCCTCATTCCTCACGCATACAAGGAGGTGCCTGATTATTTCACAATGACTGACACATCCTCTGTCGTGTGTTAAATGCCTCAGGGAAGTGCTTTGTGAAAGATAAGTCTATTTTGACCCCTTTCTCCCTCTTTGGGGGCTAAATACATATTTCTAAAAGATGCATTTTCTTTATTAGCTTTATTTCTTTTCAGCCATAGTGTGTCACTTCTTACTTTTGAATGAAAAACCCGCTTAAACTTGAAACTTAAAAAGCACGTCCGAATGTTCAAGGGTACAGCTGGCTGGATGAGCTGCCTACCCTAGTATGTCACCTTTCTGAGTGGAAAGATGGCCTGGTGTGGTGGAATGGCCACTAGACTATTTCATTAACACCTCACTGGGAAGAACATTGGTTGTTTTGAAAGGAAAGGGGGAATTTTTTTATTAATATAGAAAAAAATGGAAAAAATAAAGTGAGAGGCAACATGTGTATATATATTTAAAGCAGAGAGGACAAAATCTGAGATCCTTTACTCAGTGTGTAGTCACTCAAACTCCCATTAGCTTCAGTGAGAACTGTGTCTGAGAAAAGCCATTTTCTGAAGGCCTAAACAAGTTACTAAGGCCTTGTCTACACTACAGGGGAAATCCGATCTAAGCTATGCAATTTGAGTTACGTGAATAGCGTAACTCAAATCGACGTAGCTTAGATATACTTACTGCGGGGCCCACACTACGCGATGTCGACGTGAGATGCTCTCCCGTCGACTCCCCCTACTCTTCTCGATCCGGTGGAGTACAGGAGTCGACGGGAGAGCGATCTGCGGTCGATTTAGTGTATCTTCACTAGACCCGCTAAATTGACTGCTGATGCATCGATCGCCGCTCGTCAATCCCCTGGTGAGTGTAGACAAGCCCTAAAGGTCTGATTCTGCCCTGAACTATGCTAGTTCAGTCCCAATGGGTCAAAGCCAGACCTGGCTCCATTGACTTCAATTCAGTTGTCCTCACTTGCGCTGGGGCTGAATTTGGTCCATTATCATTAGTGGGGACGCACTCAGCTAACAGAGAGTACAATCTGGTGCGTGCATCTCAGTGCCTGCACCTCACCATCCCGCCTACGCTCTTTCACTACTAGATGGTCATCACATTCTCTGCTGTTCAGCTGACGAGATCCCAGGAGTAAGAGCCCTGTGACTGGGTGCACATGGTAATATATACTAAAGTTGCTGCCCAACAGCATCTGTGTGTGCACCGTAGTCTGCAAACACACTTCGCTTTAACACAAAAAATCTCTTTGCCCATGTCTAATGCGCCGCTCGTAAAGCAAGAAGCCATTTAAAAATGGCTTCCTTTTACCAGGAAAGGGCAGTTGTTGGGTGCATCCACGCTGGATGTAGTATTAAAAAAGGATGAAGGGAATGGTCATAAAGAGAGCCTCCAGCAGTGATGAATATATCACTTGGATGTGCAGCAGCTTTTTAATAGGAGGTTAGGAAATTAATGCAATGTCTTCGTCAAGACATTGAAGAGTCAAGAGAGCTATTGGGGACAATTATGGTTGTCTCTCAAGCAGCCCAAAAGACTACACTGGGCTGTGTTTTGAGCAGCTTTCCAGCCAGTGGAGCTCCATTAGGGTTTCACAAGATGGAAACGAGGCCAGAATCTGGCCCAGGGTTAGCAATGTAGGGACCCACTTATCTCAGTCTTTTTTTTAGATTGCCTCAAACTCTACATTAATTACCCTTTATTATGAAATAGAAGGTGTCAGCACTCCAGGCCATTAAAGATTCTGTTTGCTTCGCCACATGCTGTTTTGAATGGTAAAGACCTAATTCAATTTGGAAGGGTGGGAAAAAGAGACAGTTCTAAGGGCTTGTCTACATTACCTGCTGGATCCACGGGCAGCGATCAATCCAACGGGGGTCGTTTTAACGCGTCTAGACTAGACGATCAATTGACCGCCGAGTGCTCTCCCGTCGACTCCAGTACTCCACCAGGTAAGTAGATCTAAGTACGTCGACTTCAGCTACGCTATTCACGTAGCTGAAGTTGTGTAACTTAGATCGAACCCCCCCCACCCCCCAGTGTAGACCAGGCCTAAATGTCCACAGCCGTAGTTTGTACAGTGCCGCAGAACTAGCTGTCAGTGTCCCCAACCCCTCCAAAATTGGCCATACCAGCTGATACGGCACCAGCATGTATACTGACAGGATCACCGTGCTCTTAACGTGGCATTGTGACAACGGGCGTGGAGAAATTCCTCTGGGCAGCTGATCTTTAGGCTATTGGTGGTGGTATCTGTTGTAGACCTCATGTACAAAGCCTTAGAATGTAATGTGTTCGGTCGGTGCATGTTGCTGGTGACCTACCTCAGTACAAGTGGTCAAGCAACCTGGTGGTATTGAAACCTCTGTATTGCGATGCTGAAGAGAATCCAATCCACAACTCTAAACATCCAGGGCAGCCATTTCACGGGCATGTGTTTTTAAGAAGTTTATTTGTGAAGTATTTTTATACACCGCGAAGGTGACAATTTCACTTTTCTTTGAAAGTGGAAAGGAATCAGGAAAGGAAACTCGGTTCAGTAAAGAATTAATTGTCTTGCCTTTTTAAAAAAAAAAAAGAAAAGAAAAACAGTTCGACAGCTTCAGTACCTGTGGAATAGATCAGGATGTATCAGAAACATGCTTATCAGCCCCTCTTAACTAACTATACCCTTTGGCATTTGAGTACTGAAAGAATTGTCATATGATATATAGCACAGTGAGCAAAAATATATAACTCACAGTTCCTTTGTTCTGAAATAGATTTACTCATGAGGGTTAGATCGGAGGGGGGCAGCTTCCCTGAGGGTCCGATTGACCAGACTGGCATAAGCAGATGCAATGCCGTTGACCTCAATTAAGTTGAGCAACATGCGCCAGTGGCGAATATGAGTCAGTGTTTATAAGTGTCCTGGCCCTTTAAAATTCCTCTTGTCCTACATGATGTCTTTTGGTTTTGTTATGTTTTGTTTTGCAGGATTGGATGGAGTTTTAAAGGGCCAGATCTGTATGCGAACAAACCCACAAATGCTCTCCCTCTGCCAATAAAGCAGTGGCTAACTATGACCTCAGAGAGGTTGCTGCTCACGCTTTTACAATATGCTGGGGGAGGGTTTTTTTCCCCTCTCGCTCCAAATTTCTTAAGCAGATTGCGAGTGAGAGTATAACAGCTTTAAGCCAGAGCACCTATGCTCTCAGGCCCTGTGGTTTCTGAGTTTAGGGTATTATTGATCAGCTGGGGATGCCTAGCTACAGAAGAAGAGATTGCTTTGTAGGAGCCAGTTTATGCCAGTGTTTGGAGAGGCAAAGTCATGGGCGATGGCGGTGCAGGGTGACCCGAGAGTGGCAGGAATGCTGGAGCCTTATTAAAGAAATAAGGCCAGTGTGTATGACGAAAAGCCAAGGAAAGGGTTAATGTTAGTGATTTGAAGGGCTTGATAAATGTGTCTCTTTTATTTCAATCAAAACAAGAATCAGCGTCTAAGATTTGAAGTCCCTGTTAGAGAAACTGCAAGGCCTGGATTTCAAGCACTTCAGATCTGGGCGTTTTGCTAACACTTACAGCACTACCCGACATGTCACGACGCAGAGCCCCTCTGCCACATGCACAGCATCAGTATTGCCGAGGTTACAATTTACTACCAGAAGGAAGGAAAAAAGAAAATGATGATGTATTTCCTCGTACATTGAGTTACGACCTGGTATCAAAGAGAACCCAGACTCCCTCATTTGAACTCTTGTTTTTATTGTCTCTGTGTGTAATGAAGTTCAGATTGAATAAAGTACTGTTGCCAAAGTGAACACATAATTTAGACTAGCTTTCGGCTCAAAATACCTGGGGCTGTGAACCTGTTATTAGTTCAATATCACATTATTGTGATATTGTAATAGTAACACATATTTGTCACTACTTCCTTTTATTAAAGGGAAATGCTGTGCCATTCGATTAGTTGAAATACAGTAGTATGTCAAGAATAGATTTTTTTTCTAAGATGCAGAAATGTAATGGCTTGAACTGATGTTGATTATCTGTTGGTTTAAGACAGTAAAAGATATATGTGAACCTTTAAAGATTATTTTTAGATATTTAGATTTTCCTCACTTTGAGGTTTCTTTTAAGCTCTTGTAAATCCATAGCATTGCAAAATATCCACAGAAGTTTGTGATGGGCAAACCTCAAAAGGTTTGAGGGTCCATTCTGGAGAGCCACCAAGGAGATGTTATCCTACCTGAATTATCTAAACCTCCTGAGTCTGCAAAACTGGACAGGAAACCTTGCAACAACGGGCGTTGCCTTGTGTGTTTTTGAGTACATGACCATCCAGCTTCTGGTTAGATGGGAATTAACACAAGTAGCAGCTATCTTTTTGGCTCTTGGATGCCTCCATTTTTGATCCCCGACTGAACAGAGTAGCACAGACCTGTGCAAAAAATAAATGAAAAAATTGGGAAAACACTAATTGAACTTTTTCAAGTCTCCAAAGAAGCTGACTTTAGGTTTGGTTCAAGTGTTGGGCAGAGATTCAGGTCAGTTCTTGATTTATCCAGACAGGTTCACCCATCTCTGATAGAAACCTGAAG
Source organism: Malaclemys terrapin pileata (assembly GCF_027887155.1). Lineage (NCBI taxonomy): Eukaryota > Metazoa > Chordata > Testudines > Emydidae > Malaclemys > Malaclemys terrapin. The sequence goes on from NC_071514.1 coordinate 6,792,067, forward strand.
AACACAATCCAGCTTGGAAATGAAACTAGAAAGGTGGGGCCTGATGCTCTTCTGACTTACACCTTGTGCAACCCCATCAACTTAGATGGAGTTTTACAAGGTGTTGAGGGCAAATTTGGGCGCAAGGTCTTTATCAGTTATTTACTCCAGCTTCATATAATATGGTGTCCAGTCATAAGGATCAGCTTTTAAGGTCGGAGTCGGGGATGTTGACTTAAACAGATCCATTTACATTTACTGGATATTTGTTGAAGTGGCCTTCATAACGTTCCAGGAAATGCGAGCCAGCACAAACCTCTTGTTTCCATATACCAGTGATTTGTTGTTGTAAAGAACACTTTTTTTTTGCCGGTGCTGATTTACTTGTTCGAGTTATGTGTGCAGCAAACAGTGGCTGCCTTATGTACCGCAGATGTGACGATGGGAGTCTTTCCTGAGCACTGGGTGAGATCTCGTCAGTGCGATGTGTGTGACACACAATATTCCGCATCAAAGATTATGTATGTGTGTCGGTGGTTTTAAGCACCTGAGGCCAGATTCCCAGGAGGTTTAAATTGCCAGAGCGCCTTTAATTTCAATAGCATTGCATCTGTTTACACCCCCTGAGAATCTAGTCCTGGGTATTTAAAAATATGTGCATTGACTACACTGAAAATGTTCAGTTTTGAACCAGCCTAGATCCATGTGTCCTGAGGATTGACAAGTGGATTTGAGTTCCCGTGGCTGGGCTTCCTAAACAACACAAAGGACATTTTGAGGAACAGTCTCATGTTATTGTCTACAAGAGGTCTCTGCTTGACTAGGACTTCTGAATTAGGACACTGTATTCCCCACCATCAGATATATGGCAGGTGATAGCAGCATTTACATGTGTTAATGCATGGATGGAAGTAAAGCGATGGTGTTCTTTTTGATAGCTGATCTTGGGGACTTGACAATAAGCTGGGTGTGTTTGAAGAATTAACATCAAAAAGCTTCCATTCCATACTGTTGTTCTTTACCCTGATATCTCATGCATTACAAAAAAAAATTCTTTCCAGTGTTTTAAATTAAAGGAGATTGGAATGCTGCACCTTAAGAAACAGGGTTGGTTAGTTTGTTTTCCTCCTTAGGGTATGTCTACACTGCAGTAAAACACCCACGGCTGGCCCACGGCAGCTGACTCGGGCTCGAAGGACTTGTGCTGCAGGACTATAAAATTGCAGAGTAGATGTGTGGGCTTAGGCTGGGTTTGAGCCCAGAGTGTCCCAGAGCCTGAATGTCTATCGTGCAACTTGATAGCCCTACAGCCCAAGCCCCATGAGCCCGAGTCAGCTGACACAGGCCAGCCACGGGGTTTTACTGCAGGGCGCACATACCCTTCATAACACCAGTATAAATCTGGAGTAGCTTCACTGTGGAGCTACTCCTGCTTTACACTGCTGTAACTGACAACAGACTCTCGTCCTGTATATTTAGCCAAGGAAAGCGTTCCATTCCTTCAAATAAACTGACTTTGTTTACTATCGCTTTCCTGGCTACAGCGAGATGAAGCTGTGGCAGGAAGTATCCAAGACCTGGCTTTGATAACCCCTAGTGAGCACGACCTATTCTTGGAGATCTGTTCCCAAGTTTACCAGAGATGGCTGCTACCTCAGGGAAAATATCTGCATTTTATGTTTAATTCAACAGGGAAGAATTTTATGCTGCGACAGGGTATTTTCAGACTGTTGGATTCAGGTATTTATTTGTGAAATGTATCTTTTTTTACTTCTACCTTGTTTCATAAAGATGCTGGAATTTTGTAAGTGTTAAAACCAGACTGGAATTTGTAAAACTTCCACCCAGGATTAAAGAGAACCAGGATTTTACATTGAAGTCAGCAATCAGAAAAGAAACAATACATGACGTGCTGTCACTTTAGGGCCCAATCCAAAGCCTATTTAAATCAACAGAAAGACTTCCTTGACTTCCATGGGTGGTGGGTCTGGCGTATGGTACAAAATACACACTGCATTGTGAATCTGAAACAACCTCACTGTGTGTTTCCCGGCACATTTCTTTTCACTAAGATAATTATACTATGCAGTGATTTGAGGACAAAAGTCTCTACAGCATTGCAGAGCCCCTACTGGGGGCAATCAATATGAATGTTTTTTTATGTGTAGGAAGCGTATGATGGTCTTTAAGAAAAAAGCAAAGCATACGATAAAATACATTTCCAAATTCTGTTCTGAGCTTCATCCTTTATTCCAGACTTCTTAGCCTGTATTCAAATTTGGGTTCTTCTCTCCTCACAAGCCCTATGTCTGGTTCCTTTGTAATGCTCATGTTTTCAATGTGAATGAGTGCTTAGCACACATTCTCCTTGAAATAATTTTTCACCCCACTATTTTCCATTGCCCCTTGAATATGACTCCATCATCCGTTTGGTGATGACCTTTGCCCTTTCACCCTCTATAGCCATCCTGTCCCCTTCCTTTCATCCCCTTCCATCCCACCCCACACACATTGTCAGTCAAAGCAAATAAAAGTCTTTGCAAAGAAAGACCATTATAACCAGGTACGTCTTCTCCCATGATTTGCCTTCAAATATCTTGTCACACAGAGATCACAGCTAGGAAGATTTCAAATCCGGGAAAGACTCAGATCAGCTGTCGTTCTTAAATTACTGTCTTTACATTTTCTGCCATGTATGTAGGTGTCCCATTGCATAGTGTTTTGTGATTCTCATCATTAGCGTTGCCCTTACTGTGTATATACTGTAGAAAGGAAGATGGGGGGAGGAAGTAATCCATAGAAGAGAAAATGCTGCTAGAGCTTTGACACTGGATTGTCTCAGTTGTACAGAGCTAGTTGGCATCTCTATTCTACATGGTCGGCTGTTACTTTGTTGTGGGTTACCTAAAACATTTGCAATGTTAATGTTTCATGGTTGGATGGAAAAATGTAACGGCTGGGACAGAGCTTTGGTTTATTTTTTTCAAATTTTTTAGAGACGAGAGTATTTAAGCTCAGAGAAGCCCAAAGTTTGAGGTACTTACAGGAAATGTGATATTTGTGTACAGACGGATGTCTCAAGAAACAGAGCTGGGAGGTGCTACTGCAGAGTTTGCTTTGTACAGAAACTCACTGAGCCAGATTCCAGTTACCTCGCTGGGGTGAGCCCAGAGGAAATCTGCTGCTATCAGTGGAGGTGAAAATCAGGCCTGGGGTTTGGTCTTTGAATGGCAGCCATGTGTTCGAACGAGATGTCTTCATCAGCAGGCGTTAATAGCTGATTAAAAGCAAGTGGGGTTCTGAAAAGAACAGCAAAAAAAGAAATAAAAATTTAAAAAAATCCTATAGAAACAAGTGATAAAAGCCTGGGGGTGCAGGGGGAGGCCCCTGTGGAGATCATCTGTGCAAACAGTATTTGCAAATGTATCCCTCCCAATAAAGATACATTAAAGGCAGACTAACGATCTTATCTAGCACCTTGACACCTGTTAATTAAATTAAAAAAGAGGAAACTTGGATTTGTACCAACTAGAATAGTGATCTCACTGAATTTCTGACAGCATGTTTGAACTCTGGCAGTGATTATGTGTGAAGCCAGTAGCATCTTCAAGGGAAAACTCTGTTATTTCAGGGCCACATTCGCCTCTCGGTTACAGCAGTATCAATCCGCCATGACTGTGTAAATCAATGGAATTACTCTGGATTTATGCCAGCATAAGTGAGAGCAGGATTTGGCCCTGGACATTTTATAAGGAGAAGGGACTTGGGGCCTGATCTAGAGCCCACTGAAGTCAGTGGAAAGACTCACATTGACTTCACTAGGTTTTGGATCCGGTTCTTTCTTACAAAGCGAAGAGGGAGTTTATTTTGATGGTATTTGCAGCATTATGTAAACTTGTAATATCTTTACATTTGTAATACAGTAATAATAACTATAATAAAACTCTTTGTCCCAGTCCTCTTCAGGAATAAACTGTTAAGGAAAAATAAAAACCCAAAATGCAAAGCACTTTTCTACTGTTTATTTTCTACCTTTCTTACTTTTATCTGTCTTGATATTTGAAATCCCACTGATCCTATGATTGTTAGTCCTTGTATAAAAGACAAAAAGAAAGAAAAAAATAGATTTTTTTTGTAGTTTGCTCTGTTTAGATTTTAGCCTGTGGCTACTTGTATAAGAAAAATAAAACTAGAATAAACTAGATCCAGTGATTCATTATGAGTGTTGCTTCGTTATTCTTAAATCAAATGCAAAATCAATGAATTGTGTGTGTGGATTTGGGTTGCTTTCAAGTGTATAAACACAACATTCTCTTTTGGACTAAAGCTGTGGATGGTTATTATAGATTCATAGATTATAAAGTCAGAAGGGACTATTGTGAAAATCTTTTCTGGCCTACTATATAACACAGGCCAAAGGATTTCACTGAATGAATTCTTGTTTGAACTAGAGCAGATCTTTTAAAAAAACATCCCATCTTGAGTTAAAAATTGCTAGTGATAGAGAATCCACCACAACCCTTGGCAAATTGTTCCAATGGTTAATTACCCTCATTGTTAAAAACTGACATCTTATTTCTAGCCTGAATTTGTCTAGTTTCAACTTCCAGCCATTGGATCATGTATTAGCTTTGTCTGTCAGATCGAAGAGCCCTTTGTTATCGAAGTTTTGTTCCCCATTTGATCAAGTTCACTGCTTAACCTTCCAGGGAGAAATTGGTTGAAAATCTGAAGGTTGAAGGCAATTTGGGTGGAAGTGATCGTGAAATGATAGATTTTGTGATTCTAAGCAAAGGAAGGAGTGAGAAGAGCTCAAATAAGGACAATGGGCTTCAAAAAAGCAGATTTTAACAAATGGGGAGACCTGGGTAGGTAAGGTCCCATAGGAAGAAAATCTAAGGGAGAAAGGAGTTTAGGAGAGCTGGCAATTTCTCAAAGAGACAATATTAAAGATGCAACAGCAACCTACCCCAATGTGAAGAGAAGATAGGAGGAATAGCCAGAGGAGTTCTTTAATCACCTGAAAATCCAAAAGGAAGCCTACAAAAAGTGGAAGCGTGAACAAATTGCTAAAGTGGAATACAAAAGAATAGTCCGAGCACATAGGGACAAAACCAGAAAGGCTAAGGCACCAAATAAGTTACACCGAGCAAGGGAAATAAAAGGCAGTAAGAAGAGGTTCTAGAAATCCACTAGGAGCAAGAGAAAGACAAAGGAAAGTGTAGGTCCTTAGTGGGGAAGTAGAGCTCAAGACATGACATCAAGAAGGTTGCTGTGTTTAATGTCTATTTTGCTTCAGTATTTACTAAAAAGGTAAATTGTGACCGGATACTTACTATTAATATTAACAAGGGGGAAGGAATTCAAGCCAATTCTGGCTCTTCTCTGAACCCTCTCCAATGTTTTCAACATCCCTCTTGAATTGCGGACACCAGAATTGGGCACAGGATTCCAGCAGCAGTCGCACCAACGCTAAATACAGAAATAAAATAACCTTCCTACTCCTACGTGAATGATATTCCCTACGTATACATCCCGGGTTGCATTAGCCTTTTGGCCACAGCACCACACTGAGCGCTCATGTTCAACTAATTATCCACATAGAGCCACAAATTCTTTTCAGAACCACTGCTTCCCAGGACGGAGAGAGTCGCCCAGCCAGTAAGTATGGCCTGCATTCTTTATTCCTGTAACGTTACATTTGGCCATATTAAAACATATGTTGTTGGCTTGTGCCCTGCTTATCAAGTGAACCAGACGGCACAGTATAAGTGACGTGTCCTCCTCATTACTTATCACTCCTCCAATCTTTGAGTCATCTGCAAACTTAATCAGTGATGTTTTCTTCAGCTTATTGATACAAATGGTAAAAGAACTGATCTCTACAGGACCCCCCCACTAGGCACTCCCCCACTTGATGATGATTTACATTTTGAGATCTGTCAGCCAGTTTTTAAGCCATTTATTATAGGCCGTGTTGATTTTGCATCATTCTAGTTTCTTAATCAAAAGGTGATGTGTTCACAAGTCAAATGCCTCACAGAAGTCAGGTATAAATATCAACGCTATTACCTTTATTAACTATGTGTGTAATCAAGCTCATAAAAAAATCAAGTTAGTTTGACAGGATCTATTTTCCATCAGCCAGAGTTCCCAAACTGTGGGGCGTTCCCCCCTTGGGGGGACACAGAGAAGCATTCAGGGGGACGTGGTGGGTCCAGGCCAGCCCCGTGGGGGGGCGGGGGCGTGGAGGGAGCGCCACTCAGTCCCCAGATCTGCTCTGGCCCCACTCCCAGCTGTGGCTCCCAGCCCCGCACCTGGCCCATAGGCACCAGGGAAAAATTAGTGGGTGCTCTGCGCCCCCACCTCACCTCCGCCTCCTCCCCTGAGCACACCCCGTCTCTGCTCCTCCCTCCCAGCGCTTCCTGCTGCCAAACAGCTGTAGCAAGCTCCGGGAGGGAGGGGGGAGGAGCAGGAACGTGGCGCTCAGGGGAGGAGGCGGGGAAGATGTGGGGATGGGGGCGAGGATCTGGGGAAGGAGTCGAATAGGGGCAGGGAGGGGGTAGAGTTGGGGCGAGGACTTTGGGGAAGGGTTGGAATGGGGGCGGAGCAGGGGTGGAGTCGGGGCGGGGCCGGGGGCAGAGGGGGTTCGAGCACCCACCGGCACCAGAAGAAGTCAGCGCCTATGGCCTGGCCCCAGCCGGGCTCTCCGCCCTCCTCCCGGTGCTCCGGCCAGCCGGGAAGAGCGGGGCCATCCTCCCCCGGCGCTCCGGCCGGCCGGGAAGAGCGGGGCTGTCCTCCCCCAGTGCTCTGGCTGGCCGGGGAGAGCAGGGCCGTCCTCCCCCGGTGCTCTGGCTGGCCGGGAAGAGCGGGGCCGCGGCTGGGCTCGGCGCCCTCCCCTGCCGCGCTCCCCACCGGGGGGGGGGGGGGGGGCGGGGGGCGGCAGGAGGCTTTTCTGCCTGGGGCGGCAAAAAAGCCAGAGCCGGCCCTGCTTGGAAAAACAAAGTTCTACACCGTGACTGTTTGGATTGTTTTTTCACTTTTGTCTTAGGCATTGTTCACACATCCTGGGCTCTCTGGAGCTGGTGTAAATTGGAGACATATCAGCTAAGGCCCCTTGGCTCTTCAAGCACAGGGAGTAATCAGGGATCTTGTTAAAGTAACATCCTTGAGTCTCTCTCCCATTTACCCCCGGCACAGCGCCATTGACTTTAAGGCTGACATGCCTGATTTACACCACTGTTAAATGACAGGAGGATCAAGCCCATAATCTAAAACCCAGAGTCCCAAATTCCAGCTAGCAGCACGCCAGCCCCCACAACTGACCCTATAAAACACCTGCGTTCCCCCGTGGCACTAGGACTGCGGGGAGTGTGGCCCATGGTTCTGTGTTGCAGTCAGCTGAGCCGCTCTCTGAGTCTTTCCCAGAGAAACTGGCCTGTCCCACTGGGCACCCGGGGAATTATGGGAAGGCACCAGTGGACTAGCGGCACCCCTGCTATTGAGCCTGCATCCTCATTGCAAAGTGGGTGCGTTACCAGCCCAAGTGAAAGTGAAGGTTTTTAAGGCCCGGATTGACAAAGCCCTGGCTGGGATGATTTAGTTGGGGTTGGTCCTGCTTTGAGCAGGGGGTTGGAGTAGATACCTCCTGAGATCCCTTCCAACCCTGAGATTCTAGGATTCTATGAAAGCAGCCCCCAAGCTAGAGCCTAGATCCCCAGCTGGGCCAGAGAGCCTGGATGAAAAGCATCAATCTCGGGCAAGAGCATTTTGGTTTTGGAGGTGGGGGTGGGGCGTGGCGTTAAGGGCCACACGTGATAAAGAACACTGTGGCTACTTCCAAAGGCCCTGGTTAAGGAACACATTTATATTCAGAGAAGGGCATTTAAGCACGTGCTTTTACATAGGTTCTTAGAGTGTAAGGCCAGAGGGAACCATTAGATCAACTCGTCTGACCTGCCCTGGCTACCCCAGACCATTACATTCCAGCCGGTTACCCCAGGCTTGACGTCAATGGGGCTTAAGCACGTGTAAGTGCTTTCCTGACTCGCGGCCAACGACAGGACATGGAGGCTGGAGCAGTGCTCTAATCGGGTGTGATGGTTCCTATGGCCCAACGCTGCAGCTGGCTCTGGGGCTACGGCTCCTTGTGTGGAGCAGCCAATAAGACTCATGAGAGGGTCCAAGTCTGCCCAGGCAGAGCCAAGTACAGAACCACATTTTAGGTTGGCCTTCCTAGAACAGGTCAAGACACGGGCGTGGTGCCTGGGTCATCTGCTGCTTCGCTTGAGCGGACGTACTTTAAAGATTACCCCCCCGGCCCCGAGGAAGAAAGGCATCGCTGCTCCTTTGAATGCAAAGAAATCGAGGCAGGCAAAGACAAAATATGGCCGTGCTGCTCCAAGGCGATTGAAATCACCAATTGTAAAGGCAAAGTTGTGAAGATAAATTTATTTGATAGTCAAAAATCACTGCAGTCATTTTCGTGTGTAAGTTTTACAGCTCATAATAAAAAAATGAAGATTTATCAAAGGGCTGGGAGCAGAAATCCAGCCAGCAAACGCGTAAAAGGCCTAAAGGCAGCGCGGCGCCAAACAGAGGCGGGTTTCTAGCAATTGCTTTAAACGGTTTTATAGCTGAGGCCATAATGAGTCATAGTAAGCCATGACAACTTATTCCGGACGGGGTGGGGCTGAACGGCCGTCCTGCAGAATGAGCCGAAAGCTGCTCTTTTAAAGTGGCTGATGGCGTCACGCTTAGCCAGTGTAAGGCCGGGTGGGGTTTTAAGTGCCCGTTGCTTGGCGTTATCCCACTTCCTACAAAGTGCCCATTGGCGTCAGGCTCAGAAGCATTGCACAGGACATCAAAGGTCGTGGGTGCAAAACGTGTGCCCAGTTCTCTGAACCCCTAAAGTTCAGGGTTGTGTCAAGCCAGGGGTCTGGCGTGGCCCATTATAAATACAAGTGCCATTTAGGACATGGTCCAGATTTCTATCCAGCGTAGTTGCTTATCTGCGCCCCCCCTACCCCCGTGTTGCTGCAGCACCGGGCCATGCTGTTATCCCCATTTGCCAGCTGGGGAAACTGAGGCACAGAGCGACCCCCCCCCTCCCCCCCCCCCGGGACCCGCCAATGCAATCTAGATGGGAGGCTGCTCCGCCCTAGCTCCTGCGATGCCCGTATGGCAGCCGTAGCCAACCAGTGATGCCGTTAGCCTTACGGCACCTGTGAGGTGGGCTAGTGCCAGCGTACAGCTGGGCATGTACGGCACAACGAGCCAGAGGCCCTGGGCAGGGCCGGCCTTAGGGAAAACGGCACCCTGGGCAAACTTGTATTTTGGTGCCCTGGCCCCCATGGGCGCAGTGCCCCCCCATTGCCCCTGGTCCCTATGGGTGCCTTCCATTGCCCCGAAGCCCGGGGACGCCCTGGGCTCCCCCACTAACCCCTGCACTGTGCCCCCTTTGCCTCAATCCCTGCCCCCCCCAGCCCCTGCCCCCACCCCAAACCCTGCAGTGTGCCCCCCACGCCCCTAACTCCTGCCACCCCCCTCCTGCACCCACATGGGGAAAGTGACCTGGCTGCCGGGAGCGCTCGGTGCAAGCAGCGGACTGGGGCAGTGGCTGTGCCTCACCGCTCGCCTGTTCCTCCACTGGGCGGGAGCCGGGGTTAATCTGAGTGCCCCCCCATGCGGCGCTCCCCTGCCAGCTGGGAGCCGTTTCTACACCGGCAGCACACACCTCTGTGCCGCCACACAGCGCCTGCAGACTGCGGCGCCCCGGGCAGTCACCCGGGTGGCCCACCCCTCAGGCCGGCCATGCCCCTGGGCACTAGTGTAGCTGGTGGACAAAGGCGCTAGGGCAGGACAAAGCACAGAGGGGCTTTTCCGCCATGGCCCGTAGTAGCCCCTGCCCCTGGAGGTGTTCCAGAGCCACTCCGGGGGCGGGTGAAGACATTGCCAAGCAGACCAGCAATTGGCATGAGGCTATGGCAGACGTGAGTGCCAGCTCCTGAAGCACCTGAACAAGGATGGCACGATCCGCCCTCCTACATCCCTGCCTTGGCGCCAGAATGAAGTCCCCTCCCAAGCAGTGATTAAGTGACGTGCCCCAGGTCACACAGGCAGTTTGGGGCAGAGTCAGGCCTTGAACCCAGGTGGCTTGAGTCCCACCCCAATGCCTTGATTGGCCCAATGACATCTTGCTGCTCGCTCTTGCCACTGGCCGCGTGGGCCCGGACACCGTCGGATTTGTCAGTATCGTCCTGTCACTGCTGTGTGGTTTGCAGGCTCTACAGTCCGAGCAGGTGTTTAAGGCCGCAGTGTCTCCTCCCCTCGCTCTGAGCACAAGCACGTCTTTAGCGCAGAGGCCCTGCCCTTGTGACCTGGTTGAACCGACAGCCTGGCTCAACCAGGCCGGTTGCTTGACACACGCTGCTAATTATGGTGACGCTGCCCGTTCTACGTAGTACACACCTGGGGGTGGGACTCAGACATAGACAGCAACAAAGCCTGTGCAAGGTGTCGCTGGCTCATGGAACAACCTTAGGAATTTGGGGGGGGGGGGGGGTGTCAAATCCTGCACCCTTCCTCCCCCCCCCCCACCGCTCTGGTCAGAGGCAGAAGGCCGCACAGCTGGACTGCAGCCTTGCAGGATTGTGCTGTGGACGGTATTTTTCAAGCAGCAACCTGGGTGCAGCCGGGCAGAGGCACACTGGGAGGCGTTGTGTTGTGCTGCCGGGGAGCACAGGGAAATGCAGCGGAATTAAATGGTCTGAGTCTGCGTGGTCGTGGACCCCCCCAAGAGCCGGAGGAAATGGCACCATCGGCTTTGTCTCCTCTTTATGCCTCTGCGTGCTGGGCTGCTCCGGGGAGTGAGCCAGCCTGGGCCGCAGCCCAGCCCAGAATCATTGTAGTGCCATGAGCGCTTGGCCTCCCACTCCCAGCCCCTGGGCCAGGGCTCTAGGTGGTGCTGGGAGAACGCTGGCCCGCTAGTTTCAGGGCATTAATGGCTCGTTGGCACCACTGGGGGGAGGGGGGCCAGAGCCTGTCTCCCAGTGGTCAGAGACAGGTGGGTCCTGGGGCCAGCCGGAGGCCACAGAACGATGGCGAGGCGGAAGAGGGGGCTGTTATGGAAACCGATTTAGAGCCGTCTGCTTATTGACTGGTGATTTTATGACGAGGAGTCAATTTGGGTACTGCAGTCAGCTACTCATTGCTCACAGACACGAACCGTCAGGCCTTGGGCCTCAGGGGAGCTGAAGGAAATCAATGTCCATTGCCAGCAAATGGCCCGACCAGCACAAACGGTCACTAAACACCACCCGTTGGTCTGGGCTCCTCCGAGCTGGAGTTCTCATCGCCCGCTGGCTCACGTCCACCTGTCACAGTGCACGCCCCCTCCCTCTCCCACCCCCCCATGAGTGCGTGGCATTTTACCCATGTGTCAATGACCACACAAGGTCAAAGGCCGGGGAGAATCACGCTTTGAAAGCCGAGCTTGCTGAGAGACTGTAGCAGGGAAATAACAATGGAGCTGAAGCGCCAGCCTCACTCTGCGGCCCGTTCATTACTTCAACGCATCCGGCTGGGTTCCAAAAAAAGTCGGACCCAGGTGATGAAGTGACCCAGCTACCACCAAGATCCATCCTCAGAAACATGTGGCGCTATCGCAAAGGCAGCACAAAGCCCAGTGGCCTGTTTGGCTCACCCCTTTTGCACTGCTTGCCCCTCCTGCTCCTGGCTCACCTGGCGTGCTGTCCTTGTGACGTCACCGCCCACCTTCCTGAGCTCTGTTTTAAAGGGTCTGCGAGGCCCTGTCCGGGTGGTTTAGAAATCCCTCCTGTAAGAAGTCATGAGCTCCGAGCGGGGCGCTTGCTCGTTTACCTGCCACGCTGTGCCTGGGGCGAAGGCGTTGCTGCTCCACGTAAGGTGCCAACATGCTCTGGGGGGCGCTGCACTCGTGACATGGCGGGCAGGAACTGCCCTTGGCAGCAGGGTGGCAGAGTTTTAGTTCATAGCTCGGGCTTATGGAACCTACGTTCCTCCGTCCTGATGCTGAACCAAACCAAGCCCCCAATACCAACAGGCAGGATTTTAAAAAAGAACAACGCCTTGCTTTGGTGCCAGCCTGGCGGAGTCACCCGCCGCCGAGGGGAGTGTGACTCTGGGTGCCACTGCCTGGTAAGACGCAGTCTGCTGGCTTGGAGTAAGAATTTAGCATTAAATAGCCCTCCACACGTCACGTTGGTTACCTGTGTGGCGAAGTCTACGGCTTGAGCAATGCACATGGGGCTGTTTCAATCCCCTGCAGGGGAGGGACCAGCTCTGCTTCTTCACATCCCCTTTCAGCTCTCCTCGTTGTTTGAAAGTAAGAGAGCGAGAGAGAGAGAGCCCACATGCTACACTGACACCCAGCGCCAAACAAGCCTGACGTTTGGGGTGTTTAAAATCCAGGGCCGGGTTTTGCAATCTGAGCTCCCCCCATGCGGTCGTCGGAGAGCACCGAAGCCACATAAAAAATTGGGGAAACAACAGGAAAGAACACGGCTACATCTTTGAACCATCAGCTCAACGCTTTTTTCCCGTCCATATGGCGGGGAGAGTGTGGGAACCAGCTACAGGGCCAGAGCCAGCTGGCTTTTGACTATTGCACCGTACACGTTCAAAGGGATTTTGCTAAGGGTTCAGAGTTCAAAGAAGAGCACTTTCAAGTCGTCCCTTCCTAGGACTTTTACTGCTTCCAGATTGAGCGGGAAGCCATGCGGCTAATTCGGCTGAGGCTTAGAGCTAAGTTTCCAGTGTAGTGTGCAGGGCATTAGGCTGGCAGCCCTGTGATTGCTAATGGGAAAGCCCCAGCTAATCCCCTGTGCACGGCACGTAAAGTGTAGCCCACAAAGCCCGCTGGGGCGTTAGGGCACTTACTGTAAAAAAGGGGGTTGTAAGTTATCGGTGAGCACCACAAACTGACACCGTTCCCAGCAGGAGGCGCTGCCTGCCAGAGACATCGACAAGTTGGAGGCGTTTAGGGGAGTGGGGCATTTTATACCTTTTGGGGCCCCATTCTGCCTCTGGGAGCAGGACCCCTCTGCGAGCAAGGCTGGCAAAACCCAGAACTCACTACTCACACTACAGCTCGACTCTGAAAACCATCCATGTGCTGTTCAGTCAACTGCTTTGGGGGGGGGGGGTCTGTTCCCCCAGTGCGGTCAGAATCGCATTCCCTCGCTCTTCTGTTTCTCCGCTCACTTTTTGTCTTTTTAGCTTCTAAGCTCTGTGTGGGGAGGGTTGGTCGCTTACTCTGTGTACGTACAGCACCGCGCACAATAGGGTCCTGAAAGTGCGACTGAAATACAACTCCACAATAAGGTGGCTAGAGACGACACGAACAGGGAAGGCTGCACTCGGTACATAGAATCTCTACGTGTATTTTTACTAGGTAACATTTCCATTTAACAGCAACTCATGTTGAATTATTATTCGGATGGCTAAATAGCCGAAGTGTGACGGCTCTGAGTGGGCCCAATCAGGGCCCCATTGTGCGATGCTGCACAAACATACAATGCCCAAGCCCGGCCGCACAGAGCTTACAGTCAAAGTCGAGTTGCGCTAAATGTGAGCTAACATGGGTCTTGCTAGTGTGAACGGCCCACTTGGGTCTGTCAGCCGCACCCTGAATCACGGCATTGCCCCTGCAGTTGCCACCGTGAGCTTGTTTATAACCAAGGAAGCGATAGGTTGGTGTTCTCGCTTGTGAACCAGTGTGACACACATTATTAAAGGCTTGTCTTCATCAGCCTAAGAGCAGACTGTTAAGAAGCAGGGCACAAACCCCAAACTGGTTGAGGGGGGTCTCACCAACCAAGTAATATGTGTAAACTCCTAAGACACTATACAGCCTTAAGATGGAGACAGACATGCCCCTTGGGCAGTCCGATCTATCCAGCCACCCAAGCAAGCTTAACTCTGTGATCAATGGTCACTTTACACCAGAGAGCATAAAATATTCAGGTTACTCCCAGACCGAAGGACACATCACTTATCCCAGGTCAATTTGCACCATAGATCTCCCACCAAAGACAACACTTGTAGCCAGTCCTGTAATAAACTAACTAAAGATTTATTAACAGGGAAAAAGAAATGAGTTCTTTACAAGGTAAAAACAGATAAACACACACGCGCACAACGGAGTTGCAGTCTTAAGTTTCAGATGGCGATAGAGCTACTGAAATATGCCAGCTCTATATGTCCATTAGGTTAGTCCTGGTGATCTCTTGCTTTTGTTTAGGAATCTTTGCTCCTTAGAGTCCAAATGGCATAAAAAAATCCTAATCCCTTCTGCTCTGAGATTTTTATCCCCATCTCCCTAGGAACCAAGCTGATGTGACGAGTGCTTCTGCACATAACCTCTTCCTTGGTGGGTGGGGGAAGCAGTCAACAAAGTTGTTCTGCTATGGCCCATTTGGATTCAATAGTCCTTCCTGATGGGCAGGAGATAACACCTTCTGTCAGGATCCAGCATTTTGCACAGGGTGACGTTTTTCTGGTTTGGTGAGTTTCAGAACAAACATTTTACAGTTCTAGAGCAAACACCTAAGAGGACCTTATAGTGTGGGATACAAATCTTATATGCAGGATTAATACCTGCAGCATCCAGCAAGCATTCCATACAGTGAAAACACTCAACACATTCTTATAACACTAATATGTCTTTTAACTCTACCCACCCACCGGCCAGCCAGACTGGTTTCCAGCCTTGCATTTGCCAGCGTTCAGTCAGGCCCGGGGCCTTGGCGTGAGCCGGAACCTGCTCAGCCAGCATCACGATGAGCTCTCCAATCTAGCAGAGAACGAGATAACATGATCTAATGGCTGGAAGCTGAAGCTAGACAAATTCAGAATGAAAATAAAGCGTACATTTTTAACAGTGAGAATAATTAACCATGGGAACAATTTACCAAGGATCACGGTGGATTCTCCATCATCATGGATCGGATGTTTTTCTAAACAATCTGCTCTAGGAATTCTTTCTTTGGCCTGCGCTATACAGGAGGCCAGACTAGAAGATCACAATGGTTCCTTCCAGCCTTGGAATCTACTAATCTACGATAATGGATTCTATGCATAAAGAGCTTAGTTCTCCATCTCCCAGTGGACAAAACATTAATACAATCCCCATTGGAAACAAAAGGCTGTTGAGTAAAACAAAGACGAAACTTTGTTACCAGCACAAAATTCTCTGTTACTCACACCCGCTAGGTGCACCCACCCTTACCCTGTTCCTAGGGCTCAGGCGTAACCCTGTCAATTTAGGTGCCCACCCACACCCTTCTGTGGGCTAACGGCGTAACCTTACACCCTGCGGATTTGCAGGGTCTTTTACCAGTGAAAGAGCCTTACCCAGTAATATCCTACGTAACCTCTATTTATTAACAATCACCCAAAGCAGAAGGCACACGCTACACAACCAATGCTCACTACTCCCATAAAACAGGTGAATGTTGCTTGATGGCCAGTCAGGATCAGGTCCATCTGGGAGACTCCAGTTTCTGCACAATGGCATTGGCAGAGGGTTGAGGTCTGGTAGCTCTGATCTTTGGGGCTGTGTCCTGGAGTTGGTTCCCAAAGAACGTCCTTTTGGACCCCAGTTTATGTCGTGAAACTTGAGTCCTGCTGAGCTGTACCTTCACCAGTCATTATACTAACATTTTACTAACCAATCCTGACATATCACGATGAAATTCTCTAACCAATCCTACCCCACCACCTTAATTAATTTACACCTCGCAAAATTAATTATGGAACAGACAGAAACAATCAAAGAACCAGACAGAGACCATACAGACAAACAATAGGGGAGTGGGGACGATAATGACAAAACAATAAAGAAATGAGGATTTCACAACCACAACTACTGATAAGTGATTTCTTGACAGACAGATGCTATCAAACGAAATTTTCTTTAACCATCTGAAGATCCGTTTCTGTATCTGGTGATGGTGGGGGCCATTAGGACGGGGTCTCCTTCTTAACAGCCTGATATGACATTGTTTTAATGTGATTTAGATGGAATGTGGGGATGTGACTTCCTGCTTCTCAACTAATGGCCGCTGCTCTTTTAATCTGGCTGCAGACAGAGGCTTTAGCCTTACAATTTGAAGGCAGCTCAGCAGCTGTATGAACACATTCCCCTTGCAATGCTTGGGTCATGGGTGCCAGGCACTCTGGTGAGCTCACGCAGGGCCCATACGATGCACTGGAACATTTGGTCAAGGTTGAGTGTAGTGCCGAGAGCAATCAGGCCATGTCAAGTTTTGCAAATGATTTTAACTATGTTAAAAATGGCGCGCGAAGACTTGCAAATGAAGCAAAGTGTTTCAGGTCCTGTCGATTAGTTCCAGATGTTGCACAGCAGAAGCGCTCAAGCAGCGCGAAGGAAACTTTTTTGCACCTCTTGCTGTGCAAGAAGGGACGGTGGGGTAGCCAAATCAGCACAGGGCCAGATGCTCAGATGGGTGAGAGTCTGGCCCATTTTATATAACCACAGCGAGTGGCCCGGCCTACCTGACAGGCATTGGGTCAGATCCTCCGCAGTATAACTCACTGTAGCTCTATTAAAGTCAACGGAGCCATATTGACTTACACTAGCTGAAGCTCTGGTTCATTGTCCCTCCTTTCTCCACTCCATCTGTGTCTCTGGCACTGGCCTCCTCGCTGTATCTCTGGACAATCAGACTGGTGTAAGGGCCGGCTCCGCTGCAGCTCACACAGTTGGAATACGTCTGAGGCTGAAATCCCCCATGATACATAATTATTCTTATTCATGGCCCAGTCCAGCCACGCACATAAATACATGCTTAACTTTAGGCAAGTGCCTAGGTCCTGTTGGCATCAATGACACTAGTCCTGTTTTAAAATAAAACCCGTGTTTATGGGCTTTGCAGCGCGTTCAGCATCTTGCAGTTTCAAGCCCTTTCTCACCAGTTTTTTCCCAGTGGTCCTGCTCTTCAAAGAAAGCCCCTTTTTAACATGTTAATAACATGGATGCTAAGGTTAAGGCAAAATTTGCCAGCAGGTTTTGTACTGCCTGAGATACCACACTGCTCCTCTGTAATTGGAACAGGAAATAACGGTATTGCAAACTGCTCCCACATGTTGCCTTTTTAATATGGAAACTGGGAATTAGTGGGTCTTAAAGGCTGCTGCATAAGAGAAAAAGGAGGGTAACATGGTTCATGCAATGGCTCCATAGTCAGGAGATGAAGCCTCTATTACTTGCTTATCACAGTCCCGTAGAGCGAAGTTGTCAAACATGTCCACAAATTTTAGTTGTCTCAATTTGTAGGCGCTTGGCTTGACACCTGAGAGACGAGCAGAGTCCAGGGTGGGTTAGTGAATTGCACCATGCTACTGAATTGCTGACGGAGCCTCAGATGAACTCTCGGGTGGCGTCTCATTTGTACACATCCTGTTTCGCCCGGCTTGCTAAAAGGAAGTGGACGCTCACAAATGGGCTCTGCCACGCTAACTCACTGCCCTGCTTTTCTTACTGTTTTAGAATAAAAAACCCACCTTCATGGCCAGCCTCTACCCGAGCCCTATTCGGCTTCTGCAAACGTTGCTGTTACTAAAAGAGCATTCGGCAATCCTTGCCATCAGCATGTTCAGCACGGTTGTCGTCCAAATGCTGAAATCAATTAAGGAGGCCTCAAAAAAATTCATGATCGCTTTATATCTACATGAACTTTTGTTTTCCCTGTCTAAGGAATGAGCTCCCCTTCATTACTTAATTATGGCAGGGAGTTGTCATGGAAACAGTAAATTCATATTTAGTCACATTCCAATACCACTCTTTAAACGGACAACTGGCATTTATGTAAAGGTCAGTGACATTCTGGAGATGAACATGGTGCTTCAGTGTATGTGCAATTGAAAGGCACCTGCAGTTCCCATGGGAGATTGTGCTCAGGATCTGCTCCATTGTGCTGGAAGCCCTGGCTAAGGGCAAGAATAAATCTCATCTCTTCCCATCTCTTCCCACCCTGGACAGGGATGGCTCCGGAGCACAGGCCCTGCTCTCTCCTAGCACTGCCATATGCATGCCTGACACAGCACAAGACAGAATGTAGGCAGGGCCAGCAGCCCCGGCGAAAGGAATAGGAGTGGGGGCCCACTGCATCCTCTCCCAATGCACCCCCTGCCCAGCAGCCCTCAGGAAGAACAGTGGCTGAGGGAACCAGAATTCGGACCAGAGACTCTGGCTGCAACGTGGTCCTTCCAGCCCCGCACAGAGTGCCATGGGCACAGTCTGGCCCACGCTCTGATTCCGAGGCCAGAAGGGACCATTGAGATCATCTAGGCTGATGTTCCCTAAAGCACAGGCCAGCGAACTTCCCTCCCCAATAATTCCTCCAGCAGATTTTAGAAAAACACCCAGTCTCGATTGAACATTGTCAATGATGGAGAGACTCCGTTATGATGAATGGCTCAGTGGTTAGTTACCTTTACCATTAAGAATATACGCCTTTCTCCAGTCTGAATCGTTAACGTGCTCAGCCACGCCGGGCTGATTAGCTTTTAAAACCTGTGCAGTTTCCTGGCTGTATGCTACACGCCATTCAGCTTGGCTAGGGGAGAGGCCGGGCACACAGAACCCCAGCCTGTCGCACTTTCTCTGAGTCATTCTGTTGGATTCCACGGCACTACTGGCAGGAATTAGGGCTATTCATGGGAGTTAAGGCCTCTTGCATGAATCAGGGTTACAGGTTCAAGCCTTCACTATGGTGAATACAAGGAGCAGCAGCAAAATCACCAGGATTATAAACATGAGAGAGCATTCTGGCCACATGCAACACCTGACCTTTCTTTTGGCAGTTAGTCACATGATGTGCTCGTCACTGGTTAGGAGTAATCACAATTAGAGCTTGTCACTGTTTGAGGACATTTTGCATTGACATTTTGAATTTTATTGGGGGCAAAAAAACAGACTGGACTTTCCACAAACCATTCACGAAAAATTCTGGTGAAAAATGACACAGAAAATTCTGACTCTCAGTGGAAAAAAAGAGATGGATTTGTGTGTGTGTGTGTGTGTGTGTGTGTGTGTGTGTGTGTGTGAGAGAGAGAGAGAGAGAGAGAGAGAGAGAGAGAGAGAAATGTTCCAGTTTTCTAAATGTATCGGGAGTAAATGGGGAGTAACTCTCTGGCCTGTGATATACAGGAGGTGAGACTAGGTGAACTAATGGTCCCGTCTATCTAAGAACTGTTTGACTAGCTCTGAAAATACTTTGCACTTCTCCAGTACCTTCCATGGAAGGCTTCAGCTATCACTGTAGTGCTTCAGGGTAGACACTCCCTACAGTGATGGGAATGGTTCTCCTTGCTGTAGTTAGTCCACCTCCCTCAGAGGCAGTAGCTAGGTCGACAGAAGAATTCTTCTGTCAACCTAGCAGTGTCATTATCGGGGGTTGCATTGGCTTAACTACATCGCTCAGGGGGGTGGATTTTTCACACTGCTGAGCAACGTAGCTGGGTCGATCTAGCTTTTTAGTGTAGACCTGGCCTTTGTTGTCACTGCTTAACAAGGTGGGTTTTTACTGCGAGATAACAAATGGATGATAGTTCTCCCTGTAAGTGCAGATGGGGCTTACCACAAGGTCGTTATCCAAGGTCGACATTATACCCCCTGCCTGGGGTTGACCTTGCCGAGTTGACCTTGTGGGTACTGTTTTTACAGCTAACAAGCATTAGTTGGTTATCCTACAGCAGACACATGCTTTTTTTCCCCAGTGAAGACAAGCCCTGGTCCCAGTAAGCCCCTTCCCTTTCCACCCACTGCCTCCCCTCCCGCTATGGTACGTTTCATCCCCACCAACTCCCCAAATATCTCTCCATAAAAATGTTTGCACGGATAGAACAGCCACTTGCAGTGACAATTCCTTGTTCCAGACTCAGCAACTCTTATGGTCTGCGGCAAAAGATGCCCTCCTGGTACAAAGAGGCTGCTTTTGCCAGACAAGTTGGAGGCAAACAACCCCCCTCCCATGATGGGGCTTGAATTGTAATTCAATTATTTCCCACTGTTCCGCCCCACCCGCACTCCCAGATCTGTCCGCTGTGTAATATGTGCTACTCTTTCAACACAGAACACATTTCCTTGGACTCCATCCAGCTAAGTCTAGAGTAATAAGATTTCCCCAGCCCCCGTTTTTCTTAAGCCACCATCTGAATGTCTTTCTGTGTTAGTAGCAATATGCTTTTAATGAGAGACAGAAGGTACTCGGCAATAAAAACCGAAACAGGGAATGCTTGAGTAAACCATGTATCCCAAGGGGTCACACTGGCATTATTGCTTTACTTGAGCTGATGGAATCAAGGCTTTAAGCATCCTACCCAGAATAGAAATATTTTCAGCCCAGTGAACCCCCTAAAAGCCTGTTTAACTGAGATGAGGATTTTCTAGGCTGGCACTAGCTCATAACATATGGAGCCCGCCAGACCCATTAAACTCCATAAGACTATACGGGATGTGTTCTTCACGTCAAAGATTATGATGCAATTTTGCTTGGTGAGTGCTGCTTTGCCAACCCTGAGTTATATTGCCCCTCCCCAGAGGTGTGGCTCAAGCCTCGTCCCCGGTGCTTGCTACTGGGAGCGGCTTCTCTCCTCTCCTCTCCTAGCATGGGTTGGGGCTTGGGTTTCTTTTTGTGTTGCCTGGTGCCTCCACTCAAGGTGCCTCCTCAGTGTGCCCGGCCTACCAGGGGTGCTGTCCTCTGGGGAAATGAATAACGCTACCAATGCTGGGAAGGAGTATAAAAGCCAGGACGCAAGAAACAATAAAATCCATCAACACAAACCCAAGCAAAGAAATGATTCACCCCTAAAATAACAAAGGGGGGAATAACAAATAACAACATGACACTGTTGGGAGCAGGAGAATAGGATCTGGGGAAGGTAAGTACTGTACTAATACATCAACAAATCACCGAGTCCCCCACCTCCTACTACTTACAACTCTGCCCTCCCGGGCACTTTCCCAGGCTGAGATGCTGAGGATGTGTCCAGAGAGGCATGCTGCACTGCTGTGAACGCTGGCCAGCTTCAACATAAAAATGAGTCCTCTTATGGTATCTTTGTCTCTGGTCTGGCGTCCTGTGGAGGTCTTGGTCGCCAGTGCTGGGTTGGATGTCTGCCAGTCTGGATACTGGTCTCAGCAGGGCTGGAACTACCTGACCTGTGCACTAGACCCCACAGCAGTTCAATGGGAAGGGGAGTTAATCGGAGACTCCTTGAGGCGTTCTGCTTCTCACTCAGCTCCAAGCTCAAAACTGAAATGAAAAGCAGTCTCTGTCTCTGAATCAGGCTGTCCCCTCGCACGAAGGGCCCTTGATCATCGCTGGCCCTGCAAACTGTCTGTCTAAATCAATCCATCCGCAACCTCCCTACTGGTCTCAGCGAGGAGTTTCTAGCCCGTGCTGTCCCCACCCCAACTCCACACATGCTGGGAAATGGTGTCAGAGGGATCTAGTAGGCATTGTTGTTATAGTGCCTAGGATAGGACCCCCCCAGAGGCTAAGTTTAGAGTTCTTGGAGCTGGCTAATGCCAAGTGGGGGTGACAATTTTAACGACACTGAAACTCTTAGCATTCTTTCCCAGTGTGCTGGGTTCTGTTTCTAATAACAACGTGCATGATGCAGCATCTGTCACCTGAGGAACTCAAATACTTTACAGAGATGGGTCTATAGTAATATGCCTATTTAACAGCTGGGGAAATTGAGG
Organism: Malaclemys terrapin pileata; assembly: GCF_027887155.1. Classification (NCBI taxonomy): domain Eukaryota; kingdom Metazoa; phylum Chordata; order Testudines; family Emydidae; genus Malaclemys; species Malaclemys terrapin. The sequence goes on from NC_071514.1 coordinate 6,813,818, forward strand.
CATGTAGTGATCAAATGACCTACAGAGAGGAGCAAGACACAGGTCTCCTGCTACCCAGTCCCCTGGTTTACTAGCTAGACAATGCTGCTTCTCGATGTTATTATTTGGATTATAGTAGCAGGTAGACACCTCATCTGAGATCAGGACCTCACTGGGATGGGCGTTGTACATACCCATAGCAGAAGACAGTCCCTGCCCTCAAGCATTTACAATCTAAATAGACAAGACAGGTAAAAGAAGCCATACCATTCTCCATTCTACAGGTGGGGAAACTGAGGCACAAAGCAACCTGCCCAAGGTCACAGAGAACATCTATGGCGAAGATGGGAATTGAGCCCTAATCTCGCAAGTCCCAGTCTCGGGCCTTTAAATGCAAGCCCACCCTTCCCCTTGACTGCTCATTTAGCATTAGCGCCATCAGGGAGGCCAAACCTCAAGGGTTTGTTGGGGTTTTTTTTTGGCTAATTTGTGACAAATGTAAAATGCTCCCAATAAATGCACATGATTTTTCATGAGTTCTGCTCAGTTAGGTAGAAAATCAGCCCCGGCACAGCGTAGTCTGCTCTGATTGGCACAATTTTCCTAGCGCTAGGAATGCAGATGCAATTAGCTAATATCAGAAGTAATTATCTGCTGTAAGGGAAAGGCTTGCAGCATGGGTTAGCTCAAGAACCCTTGTCACTTGTACTTTAAATTGGCTTCATCTGAACGTTAACGGCCAACAAAAATCCGTCTGCTGCTTGTTTCCGATGGTTCCTTCCAAGGAGATAGAGAGCAGCAGAGCTCCTGGCTTTCTGTCACTGGTGTCAGATATTTAGGGCTTGAGCATGCTTCTATTCCAGTTAACGGAAAATGCCCCTTAACTTTACTGGTGCATATCACGCCCTTCAACAGCACCGGTAATATGCGTGATAAACACCTAGGCTGAGCCCCAGAGGTGGAGCTTTGAGGAGGGGTATCTATGAAACCCCAGTTCATAGATACTGCAGGAATTCTCCCGCCCGTCACTGCAGGCTGTTTGAATAGTCGCTCACATAGGTAGATGCAGATTGTAGACACTGATATAGCTGCGATTATGCTGCCTCTCTCTATGGAGTCTAGTTCAATTCCCATGGAAATCAGAGGGATTCTTTCCATTGATTTTACTGGAAGTTGGATCAGGCCCTAGGGTCAATTGTTCCTCTCCCCATATGGTCTACCTGCCGCGTGTGCTTTCCTGAAGCCTCCTTCCTCATTCAGGACAACTACAGTATCCAGATGGGAGTGGGAGGTTCTTCCGGGCCAGTCGAAGCTGGCCCGATTCATTCAGCCATGGTTGTAGCCTCACAATCCATTACCGTGGCCACGTCTGTGACATCACAAGGTGAATTGTATCGCTGAGCAAGTCATGCAGGGTGGACAACCAGGTGATTCCGAAGGAAGGGGGGGGTCACTTTAGACACACGGTGCCCAGATTTCAATGAAGGTTAGATGCCTAGCTGGGCCTCATCTCCTGGCAATCAGAAACAGTGGGAAATCCAGTCATGTTGCCCTGCTAGCGTGCCTTCCACCCCGAGAAGCTGAGCTCGTTACAGACTCTAATGGTGTGACCTTACAACTTGCCAGTGATAGTGTGATCCATGCACAAACCCAAGAGATCTAAGTCCAATTCCCGTCTCTGTTGCTATGGGATCCTGAGTAAATCAGGTCAAAATCTTCAAAAGTGGCCTCGGATTTTGGGTGTTCATCTTGGAGCACTCACATATGGAGGCATCCAAAAATCATAGGCCTCTTTTGAAGACATTGGTCTTACCCCTTCTGAGCTGCAATTTCTGCAATTATAACCTGGGGATATTGGGTACAAATTTCCAAAGCCCCTGAGTGAGTTAAGAGCCTAAGCCCCATTGACTTTCAAGGAGACTTAGGCCCCTGAGTCATTTTTTAAACAGGAACTGAGCCATCTAAGTCAATTAAGGCCAGATTTTTAAAGTGTTTAGGCACTTAAATATGTTTACTAAGCATCTAGTTAGATTTTCAAGAGCACCTATGCACCTAAATCCTAATGCAATCCATGGGAGCTAGGCACCTAAATGCCGTGGAGGATCAGACCCCTAGGCCCTTTTGAAAACCCCACTAAGTACCAATCTTCCTCTTTAGGAACCTAAATACCTTTACAAATGCGGCCCTAAATCACTTTTGAAAATGGAACATAAGCACTTCTGAAATTTTTACCTGTAAGCTCCTAAATCACTTTGGAACATTCTGACCAATATCACCTATCTACCGCACCAGCATGTGTAAGGTTTGGTTCACTAATGTTTGTAAAGCACTTTGGGATTCTCCGGTAAGAGGCACTACAGAGATGCAATGTATTAATTTACAGATAGGGACTCTGAGTCACAGATATGTTAGTTGGCTCGGCCAATGTCACAAACCAGGAGAAGAGCCGGAAATAGAATTCAGATCTACTGATCATCATCATCAGTAGTAGTTGAGATTTATACTTTAACTGCTAAAGAATTCTCCATTTCAAGAAAAGGAGGCTAGAAAAAGGATGATCATTTTAATGTCATTTTGGTGAAATGTTTTACCTTTTTAAAAAAAAGTTTGCTGGTTGCATCATCTTTTTGGAACCTAGATAATTAGCAAACTAAAATCCATTTGATAAGAAGGAAATAACATTATGATGCATGGAATGAGCATTATCACAAGTGGGGCCCTCCTTCATTTGCAGCATTAAATATTCAGCATAAAGGGACTCTTCATTCAGATTTGGCCCCAATTTTAAATTTTATAAAAACAATATTTTATAAAGTTAAGACCAGTGGAACGGATTCAACCATTTAAACAAAATTCTAATGAAAACAATTGTTTTTAAACATTTCAGCAGCTCGCAGTCACGTTTGAAGCCCAGACATGACAGCACTGAAAGGGCAGCAGAGAGAATCACTGATTTTTTAAATTTGTTGGCCGAAACAAAACGGAGATGCCAAATGACATTTCAAAATGAAATGGCCTGTTTCTAAGCAAAATCTTCAAATGGTTCTTTAAGAACAATAAATCAGAATGAACCATTTGGAAGCTAACTATAAACACAAGTTAAAGGGATTTTGCCCATTTTCATAGCCCGGGGTGAATGAGTATTAAACCGTTACCAACTCTGGATTTAATCGCAAATCTTATGCTATTTACTGTTTTTCTTAACACTGCAGCCCCTAGGTCATGCGATTACATAAGAATCTCAGCTTCCTTTTTTAAACAACATTTCAAGCTCTCATGGTGGCAGAGCAAAGTTTGAAAACATGAACCCCACCCATAATTAAAAAACCCTTGAAGGCAAATAATCAGCCCCCCCCCATTTATTTTTAAAATCTCCTGCTTTTTTAATTCAATCTCACCATTTTGGGGGGGCCCAAGTCATGATTCTGGAATGTTGGCAATACTGGCATTAGAGACAAGTACATTTAAGATTTCTCTCACCTTTAACAATCTAAGGTGTTGATAGTAACACAGGTAAAGAAATTTCATTCTTGATTTTGCTCAGATGATTTTTCGGTCCCTTTCAAATGTCTGATGGAAACATTCATCTGAAGAGTCTATATGGTTTATAGGTAAGAAAATAGGGTGTTAACTGAGCCAACTGCCCACAGGGTAAAGCAGATAGCCGAGCGTCAGTCTAAATAGAAGGTTGTCGGCATGATTGCTTAGTTTGCCAACGCAGAATGAAAAACACCTTCAAATACTGAATCTGAGTATGCTGAACATGCAAATGATGGAGACTTGCAGGATTTCCTGCCTAAGGTATTGCTGGAAAAGATGTTACTCCTAATGTCCTACTTATAACACTGCCAACGCATCTAGAATTTATAATATACTATAAAATCCCAACTATCTGAAAGGTCATTTTAGCTTTAATACAGTTCGGGCATAATGGTTTCATTTGCTGACACTTTTATGAATCTTCGCTTAATTTCGACAGGGATGTCGTAAAACCTTTATAGTGATGTTCTCGGCACTGAAAAATAATCTTTAAAAATCAAGAGCTGGAACATCTTCAACAGCTGTATGCAAATAAGCAGCCCTGAAATGGCCTACCCTTCTGCAGGGAGAGACATCTATTGACAGCCCATCAGCCTGGTGGGTGTGGGATTGTGCCCTTGTCCGGAGGCGACAGATGCTTTAGTTATACACTCCTTGTGCATCCATTGTTGTCAGACAATTCGATATTTGTGGGTGGAGTTGGGCTATGTGGCTCAGGTCAGATGCCAGAACTGGAAAAGGGGTTGGGAGCGCACAATGGAAGGTGCCAGTTTCCAGCCCTTCAATGTAAAACTTTTCATCCCAGCCTTGCTTTTCGGCTGCCCTTTCTCCTGTGGGTGACCCTTTGGAAGGCTACCTTGATGCTTGGCCGGTCAGATTCCCCTTCTCCATTTCAGTACAAACAGGGACAGTGTGGAATTCATTTATCCCTTGACTGCTAGCTTCAGATCAGCGCTCTGCTGCCATGACACACCTACGCACCTTTCCGCTGTGGCTTTCCGCTTCGAGAGCCTAGGAATGATGCAAGCTTTTGCTGCTAACACGCTGTTTTCCCCTAGCAGTCTGACAGGTTTTGCTGCCTGCCTTTGGGGCTGAGGGAGCCCCACAGACCCATTCACAGCACCCATTTTGCTCAGCACAGTAAGCTGCAGGGTTGCCTGTTGAAAGCGTTATGTTTGGCCCAGGATAAACAGCTAAATAAGTGCCCGTTTTATTTTAAAAACAGTCATTTCTATTTGGCACGCTGCCTGAAAAGCAAGACCACTAAGACATTGCCTGCCAAAGAGCCTTGTGTAATCACAAACCCTCCTGTTTTCACGGGGGTTTGAAATCAAAACAAGAACTTTAGCAGACCCATTTTATGTTAACAGGCTATATACTTAAAAGAGGCTGTCTTGCAGGGGGTAGGTAACTTAGCAAACTTCCCATCTCTTTCTAACACCAGCAGGGTACCACATTTACCCAGCATCACCCTGCACTTTTAGGATATCACTTGTATTACCATCATGCCCCAGACGTGTGTAGTGTTCAGTAATCGCTCTGGATGCAGGGTGCTTGAGACGCTCTTTATTCAATGATGCAGTTCCCAACTGCCCCTGAACAACAGCATATAAGCTGCTGCAGCATCCCTCCCTGACACTTGCTGCCTGGGGGGATAAATCACTTAAAGGTACAGTTCCCCATACCACATTGTGGAGCAGGGCCCCATTGTGCTAAGTGTTGTACAAACACAGTCCAAAAAGATAGCCCTGCCCCCAAAAGCTGACAGTCTCAATAACCGGAATTGGTTTGTATTTTTCAAGCTGCTCATTTATTTGAGCCAGAGCACTATGATCACGTAATGCAGGGGTCGGCAACGTTCGGCACGCGGCTTGCCAGGGTAAGCACCTTGGCGGGCCGGGCCAGTTTTATTTACCTGCTGACGCGGCAGGTTCGGCCGCGGTTCGCCATCCCGTGCCTTCTCGCCGCCCCCATTGGGCCGGGATGGCGAACCGCGGCCAACGGGGAGCCGCGATCAGCCGAACCTGCCGCGTCAGCAGGTAAATAAAACTGGCCCGGCCCGCCAGGGTGCTTACCGTGCTGAACGTTGCCGACCCCTGACGTAATGCAACCACGGCACCAAGAAGGCCTGAGTTCTAATCACAGCTCAGACATTGACTCTCTGATTGCCTTGAGCAAGTCTATAGTATCCAATTGTGACGCTACACCCCATATTCTTCATAGAAATATTGTTATAATATGATTACGGCATAACTAAGTTATGTTTTATGTAAGATGGGTCATGTGAGGTATTATTGGAAAGGTTCTGATTTACTGAATATGATTATCCTGTTTATATGCGTGTATCGTTTCTGTATCTGAGGTTAGGAATATTAACTCTGTATCAATTGCAAAAGTATTTGCACCTGGGGAATGCCCACCAGACAGTTGGGAATCGGCCTGGATGGGTCATTAGAAAGGACAATTTGAAGATACTGATCTCCCACCTTCCTGAGGAGATTCCTGATATGCTGTTTTGACACTGCGGGGTCATGTGATCATATCACCTGGTAGTAGGGGGTGGGGTTTAAACTAGGAAACAAAGGATTCCCACTGGGGAGTGAGTTAATCTTGGTTCTTCTCCACTGCCTCCCTGCCCAAGAAGGGAGACTGCTGAAAACACCTGAAGAAACAAAGGAATTAAGCCGGGGCGGGGGGGAGGCAGGGGCTGAGCCCAGGTGAGAAAGTTCTAACCTGTGAAAGGAATATCTGGAGATTTAAGCTGCAAGCAGAGCAGTTTACCGTCAAGAAACTCTGCAACTTGCATAAAACAAGTTAGGGTGGGAATATGCTACTATTAACCAGTTAAGCTTAGGTTGCGTGTTTTGTTTTATTTGCTCAGTAAAATGCTTTGATCTGTTTGCTATCCCTTATAATCACTTAACATTTACCTTTTGTACTTAATAAACTTATTTTTAGTTTATTCGATAACCAGTTTGTGTAATTCATAACTGGGGGGGGGGAGAAGGGAAGCTGTGCATTCTTCCTCTACATTGAGGGAGGGGCGGATTTCATGCGCGTACGCTGTTTAGATCTCTGTGCAGCGCAAGACGACATCATTTTGGGGTTGCCTCCCAAAGGAGCTGTGCACTTGAGCACTGGGCAATCCCCGAGCTGAGTCTTCCCACCCAGAGCTGATCTCAGTGTCTGTGTATTTTTCTGCAGTTGGGCGTGTCCCTACCTGTGTGTGTGATGGAGAAGACTTGAGGGCCTGGCACAACAGGGCAGGGTGAGGGAGCCCAGGCTGGTGGAACGGGCAGACTCAGTGGGACCCCAGTGTATCGGGTAGCACCCTCGAGTTGGGGGGGAAACCCGTCCCACCAATGTATCCTCTCATTCTGGGGCCGCACATAGGACACACAAGAGCCGAGTCCTCAGCAACCACAGCCTCCATTGTCGTCAGCTAGATTTTTGTGTGTTCTGCAATTCTGAGCTCCAGGCCTATGGTGTCTTGAGCTAGTCCTCTCCAATGGGTGGACACCATTGAAATTTGGGGCCTTCAGTGCTGCCTGGTCCAGTCCAATCAGTACAGAATTCCTTCTGTTTATGTACTTGAGTATTAAATGCAATGTCCTACTGCTCCCCCCATTTCAAACGTTCCTTGTGCTGGAGGATTCTGCACTGACAGTGCTAACAGCATTGGGAAGGGACAGTTGAGGGGAATGGCACCTAGAAAAACATGAGAGGTGCGGTGAGGTATTTGGTCTCAGGGATACATCTCCTATTTCTTCCCACTTTGGAGCAAAAAAAAAGCTTTAAACCTAGAGAAATGAGTGTGTGGGAGTGTTTGAATTTTTCATTCTGCACTCCAGCAACCTTGGACAACACCTAGCTGCCCCACATCCCCTTCCACTATCTGCCCCTGCCTCCAACAATGACAAATAAGCACATCTGGATTTTTCTGCTGAAATTGGCAGTGGTGAAATATAGTTAACGAGGAAACTTAAATGGCCATCGTTAGGCTTCAGTATCAATGCAACTGTGAGACAAAGGAAAGCAGTTCACAGGTCTCAGAGTTCTTGTTTCAGGCTGTCTGCAGACTCTGGCATCAGTTAACCTTCACAAAGAAAATTGAAAGTAGCTTCTCAACCATAAGGGCTACAGAGTCTTGATGTTTGAAATGCAAGGTTCGATTCTGGATCACAACTCTGTGGCAATTTTAAAAGACAGCAAATTACGTCACTGCACAGTCCCAGCATACAGGGGGCCCTGACAATATGGAGCAACCTAGTACGATCACTATTTAACTAGTTTTGTAGCTCCATTAGGATGCCCAGCAGGTTACAGCCCTAGACTAACCAGTCTCTAGTCTGTCATTCTAATCAGCTGGAAATGGGGACATTTCACTCGCAGCCCTAACCCTGTGGAAGGCTCATGCAAGGGAGCCCTTGTATACCTGAATCAAAAGAAAATTTCTCTCTAGAAAAACTCTCACAAAAGGCCTCCCCAGAACCCAACCTTCTAGCCTCCCCCTCTCCTGGCTCCCAGCTAGAGGGTTGTCCTGTGGCATCCTTTGGGCTGGTAGCGTGCCTGGTGAGCGAGTCGTACTGAAACGCTGATCGGCTCCAATGAATTTGATCTGAAGTGACTCCTATGCAGACTTCTTGCTGCGAGGATGCTTGAGGATATATCACAGGGCATGCAGAGAAAGAAAAACAACAGGGAGTAAGAAGAGAGAAAGCCACCTCGCCCCGGCTCCTTGAGCCTCTAAGGACGGTCGCACAATAGCCCTGGTGCAGCCCATCTACTAGACAGAAGAGCAATTTTTGTTCTGACGCTCATCATATTAGCACTTACATGAGGATTTCCAACGCTGAAGAGCTTTTCAGTTCAATTCTTAGCACAATTTAGTGAGCTAGATATGGGAATATCATGATTCCCCCCATTTCACAGATAGATAAGCTAAGGCACAGGGAGTTAAAGTGATGCAGGAAGTCACAAGAGGAGACAGGAACAAACCCCACAAGCCTTGATTTCTGCTTTTCTATTCAAGCCACTAGAGCAAACTCCCTTCCTTAGGTTGCTTGGCCTGGTTCCCACCCTCTGTCAGGAGGGTTTGCAGGTCTGGCTCCTTAGACTGCACCCAAAGGGAGCAGACTCCGTCTCCCAGCAGGACCAGCGAGCCGACAGTCATCCCATGCACAGGAAAAGTGAAGCTAAAGGTGGAGGGGTTTAATCAAAAGTGGCTCTGATCAGCCCTATTCTGCAGCAATCACCTTCACTGGAGCTCTAGCCCAGATCTTGGATTCAGCATTAAGGACTTTCCCCCACTTTTCCCTTCCTAATTTGAATAATGATTATCATACAGGTAACTACACAACTCACATATCCCCAAGAGATACATGTGTCTCATGATTCAAATATGCCTCCCTCTGAGAGAGCTGTCAAAAATCCGCCACTTTTAATGGGAAAAAGATTAAAAACCAAATTCTCCTAATTTTATATGAAAACTGCTCAGTAACGAACTTTTCTCTTGTCCAGAAAGCTAATTTCTTTAGCACCGAAATGGCTAAATGAGCATTGCTTGGAGTAGCAGAGGAGCCTGTCTTGTTTATTGAGCGATAAATATAAAGGTGCAGTAACTAAATTCATCAGTTCCTAAACACAGCCATTGGGGAAAGCTATTTCCAGCATCCAATCTACAATTGCATGAATATTTTAGAGCCCCGTTTCCCTGGGGCACTTGCCTTATCGCGGGAGCCTAGAGATTATTTTCTGCTGTTCAGCCTTTTGGCCATACTGGAAGAAATGTCATTATTCGGACCTGTGTGGATTACAGTTGACTTTCCTAAGCCAATTTATATCGGCAGGCTGCTGTTTTTAAAACCCCCTATAAATCATTGTTATGAATTTTAATAATATAATGTAGTTTCAAACATGTTCCCTTAATATGTGACATACTATTACAGCCTGCAATAGATCCTAAGGCTGTGAACTCAGTTTTATCATCGCATTTTCAGAGCGCTAGATGAAGATGTACTATGCCTTGGCCCTTTCGGAATTATGCAAATTGCTGCATTTGTTCAAAATACGTTGTTACGGGGATAACAATTTAATGGCACCATAATAAAAAAATAGCCTGTCTCTGCACACGCCTCGTTGGTGACTTTAATTTCATCTGACTGCTGGAAGAATAAAATACAGAATTAAATCTCAATTGCACTAATCTGTCAGGTAGGTGCTTAAATTGTATTTTGAGAATTTGTGGCTGGCGCTGTTGTAGAGATGGTGGTATGCAGGTACGGGGCTTTCCTCTCCCTGGGACTTGATCTCTTTCCCACTCAAGAGGGAGGAGGCATGTGGACTCCAATGGGAGTTGGATTGACCAACGGTGGGCAAAACTGAAAACATTCTCATGTCGATGTGACGGCTGCTATCTTGGCCAATGCACCAGGGATTGAACTGGGACCTCTGAGCCTAAAGGATGCTAGTCTACGTAGCTGAGACTATAACAGACTCATGCCCTGTACGGACTGGCACAGAAGAGGACTCGTAACACACTGACCAGCGGGTTACTCACACATCTGGCAAAACCAGCTCCATTGATCTGAACCCACCTCCTGTCAGAGTTCAGAGACATGCGTTGCAAGCAACTCAGGGCTGGGTTTTGAAAGACAAAATTTAGTGACCCAAGAGACTCCCCATCACAAGTCACCATTTCGCAGGCTTGCAAAACAGACCCAAGCTTCCCCTACAGAACCTGAACCTGGGAATTTATGACAATACCCCTGCACATGGGTAGGAAACAGTCATCTCAGCATACATTTAAGTTTGTTGACTTCAAGAGAACTTAAAAGATAAGCCTGTGCTTAAATGCTTCGCAGAACTGAGGCCTAACCTGGTACCTCTGCAGTGCCGTATAGGGCTAGAATTTGCAGAAGGGCTCTGGATTCATAACGGGGTCCAGATTTTCAAGAGAGCCGAACTCCCAGTTAGGAACCTCCCTGGCTGATTTTCAGAAGAGCTAGCCCTAATTTAGGGGCCTGAAGGGGAACAGTGCTCTCTTGAAAATCTGGACCCACCACATATCAGTCTTGTGTTCATCCGCTCTGGAAATAAATCAAATCCACTCTTTTTTTCACAGATGACAGTAACATTTCTGTTCGGAACTCCTACACAGTATCCTGCCGGATAACACCGCATTATTGCACGGGCTGTTGCCACAGGGAAATAGTGCCATTTTGGTTATGATCTCTGCTACCTTTTAAATTGTACAAAGTGCCTTGGTACCAAAGTGAGAGCTGCCTTAAAAATACCACGAGAGGTTAGTTATCACCCTAAATGGCAGACGTGATCCAGCCAGCCACTATTGCGGCTAGTGAAGCTACCTTACCTGTACGGCAAACATTTGGGTCAATTTGCAGTGAGTCTGCGAGGAGTTTGATGGTTTAGGATTTAGCACACGTTAGATGAGATCAAGGGGTGAAGACAAATGTCTAATTCTTTGTAAGTATCCCCACGTGACTGTTAAAAAAACAAATCACGCGGCACATATTTGTAAGTTTGGTCTTTAGCACTTCTTGCATCAAGGAAACAAAGCCTCTAATGCACAGCTCACCTTCTTCCTATGATTTATCACCACTGGATCAGGGTGCAGGACGAGTGTCAGGATCATGCGAAAAAACTCACGTCTTTAGCAGGCACTTCCTGGAAGACAGTAGAAATGATGGTTTGGGATGTGCAAAGTAAAAGGAATGTTTTCTTCCTTTCTTAAAGTTCCGGTCTGGGTAATGCCCTAAGTGTGGAATTTCTCTATTGCTTTGTTGGTGAACAGGTCAGAAAGCCATTTGCCTGTGGGTATAGGGCACGTCTCGCGTGAACTTGGCAGACCATTCATTATCTTAATTGCTATTGGTGGGCAAGGGAGTAGGATGAATCTCTTTGAAGGAATGCCATCTAATCTGGCATCCAAAGCGGCCAAGACAAAAAACCCCAGCTGGGAAAGTTTCCTCCATCTGGGAAGGACGCTCGGTACAAGAGCGTCTCTTAATTAAAACACAAAATCCATCCACAAAAATTAGGCTCAGGGTCCGACTGAAGTTTAGAACAGCAGGGAAATTTCAGCTATCCGGCTAACTCTCCATCTGTAACTTCCCTCCATGGTGCTAAGGAATGTATTTCCAGACACACGGGGCATGGAAAAGCATTCTCACTGTTCCCAGACTCCTCTGCAAACAGGGACAGATTTTAAACACGGGCCTGGAATGTACTCAGGTTTGTGGCACTTACAACAAGACGACCCCTTTATTCGGAAACATTTGTGCGGCTTTCTTTATTTCAAACATCGACGTCTCTTTTAAAAACAAACTTGCAACTCTGAGGAAAGCGGAAGCTCTACTGACCCCAAGGGATGGAGCAAAAGAGGTCTGGCAATCCAGTGGCAGGATTTGAGAACGCTGTAAGGATGCGTGTTAATGTTATTTACCCAGCCCAATCGCAGCTTGAGAATAGTGGTGTCCGCTCATTTGTCAGCTATTTAATATGTTCTCTTGGGGGCAAGAGGGGTCCAAAATGCCACAGCCTGTCTCACTTTAAACCACTCCCCTCACCACAGATCTTCTCCTGGAAGGATGTCAAGACCCGATGAGCCACATTCTTTGACCTTCATTCCACACATGCTTTGGGAAGGCCCCAGGGGTCTACTCTCCATCTGCCTGTGACACCCGCTCTCTCCCCCCCTCCCCCAGTAGAAAGGTTCCAGGGTTTTTACAGCCCATATTTCCATCCCCCACCTCCCATGTGACTCCTCAGCTATATGTCTCATGTTCCCCATTGCACATGCAAAGTCCCTTGAGAAAACTGCATAGCACCACTGGCCTCATTCCCTAGTCTTGCCCCGGGGCCTCAGAGAGCATTTAACACGAGCAGACCAACCACCCAAAAGCTGGCCTCCTCCTCATTCTGCTGGCGGGGGGGTGGGGGGAGCATAGTTCACAGAAAGGTCACCACAAGGCAGAAGGGTTCTTACGCCATTTACTTTCCTTCTCAGAAAACTGAAGGTCAGGGTTGGTTTTTCCCCAGCCACATAGCTCCCCAAAAGCTGGGAGGTGCCTCGTCAAACCCTCCAAAGGCCAAAGATGGGAGTTCGGTTTGGTGGTGGATTTTCGGTAAAGTTTACAACATATTTTTGGAGAAGGACCCAATTTCTGTTGGCCGTGGAGTCAGGGTGACCGTTCCTGGCTAACAGAGAACAGGAGGCATTGTCTGATTTCCAAACTAGTCCTCCTCCATCCATCCCCATCCTTTCTCCTCCACCCTTTTGCATGTGCAGCCGTGACAGTGTTCCAGCATAAAGCCTCTGGTTCTTTTGGTCCAGATGCAAATCTGAGGTCCTGCCCATTGTTACTCCCACTGTCCTGACCATATTCCAACCCGAGGAGTTACTTTCTGCCTACTTCAATTGCCCCTGCTGTTTTCAGTGGCTACAAGCCCCTAGCCTTCCTATGCTTAGGGTGACCAGATGTCCCGATTTTATAGGGACAGTCACGATTTTTGGGTCATTTTCTTATATAGGCTCCTATTACCCCCCCACCTCCTGCCCCGATTTTTCACATTTGCTGTCTGGTCACCCTACCTGTGCTAATCTCTTGAAGAATATTGCTCTGTCCTGGGTAAGCAGTTGCTGCATTTCACTGCAGGAGGTGGCCGACTCGTCGCAACCCGTTGATTATTTTAATATCAGTTTTTAAGGTGCTATTATAAATGTAAATGAAAGGGCGTTATCATCAGCTGTGATTCTGCTTGGAAACAGGTTGCTCATTCCTTAAGAGGCAGGCATCTGCCATGGCTTAACTCTTTCTAAAACTATGGCCATCTTACTACAGTCTCTCTCTGCTAGACTCCTCAGACAAGGACCATAAAGACTTGACCATGCATCATTCATCGATACTGGTATTTTCCACTGAAGCAGACTCCAGTTGTGTTTTTCCTTTGCCTCATGCAGTTCGGATGGTAGAAAGCATAACCATTTCCTGACATTTCTTTCAATAAAGACATAGAAAATATGTCCAGTGTGTGATTTCCAGAATGGAGTCAAGCTGTTTGATTCACAAGCACTAACTGGTCGAATCTAGAAAATCCCCCGCACTTTGAAAGGAGACTAGACCTTCTAATTGTCAAGCTCTTCTATTTTGACACGTTCTGCCTCCTTGTATCACCTCCCCATGTACAGGATTAATTTTCTTCACACTTAAATTGCAATGATGCCATAACGCCTTATGGAAAACACAGTTTCCTAGACTATTCAGTGGTGAATCTGTTATTGCTGCTCCCGGATCAGAAGGAAAAGGGACTATGTGCTTGAATGTAGGGGAAAAGTGTGGGCAATGCAGAAAAGAGACTCTAATAATGGCACATTCTTTCTCAACAAATCTGCTCTTGATGGATCTTTGAGTTCTACCTGCTCATTTTAACAGCAAATGGCTTGATTCTTGATAAGGCTTCTGCGACTACTAGGGAAACCCAGCTGGGGTCTATTCTGCTTTGTGCACCATCAACAGAATTGACAGCTACGTTCCAACCGAAGCTTTGTCACTGTTGAAAATGGTACAAGAAGCAGAAAGAACCCATGGAGCAGAGCTGGCACTTAAGGGGGGGGAAAACTTCTCATGTCTTGTAAGCTGAGCAGAATTTGACCTAGAAATCAGAGAGTAAATGTGGAAGTAACCCCTGGTGCTTTTATAGAGTCCCAATTCTGGTTCTACCTGTATCTTCCACAACCATCTTGGGATTTCATGGTATGTCCCTAAGCCACCCCTATCATCACTTGGTAACTTCTTGGCTGCAGTGCGAATAGAACTTAAGTCACCCCTCTCCCCTACTGTTAATCTAAAGAGGAGTCGTTAGGCCTTAGCACTACAGAACTTACGACCCCATGGAGCAGTCCCAAGCAGTGATTTAAATAGCCACTGGCTAGCCCGTTGCAGTATTTGAGAATTTAAAGACAAGTTCGAAAAAAGCCAACATCTGAATGCACTGAGAACGAGTGACCAATTCAACTGAGCTTCCAGGGAAACTGCCTGGATAAGCTGGAAAGGAGAACACCAGGGTTAAATCTACAGCACACTGGCCAAACCTCCAAGCAGGATTTCAAGCCACAAGCTCTCCAGAAAAAAGCGACAAAGAGTCCTGTGGCACCTTATAGACTAACAGACGTATTGGAGCATAAGCTTTCGTGGGTGAATGCCCACTTTGTCAGATGCATGTAGTGGAAATTTCCAGAGGCAGGTATAAATATGCAGGCAAGAGTCAGTCTAGAGATAATGAGGTTAGTTCAATCAGGGAGGATGAGGCCCTCTTCTAGCAGTTGAGGTGTGAACACCAAAGGAGGAGAAACTGCTTTTGTAGTTGGCTAGCCATTCACAGTCTTTGTTTAATCCTGAGCTGATGGTGTCAAATTTGCAAATGAACTGAAGCTCAGCAGTTTCTCTTTGGAGTCTGGTCCTGAAGTTTTTTTTGCGGCAGGATGGCTACCTTTACCTCTGCTATTGTGTGACCAGGAGGTTGAAGTGTTCTCCTACAGGTTTTTGTATATTGCCATTCCTAATATCTGACTTGTGTCCATTTATCCTTTTATGTAGGGAGTGTCCAGTTTGGCCGATGTACATAGCAGAGGGGCATTGCTGGCACATGATGGTGTATGTTACATTGGTGGACGTGCAGGTGAATGAGCCGGTGATATTGTAGCTGATCTGGTTAGGTCCTGTGATGGTGTCGCTGGTGTAGATATGTGGGCAGAGTTGGCATCGAGGTTTGTTGCATGGATTGGTTCCTGAGTTACAGTTACTATGGTGCGGTGTGGGGTTGCTGGTTAGAATATGCTTAAGGTTGGCGGGTTGTCTGTGGGCGAGGCTCTCCAGGAAAACCTCTCCCAGGCGCAGGCTGGCACCTCTCTCTTGGGGTGGAAACACGCAATCCCCTGTATTGTTCCCAGAGCAACAACATGATCATTAGTGGTCAAACAGCTTCCTTAAAGCAACATAGCTTAAAAACCAGTAACCAGCCTAAGCACAGTGCCTGCTTTCCCCTAACACTTACCATTCCTGGATCTGGGAAGACCCAATGCATTTATACACTCTCTCTCTCTGCAAAGTCTGTCTCTCTGTGTCAGCCTGTGCCCCTAGATAGTTGCTGAAAAGAGCCCCCTCAGAACAGCTGTATAACTCTTTAATCAACCTTTTGAGCTCCAGCTCCCAGCCTGGTAAAACAACAGTGTTCTTGGAGCCCGGAAGGGGTACCACCGGGCTGTAATTGCCCCACATCTGTTTGCTGGGATGTTTACTGAGCCGTTGTGTTGCCTTCATGCACAGTCCCCATTGAATTCAAGCGTTACAGGTGTATAATAAATAAATATTCCACTAACCCCAACGTGGGTTTGATCAATGCACAGGAACGTTTTATAACCCAATCAGGGCTGGCTCTGGCTTTTTGGCTGCCCCCCCCCCCCAAAAAAAAAAAAAAAGAAAAAAATCGGGGCGGCCAGAACGGCAAAGCAAAAAAAAAATTTTTTAAAACCTGCGGCGCAGCCGGACCGCGGGTGCAGGGGGACTGGCTGGAGGGGGAGTGGGAAGAGGAGGGGGAGGGGGAGGGACAGGGCGGGAGAGAGAGAGAGAGAAGGGGGCGGCCAGGGCTACAGCAGGGGCACTGCCACGCGTCCCCTCCCACTGCACCGCCTCCTGCCGCCTGCCACGAGGGCTCCGCTCCAGTCGGCGGGGAGGGAAGGAAGAGGACTGCCCTGCAGGGCGCTCTGGTTCTCCGCGCTGCCGTTGAACAAGAACAACAACAACAACAACAAAGTGGCCGTGCCGCCCTAGGATTGGGCAGAATGCCGCCTCCAACAATCTGCCGCCCCAAGCACCAGCTTTCTCAGCTGGTGCCTGGAGCCGGCCCTAACTTCCCTGCACTGACCTGGTCACATACAGTGTATGCCCTGATTACATGTCAGTATTCGTATAGATTAATACCTAGCAATTTCTGCCACATTCAGAACGCTAGTGCATAGCGGCTCCATTTCAACCAGAGCACCGGGTTACAAATCTGCTCTTTCCTGGGCTTCACATACACCATATTCAGCTTTTCCCATAAAAATTAAACAGTGGACAAGTACAGTGGTTGCTCTTTAAAAAACAACCAACGTTTACCAGCAATCACTACATGGTGGTAGGAAAGTCCAGGCCAACACAGTATTTCCAATACCACCAGGTGGTGACTATTGGCTTTTTAATGGCAATCACTGTAGGCGTTTCATAAGATCAGCCCATCCCGCACAAGAGGTGCTTCGTGATCTCCAGAGGGACCCAACTGACATCCACCAGCTCTGTTCAGTTTCATTTCATCACGTCAGTCACAGTCACCGCCATTTTTCTTCTCCTGGGGTTAAACAGCCTCTGTTAAACAGGCAAATGACACTGGATAACAGAGGGAGGCAGCAGAATGAAGATGGATGAGCTATTGGGGGGAGGGATAGCTCAGTGGTATGAGCATAGGCCTGCTAACCCCAGGGTTGTGAGCTCAATCCTTGAGGGGGCCATTTAGGGATCTGGGGCAAAAATCTGTCTGGGGATTGGTCCTGCTTTGAGCAGGGGGTTGGACTAGCTGAGCTCCTGAGGTCCCTTCCAACCCTAATATTCTATGATTGTTGAACTCTTCACACTGAAAAGTGTAATACTGGTTAATATCACCTCCCGGCCTTGGTGTGAGAGGCAGGATGGTTCCCAGTGGTTCGATCAAGAGCTGGATGGCATGTTCTCTTCAATAATGTATAGAGCATCAAGCTTCCAAAGCACAGGTTATTATGTTATAATCCAGTAACTTTACTTATTGGATCAGAAAAAAAAAAATAGATACTAAAGCTCTACTCAGCATCTATTGACATCAAATGGGAGCAGAACTTGGCCAATAGGGAAAGACAAAAAATTTGGATTGCTTTGTGCAATTATACAAAGGAAAGGCAAACTGTGTGTAGAGCCCTAGCCAACAAGTACAATGGGGCAAAGTCCCTGTCCAGATGGGATCTCTGCTACAGGCAGATGCAGGGATGTGTTAGTTTTATTTAGTGCTGGGGGAAGATTTCAGATTGGGGGCCCTGGAAACCAAAGTCCTTGTGTAGCTACACAACAGGTACAGCAGCGGGACCAGCACTGCGAGCATCTCCTTGCTGCCCCACCTCCATGTCTCCTTCTCTAGGGGGACTGCTGGAAAGGTAGAGAGGGTCTAGGTCAGTCTCCATGGCCATTAAAATCTTGACATTCTCAGCAGAAAAGCCAACTAGGATGCCAAGGGCAGGGATGGTTTATTTTTATTTTGAAGTATGGAGACTTGACCATTAGGGCCAGCTCATGAAGCAACCCCCACTTAAGTCAATAAGAGTCTTTCCATTGACTCGATCAGCTGGTTGATCAGCCACTGAACCCTTCCATGCCTGGGAATAATAAAAGAAGCAGAAAGGGAGCGCAGAGCAGAATTCTCCCTCTTCTACCTAGCTTGCTGCCATGAGCATTCTCCCAGTCCTCTTCTGCTGCTTGTGTGGGGAGAGCTCCCCATCCTTTTTCGTCTCCTTGAGCCCCTGGGGATAACGGTATTTACCTGTCACTGCAAAGTGCTTTGAGATTTTTATGCTTTCCAAACAAGATTGGTTTCTCTGATTGGGCTGGCCACATTTCAGATGGAGATCCATTCGAAAAGGAGCACTGAAATAACTAACAACTACGGAAACACAGGCCAGCCATAATTGCACCCGCCATTAGACTGATTTGCTTTCCTCCTCCAGACGAAAATTGCAGGGGAAAGACTTCTCCTGAATTAGATACTTTGCAAACGGAGCTTTAAAATGCTATAAGAAGCTCAAGGGAATACATGATATAAAAATACATTTCTTTTAAACCCTGGTTATATTTTGCTAATACACAGCCAAAATAAGGAAATGTGGATCAGCAGTAATATTATGCACATCTGCAAGAAACAGACTCATTAAAGAATGTACTAATTACAGAGGAATAAAAAAAGCACAATCATGTATTTGTCATCCTAAAAATGTGAATACTAAAGTGCCTGCATTCCAATTAGGTTTAGATGCATAGCAGTGAATTCTGCTCTCCGTTACGCTGGTGTAAAACTGAACTAGCTGAACTGACATCAGTGGAGTTACTACAGTTATACCAGGGCAACCCAGAGCAGAATCTGGCCCTAAGTAGTTTCATGGCACCCCGTTCAAAATTATGTATTTGAAATTAGCATTTACATTTGGCATCCGCTTGGAGAACTGTTTGGTATACAGCTTGCAAATATAACCGGCATTAGCACACTGTTATGCCTCCGCTAATGACTGGTCCCCATCAGAGGATCAGAACCTTCTACTCCTGCTACCAGCTAACGGAGTTCCTCCTCCTTTAGTTAAGTGGTCAAGACCCACGCTTTTAGCACAGAAGGTTCCAAGTTCAAACCCTGCCGGTTTATTACACAACCTTCACTCTGTCACACATTTGGGGGGGTGGGAATAAATATGAGGTCTGAACAATGGTCAAACTAAAAAAAAAAAAAAAAAAACTCTGAGGGTAAAGAAAGGTTTTGGGTGTGTTTAGAAAGTGTGGGGAGATGGGCGGAGATAGATTTCAGAGGGAGCAAGCTCAGACCCTAAACCCCAATCCGCAAAGGCACAATCATCCGTTGACCTAAAGCAGTTTCCCAAACTTGGGACGCCGCTTGTGTAGGGAAAGCCCCTGGCGGGCCGGGCCGGTTTGTTTATCTGCCGCGTCCATAGGTCTGGCCAATCGCGGCTCCCACTGGCCGCGGTTCGCTGCTCCAGGCCAATGGGAGCTGCTGGAAGCGGCGTGGGCCAAGGGACGTACTGGCCGCCACTTCCAGCAGCTCCCATTGGCCTGGAGCAGCGAACCGCGGCTAGTGGGAGCTGCCATCGGCCGAACCTGCAGACGCGGCAGGTAAACAAACCGGCCCAGCCCGCCAGGGGCTTTCCTTACACAAGCGGCGTCCCAAGTTTGGGAAACACTGACCTAAAGTATGATGCTATTGCTAGAGTCTCTAAGGGTACAGCTACACGGCCCACAGCAGTGAGTTTATAAGCCTGGCTTGATAGACTAGGGGTTGCAGAGCTCATGGTACAACGCTAAAAATAGCTGTGCGGATGTTGCGGCTCACACTCTGAAGCCTAGCGAAATGGGTGGGCTCAAGCCGTCACTTAAAAGCACTGTCTCCACAGCTGTTTTTAGCTTATTAGCGTGAACCCAAGTCTGTCCCGGACGGGGATGGTTGCTGCCACAGGCTGCGTAGATGTGCCCTAAGAGATAGGAGGTGTCCAAGTAGGGCCCGTCCGGTTGAGGGCCAAGGGGGGTAGTCACAAAGAGTTTGATCTTAGGTTCACTGCAGAATTGCTCGGATGCAATTGGATTGGTCCTCCCTCAACTACGCAGAGTACTGTGTGCAGTTCAGTTGGCTGAAACATGATCTTTCGAAAACAAAGGGCCAGACGCAGATTTTGGGGTAGACCAGGAGTAACTCCTTTGAGGTCAGTGAGGTGCATTAGTGTAAAACCAACGAGACCTCAGCATCACTAGGAGGGTGGTGAAACACTGGAATGCGTTACCTAGGGAGGTGGTGGAGTCTCCTTCCTTAGAGGTTTTTAAGGTCAGGCTTGACAAAGCCCTGGCTGGGATGATTTAGTTGGGGATTGGTCCTGCTTTGAGCAGGGGGTTGGACTAGATGACCTCTTGAGATCCCTTCCAACCCTGATATGCTATGATTCTATGATTCTATGATCAACATCCTGATTCAAAGTCCATTGTCTGGTTTATGTTTTTCAAAACATCTTCATTTTTTTGTCATTAATATTTATGAAATGGAATAGACGACTAATTACAGACAAAATGCAAAAAGCCATAAGTTCTTCTGGTAAAACAATGAAAGGAGGGTGAGCGGGAAATGCAAGAAGTGGCAAAATATTTTCTACAGGAGGGAATAAGTGAGAGCGGTCCTCCACCCAATCCCAACATGGTTTCTTCTTCTGGAGCCCCAACGAGGAATTGCGTGGCAGTGCTACAGCACATTAATAACTTTGGAAAGGCTCCACTGTGTTCAGGTATTCAAATCCAGTGTAAAGTTCCCCATAAAGATTTACTGCAACCTGTAAATACGCTTAAAGCATAAATCGCAGGAAGATTCTGACATACAAGTGAAACAGGCTCTATCATGGGTGGTGGAAAAAAAGCTTTTGTTTGAGGCGGATTCATTTGAAAGTAGAAATGGATCCCAACCACTGTGGCTCAAACTCTGGGTCAGACTCACTTACAATTCTCACTTACATCAGCTGTGCCTCCATTGAGATCGGTGGGGTTACTCCGGATTTGGACTCTGATCCACCAAAGCATTCAACCATATGCTTAACTTTGGACGACAACTAGATTACTTGCATGGTTAAAGTTAAGCACATGGGTAAGTGCTTTGTTAGACTTTACGCTATCCTACCCTGAGAGCAGAATCAGGCCCTTTGTATCTCTTTAATGGGAGGAACTTAAATTCCAGCTCTAAAGATTGGATCCGGATTTCAAAACAGTAAATTTCCAAAAGTTCGAGGGTTTGGATTTGACATTCAAATTTGGCCCATCAAAGAGACGGGCATGAACTGCAAACTGAGATCAAAGCCTGGATCCAACAGGCCGTTCTCAGTCTGGGAGACTGGCCCAGGTAACCTATTCAGCTTCATACAGTCATTGATGTAGATTTAACAAAGGAGTTACTGGAGAGGAAGTGAAATGGAATGGTGCCCTGTGTTTGGGGTCCAGTGCAGTCCCTGGTTTTTCAACTGCAGTCCAAATGCCACAGACCCAGAGCAGTTGCTGTTTTCATGCTGATGACCACAGCTGTGTTGTGCAGAGAGCATACAAGCTTTTCAAAGGCTTTCGCTGTGTGATTTACCCTGAAACGTTGCCATGTTCATCATTAATCTAATTTTTTTCCTTTTTATAACTTAACCTGTGACAAGCAGATATTGTAAGTGCTTGATTTTCCAAGAATAAATTATAGTTGCATAATGGTATTTTCCTTCCCTGCTCAATTTGCAAGTGAAATTTGGCCAATTGCTTTTGTTCACAGATTTTTTTTCCCTTCTGCTCTTAGAACAATACACCCTCTCCTACCCCCCCGGGTTTTTTAAACCATAAATTATACTAGTATGATCATACAAGATGACTAGATGAGTCTACTACAGCACCATTGTTTTTTGCATTGTATACATACATACACACGTGTGCTTATTTAAACCACAGACACACACGCCACGTGGACATAGATATACACATCTATAAGTCATACACACAAACACAATTACTTCCCAAAACAGAAAATAGTCCGTTACTTTATAAATATTTATCCTGGCTGCATATTAGTTTACTGAATGCCCCAAGGGACTCTTAACATAAGTGATTTATGATTTCGGTTTGTGACTTGACCCTTTAAGAGCCTTAGGATATTCGGCATACAGTCAATGAAAGGTCATTCTCAAGGCTCTATATAAATACAGCATCCAGCGTGACACTAGCGTTACATTGACAAGAATGGACAATGGGAATGAAGCTCAGCCCCTTGGTTGTCCAGATGGTGCTCCACTAAAATGCAATAATTCCTCTCCGGAAACGGAGAAATAATCAATGCGTGAGCCATTGATCTGCAGCAGGCAGGGAATAGGGGAATTGGCCTTCCAAGATATAACCATCAATTCTCGATTCAAGTCACTTCTCCCATTACACAGCTGAAAAATCACAAAGCATTGAGTTTGTCACTTTGGAGGCAGTTGCTTTCGCTGATTTTGATAGGATGTAAGCAGAGTCAGGATGAGCTCTACCCTGACATCTGGTGGTGAATTATGGCGAGTGTGGAAAAGAACTCCAGGAGCTGATCTTGTTTGCATAGGCACACCCACCCGCCTGGCATGAGATGACAGCAACTGAAAGTGGTTACTTTGGCTGGTGTGGGATCCCCAGTTTCTCTGTTATTGGGGCTGGAAGAATAAAGTTTTGTTACCCTGATTCTGTGAATCAAGACCAGTGGAACTGTTGTATGACAGAAGGACTCACCATTAACTAAGTAGCACTTGCTTGACAAGGGGCATGGGTTACAAAATCCTAGTGAATTGAGAGGGGTTGGGGGTAGGTATTTGTACCCCATGGTGTTGGACTCTTTTGTGAGTCTGAAACACCAGTTGCACTGCCTCCTCTCTATACTGTTGAATGTCAGAGCTAACTTTGATTCCATTAGGAGTCTAGTTACAGACTGCTGAGCTGAATTCATTTTGGGCCCATAGTGCACCAGCACTGGGGCTCCCCTACTACTAGCTGAAATCACAAAAGAGCTAAAGTTACTAAGAGCTGAGATCACTGAGTGCTGTGTTAACTAGTGGGGGAGCCTGAAGCTATATTGCTAAGCGGCTGGTGCAGCAGTTTGCGGGGACGGCTGGAGGAGCACCTAGCAGAGCGGAGCCTTGGGGGGATGGTTGGAGCGGCCCAAGGAACGGCGAGCGGAGTGGAGCAGCTGGTAGAGCAGAGCAGTTCGTGGGACGGCAGGAGTGGCTCGTGGTGAAGGCTGCAGCGGAACCCCACAGAGAGGCGGCCGGTCAGCCTTGGATCACGTAAGGTGCCCCTTAACACCCTGCGTGCCCCCCTTTGAACTCTGGGGCTGCACTGACCAGGGACAGAGACTTTGGGGGTTGTTGGACTTTTGGGGCTTTGGTGATTCTTGGGTTGCTGGACCCAAGAGACTTTGGGGGTGTTGGACTTTTGGGACTTTGGGCGATTTTTGTGTTGCTGGTTTCAAGAACCAACGGGAAAAGACACGGCCCAATCTGCTGGGGTGAGTCTTCGCTCATGGTTTGGTCTATGAACTCTAGTTGTGGTGTTTTCCCAATTTAATGCTATGTCATTTACCTCATGTTATTAAACATTTTCTGCTACACCGAGGCTCTGTGCTTGCGAGAGGGGAAGTATTGCCTCTTCTAGGTGCCCAGGGGTGTGTGTAAGATTTTCCCAGGTCACTGGGTGGGGGCTCGAGCTGGTTTTGTGTCACGCTGTTGGGAGGGGACCCCTATGTACTGAACCGGGCCCTTGCTGTTATCAACTCGGCCTGGCAGAAGGGTTACAAGTATATGAGATTTGCAATGCAAGATAATTGATACCACGTCACACAAATACCATACAACCTTAATGGGTAGCAAATCGGCCTCTCCTGCCTCAAACCTGAACTCGATGTTGGCTCCCAACCCTACGATGAGCCCAGCCCAAACTCATTGAGCTGAGCACCCCTAGCAGAGCTCATCAGACATTTTCCTGGGGTGAGTTTAGCTGGTTCCTCACTCCCATAAAGGCTGCTCTTTACACATTTGTTCATTATTCAGCACTGGTTCAACAACGAGCAAGAACAAATGGCAGCCTATGAGCTGCTCACAATTGTTTCACATTCGTGGCAAATATTCACTCAGGTATTACGTATTTGCTAGTCAAGGTGTCTAATTTCTCACTTGGGCTGCATGGGATTGACCTCTTCCACATGCAACAAATCTGTATTTTAGCACAGAATGAATTTAGTTTCTTTATTATCTGCTTCTGGTCTACAGGCCCTAAATTTGCATGCCACAAACATCTGTACCCGTGAAAACTTGCTGACAGATATATGTGAGATAGACATGGACACAGGCAAATCAAACAGCAATCCAGAATGCACAAAAATTGTTTTACAAATACTCTTCCCCCCTGTTGTAAGGATCTGTAGGCCTGGATTCTAGCCTTACAGGAACTGGGGCAGCGGATACTCCCACATCACCACTGGGAGGTCCTGCAGAGGCACCTCTAAGGAGCACTGTGGAGATTAGGTGCTGCAGGAAGTACCGCCCAAAGCGGCCAGAGTGACAGCTCCCTGCTGCCCTGTGATTGGCTCACATTTACTATTTAACCCTGGAGGGTAGTTGTCCGGGCAGCCACAGCAGACTCTTGGCCTGCTGTGGTTCCAGACCTTGCCTTGCTTTCCAATCTTTGACCCCAACCTGACTCTTGCCTCCAGTCTGGTGACGATTCCTGATTTCTGAACCCTACCCTGCCCCTTGCCTATTGAACCTGGCTTGCCTTGGGGCCAGCCTTGACTCTCGAACACCAGCCCATCAGTGACTACTAGGCCAGACTGCCTATGCCTGGGCCCCTGACCAGTATTTATTCAGCTCTGTGCCTGAACTGGGGAGAGTTCAACTCTCACGCCTAACTTTGTAGCGTTAGTCCCTTCTGAGCAAATACATCATTCCAGCTACCTGCATGTTACCTTATTTCCCTTAAGAGAAGGATGACAGAGCACTGAGTCCGAGGTGGGCATACATACCGCCTTGCTAACGTGAGCTGCAGAATGCGAGGGGCAGAGGAGGGTCAGGACACCTGCTGGGCACTCAGGAGATCAAGGTTCAGGTCCCTGCTACACCACAGTCTTCCTGTGTGAGGCTGGGGAACCTAAATACTTTTGAGGATCTGGGTCTTAGTCTCTCTGGGTCTCAGTACACCATCTGCAAACTAGGGATAACAGCACTGCCTACCTCACAGGGGTGTTGTGAGGTTCAATCTATTAACGACTGGGAGGTGCTCCGATACTAGGGTAATAGGAGTCATCTGCAGTACCTAGGATAGAGTCAGTGCTAGATTCTTTTCAATGTGTTTAAAATAGTAAGTGTATTAAGTAGTGTTTGTATTATTAATTTGGATTGAAATGCTAATAAAAAACAACAACCCAGAGTCAAACAAAAAGCCCGAGATGACATAATAATTAATTAAGACTTACAATCACAAATGACGAATGCCCGGCAGCAAAAACCTAATCATACACAAATAATGCATGAACTCGGCCAGCCAATAAATCAGAGCAGTGAAACAACCTCTTAAGCCCCCAAAGGAACATACCTTCAACCTTCCAAAATAAATCCTGTCAAAGAAATGCTTTTTTGCAGCACGCCTCAAAGGTTGTCAAATTTGGCCTGAAATAATAGTTAGCTCCTCTACTGAGATTTTCATGCATAGATGTTTAAAGCACTTTACAAACAAAGGTAAGGATCAGTAATTTTTTTAACAGATGGGGAAGTTAGCTGCAGTGGCCTTTGAAGGTGTATGAAAACCTAAATGCCTTCATTCAGACACGTGCTGGCAACACAGTATGTGTGTCAATAAATTAATATCCTGGGATGTTCTCTCCAAGGGCTTTAGCTTGGAATGACTCTTCTCCTAAGCACAAGGGAAAGCAAGGGACCGACTGTGCTTGTATTATCAGGAACTGAAGAAGGTTGAACATAGATTATGTCAGAAGCCAAACTACAATACTGAGATCATTTGGAGGAGGCATTTTCCAATTCCTTCCTTTTGCATCTTTCTTTTTCCACACACTCGCTTACAGCTAAACTTCTTTTAGAGCAGATGTTTTGTGTAAGGCCTCCATGACTTTCCTCCATTTAAAGACACCACTTTGATGAATGACACATTTTCCTTCCCAGAAAGAGAGGAATCAGGTTTTATTCCCCGGCCTAACCACTAATAGTACAAAGAGCTGTAATATTATATTTAAGTGGGGAATTTCCTTCTCCAGGGTTATTGGATTACTTTCCCTTTTATTGCCCTGTCTCAGAGTTGCTTTATATAATGACACATAGAGCTCTTCATATATATTATCTTCCAATTCATCTCCAAGTAAGCCTGACATATTAGTTCTCACAAAAGTACCGTCTCAGCGCAGGCTATTTCTTATCTGAAAGCCTTTCTTTCTATTTACAGGCACTGAAAATTGTAGTCATATTGGAACAGGAAACAAGTGGAGGGGGACACGTTTCTGCTGGATTACATTAAAACACTACACACTCAATCTCCTATGCCACCTCCATGACCCTCCATCCATCAGCCCACCAAACACAAAGCTGATCTAAAACAGCCTTTGTATGAACCCACTTCAGTACATATTAATTATCAGAGATAGAGCAGGTAGGCAAGGAATGGAAGAAAATGGGATCATACTGCGACAAGGCAGTCCTAGGAGAATAAGATGTAGAAATGGGCAACGTTTTTCAAATGAAATTTTTTTTTTTTAGTTGAAAAGTGACCTTCAAAAAATTAAAAAAAAAAACACATTGCAAAAAAATCTATTGACTTTTTCCAAAACTGTGCATTTGTTGCAAAAATGTTCATGCCATTTTAAATTGAAAATATTCTAGAAAAGGTCATCAAAACTGTTCCAGTAAATTCTGGTTTGCAGCAAATGAAAATCTCAGCAGCCATTTTCAGTTTAAAATGTCATACAAAATTAGAAAAGAAAAAAACAGAAATGGGTTCATTTCAAACCCTGCGAAATGGAAACAACAACTGAAATTTCACAGATTGACGTGACACTTAAAAAAAAAAAAAAAAAGTGATCAGCTCTAGGGAGATGTTTAGTTTCTTCTTATGTTAGGAATAGCAGTTTTCACTACCAGAGACCTGAGGCCTGGCCTACCCCTAAAATTTAGTTTGACCTAGCTACGTAGCTCAGGGGTGCGTGAAAAATTCACATCCCTGATAGTTAAGCTGACCTAAGCTCTGATATAGACACTACTAGGTCAACAGAAGAATTCTTCTGTTGACCTAGCTACCACCTCTCAAGGGGATGGATTAACAACAGTGACAGAAAAAACCCTTCTGTTGCTGTAGCAAGTGTAGCAAGCTGCAGCACACAGGTATGCTGCTGTGGAGTCTGTAGTGTAGACGTTCCCTCAGTGTTCGGGTTAGTTCAAAGGCGAGCTTCCTTGTCTGCTCACCTCCTGCTTTAAAGGCATACCTGAAATTAGAACGTCTAGAGGAGGATTTCCCACTGCTCTTGGCAGCAAGAATTCCCACCCCTATATCCCCTAGGGGTACAATGGTAGCTGGTAGAGGTGAAGGATGCCCTGAGAAGCGGGGCCCATGACTAGCAGTTCTCATAGACGTCAGGAACTAAGGAGTGAAAGAATAAGGAGTGCCGAACAGGACCTGGCATAACTAACTTTCAGCCTAACCTGGTGTGAGCCATCCTGGCTCTCTGTGAACGGCTTTTCAAGTGGTATTTGTTCATTTCTTTTTTCCTGTATCATCACAAATAACTGTAGCCTCTCGGAGACCCTTAGGCACCGTACATATCCACTGAGAGACAGCTGGACGAAATAGGCAAAGGGTGGGAGGGGAAACAGGGGCCCAGAGAGATGAATGGACATTCTCTAGAGTGACCAGATGTCCCGATTTTATAAGGACAGTCCTCATGTTGGGGTATTTTTCTTATATAGGCTCCTATTACCCCCCTGTCCACTCCCCCGTCCCAATTTTTCACACTTGCTGTCTGGTCACCCTAACATTCTCTAAGGTCACCCAGCAGCCCAATGGCAGGGGCAGGAGTTGAATCTACTGCCACTCCTCTCTTCCAGTCTCATGCCCCAGCCACTAGACCACTCTGCTTCTGCAAGGCAATTGCACCCAGTGGGAAAACAATGAGCCGGTTTTTCTCTCATTATCCTTCTCCCCTCCCGCAACACAGTTTCCATCTTGGGAAAGGAGAAAGGCTGCTTCACTTATTAATTTCTTGGGTTTGGAGTTGGATACCCTGAGGCTGAGAACCTGAGGGCTTCCTGGTTAAAGGGGCTCCAGGCCAGAGGGCTGCTCTGATGGTTGTTTGCTGACAAAGGGCTAAAAGGACTGAATTTATAGGGCAGCTCCCGCAGACCAGCGCCACCTCTGGTGACACAGCTGGAAAAAATAAGGTGAAATGCTGGTCCTCACTGACAACCAGATGCTGAGCACTGAATGGAGATTTTCCTGGGCAAATAAATATATAATAATTAGGATGCTGGGGTGAAGGGAGGATGGGGGAGGGAGACACATTTCTGCTGGAATTAGAGCTCTCTATCACACCCAGCCTGGATTCTCCTTCAACCTCCTGTACTTTGAATGAGGAAGAGATCCCGTGGAATATGTGATCATGTAATTAGAGATTGCATCATAATGCAGACTCACAAGGGGGGGGGGGGGGGGCAAATGAAGGTTGTACATTTCCTGACTTTTGAGTGCAACCTTAACGGTGTCCTTTCAACATGGTTTTTGGTTTGGTTTTATGTGTGTGTGTGCGTGCGTAATCTAATATTTACATGAGATAATCCCCCCGAGACCCCACGCCAATTTTGCTAGTTGCCGTTCAAATATAGTAATCCGTGGTCTGCTCCCTGAAGCGTTTACAGCCTTAAAACAGTTTAGACGAGGGAGATATTTATTTTTCCCTAGTGTGAAAGTTCCTCTTAAAATAAGTTTCAGCCTGGAATGTGACTTTCAACCCTTACCTGAATGGCCGCCTTGCCCCTTGAATGGAAAGCCGTAGTTTCCACTGTGGGACTGTTTATGGAACTAACTAATCCATAACATGACCAAGAAGTGCCTCTGTCATACCGTGGATTCATTTGTTACATAAACAATACTACAAGGCAAGTGTGGATTGTTACAGCGATTATTCAGGACTGGGCTGTTAATGGCTTTAAGTGGTTGATAATCAATGAGTGCAGTTAGTGTAATTATGAGCTCAGATACCGTGCCCCTCTTTGGTAGAATACCAGGAGCACGTTAGCTGCAATATGAAGCATAATACAAACTTCCTGCTCACTGATCTGCAGGCATCAGAGGCTGAGTGGCGAGCTTTCTGAGCAGAAACACTTTGTGAACTTCAGCCAAACCTCCGAAGATTTAGCACGTGGCAAATTTGCTTCTTGTATTTCCCAGACTGTAGGAGCTGCAGAGTGTAACAAAAACAGACAGGAAAACTGGCTGGCAGGCTTTGCTGAAATCTTTTTCAGATTAGCTATATAGTGCTACTCCAGGCTCACAACTTGAACTCGCTTTCCTGGGCTCTGCGTTTAGCATTAGCAGGCTAGGATTTGAATGCTGAAATGTGAAAAACCATGTGACTAAAGAGCTTACTCATGCTGACAGCCATGTTCAATGAGAGGCACGCGGATGCTGCAATGATAAGAACTTACATAGCACGGAATTAGTTGGCTCTCAGTGCAGTGCACAGGTGCAAATATTACAAACATCACCATCACAATTGGCAGCCTCAGCTGTTGAATGGGCCATGGAGGCAGAACTACCTCTTCCCCTGGAGAGAAGGTCCTTCCCAGATAGTACTGACATCTGTTGGACAGACGCCCAGCTAAAACAGCTGTCCTGACTAAATAAAGCTACAGAGTCATACGTTCATCTAAGGTGTGCAACTGTTCTGCTGAAAATGTCTGCAGCACTGAATGCAACCAGATAAACAAGAGCTTCTAGGGAGACAGCATGGCCAGATGGCTAAGACACTGGGCTAGAGGTCAAGATGCGTGGATTCTAATCCTGCCTCTGCTAGTGATCGCTGGCAAGTCACTTGACTTCTGTGTGCCTCAGTTTCCTCATCTGTAAAATGGAGATAACAATATCCTCCTTTGCAAAGTGCTTTGAGCGCTATGGCTGCCGACGTCATTCGAAGAGCTCGCTCTCCCTCAAGTGTTGATAGCAATGTTATTAGGCTGACATGCTGAGCTCCTGCACAGCACTGGCTTTGTGCTTTTCTTACGGAGCTGCTATTTCAGTCAGCAAACTACAGAATCAGATGAGGCAAAGTACTTGGAGTCAGGCTGGGAAGACAGAACAGTACAGGCATCCGCGTGAACATACGGATGCTTTGGGCAGCTCTCCTTTGTTTCAGGTTTGATTTCTGAATGGAGGGCAGAGAACTCCCACCCACAGAGCAGCAGAGGGAGCTCTGCAAACAGAACGAACACACACAAGGCAAACACATGGTACATTTGTGCTGTTGAATAACCGCATGAGAAAGGATCATTTCACTAGCAAACGGTGCGCAGACTGGGGCAAGTTGTTCACCACGTTCCTGTCCCAATGACAGAGCAAACCTCTCCACCATGTCTACACTACAGCTTCCAGTCCTGGTAGCATGGATTGTGCTGCACCAGTGCAGCAAAAGGTCATGTTTTCCCAGCACAAGTCACATCCAATGGTGCATATCTTGAGTGATGGCTGTGGAGGTGGGTCTAGCCCTCTTCTCACAGCCATGTTGTCCAGGATCTGCATCAGATCCATCAACACAATGCTTCAGGGACGCGTTGTGCTGGAGGAACAGAGCAAAACAACCCAAAAGCATCGTAGAATTAGGCCCAACATGTTCATACATACAGTGTCAAAGGCACAGAAATCAAAGTCTCACAAGCCACCAATAGGTTTCCAATACCCCATAGCGCTGGTACCACTAACTAGGTCTTACTCTTGTCACCAGACAATTGCAAAGAACTTTAGTACAGATGATTGGGGAAAAGGTGGCAAGTATTTTGTTTCAAACCGTTTGTCTTTTTGGGAAACTTGGAAAATACACAGAAGTTAAAAATTTCAAAGTTTTGAAATTCCAGCAATTTCAACGAGCTGGGTTGAAAAATTGAGGTGGGATATCTGTGCATGTGAGAGAGAGAGAGGCGATTCTGCAAAAATGCCATCAAGGTTTGTCCTATTTTTATCCAAATGTCGACATTCGAAACCATTCAACCCACTCTATGCTTTGCCAGGGGGACGATCACGTTATCCGCATTGCACAGATGGAGAAAATGACACAGACAGAAGCAACTTGTCCAAGGACTCTAGTCACAGTAAGTCAAGGAAAGAACTCCGTATGACGCAGGCAGACCAGTTGCCAGCTCATGCCAAGGCCACCGGGCCTCACTGACCACAGATAATGCATAGCTGCAAACCAGTTTGGCTCGCCTGTGTGTTAGCACGTTTAAAAGAGACAATAGAGTTATAAGAATGTCTTTTGTGATTAGACTTTATGAAATGCGTGTAGGATGCTGCATTTATTAATCTTACTTATAACAGCTGAATCTCATGTGTTATAAGGTAAATATTTAAGTGCTTGCTCTGTAACTATAAAAACATTGGCTAAGACTGTAACATACACACACACCTGTCAGGGGAGAAGCATTACCAAGCGCTGAAATAATAATTTATCACAAGAGGTGTCGTCTCCTCCCCAACAAATGAAGGGCTATAGACAACAATCAAACCATTGGGGAACATCAATGAAGAAAAGACTTTGTTGATTGCTTCCTCCACACCCAGGAAGAGGGTAAACAAGCCCTCCTCCCATCACCACTTGAACTCTGGGGGAAGGGACGAGCAATCCCTGTTTCACTCTGCTGGTTGTGAGCCAAAGAGGGCAGTGTTTCTAAGCATAAGCAAGGGATCCCCAAGCTGCTTGGTTTGGGTTAGCCACAAAGGAACCTCAGACTGCATCTCATTTGTGTGTGTGTGTGTGTGTGTGTGTTACCTGCTTTCGCCTTGTAAAGAACTCTCTTGTTTCTTTTTCTTAGTTAATAAATCTTTAGTTAGTTTATTACAAGATTGGCTACCAGTGCGATCTTTGGTTAGAGATCTGAGGTAAATGACTGGTCCTTTGGGACTGGCAGTAACCCAAATATTGTTGTGATTTTTGGTGTAAGGGACCCTCTATCACAAAGACAGGCTTGCCTACACCGCAAGATAGTCCCCTGGGACACTCCAGTCTGTCTGTGACTCCATGGTAAGGCTGTTATAGTGCCTGAGGAATTTACACTTCTTACTTGCTTGGTGAAATCTAAATACAGAACTCACAGGGGTTTGTGAGCCTCTCCAGACAGCATGACACTGAGAACAGAACCTCTCCCTGATCCCCATTCCTCTTCTTTAACCACTAGCCTACGCTGCACCAACCTGCTTTGAAATGACCTTATCCAAGTACCTCTCCCTCGAAGAGTCTAATGACATTTTCCCCTTTTAAATGAAGTTATTTCTTGTGTTTCTTCTGGCATCCCTAAAGATCCCTAAAGGAGTTCTAGAGTTCTGAACCAGCTCTTTACAATAGGAGGTTTTCATCTGGGAATTTTACTAAAACATTATACAAAACGCTAATGGGAAGATAACATTAGTATCCAAAAATGTAATTACTTTGCAGCAATATCATTTTAACATCGCTGTGTATTTCTACCGCTGTGCCCACATCTGCATTAAATTCTCAAAGGGCCCAATATTTTTCATTTGTGCATTACAATAAGCCATTCATGTTTGCAAAAAGCCCACCTGGGTTTTGCATAAGCGGGCACATCAGCTTTGAAGGCTGAGCTGATTAGCTGCAAGACTTGATAGTTAAACTCTCCAACCAGTCTTTTTTATGAGCAGCCATTCTTGCTTTGATGTCCGGGCGATAGCACATCCCAGGCAATGTTTCACAGAGCACATACCATGGTGATGGGATTCAAGTCTGGTGACCTGTAATGGACATAAAAAGCTAAAGTTGGAAAGATGTCCTATTTACAGCCCTTTCTAGCCACATGGCCACAAAAACCACCATCAATTCTAAAGAGGCGCAGGCTTTTCTTCTGTCACTTACTGACATCAGTGGGGGGATTTTAGATCCCACTAATTTCCTGTCTGGAGATGAGCTATGCCAGAACAGAGGCAGCGTCTAAGAAAAGGGTCTGCATTGAGCTCAGCATATGCAGAACATACACCCAGACAATGGGAAGGTCCTTTGAGTCAGGGTGTTACTGCTGGAAGAAGCCTTGCTGTTGGAAACGCTAAGCAGTCCGCTACTAAAGGCGAGGCTCCAGGTGAGGAAGGGAAGGCTGCCCTAGCATCCTCCAGCTAACAACCATCCACATGTCTGGCTTGATTCCAGGGAGACGTGTCATTCTGCCACTGCTGCTGGGCCCATATCCCCCAGGAGAACTGGCAGGGCTGGAGGTGGCACTTCCGCTCCGTCTCCGGCAGGAAGGGACGCTTCTGGCAATGCTGATTTGTTATGATGTGGCGGCAAGCTGCCAGGAAGCAACGAGGCCGTTATCCCTGCGTGGTTGCCAGATTTGGATAAAGCAATGTACTCTGTGGCTGGCATGACAAAGGCTCTCATGTTTGGGACGTCCCTGAAGAGTGCCTTGTAAATGCAGATCACCCTACAGCCTTCACCACAATGATTATAACAAGAGGATCAGAGGGGCATTTATGTATGTATGTCCCTCTGATCTCCTTGTTATAATCATTGTGGTGGGGTAAAACAATTCAGTGTTTTATATTGATTGTGTCCCTTCAAGTACATCATCTGCAATATTTGCTACTGGAAGTTCAAAGGGTTGGACCACACATTGTTGATATTAGTTTCTCTCTATGCATGTTTCCTATCCCTGTTACGGTCAGTATCACAGGTTAGAGAGTCAGCCGTCCAGCCCCTAGTATGTCTTTAACAATATGGAACCTGATCTTTCAGTTACAGCCGCTCAGGTTTTGGATAATCTACCCCAGTGAAGGCCGATCTGCATTTACCAGGCGCTCAACAGTGACATCCCACGCAGCCAGAGAGCCTTTGTCATGCCAGAGTACGTTATATATATATCAAAATAAATTGTAAGGCTGCTTAGAGCTTTTTATTATTGTTTACATCTAAATCACAGAAGTGATTATGGATCGATATATCCGTCCCCATTCCTATATTTATCTCTTTATTTTTTCCAGCTTATTTTTTACATTTGGCAACAGTGCACTTCTGTGATTTAGATGTAAACAATAATAAAACGCTCTAAACAGCCTGACAATTAATTAGACTTATGGTAACATAATAACGAGCCTCAGCAGCATTCAATGTACATATGTAGGTAACACATTAACTCACGCAGCTGGCACCATGAGACAATCAGACAGGTAACAAAACAAAACAAAAAATCCAGCCAGACAGGAAATCAAAGCAGCAGAAGGGTTAATGCAAACCACCCTCTGGAAAATACCCTTTGATCTGTGCCCAAAAGGTCAGCAAGTGCAGGCTCACTGGGACCAGTTTACGGTCATGGTCGCAGAGTCAGTCAGGTCCCTGCATATGAGATCTACATGGGCAGACAATTGTGTCCTCAGTCAGGAGTCCTCTGTTGCTCTTCAGAATAGGAGGCCATGGGTTTTAAACAAAGGAAATGTGGTTGCAAAGCCACAAAAATTGGCAGGGGGCTCAGGGTGAGAACTTCTTACAACTCACTTTCTATGAAACTGATTAGATTTCAAGTTGCTGGGGTCCCTTTAGCCCCACAACAAAGAGTTAATAGAGTCACTGACCTGCGTCAGTATCACTCAACAGTTAGATTTAGGCACAGGTGCAAGGACCACTCTAGAGTTCAGCTCTGGAGGGAGATGTTGAATGTAAACTCAAAGCAGCCTAGATTTAGACTTTCAAGTCTCAATCCGGTTCACTTCAATTGGAGCTGGTAAGGGTGGCATGCCACAGAAACCATCAGTCCACTTTAGGGTGACCAGATGTCCTGATTTTATAGGGACAGCCCCGATTTTTGGGTCTTTTTCTCATAAAGGCTATTGCCTCCCACCCAGTCCCGATTTTTCACACTTGCTGTCTGGTCACCCTAGTCCACTTTTATAGTCCTTGTTGATTGTGGCTAGATTTTCTCTGGTCTCCAAGTTAAGAAACCCCCTCTCCCCCTTCCCTGTAATAGACTGCTGGGTCTGCAGAGTGTGGGATGCTGTCCTTATGGAGCAATGTTCTAGTCGGATGTGCAGGACTTACCATTACCAATAGGAGCCAAGACCAATGCGCAGAAAGTGGATGCACGTGCATCGGTTATAGCATTCACACACAAAGACCATTTAGTGGTAACTGTGCATGTGATTAGGGACTTCGATATTCGTGCCAAGGGCAACTCGGGCATTACACACTTTGCTCTCACAAATGCAAAACCAGCACATGCAAGCTCTGGTGAGAGGGTCGTAGCGCCAACGGCTGTGTATTTAGATTACAGTATTTTGGCTACCGTTTGCCAGTTATGCTGAGTGCAAACACTCTACATCTGCCGGCTTATTTCTCCTTTCTTCCTTACTGTCAAGGTCTGCAGATTTAAAGATGCAATTTAATTATTTCTGATTTAATCTTGTATAATGCACCTCAATTTGATTCCGTAATGTCATCTAGTCACCAACGAGCACCGTCATGTTGGAGTCATGCTCAGCATCTGTTCCTCCAGGGCTAGCTGAATAGAAGGTTCCCCAAAACAGATACATGTTAAATTCTAGCGTGCAGTGCTGGACAATAACAGAACTCCCCATCTCACTGGCAGCTATATTTCACCAGCCAGTCTGTGCTCCCCACACCTGCAGGAGATGTCTCTGGCAAACACTGTACTGCATGGAGCAGTGCATGGGCAGGCTGTGACTAGAAAGACCCACTCAGATGCTATTCCAGCCACTGGACTATAAGAGCATCCATAAAGCAGGACCGCAGCTGCTCTGTGGCCCCTCCCTCCATCGTCACAGCCCCACCCAGAATCCAGCCCAGCTGCACATCCTGGGCGCTGGATTGGCCCCCGTGCAATTGTCTCCAATTATGGAGTGGTGGTTGGCCAATCCTGATGAGACTCCTGCGTCCATCCACTTCTCTGCCCCCCATCACCAAAGTGTCTGAGCACCTGCCAGTCGCTATGTATTTATCCTCATCCCTGGGCAGTAAGGAACTCCCACTGAACAGAGGGGGAACCGAGGCATGGAGAGACAAGGTGACACAGGCTGCCTGTGGGGGAAGCAGGGAACTGAACTCAGGTCTCCTGAGGCCCAGGCTAGTACCCTTAGCACTGGACCATCCTGCCGGGCCTTTAATGCCCAGCAATGGGTGGGTGGGATGTGCCTGTGTGTATGGAGGCTCTTCCGGACATAAATAATCCCTGGGTAACAGAGAAAGCAGAGACATCGTCCCCTCTCTTTAAACAGCAAAGTCAGCTACAGCCAGGTACCCAGCCCTGGCCCAAACCTAGCCTTCAGTTAAACCATCTTAGCTGGAGCGTCTGCTCCCCTCCCCGCCCCAGCCCCCTCCAACAGCATCCCCAAAAGACTAACACCTTTGGTTTCCATGGCAGCGTGATTTTCAATGAGCAACCTTCAAGTCCTAACCGGAATGAAAGCGCTTCATTAATGCACACAGGACACAGTGACAGCTCCCAAGGGCAACAACATCCTTCCCCCGAAAACTAGCACCTTCTGCCCATGTTATTTCATTTTAACAAATGCATCCGAGCCAGCAGCCCTCACTTCCTTCCGGCGCTGACGGGAGCAGGGCTTGTCGAGACACACGCAGCGCTCGCTGATTGACGGAGTTTGCTCGGAGCTAATCAAGAAGGTGGGTTATTTTTTTTTTATTTTTTTTAAAGAAAAAGGGAAATTGATGAATAAAAATTGCTGCTGAACAGGAGAAGGAGGCGAAGGATGATAATGTTTCCCCAAACCACACTTCCAGCGGCAGCAATTTCCCAGAATGCAGCAGGCCAGGCCTCCCTCCTCCTTTCTACCTCGCTTGCCATCATCAGAACGACACCCTCCCCTTCTAATCCTTCCTCCAGCCGTTGGAAAAGTCACAGCACTTTATTTCAAAGTGCATTCTGCCGCCCTCTGATCTCTGAAAAAGCCCTTTTGACTTGTCGCAGGGCAGGAGCGGGACAGCTCTAGTAGGGTTACCATATTCTGTGCCTCCAAATGGAGGACACTCCACGGCCCCCGGCCCCGCCCCAGCCCCGCCCATACCACCCCCCCAACCCCGCCCCCTCCCAAAAGTCTCCGCCCCCTCCCCTGCTTCCCGCGAACATTTGATTCGCGGGAAGCCTGAAGCAGGTAAGGGGGGTGTGGGGGGGAGGAGGCGCGGCCCAGGCTGGCCCCCCGGCGGCTCCAGCCTGGGTCGGCTCGGGCCCTGGGGTGCCGGCCCCGGCCGACCACCCCCAGCCCGCCCAGCACTGCCGGCCCCCGGCGGCCTGGCGCACCCCCGGGCTCCCCGCGGGCCCGGCTGCCCGCGGGCCCGGCTGACCTGCTCCCCGCCGGCCCGGCTCCCCGCCGGCCCGGCTGACCTGCTCCCCGCCGGCCCGGCTCCCCGCCGGCCCGGCTGACCTGCTCCCCGCCGGCCCGGCTCCCCGCGGGCCCGGCTGACCGGCTCCCCGCGGGCCCGGCTCCCCGGCTCCCCGCCGGCCCGGCTCCCCGGCTCCCCGCCGGCCCGGCTCCCCGCCGGCCCGGCTGACCGGCTCCCCGCGGGCCCGGCTGACCTGCTCCCCGCCGGCCCGGCTCCCCGCGGGCCCGGCTGACCTGCTCCCCGCCGGCCCGGCTCCCCGCGGGCCCGGCTCCCCGCCGGCCCGGCTGACCGGCTCCCAGCCCGGACCCCGGCCCGGCACCACGCCCCCGGCTCCCCGTCCGGCCCCGCGCCCGGCACTGCGCCCCTAGTTCCCGGCCCAGCACCATGCCCCCGGCCCCGCACCGGCCCCGCACCGCCGGCCCCGGCCGAGCACCACCCAGCCCTCCCGATTTTCCCGGACATGCCCGGCTTTTGGGGATTTCCCCCCGGACGGGGATTTGAGCCCCCAAAAGCCGGACATGTCCGGGAAAATCCGGACGTATGGTAACCCTAGCCTGAAGGATGAGGTTAAAGTTCCCTCGCACCATGTCTACCTTCCACTTTCCCCAGAGTTCCATCACAAGACAGGACAATTGGGCTCACTGTATCTCCGTGATGCTCTGGTACTGCAAAAAAACCCCAACAAAACCAACCCCAACGTGGTGGCTTTTTGTTTACTTCTTGCCTTGCACCCGCTTTGCGGGCCAGGTCAACAGGAAGGGGCTCCACCTTGAGAATAGCGCATGTGTCTGTCAGGCTTCTCTGGAGAAACAGCAGTTCACTAAAGCACCCATTGATCAGAGCAGTACCCTGGCCCTGGAGAATTTAGTATGAGAGCACATATTTACAAAATCTAAAGACATTCCCCACCAGCCTATAGCAACTGAGGGAATATTTAGAGCAAAGGGAATTGTTCCTTTCAATAAAGGGATACTCTCAATGTTAAAATAGACCAACAATTAAACATTAGACATTAAATATTGGGGTGAAATCTATTCTTACAAGCTGGACCCGCACATAAGATGTGCATGGTACGTTGAGATAGATGCCGAAAAACGTTGCCTGCCTAGTATCTTTCAAAGAGATTAAAAGATTTTAAGACACTGAGCAGCTTTAAACCTGGTTTTTTCATCGTATGACAACAGTGACATACAATTGATCTGACCTCATCGGTGACCCATCTGCCATCTAGGGTTTGATTGGTACAGATATATGGCTGTAACTTGAGGGTCTGTTAAAAGCAGGCCATTCGGAAACAATAAAACTCTGTAGGAGGCAAAGACCGAAATAAGTTAGGGTAGCTTCATAATTTACTATCCACAGATGGGCAAGTGAGCTGCCCATCATCTCTGAGCTGGTGTCTCAGAAAGTTGGCCTCAAGTATCAGCAAGGAATGACCTTATTTTAAGGCATTATCGAGCCTGTAAAGTCTAACGCATGGGGAGGAAACTTAATTTGTTTTTCTGCACTCTCTTTTCCTCCTTCAGCCAGTTTGGCACCCAAACTCTTTTAAATAAATTATTGGCTGCTGTAGAGCACTACAGATGGACGTGAGGTGGCCACATGCTATAGCACATGTGAAAATAACCCCCCGGTCTCTGCCCTCAAATAGGTGCAGTCTCAGAGGAAGGGTGTTCCAGGCGCCTGGAACCTGGGAGAGCTGGATTCAGTTCCCTGCTCTGCCACAGATTTCCTCTGTGACTCTGGGCAAGTCACGTAGACGCTCTGTGCCTCAGTTTCCCTATCTGTACAATGGGAATAACAGCACTGCCCTGCCTCCCAGGGGTGTTGTGAGGATAAATACATTAAAGAGTATGAGGTGCTTTATACTACAGTAATAGGGGCCATTCTCTCATCTCTCCCGGGGGTTGCATGTAAGAACACCTATGGTAGATGACAGAGAGATAAGATGCATCAGGTTTAGGCCAAAGAGGATTTTTTGAAAAAAAAATTCATGTAATGCAAATTAACAGTTGCATACAACTGATTTTTCTTGCATATACGTCCCTTCTATTTTATATATTCATTCCATACAAAATTCTATGTGAAAGTTACCTCTTCAGCATTCAAGAGTCAGGAAATACCAAATTTATGACTGCCTGCATGGCCTTAACTCTCCCCGCTTATGTAGATTGATTTTTTTAAATTGAATAAGAAAGGTGTATTTCCCCAGCTCTCCTGGAAGGCCATTTCTGGAACAGTTTTACTCAAACTTTAAAAATGAAATAAAATTCATCAAGCCTCAGAAAATTCAGCCCCAAAGGCAAAAGTTTCAGAAAGTAACAAAACAGAGGGTTGGGGTGGAAAGTGGTGGGAAATCGGAACTTCAGCACTTTCTGCTGCTCCTGCCAGAATTCCACGGTTAGGCCATGACGCAGGAAAGCCACCTGATGCATGTATTCAGGATGGGCACTTAAACACATGCTTAAATACTTTCCTGAATTGGGGCTTTCAGGCTCGATCCAGCTGGTACTGAACACCCTGGCCTCGATCCAGCGAAGTGCTTAAGCACATGCTTAGCTTTAAGAACATAAGTAGTCCTTTTGACTTCATTGGAACTATTCACATGGGTAAAGGGCAGCACAGGCTGTGTTGGATCAGAACCACAGTGTTCTGCACCTTGCAGGATTCAGCCCTTAGTTAGTGGGAAGGCAGGTGAGAAATATAATGTATTTATTCAGTTTGGACACAATCATGTTCCTAAAACAGGAGTTTTGTCTTTGATGTCAATGGAAGTTGTATTGTATCCTTTATTGTAAGTTTCTCCATTAACCATTGAAGGCGAATGTACTGAAAAGGCAGACAGAAAGCATGTCCCTGAGCCACATACTGATATACTATCCCACAAGCTCTGGCTATGGCCATAGAAGGCCTGATCTTCAAAAGTAGGTGTGTGCACATCTGTGCACCTCATTTGCATGTGTAAAGCTGGATGACTGCATGCACAGATGAATGGTTCTTCACCTGAGTGGTAACTGGCACACGCAATCACACGATTTGCATTTGCAGTCGTGGACAATGAGCATGCAAGGTAGACATGGAACTGCAGGTGCATTTTTGGCCCTCAAAAAGCATATACCCAATTTTTGGGGCGGGGGGGGAAATCAAACTTCACAGTCAAGTTTTCACCTCAGCTATGCTAATGCTGCCCCGCTAAAGTTGCCATGGTTGTACAGGTGTAACTGAGGGCAGAATGGGTCCCCTGGGGTGTAAAATCTGGCAATATTTGAAAAGAAAACTGCCCCTCCACTCCTATGGGAAGGGCTCCTTCCACCAGGATAGCAAAAGCCATTATAAGCCAGTAACATCACTAACTGAATCTTCATAAATTACTTTGATATATAAACAATATGGTAATGCAACACCTTCCATCCTCAAAAGCACATTACAAGCTTTGATTCGTTAAGTCCCCGGATTTCCAAAAAGACATGGCAGTATTCGGGTTACTCTTAAAACATGGCTGCTTTATTCAACCTTAGCAATGACACTGATTTTAAACGAGCGGAAAGCCTGATTTTGGCCACCCGGAGACACTCCTCCAAGTCTAGAATCTCAAAACAATCTGAACAAACAGATCTAAGTTATGTGCACAATATATCTTTAGTGAGTAATATACTGCCACGTTTCCTGCTCCATTTACCCAATTTTAACTACACCTGACCTATTCTTATCCTAATGGGAAACGGCTGCTCCTCTCACTGCTGCATTCTCCGAACATGTTTTTCTGGTAAAGGCCAAGCCTAAATCGCTTCCCCTGCTCTGACGTGCTGAGCACCGGCTGTCTTGTGATATTTAACCTCCAACCGGGCTTCCCCATATCCGTGCTCTCCCCCACCCCCATCTCCTGTGTTTCTGCACTGGGTGCCAAGCTTTCATATGCTGCTTCACTTTAAGAACTCCAAATTACCACTGGCTAATACCTACCCCAAAGGTTGGGCAAATCTTCATTCCATGCTCCAAGAGTTAACAACTAAGGGACTCTCAATGACAATGGAATTTGGAGGAGACCCTGGGTAAGTAACTATTCACACAAGAAAGGATGTGCAGGACTGGGCCCCACACTGGCATGAACTGAACTTAGCATAAAATCTGGGAGCAGACTCTTTTTTGGCTGTAACAAAATCCTGATTAGGAATAGGGGAGAGATGCAGCTTCTAAGAATGGTAAATTCAATTAAGCCAACTCCGTAAAGATCAAATAGAAACCGGATAAAAGATATTTGCTGATCCCGGACCTTTCTGGGACACATGCTTAAAACTGTCAGTTTCCTCAGAAAATGCATTTGTTTTACAAACAAACAATGGCAGTATCTTTTGAAATAGCCCAGAGAAACCAGTCAGATGTTATTAACTGTTATTAAGTATTACCTGGGACTTGGTGGTGAAGGAATAAAGAAACATATGCCATTCGCTGAGTTTATGCAAGTTAATTTTACAAGTTCACTTTGAGATGCAGAAACTGATGTCTGGAAGCAAGTAAATGGGCAAAAGAATTTTCTTCTGGAATTAGCATTTGGCATAAGATAATTGCAGCAAATTGTCTCTTGCTTATTGCCTCTGTAATTGTCCATCATTTAGTTGCGTAAAGCTTGCAGGAATAAAGCCACAATTTGCGTGTGTGCAGAAAAAAAACATTACAGAAACAAAAAGTAAACAAGCTATATTTTCCTGCTCAAGCTCAAGATGTGTTTTCATTCCGATGTCAAAATTAAACAATAAGATGCCGGGTGATTTGTTTGTTCCCGGACTAACTGGTTTATCAATGAAAAGACTCTCATTGGCTTCCAGCTGGAGCTGGATAGGACACTTAGGAACCGGTGTTTCAGTTTTCCCACTCACAAAATGCCACATGTAGTCATGAGGCTACATTAATTAAAATGTATAAGAAGCTCTTTGAGGTGTCAGATGATTAAAAAAAAAAATCTACCCCTAAACTAGGGTTACCATATTTCAGTAAGCAAAAAAGAGGACAGGTGGAGCCCCGCCCTAGCCCCGCCCCTGCCCCTCCCACTTCCCGCCCCCCCAGAACCCCCAACCCTCCCCCCGTTCCTTGTCCCCTGACTGCCCCCTCCTGGGACCCCTGCCCCTAACTGCCCCCCAGGACTCCACCCC
This sequence comes from Malaclemys terrapin pileata, assembly GCF_027887155.1. Lineage (NCBI taxonomy): Eukaryota > Metazoa > Chordata > Testudines > Emydidae > Malaclemys > Malaclemys terrapin. Next base: position 6,856,486 of record NC_071514.1, read on the forward strand.
CTATCTAAGCCTCCCTGCCTCTTGTCCCCTGACTGCCCCAACCCTTATCCACACCCCCACCCCCAGACAGACCCCTGGGACTCCCACGCCCCATCCAACCACTCCCCACCCCCTGACAGCCCCCCCCCAGAACTCCCAACCCATCTAAACCCCTCTGCTCCCTGTCCCCTGACTGCTCTGATCCCTCTCCCCACTCCTGCCCCCTGACAGCTCCCCCCCAGAACTCCCAGCCCCCCGCTCCTTGTCCCCTGACTGCCCCCTCCTGGGACCCCTGCTCCTAACTGCCCTCCAGAACCCCACCCCCTACCTAAGACTCCCTGTTCCTTGTCCCCTAACTGCCCCCTCCTAAGACCCCCCCAACTGCCCCCCAGGACCCTACCCCTTACCTGTACCCTGACTGCCCAAAACTTTCTCCACTCCCCCCAAAAGCCCCCCCCTGAACTCCCGACCCCCCCCCGTTTCTTGACTGCCCCCTCCAGAACCTCCCTGCCCCTTCTCCTGCCCCCTGGCCCCCTTACCCTGCTGCTCAGAACAGGGTGTTGGGCTCTGTGCGAGCCGGACACGGGGCTGCGCTCCCCAGCACAACAAAACCCGGTCCCTGGCCCTGCACAGTGCTGCCGGAGCCGGGCTGCAGGGGAGAGCTGCTGGCTCAGAATGCAGGGCGGATCCGGCTCCTCTACAGCTGCTCCGGAGTCCAGCCCGGGACTTTCCTGCAGCCCTCCCAGCCGCTCGCTCTGCTCTGCCGGGGAGGGGGGAAATCCCGGACATTTTGAGTGATTTACAAATTCCCCCCGGACGCTATTTTTAGCACAAAAAGGAGGACATGTCCGGGTAAATCCGGACGAATGGTAACCCTAGTGCACTCTGGCCCTTCCAGAGCAGGGGCAAGAATGTCACCCTTTATCTGACTGTTTATAGGGAGAAAACGTACAAAGTGTTTGAATCCTCTGGTCTGTGCTAGACATGAGGTCAGAACTTCCCCTTCTGACCTTAGAATCCAGGATCTCTTTTCCAGAAAACAGACTATAAACTCCTCTTTTGCTCGATAGGCATTGAGCCTGCATACCTCACAGGAGCAGCCTGCATACCCAGCTGTCGGTTTAAAATACGTTTCCACAGTAGCGTTCAGCGGGGATTCTCTATTTCAGGTAGAATCCATATTTTTTTAAAATCTAATTTAGTTTCCATTGTTAAACAACAGTATTGCCAATTATTTTTTTTTTTTTACCACTTTCACGCTGTCATTTCGGGGTGAAAAGCCACCCCATTTCTCTAGTGCTTTCTTTTTGAAAAATGAACCCATTTCTGTATCTGTGAAACTTATGCCCCCATTCATGTTAAGCAAAGAAACTGCGTGCTCAGAACGCACAACTTAGATTTTAACTCTTGATTCATTACTGATAAGGAATCAAGCTAAGGATGCTCCATTGTTCTCCTCATCAGGTTTCAATCACATTTCTCGGGAGAAGATGTATAGGAAGGAATTCTTTTCAGTTCATACACATCAGCTTGATGGAGTCAAGCCTATAAAAGAATTTCATTAATGGCAAATACACTACTGTTCTTTGCCACTAAATGGATTTAAAAATATTTAAATTTCCCATCATGCTAAATGCAGATGCTAACAGATTATGTATTGGAATAATAATTATTCACAGCTTTGAAGTTATTGACTTGGGAAATCTAATTGGATTTGCATGTAGATCTGGACTCTGACATATTTTATGCCCAAGGATTCTACTTGTCCACTATTCAGTATGCTTAAAGATATCATCATAAAGGTAATAGAGTAACTTTTATACTATACAGAGGTTAATGCAGTGACAGTAGTATAGTGCATGAATACATTAAGACCATTCCCTACAAAAAATTCTACAACTGGTTAAATGCCATCCACCAGAGGGAACAGATAAATTAAGTGAGAAGGTGATAAGCACATTGGTGCAACACATCCTTTGCCGCATTGTGGTTACAAAGTCACAATAGAAAGTCTGACAAGCGGGGTAGGGTAATATCTTTTAATCGGGCCAACTTCTGTTGGTGAGAGAGACAAACTTTCGAGCTTACACAGAGCTTGTCTCTGTAATGTCCTGGGACCAATATGGCTACACCACCACTGCATATAATAGAAAGTCCCTGGGGACCCATCAAAGAATGGATGAGTAGGTCAGCTTCCAATACTTTGCTTTCTCTCACAAATCTACAGCAGCTACCAATGCTATAGACGTTGAGTGGTTGTCTCTTCTTTACTTTTTATATCCTGTGTATTTATAGAATAACTACCTCCCCTCCCAGGTCTGACAGCACTATTTTTGCCATTTAAGCAAAACTTAATTAAAATTTTAATCCAAAGATGAATTACACTCTTAATAACCTCCTGGAGAGAAGAGCCCTATTCCTTCACTGCACACGGTATTGTTGATAATCACTTTTTTCACACTATGCTTTATTAATATACATAAGGTACGTGCTCTGCCCCAAAACCTTACGATGTAAGACAGTTTTATAGGGCCAGATTCTGGCTCACGTTATGTCAGTGGGACTGTCCATGGAGTAAAGCGAGGATGTCACTCTCTGATGTATGTTAGGTCACCAGTTCATAAATCAGAACAAACCAAAAGCAGTCTGCCCAAGAAGGGCACATCTCTTAAAGTCACCAGATTGAAAGAGGCTGCATTACCTTCCTGATCACTAGAAATAACTGCAAAGGTATTACTCATGGATGGTGTCCCTAGCCTCTGTTTGCCAGAAGCTGGGAGTGGGCGACAGGGGATGGATCGCTTGATGATTCCCTGTTCTGTTCATTCCCTCTGGGGCACCTGGCATTCGCCACTGTCGGAAGACAGGATACTGGGCTGGATGGACCTTTGCTCTGACCTTCGCTCTTATGTTCTCATCAGCACATTTCTATAATTGAACTGAAAGGATCCATTAAGCTATTTATTTTACTATTTGTATTGCAGTAGGGCCTGGAGACCTGTAGTGAGGTGGAGTGGCCTCCTACTGACCCAGAGTGGGAGGAGCCCCTCACGGAGCCCTGGTGGGCGGAGTCAGCCATGCTCACCCCTCCCACCAGAAGTCAGGGGGCGGGACAGGAAGTATAAAAGGCGGGTCCGGGGGCTCAGTTGGGGGGCAGCCAGATGCCCGCTGTCTGCTCCCGAGCTGGGAAACTGCTGCAGGCCCCCGTGGCGCTGAGGACTGGCCGACGCTGCCAGAGCCACCCCTTGACCAAGCCGAAGAGGAGTTGCCGGGACTGCCGCTGGCCTTCTACCAGGACAACCCAGAGGACCCTCTGTGGACCCAGGTTCACCCCGAAGGGGAGATAGGAAGTAGCCCAGGGGAACTAGACAACAGTCTAGTTAAGAGCTGGCCTGCAACAAGGTCAGCGTGTTGCAGGCGGATCCCCGCTGACCCAGTGGCAGACCCCTCTGCCCTGTTAGGACCCTGGGCTGGGATGCGGTGGAGTTGGGTGGGCCCGCGTCCAGCCTGGCACCCCACCCCTGGGGTGGCAATACTCCCCTTCCGTAGACCCAGAGGCCTGCCTCTGCCTACAGTCCACCGAGCGAAGATACTAGGTTCTACTCATGTCTGAGCTCCCCCAGGCTGTGTTTGGGGTGCTCTACCTCGGCCTGAGCTTGGAGGACTTGTTGCCCTGCCCTGACTAAAGTCCTGGACTCTGAACTGTTTGTTTGCCACTCGGCCCTGAGTGTAGGCCCGAGACCCAGACTCTGCACCACCCCGCCCTAAGTGTTCGACGTATTATCTCTCTGTTTGCCGCTCAGTCCAGTATACCGGTCTGAGCCACAGACTCTTCACTGCCCTGACTGTGGGCTAGAGACCCTGAGTGACTATCGCTTTGCCCAGACTAGTGACCAGAGCTATAGGCCGAGTGCAACTCAGCTCATTCCCTAACTGGGAACGACGCCCAGGGGTGTAGTGATGCGGAGCGGCCTCCCACTGACCCAGAGGGGGAGGATCCACCGCTAACCCACTACAAGGCCCCACTTGAGATGAGGGCCCCATCGTGCTGGGTCCAGTCCCTGAAACTGTCCCTGCCCCAAAGAGTTTAGAGTCTAAATAGACAAGGCAAAGGGTGGGAGGGGAAACTGAGGCACAGAGCTGGTCAGACAGCATGTCAGTGGCAGAACTGGGGGTAGAAATTCAAGTTTCCTGACTCCCAGTCCAGGGTTCAATTCACCTGATGCCGCCACTTCTCTTTAACTTTACTACTAACGTGTTCCAAAAAAAAGTGTCCTTTCTAGGCCCTCCTGCCAGTTGCCCACACTAAACTGGGGGGAAGATGGCAAAGAAATTTGGCTTTGCTGGCAGATGGGAGCATTGTTCCCTCTCTGTCATTCTCCTGTTCTCTTTTGGGTCTGATTCTCCTCTCACTTTCATTGGTGTGAGCCAGCAGTAAAGTCAATGGAGTTCCAAAAAATGGTGCAAGACCAGAATTAGGCCTCACTTGCCTCAAATGAAAGCCTCTCTCTTGATCCCTAATTTTTCTGGCCATATCCCTCCTAAAGTGCTGTTGATACAATAGCGACTAGTCCTTTAGCCTCGCCTCAGCTCTTGACTGATCCATTAAGCCCATGAAAAGACCCTTTCTGCGAACTCAACTCCAGGCACTGGCACTCAGAGAGACGGAGTGGGGCATTGAACTAGGACATCTGGGAAGCCCAACTCACCAAGTTCCTCAGCGCCTCTCCCCTTCAGAATGCAGTGACCCAGTTTCTCCTCATCCCCCTTTATTAAGGATGCAGGTTTGCTCACAAGGCCAAAATTCAGCAGAAACGGAGAGCTCTTGGCATCGGGCAGGATTGGATCCCCAGCAGACAAAGACTGTCACAATCTCCTTCCTTCTGAGATAGGGCCCAGGTCTGCAAACTGCCAAGGCCAGTAAGAGGCCCCCAACTTCCTCACTATAGTCTCCTTCAACTCCTCGCTCTTTGTGGGGGGTAGGGGAAAAGCGCTTTCGGAACAAAGTGTTACACTTGGCAACTGGCAGAGCCATAGGTATATTGACTGGCCTTTGCTTCTTTTTGTTTTATAAGGCACCCTGGCACATAAACATGAAAACGATGGGATGGGGCAAGGGGTAGATTTCCTACTGCTTTTCTCTGGGTTTATGCCTGTGTGACCCTGCTGTGTTACATCAGCATAAAGCTGCCCTGATGCAGTGAAGAAGGCCCAGAATTTAACAGAATATATATATATATATATGTTTCTCTGTTAGATCAAGGCAGCAATGAGGCTATTTTACCCACAATTCCTTGCAAGCTCAAGTCTGAGGATGGCGCTACATTTCCACCCTCTCTCACCCTATAAATAAAATGGTAATCCTTTGCACTTCTGTGGCACCTTCTGTCGAGATGCCCAGGCACTTTACAAAGGTTACTCAGGTAAGCCTGGCATCATAGCTGTGAGCCAAGATAGTATCACTGACCCCCACTATACAGATGGAGAAACTGAGGCCCAGAGAGAGATGAAGTGACTTGTCGAGAGATCCTCAAGAAGCCTGTGGCTGCGCTGGGAGCAGAACCTAGACATGCAGACAACCAGTCTTGGGCTTTAGCTATAAGACTCTTGTGCCACATTGCCAAAAATCAAACATTGAAAAAGTTTCTCATGATTTGCTACCAGGGTTCTAAGGAGGAGGAGGAGGGAGATCAGAGCTGTTAGCCTCTTCAAGGTTAAAGCCAAACTTAGTTAAGACCATTCATCCTGGTTCTTGCTCACTCTTTCATTCTGAACAAAGACGACGCAGGAAAAGCACTCTGAGATGCAGCCTCACCGCAGGCAGCATCTAGTGGAGGAAATAAACAGCAATACATTATGAGACAGAGAGCTCTCGCATCTTTCCCCCATTAACTAATTCCTACGGCAGGACATGGGCACCAATTCATCAAATGTGATCAATACCTTCCCATACGCAGCGGGTTGAGGAGAGTGTGTGCTGACATTCCGATGACCTTGGGAGAGAACAAGGCCAGCTCCCTCTGAGCTCAGGCCAAAGAATCTGGATTGAAACAGCTGTATAAGCTCACACGTTGCTCCACACCGCAATCAGGTTGCAGCTTGTCATGGCATACCTGTTGGTGTTGGTGTCACTAGGCATAACCCTAGGTAACTCGGGAGGGTGGAAGGCCACTAGTGTCAATGAAGCCTTCCTGCACTAGGCCCAAAAGAACCAAACTTCTCCCATGTTTAAACTCTAATCGACCTCACAAGCCAGGTGCAATTGGAATGTGTAAGCAACCAGTTATCTGTGTGCAACCCCCTGCTCACACCGGTATCAAACGGTAATAATGAGGCCCGCATGTTTCTGGCTGAAGGGAAAATAACAGTTCAAAGGGAAAAAGGACAAGATAACGGTTTAAAGGAGCTAGTAACAACCTGGACTTATAGCCGCCAAGATGACGTAACTGCTTAAATGTCATTGCTTGCTACTTGCTTAAAGTAAACTATTATAGGAGAAAGGGGGGTTGGGGGGGTGAAGGGGGGGGGGGGGGTGAAGCCTAGCTGCAAAAGAATAAAAAGGGAAAACTGTTTGTCTCAGTGTGCTTGATGTGAGACGTGCCTGTCTCCTAGCACCGCTTTGGGATCCCAAATAAACTTTGATTGCTTCTCCACCCTGGTGTGTTTATTGGCGCGAAGCACACCGGGCAACGAACCCCGCTGTTGCTGTCCTCGGGCACTCCGTGCCGGCAACATACCCGCGCTAGCTTTGATCTATCTAGACCAAAGCAATCTGGAGTTACAACAGCAGTGTAGCCACAGCAGCCTGGGTGGCAAAGCTTGTGTACGTATCCCGGGTCCTGTAGCTGGGATGCTAGCCCTGCCGCTACCCCCACTGCTGCAGCTACACTACACTATTGCTACTCGGGTATGGCTACACAAGCTGCAAGCCCATCTCCTGATTGCAGTGTAGACGTACCCAATGTGGCTTGCCACAGGCAGCATGTGGCAGAGGCAAGGAATTAGACCTGATGTCTCCCAAGTGCGAGGCTAGTCACGGCACAGACCATCCGTTAGACACTGCACAATACAAATAGTAAGTAGCACAGGCATTGGCCCACGTTCTGTGGATAAAGTACTTCAGTCTTCAGAGCCAACTACATCCCTGGCCCCTATTTATAAAAATGCCAGCATGTAAATGAAATGCCCCCTATCTGTACGGCCGCAATTCAACAATGCAAAGACGCCATGGCAGTAAGTAGCATCAACGGATTATTATGCACGGCACACTTTTTGCCAGAGGGATATCCTTAGAAACCTCCCCCAAACCAATCAACTCAGAGAGCAGCAAAAATGCAGGCTTACCCATTGGCACGATGGCGGACTTTGTCTTTCACAGGAGTTCGGCTACCCCAAAATTGGAATTAGTAAGAGAGGTGGAGATACAGTAAAGCTGCTCTGATGTTTGTCTGTGTGATTGAGGTTTAAAATCATTGCTGTTCGGTCTTATCAGCACGCCAAAGGTAATTAGATAAGAGGCTACCATAAGCTGTCATTTCCTATGAGCATATTTTAATGTGGTCTTTAGTTGACCTTTACTGTATGCAGAGCCTTCATTTGCTCTATGCTCCTCCAATGGATTTATTTTGAAAATTAGACACACGTCTGCTGGTCCGTGGTCTAGGATGCCAGATAGGAGAAATAGCATAGATTCTGCAGGGGAACTAAACGTACATGGTGATGAGAAAATAGTCCTGACAAGCTGTTTTATAGACTCTTTAGATAGCCTATTTTTACCTGTCGGGGCCAAATTCAGATTGTGTGTAAACAGCAGCAGTTCCAGTGACTTTACCTGCAAGACTAAATCTGCTGTTTGAAGCAGTGGAAATTGACTTGAAGTCATTAATGGGGACGGTACCCAGGGGAATTGAAAAGGAAGGATAATTTTAGGACTAATTACATTTGCAGCTGGACATGCCGAGGTGTAAAGTCTCATGCATCAGGGCAACAGGCAATCACCCCAGGGTCAGGAAGGAAATCTTCCGCCTACCCATCATAGGCAGGATTACCCAACTGCCCAGGTGCATTATGGTCTCAATCCAGAGATGGTTCACAGCCAAGTGAGGGTCAAGTGTCCTGATCTGATACAGCAGGCCCTAAAGTCTTATGTCTTCCCTAGACAAAGGAAGTTTTTAATATAAATCAAAGCAGAAACGCATTCCTTTCAAATACACTATTAGCTCTGGCTTTGCTGACCTGCATATTCCTCCTTCTGCGGAAGAGCAGGAGATTCCATGCCATCACTTCCTGCTTTACAAACCTCCAGAGTGGAACAAAGAGAAAAGGTGGAGAAGGAAAAGGACTTGAATGAAGTGGTAGCAGTGCCAGATTTGCCTTTCCTACATTCAGATGACACCTGTCATCCCAGGGCAGTGCCCAAAGGGCTTCTAAAATTACCAGGCTGCTCGGCGGTTCTTTCTTCACCTCTGAGCCTCTGAGCGTAATGGAATTGAGAAACAAACCGCACAGACATAATGACAACGGCAGCTATCAAAATATTCCTAAAGCTCTGGGAAGATTCCATGCAAATTCCATGTAGATCAATGGCTACGTTCCATTGCTATGACATCTGAGTGGGTGGGGGTGCGGGTGGGGGAGGGGGTTCTCCTTCTAAACACACCCAGGGAGTCATTTCCTACGGTATATAGTGGTAAGAGCTGCCCAGGGAGCCCAAGCCGCTGAGCAGCAGACAAAACAATCCCCAGACATACCACAGATTGTAAAGCGCTTTGCGATCTTTCTGGATGCAAGGTGCTATATAAAGGCAAGATCATTTCCATGAGACCCTATCTTTCTCATTTGTTATGAACTCCCAAACTTCAATAGATTCATCTCCCCATAATCTTATTCTGCTATTAGAGGTAGATTTATTCTAATTTTATAATTCAGGAAATAGTCAGACCCTGCTGGTCAAGGCATCTGGCAACTGAGGGATTTATAAAATAATCGAACTTCATGGCCAACCATTCCCATCTCCAGGAGTAAAGTCAGTAGAATGTATTTTTTCCCTTGAAGCTCAGTTTTGTACCTCCTGTTTTCATGCTCTAACTAATAATACTGTGTTGTGCTAAAGCATCTTCCAGCCAAGAGTCTCAATGCACTCGGCAATCAGTATCTCAGAACAGTCCCGCCTAATCTGCCTGGATTACCCCCATATTCCAGATGTGGCAAACTGAGGCACAAAGCGGTTAAAGGTCACACACAATGAATCAGTGGCCAAGCCTGGAATAAAACCTGCACCATTCATAATCACCCGTCTCATGAGGCTAGTGCAAGGTCTAATTCATTAGATGTATGGGAAGCCATTTGAGCTCTGTGGGTGGAAGGTACTATAGAAATGCAAAGCATTGTTATTAGTAATCAATCTATGTGAACTGGAGTTTAACCAGGGGATGAACAGGGGCTGTAAGGAAAAGTGGATTTTAATAACATTGTCGGGTTCCCTGGAGTATCACCTCCACTGTATTTATTAAGCTTCCCTTCTGCAAGGCTCATCTTTAAGACCAGGCATTTGAAGAGCAGGATCTCTAAAAGGCTGGGGAGTTTTATCTGGGTTAAGATGTTTATTATCAATCTTGTTTATTCATAGAGGGGCAGCAAGTTCACAGTACTATGTATCCATGAAAAAAAAAAAGTACAGCCTCATAGAAATGAAGTGTGATCGGTCACCCAGTGCCTGGGGTAAGTGCTCGCGTTTGAGTGATTCGCCTCTTTACAAACCAACTATAAAGAAAGACAATGACGTTTTCAGTATGATCTCAGGTGCCTTAATTTCTGGGGGCTAAACTTCAGCCTGATTTTTACAAGTGCTGCAAAACTGCCAGTCCAATTATAAAATATAGACGGGACTGCAAGAGGTCGTCTGGTCCATGCCTCTGCACTGAGTCAGGATTAAGTATAAAGTGTGGTCAATGGGCGCGGCTGGGGCTCACCACTTTGTAAAAATCAGAGCTAACGTGTGTCGAGTTGGGACCCCCAAAACTTGTTATCTTCCGCCTTAACCTCTCTGTGCTTAAATAAATGCTCAAGGTTGTTGCAGGATGCTTTTAAATTCTCCTTGTGTTCCGTACAAAACACCGCCCTGCTAGCAAGCAAAGATGACAGAGGACATGCATAGGCCAGCCTAAATGAGAAAATCAAGGCAGCATGCTTTCTGCCTGAAGGCCAGTGATTGGTGACGGCACAATTCCTCAGCGAAGCCTAGAAATTGACAGTTTTTGACAGCATTCCCTATTATTAGGGCTCACTTGCTGTCTTCCCACCCTAGATCCAATAAAACCCCGCTGACTGATTCCACACCGAATATGCCACAGTTTGATATGCAAAATGAGATTCAGTTGTCACTGCACAAAGAAATTGGAGAGCAATTGCATGAGAAGTCACTGGTGCATTAAGCTGTCCTGGGATACCTACCCCCCGCCCCCTATGCCCGCCCTTGTGATGGACACCATTGGCTAGAAGCCGTAATGTATCAACATAATCATGAATGTGTTTATTGCCCCAGAGGTTCTATTACAGCTAGACATAACCAAACCGTCTTAATTTTGTTGCATTACAATCCTCGTACCTGCAAGATTTATTGTTTAGGGTCAACTCCACATGAGGGCCTGGATCCAGCCTGGAGCTTGTATTATAGGATTGCTGGACTATTTATTAACATTTCTGTCCACAAGAATTTGCACTGTTTGAAATAAGTACTGCATGAGCCTTAATATCCTTCGGTACTAATGCTAACACCCCTCCCTCCCCCCCCCCCCCCCCCAAAAAAAAGACAGGAAGAGAAGCAGCAGGGAGCAAGGCCATGACAGGAAGAAATAGTACTTAGCACTAATATGTAGCGCTTTGCATTCACAAGAGCATCCTGTGATGTGGAAAAAATATCACTGCCCCCGTTTCATGGACAGGGACACCGAGGCCCATGGCAGGGAATAGGCCCCCCAGCAGGTCAGCAGCAAAGACAGAGTTAGAACTTAGAAGTCCCTGGCTCCCAGTCCTGGCCTATGCTGCAGAAGAAAAGAGGATGCAGAAAATGGAGGGCAGCGAACAGAGCAGAAATCAATATCAAAGGGATGGAAAGCGAGAAACATCTAATTTTTTTTTTTTTAGATAAAAAATGTTTTTAAAGACCCTTAGCATAGCAGCCAATAGCCGAAATCCTGCACTCTGTATGAGGTGCAACCTTGGATAACCCACTGGTCAGCAGATGTTACATACCCTCTCTGTGCCCTAGCCACACTGGATAGAAGTTGAGGTGACACATGGGGAGCATGTGGGGTCACGTGTTTCCCCCCAGATTTCTGCCAGGGTTTACATGCCCTCCCCTGACCCCGGTTGAATACCACCAGAGCCTTTAAATTGGGCCCCCACCCTCCGCCACTATCAACATTATCCTGCCTCTTTAGTTCAAGCTGTAGAGACCCATGTTGTGAGCTCTAGAGCTCCCCAAGGTCCTGGCCAAAGTGGTGGCCTTCAGCCTTGCATAACCCTCAGGCCACAGTGAGCAGCTGCTCTCTGACAAGATTCCCTCTCTGGCACCTTTGTCAGCTTGGAGCTCCCCATGCCGCAGCATGAAGTTCCTGATACACTGGTGCCCTCTGGCTCTGCAAACATAAAAGGAGCTGTAAAGCCACTGTTAGTACCGCCGAGGGGATTCCTTTAACTAACCCAGCATATAATCTTAGTCCGGTGAAAACAAACTGACCAATGCCATCTGCAAGCAGCCTCAGCGCTGAGCTGATCACAGCCCAACCCAAGAACAGTAGCATCAGGCTGCGCGCAGACGAGTGTAATTCATGCCCCACTCTTTGCACTGTTTTAGCACAGGGCTGTGGTATACGGCAATGGTAGAGTATTTTAGAGGAGCCATTTGCCAAATGTAAAGGAAGGCTTCTTGCCCGAGGACTTCCTTCTGTTGCTATTGATACACACATCTGCAAGGTTTGTTACGTGCCACCAAAAGGAGTGAAGCTTAACATAAGAAATATTACTGCAGAGGTACCGGAGACAGCAGCCACAGGGCCAATAACGTAGCCACGCCAGCTACTGCATCAACACCGTCCTACTGCAAGCAGCTTGGATTTTAATGCATGAGGCTTTTGCCTCTCTGAACAACGTAGTGCAAACAAGGGCACTTCCGTGGGGAAATGTTCTGCGAGCCTATGGCATTGCTGGCCTGCCAAGTACTGGCTGTAGACCTCAAAGTGGCCAGCTCTTGCATGGATGCACCTGAAAAATCTTTAGACAAGATGTTCGCTGTGACTTGTAATAAAAATACTGAGTAGTCCCTCCCTGCCCCTCGTCCTGTTGGCATTTCCCTAGAAAGAGGGGTTCCTTGGGCCGGTGTGTAACTATACGGTCCCCTCTGCCCAGAGGCTACCCCTGGCCACCCACCTTGCAAGAACCCCTGGAGCAGACAGCCTGCCAGTGGTGGGGGGAAGGAGGAGAGGCCACAGCCAAGATGTTCCACCACCTGGTTATCCCCAGCTGCTGGAATGCCCATGGGGCAATTATTACCTAGACACAGACCTCGGAGAGAGGGAGCAAGCACGTTGTCTCTCCACTTGGTCCCTGCGCTGACACAGTGGGGAATTCTCCACCCCACCCCACCCCACCCCAGAGAGGTTAAGCAGCCTGCACGAGAGCTCCGGATTTTCCTCACACCACATCTGTAGCAGGTATGGTTGAAATGGTTTTGACCTGGTCTATGTTAGCACTTAAATGGCTTTGCTCATTGGCTCAGATGGGAACAAGTGCTGAAAGCCAGTCCGATTTCCTGGCATGCAGGCATGGCGAGGGAGCTTTTAAATTAAATTAATGGAGATATCCCATCTCCTAGAACTGGAAGGGACCTTGAAAGGTCATCGAGTCCAGCCCCCTGTCTTCACTAGCAGGACCAAGTACTGATTTTTGCCCCAGATCCCTAAGTGGCCCCCTCAAGGATTGAACTCACAACCCTGGGTTTAGCAGGCCAATGCTCAAACCACTGAGCTATCCCTTTTGCTGAGTTTCCGCCAGCCTGACTCATTTCAATGGAGAGAGGACTGGTCCTAACAGGATTGAGCAGGACTAGATTATCTGTCGAGGATTAATCCATACCAGGAGACAGGTTACGGAGAGATTATCTTGTGATATAAAAAAAACAAAATCATTCGTTGAAGGAGATCACTAGATTATCCTGCAACAAGATTCATTTATGGAGCGACAATGATAGACAACTGGGGAAAGGGACAATGCCATCTTAACGTGCTTTCCAATGGAGAATCATCCAAGTATATGATCATCCAGTTGAGCTCTGGGAGGGAAGAGCATCCAAGATACCAGGGATGCCTCCCTCAATTTGAGAGAGAAACTTCTGGAGACAATCGGGTTAAAGGTAATTAATTTATAGGTAGTTTCTTAACTGGCCCTAATTTCTGAAGCCTTCTGACACAGTCGTCCAGTCGATGGAAGCCAGGGGTTGGGAGACGAGCAGCATCTAAATGGAGATTTGCAGTGAGTCCAGCTCTTTTCACTTTCCAGAGATGGTGGCAGGACTGGTTGGGAATATTTTAGCTCTGCATAGAAAGGGTATTTTTGCCTTACGGCCTATGAGAGAAGAAGAAAAACAGAGGAGGGAAGAAAGAGAAAAATAAGAGTTTAAAGAAGAAGAAAAAAAGAGCTGATCCCCAAAGCCAAGACTGGATTCTGGAAATTCATGGGTGGGAATGAGGCGAAGGAAACATGTTGATTTGAATCCCCCTGATACAAACCTGCCTATAAACCCTTGGTTCTGGGGTCAGTCTAAAACCCAAAGTGGCCTTTGGCATTCTAGAGTGAGGGCATACTAAGGGCAAGATGGCAGAGATCCTGCCTAGAAACTGTATCTCAGTGGCGTCAAATCTGAACATGAACCCAAACTGAACCAAAGCCAGATTCAGACAGTTTCTTCACCTTTGTCCTAGTTAAAATGGGAGAGTTACTCCTTATTCTAAGTATCAGAGGGGTAGCCGTGTTAGTCTGAATCTGTAAAAAGCAACAGAGGGTCCTGTGGCACCTTTGAGACTAACAGAAGTACTGGGAGCATAAGCTTTCGTGGGTAAGAACCTCACTTCTTCAGATGCAAGTGAAGAAGTGAGGTTCTTACCCACGAAACCTTATGCTCCCAGTACTTCTGTTAGTCTCAAAGGTGCCACAGGACCCTCTGTTCCTTATTCTAAGTCTCTCTTTTTCAGTAACAGGCTCAGAGAAGTATTCAAGCAAAGGAGAAGGTAGTCCCAGTGGCTTATTGAGAACCAAAGCTACAAATCAAAGAGCTTGGTGCTATCGCTGTTATGTTCTGGAGTTGCATGTAGTTACCCACCTCTGGGATTCTCATCTGGGACTGCATCGGCCCTGCTAAATGGGACAGGGGTGCGATATGGACAAAAGCAATCATGGTACAGAAGCGCTTAAGACTGAGTGTTACACAGCACTTGTCTGACGTAAAACTAGAGTTGAATACCTCGTCCATACCATTGGTTTTAATGGGAGTTAGGCGCTTATATACCTCTGAGGTTCTGGACCTATGAGTCTTCAGGGTTAGTACAGCTTATGAAAGACCAGTCTCAACATTCCACAAATATTACCCTGCACCCAGAGCCATTTCCAGGTCATATTTCCTTGTGATTTCTCAGTGTGTCTACTGTACATTGCAAAGAAAAAGGGGCGGGGAAGATACAGGATTCTGTGCATTGCAAAGAAGAAGGGGCGGGGAAGATACAGGATTCTACAATGGGCAAAATGGGATCCCATGCAAATTAGCTGTTTTCAATTCAAGAGGCTATCCAAATTGTGTGGGGAAGGGAAGAAGTGGATTTTAGGGGGTGTTTACATTTAATTTGAAAAATATTTTGGTGCCTGAAATTTCTCTCTCTCTCTCTCTCTCCAGTCAGTGGCTCTTATTTTTTAGCCATGTGATAGAGGGTGTAATAGCAAATCATGCCCATTTAGAAACGGATTTCCATTTTTAATAAAGCCCAGCTCTGAATCCCTTTTCACATGCTGAGCAACCTGGGAGCAAGAATGACTCAGGATGAAGAAGGCTTGCAGATTCTGTCCCATGCTGATTTTAAAATGATATTTCCGCAGAAACGCTGCTTCGCCCCCTGTACTTTTCAAATTGCTGCCTTCCATCTTTTAACAAAGAATCAGTTACAGCAAATCCTTCCTTCCTTGCTTGTAAATAGATGATCTGCATTTCTTCAGCCTCATGCACGAACCCTGAAGTCACACTCGACCAGTACAGTGAGGTACTGGATCTCTGCCACCTTTCAGACTATAGAACGCCACCTTCCAAGAAATGCAATCAAAACAATCCATCTAAAAGCATTGCATTTGGGGTGGATTGATGTGAATTGTTTTAATAAAACTAAAGCTCTGTGGGACAACTAATGGGTGCTTATTAGGACAGCCAATGAACTATTCAATCAACTATGCAGGGAAACTAATGGGAACTGGTAGACAAAAGACTTGATGAGTCGGAGACTTGGTGATTTACATCTTTAAATAAAGGACAGAGGGTCTGGTGATTGGATTAATCAGACATTTCTAAGGGCAAGTTTATACCTAGGTAATAAAGAAAAAATGGTGTGTAAAATACCACCACAAGCCCCACTATGGTTTTAATTTTCGTTGCTACCCCAATCATGGCAGTGTGACCTACTGGGCACAGCACAGGGCTGGAACTCAAGAGAGCTGGGTTCTAATCCTGTCCTACTGGGTGACCTTGGACAAGTCACTTCATTGCTCTGTGCCTCAGTTTCCCCATCTGTAAAATGGGGATAATGATACCCAATTTCTTTATAAAGTGCTTTGAGACCTACTGATAAAAAGCACTATCTAAAAGCTAGGTATTATTCGCATACTGCACTCTGGTTTGTTTCACTTTCAATTCCATTATGAAAGTCCAAAAGGACCTCTATGCTAGGGTTACCATACGTCCGGATTTTCCCGGACATGTCCGGCTTTTGGGGGCTCAAATCCCCGTCCGGGGGGAAATCCCCAAAAGCCAGGCATGTCCGGGAAAATCGGGAGGGCTCGGCCGGGGCTTCTTTGTCTGGGGCCGGGGCCAGTGCGGGGCCGGGGTCGCGGGGCCGGGGGCATGGTGCCGGGCCGGGCGCGCGGTGCCGGGCCGGGGGCCAGGCCGGGCCAGGGTCGCAGTGCCGGGCCGGGCTGGGCGCGGGGCCGGGCCTGCGGTGCTGGGCCGGGGTCCGGGCCGGGAGCCGGTGGGCCGGGCCCGCGGGGCCGGGAGCGCGGTGCCGGGGAGCCGGGCCGGGCCCGCGGGGCCGGGAGCCGGGCTGGGGTCGGGGAGCCGGGCCGGGGTCGGGGAGCTGGGCCGGGGTCAGGGAGCCGGGCCGGGGTCGCGGGGTCGCCGGGCTGGGCCGGGGGCCGGGAGGTGCGCCGGGCCGCCGGGGGTGGTCGGCCGGGGCCGGCACCCCAGGGCCCGAGCCAACCCAGGCTGGAGCCGCCGGGGGCCAGCCTGGGCCGCGCCTCCTCCCCCCACACCCCCCTTACCTGCTATAGGCTTCCCGCGACTCAAATGTTCGCGGGAAGCAGGGGAGGGGGCGGAGACTTTGGGAGGGGGCGGAGTTGGGGCAGGGGGCGTGGGCGGGGCTGGGGGCGGGGGCGGGGCCCCGGGGAGTGTCCTCCATTTGGAGGCACAAAATATGGTAACCCTACTCTATGCTAACACAGTGCTTTTGGGAGCCACCACCATGTACCCTGGCATCGCTGACAGGATGCAGAAGGAGATCTCTGCCATGGTGCCCACCACCATAAAAATCAAGATCATTGCCCGACCGAAGCGTCAATGCTCCATCTGGACTGGAGGATCCATCCTGGCTTCCCTGGCCACCTTCCAGCAGATGTGGATCAGCAAGCTGGAATATGATGAGTCTAGCCCAGCCATCGTCCACCGTAAATGCTTTTAAATGAACTACCTGCAAATGTATCCACACAACTGGAATAGTTCTGGTTCAAATAAAAACCTTCCCCTTGAAAAGCTTCTCAGGCTGATGCTATCTGAATGACACTAAGCTTTACATGGTTTAACATGAACAGAGATCTGCTTGCATCATTGCTAACTGGGACAGTCCACTACGTGATCTAAAATGGAATTTGGAATGAGACTTTTGTTGGTGTGTGTGAGGGGAGCTGGTTGTAAGAACTCTAGCACCCTGTGAGATTGCTGTTGCTCTAAATAGTCTCCTTCTCCTTCCCATTATGAGATTCTCTAGGGCCTGAGCCCCAGTTTTGGGAGTGGGAGAAGTAATCAAGGCAGAATGCAATGACTGAATCACTAAGCATTGCAAAAGTGCTGCGTCTCTCTTTCTCCCTCCTCCTTCCTCTGAGAGGTCAGCACTCCAATGGAAATAGGAGGAGGCTTTTGCTATTCTGGAGCACCTAAGCATTGCAAATAAGTTCTTTATGGCTTGCAAAAGTGTGGCGCTAAGCACCATGCAAAGTGGGCTGCATCTCTCACAATATGAATGCTTAGAAGCTTCCCTGTAGCTCAAGTGGAAAATCGGGTTGCTTTGGAGTTTTGCAAAACTGAAGGCCTTATGCAGTGTCCTGAGTGCATTAAGAATATAGCTGACCACTCTAACCTATGGAGGGTCAGGTTTGCCCATTCATAGATCTAATTCTAAAGTTTAACAGGTATCTCCTTAATGTATTAGTAGCAATAAGAGCATAAAAACGTAGCTCATGTACAGCTGACCCTTCCCTTTCTGCCACCAGATCCCCTTGCAGAGGATAGCGTTATGCTGATTAACTTATATTGCCTACAGCGCAGGAGCTGGTCATGGTCACAGCACTGCAGCTGTAGAGCCCAGATGCGTAGCTGCCTTTGCTATGTCATCTGAATACTAATTCTTCCTGACTAGTCCTACCTGGGGCTGTGGTTGGGTTCTTGTGGGACTGGTGGAGTAGCTGCATCGTCCTTTGGACTAGCAGACTGAGTTCCTCTTAATTGTTAGGCTTCCCCTGTATAACCATCTGACTAGAGTTTTTTTTAGCTGTCCTTAATTTCTTAGCTCCCTCATTTGCCCTCCACCCACCCTGGGCCATATATATACACACACACACACACACACACACACAGAGCATTACAATTTGCATACGGCAGGAATTGAATCCTTTTTGTTGGCACTGAATATAGTAGAATCTCTTCTGAAAAACTTCCCACATCTAACTGTCATGCAAGCTTTTAAATAATTTGGAGCATTGTTATCATGAAGTTGTTAAGCTAATTAAGAACCATGTTAGTAAATAGTTAAGGGTAAACAAATGGCTACATACAGTAACTCTTCAAATTGGGGAACATGGATAAACTTAACTTTTTTCTTGACTAAAGACCATACACACAACTAGAGAAAGTAGTGCAGGAGTTTATCGGCACTACTGCCAATAATTTAGAAAGAGCTAAATTGCATGATGGAAAGGGGTTCCTTATGTTCTATTTAGGGCTCTCTTAACAGGATGTGATTTAAAATGGAGGACTTTAGCATATGAAACTCCAGTTCCAAACTCAACTTGGGCTGAGAGCCTCTTTGAAAGATAGGAACCTGAGACTGGGCTCCTAACTAAGTGGCCTGGTCTCGAAGTCTGCTGAGCAACCAGCAGCTCCCACTGACTGCCATGGGAGCTGCTGGGTGCCCAGGACTCCTAATACGTTTGCTCACTTAGTTCCTTCTGGCCTTTGAGTCTATGAGAAATAATTCTCCTGCAGCCAATGGAGTTACACCAGTATGAAAGCATCACTGCCCGAGTGTGTGGATATATGCACACTGAAGGGAAAAAATGAGATGCTTCCCAATCAAATACAACTCAGCTGGCTGCTGAAGGCTTTGCCTTCACTGCTAAAAAAGGGTGGAATAATGAAGGTG